>NC_089541.1:6192206-6811427 GCF_040115645.1 Euwallacea fornicatus | reverse complement strand
TTTTATTCCGCTGTTATTGTTGGATTTCCCCAGACATTAAAATATGGATGTCTAAAGGATACTTTTAGGATGGAAATAAAGTAAAAAATCTGAAACGTTTCCAGGATAAAAATACCATTCGTTCTGACGAGCATCTTTGTTTTTGCAATTTTTAAGTTTCTACATTTTTTCCATTTTTTAATTAGAACATAGAGTGCATCTAAACGAACGTATCTCTAATTGAATTTTCAAAGCTTCCCTCTCAAAGCACCTCAAAAAATTAATGCATTGAATATTTTTATTAATAATACTGCTTTTGAGATTGAGAGGATAATTTTCGAACTCTCTATATAAATTCCAGATCTTATCGCGTTCTTAAACTTATATCCCAGTCTTGGTGCTAGATTAATCCCATTAACACCGTATTAAATTTTTATTTACTTCATTTGAGTGTACCTAGATAATTAATGTGCCGATTATTTTTAGTTATGTGCTACATGTTTAAAGTGGACTGTTCTAATCTTTAGAACCAGGAAAAATAAAAAGAGAAAAAGAAGAAATAACAAATTAAAGCAGCTGCTTTATAATCATAATATTTTTGCAAGAAGCCTGTAATTCCATTCGGTAACAGTCTTTTTCTACGCTAATCATTTTTTCTCTCAAAAATCCATTTATTTTCCACAATAAGATTATCGGCAGGGACTCTACTCACTTCCACGACTCATTTTCTTCGAACGTCTGATTTCCGCCTTTATCGCCCTCATGGTAAAAACCTGGTCAGGTGGTGCCAATGCTTCCTCCACAGTAGTAGGATTCTCCATGTCTTTTCACCAGGTTATCTTCGGAACGTACTCATCGACCTCCTTGAGCTGGGATGTTGTAGTAGATTCTCTTGTTTCATGCTCCTCCACGTCAACGTTATATTAGGTGGGCTGTAGCATTTACTGCTTCTGCAGAACTTTTTCCTTCAAGCTTGGTCCTAGAGAATAGGCAATGGCCCTTTATTTTCAGCTCCTCTGCTGAGGTGTAAATAGTGTTGATTGGAACGATTACAGCTGTCTGCCTCAAAATCTTCGGTTTAGGCCCTGTCTGGGTCTGTACTCAATTTTCGAAAACCTTAAAGCAATCAAAGGTTAAATCTTTCGATTTCAAAAAGTGTCATGCTTTGTGAAATCATCGAAAAACGTACCAATTTTATAGACGAATTGCAATTTTGAACATCCCACACAGCACCAGCTCACAGTGCTAACCCAATGACGAGGAAAATTGCACCTAAAGCGGCTTCACTACCGACCTAATTAAATCTCCAGCGGCGATCCATAATGAGCAATTAGAATTTCTATTAAAACTAGGTGGGTACGTACTATTGGATTCATTAATCCGTTAATCAATGAAAATTCTCACCTCAGAGGAAGTGCGTTGCAACTGATTGCGTACGATCACCGAACAGATATTTGTTTAAAACGGCAATTTTTTTATTGTTGTTTCATACTACAATGTTTATCTCTGATTTTCCGAATTTAGCGACCCTAGACACCTATATATTATTTCCTCTGAAATCGCTCTAAGTTATTGCCCCATTCGTTCCCAGGTGACCGACCAGACAACAAAAACAATAAAATATGCTTATCCGACTTTAGGACCGCGTACGTGCATTTAACCGATGTTTGGGTTCCTGTTAAATCCTTCCTGTGCAGGAAAAAGGGCGGCAGCGCTAAAAAGGGCCACCCTAAGAGCAATAGATTCAATGCGACAAATTAAATCACCGAAATTAATTCTGATTCAAGTCTCGGCCACCGGGCGCGGGTAAGACGACCCTGGAGAGCGATTTATGGACCTTAATTCGGTTTTTTCGTTTGCTCTTAGTGGATTTGCGGCGCACATCCTGTGAGAATAGATTGAATTTACTGCAAGAACCGCAGATAGTAATTAGCTGATTCAACAGGAACAAGCGAGAATAAGCCTTATAAGAGGCAACTGGCAGGAATAGCCAGAAACATTACCTATGCCACCACAAAGCTTTCATGATATCAGATATAATGGAACTTGCACGACCAATATCTTAGAATTGGTTGGTTCTATGTTTGTGAAGAGAAGACACAAATGAGCATCGTCAATTATCTACAGAGTATTAAGTATACAGGGTTCGCCTTTGACAATTAACACAATACGTATATGGGAAATATACGTGTGTAAATTACAAGTTCAATTTATTTTTGAAGTTGGTATTTTTGTTTTATGGAAAATACCTGACGTTGTAAAAACATTTTCAACGTGATATGACTTTCGGTAAAATCGTTCTATTTTTTTTTTTAATAAAACACCGCAGCTTTTTAATAAAAATGGTTTTTTTGTGTTAAAAATAAATATTAGTTTCATAGTATAGCATAACACCAATTCTTAACTTTTTTTAAAAATTTTTACAACATTTTCGACGCTTCGACACTTGTAGAGCTTTATTAAAAGTCATTTGTGTGCAAAACGGTTTGACATAAATTAATGAAATAAATTAGAACTTATTAGAAAATTGACACATTTTTACAAATAATTAAATAAGCGAGAAAAATATTTGAAAAAGTTTTAAAAAAATATTATTGAAATTTAGTTTTTAAATTCAAAAAAGTCTTTTTTTTAATAATACCCTACGATCATTTTTGAACCATTAACTTGGTAAAATAGTTAACAGATACTATGCACCAAAATAATAAGTATCAAAAATTAACATGTGTTGAGTAAATCCAAAGAAACTATAAACTGGTTTAAATTGAGAAGGTAATAGATGTATCAGTGTCCCTTAACACTGTTAAGTTGTTTAAAGTTTATTTTGATTGTTTGTGTTATTTTCTTTAATCCATAATGACTAAACTAAAAATAATTAAAGTAACCTATCAACATTGACTTGATCTTGTAAAGGGGCGTTGACGTACCTATTGCCTATGCAGCATACAGTAGTTTGTAGTTTTTTGGATTGATTTAAACAAATAAATTTTTGATATGTATGATGTATTCCGTATTTGTTCATTTTTTTCTACCAAGATAATGGTCTAAAAATAATTGTCGCATAGTGTTCGAAAAAAGGCGTTTTTTTGAATTTAAAAAATATATATTTTTATTTCATTATTTTCTAATTGTTTTTAAAAATTTGTTAATTTTCCAGTAATTTAAAATTTATTTCATCAATTTATGTCAAATAATTTTGTAAATAATTAAGTTTTAATAAAGCTTTAGAGGTGTGGAAAAAGTCGTCAAAATTAAAATACATCAAAAAGTCGAGAGTCGCTACTCTGTTGTGTTATAAAATTTGGATTTATTTTCGAGAAAAAACTCATTTTCATTAGAGCAACTGCCATTTCCCATAGAAACAAATGAAGCAATGGTTCGTTTCGGGTTTAACCGGAAATCATATCAGATTGAAAATATTTTTACAATATCAAGTTTTTTCCGTAAAAAAAATAGAAACTTTAAACATACATTCAACTTGAAATTTTTTATATACAGATTGTATCTGTTCCCAAGGGCGAACCCTGTATAGAGTATTCGTTTCTGGAATTCAATCATGATGCCCATGATTGAGCTGGCGGTAAATTTTATCAATCCCGACCCCAACTTTTAGGTTACACCAAATTTATCAAAAAAATAGTCCTCATGGCTGCAATATAAATACGTTTCCGAATGTCGGATATATGTAATTAAAGACTTTCCGTGTTCGTTTTCCATTATCACTCTTTCCATGTTTCATTGCAATTCAAACTTCATTACCGGCGTTAATTTTCCACAAAAGGCATGGATCGACATGCAATTCCATTGAAGGCTAGAACAGCAAACATTTTTTAAATTGTGTGTATCTGTGTGTAAATGTGATAGTATTTGTGATTGGTGTTGCATTTATAATTTTCTGCACACTAAATCCGAAATATAGTTGATACGTGACTTTCCTCACAGTATCCTTCCTTTTAATGTTAATCACCTTAATACTTTATAATTACAACTTATTTCCAGGTTTTGGATCTGCTGTAACGGGAAAAAACATGAACCAATCCGCTTCCCCCCCACCAAGAAGATCGCTATCTCCCGACCAACCGAATCCAGCGGAACCTATAACCGACCAACCAAGCCAAGTTATGGGTCGCATAGGATGGGCATTGAGAACTTTGCTTCTCTGTAAGTTTACCTTTACTATGCACGCCCTCTCAAATTGTACTTGTTCCTGCTTGGATGAAAAGGAAATAAACACTTAGGGAAACGATAGTTTTCCCCATACGACTTTAAAATCAAATTCGTTTATCTACGTTAATCCGAAACAAATACACAATAAAGATCGTTTCTCGCAAGGGAAAAGAAATCTTGGTCTTTAAGGGCCGATCGCAAAAAGTCCTCACGAATTATTAGTTTTCTAAGATTCTCAACTTTGATATCGGCATTATTATGTTGGCTTTTCCAACAAGTGCAGCAAGAAAATATCCAGATTCAGCATATTTCTAGATTACATGTTGTTTGTGTCGAATAAACCCTTGGGAGCAGGGCTCATGCCCCAAATGCGTTTTCGGTCTTAAAACAGAATTGTAAATTGGGCTTAAAGCAGACCTAAATATTTATGCCTCAAAACAAATTAGTTTGATGGCTGTGTCCGGAATTTCAATGAAATTTACGACGGAATTTATTTCAAATATTTGAGGGTTCCCTCATTTCTCTTGTGTTTCTTTGCAGCCCAAAATACCTGCCTGAAAGACAGGAAAGTATCGGGAAGGTTGGTAAGAAGATGCGCCCCTGGTACGGAATTAGTGGATTGGCTTTTGGACCTATCTCCCAGCATTCATTCTAGGGCCCAGGCGGCCGCCATGTGGCAAGCATTATTAGAGGAAGGAGTCATATCTCACGGTAAATTTTTCAATAAATAAACCGAGATTTTTGGAAACGATTTGCTACTGAAAACGCTGCATTAAGTTGTTTCATCTAAAATGTATTATACCATAATAAACTACACCTCATAATACCGCTCTGAAACGTAATGCACTGTCTTACCAGCTCTTAAGGTATTAAATATTTAATATGCCCATATAAGGTAAACTTCTCTGCCAGAAATTACTGCCTGACATGTTGTCAGGGTGAAACAAGCTTGGGGGATGATGGACATTTGGAGTGAAGGTATTGTAAGAAATTCTTGTTTTTGTTCGTTTTATTATTGCCCAGGAAGGTCTCATGGCGCTGAGGTTTAAATCGGGAGATCAAATCAAACGAAATCAAAATAAATAAATAAATAAAAATCAATCAGAATCATTTGCTCTTAGCAGGAAATGTTTTAGGCATTTAATAATAATAATGGATTTTAAACGTAATTTTATGTAGGATATCATTGCACACATGGGAAATATGACTCATGCGAACATTGTTCTAGTAATAAATACAGGGTGAGTCGGGAGGATCGTGCCAAACTTCAGGAGCGTGTTGTACATGAAAAATAAATGTAAGAAAACTCAAATGTTGTTATCCGATTTTCGTTTGTTTACAAGTTATAGCGTAAATAAAATAAAAACATAAAATTAAAAAAATTTATAAATTTCATAAGAAATTCCACAAATTAACGTTTGGATATCACAGTAAATGTTCAAAAATATTGCCATTAGCTTCTAAACATTTTCGGCTTCGTCTACGAAGAGCATTCGTTGCGCTCCTGATTGTTTCATGTCTTTCTTTAATAGCAGCTGCAGCGTTTCTAATGCGTTGAATTAGTGCACTTCAGTTTTAAACCAACCCCACAAACAATAGTCCAGTGGTGTGTAGTCTGGAGACCTTGGAGGCCAACTAATAGGGCCACCACGACCAATCCAATGTCCAGGAAACGTTTCGTCTAAATATTGCTTAACCTTTATGTTTTAATTTTATTTACGCTATAACTTGTAAACAAACGAAAATCGGATAATAACATTTGAGTTTTTTTACATTTATTTTTCATGTACAACAGGCTCCTGAAGTTTGGCACGATCCTCCAGACTCACCCTGTATATATTTTAAGTTTTTATTACGGAAAAATTGGAGCAGAAGTTTGAAGAAAATAAGTACATTTTTCAAGGGCAGCAGTATGATAAATCCTTAACTAACTAGAAGTCAAATTAGATCAAAGTTCTTTGAGCAGGAATTTTGTTGCACAGCATTTTTTATGCTTCGGTTACTTCATAAATTTCTCGATTTCAGTTCGGGGAGTTGAACAGACTCGAGCAAAGAAATAACGGCATTCGGTATATAAATAAAGTGTGAAATACATTCATTTTTCCCAAAATTACATTTATTGTCAATAAATCCTGCAACATGACTATTTCTATTTTTATTTTTGAATTTGTTCAGATGAAAGTCAAATGAGCAGAAAACGGATTGCCCTGTGGTTTATATAAAGTTATGACTGTCCGAAAATCGGACACACTTAAGATGCAAAATTCCTAATCGAAGAGCCGGATCCATGTGAAAAAAAATCGAAAATTTTGAGTTTTTTAAGCAACTCTGATAGTTTCCGAGATACCTTCGCTAACAGTAAAAACAAACACACTCCATTTGTTTACCAATGAGGATATTATTGAGGGCGTAGGTAATGCTACAGAAACTATTTAGCCCGGTTTCTATACTAGTTCTTTTACTTAGCTTATATACATTGAAACTAGATATTATCATTGAACGGGGCAAGTTTGCGTTCGCTTACTGTCTCACCCCAGACACAAGGGGGGCACAGTTGGATGGCAGTGCCGAGGTGAACTGCATTTCTTTTGTGTAGATTTTATTTTGTTCGAAGGACCACAGCTTATTTGGTGCTGAATCGATGCAGAATAAAACACACTTGATAACAACGCACTTATATTTATTTAACTAAATGTCCAACACTATTGCACAAGTGATAAAGGTCATAACAAAGCATGAAATTAGGGTAAACTAGAAAACCACAAGGTACCACCGATTATCAAGAACCTTTGACTATCGGAAGTTTTTTCTTTTGGAACAGGGCAAATGTTATGTGTGAGTTGAGAGCAGTATTGCGATCCTACTAAGGCTGTAGGAGTATAAAGAGAGAATTGGAGAGGTGTTGAAGGGGCGTTGCGTGTTGTGTAAGAGACTATATGAGACTGCCCTAAATCCTAATTTTACCACCGAATGTGAGCCTCATCTTATCCATATATATTTTTTACTACCTCACAGTCATACCAATTAGTGTGAGTTATTAGTGCATAGGAATAAGGATTGCTTATCAATACGGTGCTATGAAGGTGTGAGGAAAATGATGAGTGAAAAAAGTTATGAACGTGGGAAGAACGTGGAATGTGTATGCATTTGAATAATGTAAACACTGCCCTTAAGAGTGCTTAAGGGTTTACGTTGGCGAAAAAAAGAAATTCATTACTGGGTGAAGATGTTGGGTATTTTCCCAACAATCATCTTGGGTATGATGGTGTTCCAGATCATTAACTCTGGACAGGATATATGTAGGCTTTTTCTTAAGTTGTCTAGGGTTTTATTTCTGGGTTGTTACAATTAGGGGCTTACTTACTAACTTAACTAAGAGGATGCTTGCGTTCTTTCACGACACTCCCGATACCTCACCGAATCATCACCTCGAGAAAAGAGAGTGCGTCCCCGTTTCTCCAATACCTTAAATGCTACTTACTGGGGCAATAAACCAGCGGCGTCCCTAACCAGAGACCGATTCCCGATCCGCCATGTAGTCAGCCATACCTGAACATCACGAACCATCCTTTGTCAGAACCGTTGTCGACTGTCCTTCGACCCTCTTTCCTGGTTCTAACAAAGAGATGCTCGACTTTCTCTTACTTCATGTGGCTCTCGACCAAGGGTAATTACAGGGAAAATTCCAGTAATGCTGCGAACCACATGAACTCAGTGACCATACACCTGGGCGTATCATCACGGTACCTCACTCTTTATTCCCCTAACTTAGCCTAAATTATAGTTACTTTACAATATACATCTTCCTATTTGCATCTCGATTTGGTCAGACGGCAACAATTATACTTATTAATTAATATTTACAAAATATTGTAGCGATCTGACAAACGGATCCTGCATATATTACAGATTTAGAGCGTACTTCCCAGATGCATACACATCCAGACCTTGTTGGGTACAAAATAAGGAACGTACCTATGGGCCCTGCACATCTCATCCGTTATGCATCTCTCTCTAGGGGAATAACTTAAACATCTGAAATAGCTGCCCATTTTTTCCGAATAAGGCTATGAAACTAAATATCTTATTTTCTTGTATCACTTTGAAGTCGTTTATCGAGACTCAGTTTCATATTTGCAGTATTGTTTCGTGTCAAAATTATTAAATTTGTCACGTTCCAAAGAAAGAAATTCGCCGCCGCAATATGTTTGTGAAAAATTCGGCCGACATAATTTTTATTCCTCCTTTCTCTGAGTTAATGTCGTAAAGACGTGACTAGAGTTTTAATAACTTATTTACAGCTGCTTTTAAACAATATTTGTATACAAATTGTACATCAAAATCCAACCGAGGAATATAATGTTTTCATAATCATCAATCAAGTGCACTGGAACGACAGCAAACTCTTTTGGAACTTCCAATAACTCAATTACTCCTATATTTGAACACCCTCGTCCACTAGACTTCAAATATCGAAAATTGCCCCAAAAAAACTCACAAGAGCCATTGTTGGCTTTTCCAGATTTCTGAACCGCATGGGAGATAATTGAAATGCCCTCAGAAATCCACATCGGACATTTCGTTGATATTCTCTTAAGAGACCTTATTATAAACACACAAGCCAATTTGAATACTATGATTTATTAGCAATTGAGATTTCAATAGAGCTGCACCCTGAGAATTTTCCCTACAATATTCCGAAATGAATGTGATTACGGAGTCAGCCGTCAAATCGGATAATACCCATTCGGCACCGACTATATTATGGCATTGGAGAAATCCTCCTTTCCGTGTCAAGAGGTCTCCAAATAAAATGCAGGGAATTACCGAACTGACGGAGAGGAAAAACCCGTTTCCGATCTGAAGATGTCTTATGGTATAATCGAAGTGGAATTTTGTGGGAGCGGGAAATCGGCCCATAATTACGTTTTTGAGATTCCCTACTTCCTAGTTATCTCTACCTTTCGAGTAAAGCCCAAAAGAAAATTTGACTCATAACTCGACGGAGTATGATGGCTTACTTTTCATTAAATCAAGCGCCGCTTTTATTCTCTTATCTATCCTGTTTTCGTACGTTTTAATCATGGGATTTGTTGATTTATTGGGCTATTATTCAGAAAATGGGCTTTTGGATGACAGTCGAAAAATTATTTTAACATTACATTGCTATTTATCATTAAATGAAAATGCATGAAAATATTTGCCCTGAATAGTAACGAAAGGAGCATCGGATTTGATAATGAAAAATGGGTAATATATGACTAGAGCATCTGCAAAACGGACATAAAATTTAATATTCGAGTATACATTTTTCTCAAACAAATATTTTCTCTCTATAGAACTTGAGATTATATGTTGTCCTAAGTAACGAGCCAAATAATAAAATTACGTAGAATCTAGAAAAACGGTGTTGAACGTATTTTTGGAAAACTGTGGTTTTTCCTTATAGTATATAATCTGATACATCCTGTATATGCTCCAATGCTTATTAAAAACGTCTCAAAATACAATTTTTTATAGTAAGCAAGGAACAGCCATTCAAAGACAAGTGCTTCCTCTATCGTTTCTGGCAAGACGAAGAAGGATCTACAGTACTACCTCCGGCCGAAGATGTGGCAACTGCTGAAGACCAATTAATGGAGAATTTAGGGACTTTGGTAAATAGGGGACCTGACGCTTATTTGAGGATGATTTTAAGAAAACAGTAAGTATTTCTATTAATTAGGGACCAAGGTTTTAACACTAACTAATTAAATTAACTATTACTCTGTCGAAATATATTTTGTTCTAAAATATGAAATTTCTGTACTACATTGTTTCCTAATAATAAACGATCTCAAGTGATAAATCGTAGCTGATCCCAGAAGCTCGAAGGACATGAATTATTCATGCTTAGCGAGGGCGTAAATAGGGCTTATCCACTTCCTTACCTTTCACGTATTTCTCCCTATAAAAGTGCATTTTTTAATTTATTAGATCTAGCTTTTTTGCATTCGTATAGCAGGCAGTAACTATTGAAACATTCTATACCTTTGACAGACACTATCAATAAATTACGTCCCTTTGCATTTGCAGAAGTCACGAACGCACCCCAGATGACTTGGAAATAATTTACGAAGAGCTGCTGCACATACGGGCGTTATCCCACCTGTCCAATTCGGTGAAAAGAGAAATAGCGAGTGTCATAGTTTTCGAGGCTCATCCGAAAGCTGGAACTGTGTGTAAGATATTTTTCAAACACCCACTAACTATAATTTATTTCGACTCTCTGCGCCTGGAGCAATATCCTGGAAATAGCCCATTTGCTGATCCGCTGTGCCAGGCCAAGAAAAAGGTTCATTAAGGCTGTATAGTGTGTTATTCAAGTATATGGCTAAAATTCTAGTGGCGATTCTAAAACAAAAAGTTTTTATATTTAAACACAGGTGTTAAATTGTTTTAAAATAATTTTGTCGTAAAAGTCTTAATAAATATTTTCAAAACCTATTGAAAATTTTATGTTACTTATTGCCAAATCTTTTTTTCTTAAAAAACAATGCGTACCATTTGTTTAAGCGTCCTTTTAATAAAACATTTTTCTTGTTAGATTTTTTTTAATTTACGACGTCAGCCTTGCGCATGCCACTAGCATAATGAGAGAATTTCTAGTTTAAAAGATTCCTTTGTATTGTATTAAAAACTATCACCCAGTATCAACGTCATATTAGTTTGCATCCTTTTGTTATTTAAGTTTTTTTATATCTAACGAATTAAAAAAAGAAGATGAACACTCTCTATCTTAAAAACGAAACATTATCAGACCGAGGTTTATAATAACTTTTCATCCTAGAATCACTCGAGGAATCACTTCTTTAAGTGAAGTGCTTAAATAACACTCTGTATCTGTGTCAATCTACCTTTTGATGTAATAATTCCTTCGCAAGAAAGGTGTGCTTCTGTTTATTTCCATGAATAGTCTATGTTTAGCTCAACATCAAAGTTGAATTCGGAATTTCAAATCTCTCTCGTCCAGGAGATTTAGGACCACTTTAGTCCTAATTTATTTTCTTGTATTCGACCTGTGGCGAGCGGATTTGATGTTTTTTACTTATTCGGGTACTCAGAAAACTATAACGTAATAATAACTATTTAGGAAACCTCGACCAATCCATGCAAGTTGTCTTTAACTTTATGATTAATGAGATGTTAACAACTTGCATGCATGTTTCCTGTCTTTCATTATACATTTGGATAATATAATGTTAATAATATTTAAATAACGATGAAAGGACTTTTGCTCGATATAGACGTATTATATTGGAATATGGACTTCCTTAATCGCAAACCAAAGTTGATTATTTTTCGGAGATTTTCATTGCAACTCCTTCAATAGAATTCACAATTGTAGAACTTTTGCGCATACTCAGTCTCCAATGTGCATTTCTCTAACGAGGCCCCACCAGGGTGAAACCTTTCAGCAGTTGAGATCTCGTAATGCCTTTGAGTTTTGCATATTGAACATTTTTCTTTCATATCTCAATAACTTCTTTAGATCCTTCACATATCATATTGTTCCATACAGTGTCTCCCTAATTGGTCTTCCGTATATTGAAACCCCGGACCCTGTAGGAGCTACGGAATCAGTTAAATGGTGACAATATTAGACAGTTGTGTTAGTAACGTGACAACAAACATAGAGAGGCTCTGTCTATGTTTGTCGTTTTTATTATTATTTTATAATAACGTGAACAGTTAGAAGCTTTTTTTTCGCCATCGCGTTACTAACATAATTGTCTAGAATTTCGCCCATTTAAAAGGCTCAGAAAATATTTTCCGAGATCATAATGCAAGGCACACAAGGAAGACCAATACAAAGGGGAATTTCTGGGTAAATTTACTGACGTTTCAGAATAAAGTCTGACCATTTTAGTGAGAAGTTTGGCTACGAAACGTTAACAAGCGTGTTCATCCGAGTCCTTAGTAGAGGGTAAATATTACTTCCCTGTTGTGTGTAAGAGACGTGCCCTTTAATCCACCCCCCAACCCCCCAACCCACCCCGCTAAAAAAACAGAAATTCGCCGAACGTATATGCTTCATTCTGTTGCAGTATTTCATCAAGGCGATGAAGGCAGGTCTTGGTATATCATAGTTAGAGGATCTGTGGATGTCGTAATTCATGGCAAAGGGACAGTAAATACTCTACACGAAGGCGACGACTTCGGTAAGCTCGCCTTGATAAACGACGCACCGAGGTGAGCATTTTACGTTAATTTATTAAGATTTACTGAGTATTATTGGTTTCTGTCTCAGACGTGAATAAATGTAATGAGATGTTTAACGCTAAATTATCGATACATTTAATATCCTGAAACGACTTTTTTATTTGCTTTTCAGAGCAGCAACGATAGTTCTCAGAGAAAACAACTGCCATTTTCTTCGCCTGGACAAGGAAAATTTCAACAGGATCCTGCGAGATGTCGAAGCGAACACCGTCCGGTTGAAAGAGCATGGAAAGGACGTCCTTATTCTGGAAAAAATCACCACGAGCGGCAAACAGGTTTTCTCGTCGCATTTTAAGTAAGTCAAATCGTTTCCAGAAAATTCCCTCCGAAAAAGCTGGATGCTCTCAGAGCTCCTTTTATGTCTGATATAGATCGATTGTTCGCTCCACTAAAACGGTTGTGACAGACAAAATTAAATTCTACTTTTAGGAGGAAAACTCTGGAATAAATAGGCAATGATTGGGGAACTTATTTAAAGATGTATATTCAAAACAAAGAAAATTTCAGGGAACGTGAAAAATGATTTTTTTTTTCATAAAAATATTGTTAAATTGCTTTAATCGTTTTGTAGTTTTGAACGTGATTCTTAAGTATTGATCAAAGAAGTGATCGCTAGGATGATTGGTCATGAAGATAGGCATTTACTAGACCGTCAGCTCAATTATGAAATAAATGGATCGTAAGAAAGATCATTACGAGATTACGTAAGGGACACACATTACGTGGCCATTTCCAGGCAGCTGGCGAGCCTCAAAAATACCGCTGATCACGCTCGTATTTTTTGCACAACAAAAGTGGAAGTACTTAAATTTAGTAAAAATAGATTCCAATATACCAAAAATCTCCGAAACGCTCCCTGATTTTTAACTAACGCTAATGCATTCTCGTTTCGATGAAATGAAGTGGAAACAGGCTGTAAAACTCGAATGGGAATTTTTGATGAAAAAACTTTGCCAAAGGTGAATTTAATCACAGTTGATTTTACTGATATTACCCCCCGTGAACTTCTTTCGCGCAAGAAAAAAAGGGAAACTAAGGCCTCTTAGAACGTTATACAGTAACCAGCGGATTTATACTTCGGTAATTCATTACAGATTAATTCATTACAAACAGAACTTCGTTACTCTTCGATCGAATGGAAAAAGGGTGAAACCGGAAATATTCGTTTATTATCCTTCGTTTTCCGTCCAGAGTGCTTGCTTTTTTGGAGTCCCTAGATAAAACCGCAATACCTTGTTGTGGGGAAATCTCCCGGGCAAAGGGGCAGAAACGGTTCGAAAAATATTAATTACATTGGGTCTGATGTCCAAAAAATACAGAACGGAGTCAGTTACAACACCCCGTGGTTGATAAATTTCTTTTTTAATTGACCGATTGTGTGCTTAATTTGTTTTGCTAACTGTTTAATTTTGTTCTTTTTATAAAAAAGCCAAAATAAATTTTGATGAATTGAGATGGGATTTATCCTCATTTAACTCAATCTCTCAATGCTGAAGAAACAATTTAGAAACTTTCCACTTCCACGACCCCCTAGAGAAGCACCCTAAACGCAATCAGCACTTAAATAAGTAATCATCGGCCATCTATCTTGCAGTTTAACGGGATTTTCTCCTTCTAATGTTCGAGGTAAGACGCTTCAAATGATTCAGCAAAGTGCCTTTCGGTTTCGAAATTTATCGGACTTAACTCCTGGGCATCGATGATTAATAGCACAAAGGCGCCAAATAAAGAACTAAGCAGGCAATAAAGGCACGAGCTTGTATTTAAATCTGAGCATGGACAAAAATTCTTATTTAAATTGCTTTATAATTAAATTTTAGCTCTCTGGAAATGACTTTCTGGAAAGTAATTGTTCACGAATTACCTCGGCTTTAACGAGAGGAAGTAATTACAAGTGCGTTGTTTTACTTCAGCAGAGAGAAACTTGCACTTTGCTCTACCGACAACTAATAACCCCGTCTATTTGTCTACGTCCCGACAGATGAAAATTCCCTACGGCCCTAGTGGCCCCGATATTTCAAACTCCGAAGAAATGGAAGTTTACACCAATAAAACGTCTGAAAATTCGTCGAGACAGGCGAAAGAAAAGAGTCGTAACCTGTAAGTTCAGTTTCGCATTTAACATCGATTTCGTGTTGGGAAAAGTTATATTCACGGGATTTGTTGCCCGTAGAGACGAAAATGACTGAAAACCACTGAAAGTTTACTTATTAGGTCTTTCAGGAAATTGCAGTATCATTAAAATGCAATATTCCGCAAATTGAATGGGACAAGACAGTTCTTTAGATGCGGAACGACTGGTGTGCCAGAATATTACCATCTTCTCACGTACTTCCAGACTATTTACCTCAAAATTCCTCACCCGGCTTACTCCAATAATTCATATCTAGGATTTTTCTCGTCGAACTAAATTTTAATCATCACACCTCATTTAATTCAGATCGTAAGTTGCTCGACGATAAATATCTCTGAAATGCAACTTACAATTTTCGATGATTTTTAGAGGTTTTTGTTCCGTGCTCGCGTATTTATTACTTCTCGTTATTTGCTCACCGTATATTTTTATTAGCGAAAGTAGGCATTTTATCCTAATTTTACCTCAATTTCCAGGTATACTGTGATGGCGGGTACCCCGCAAAAAATGCTTGAACACCTACTCGAAACTAGGCTAGATGGAAGAGGGTCGATGGGCGGAGGAGATAATTTCATCATAGCAACCGCCCAAGATCCATTTCTGGACGATTTCTTGTTGACGCACATAGTCTTCCTGCCCACCCATCAGCTGGTCGAGGAGCTTGACAAGCAATATCCTTTTCATCTATTTCTTATACTGAAATGGGTTTAAAAATGAACAATAATAAAGCAAATTTTTCCTTAATTTTACATACTTATAGCATAGACTTTTCCAATCAGGACAAGGAGTTCGTGTTGGCGTGCAAAAGGAGGGTGATACAGTTCGTATACAGGTAAAAACGAAAATGTTCTATGATCGATTAATCTAAATAATAAAAATATTAAAAGATAATAATAAAATAATAAAAATAATAAAATATGCTAAAAATTACAGAAAATAACGTATACTGCGACTTTTCAAATTTATCCCTCGGAGGAGAAGAGTAGTATTTCCTGCGTTTTTCCCAATATGCCAATTCCAACTGAACCAAATTGCCATAGTCGTCTATCCCCTATTTCATTAACAGCATTTGGAACTATAAATTTGTGCGCTGTGCTCAAGTTTCTGACATGTTCACATATCCAGTGTTTTACTTTAATGTAAAATTATCAATTTCAGGTTTATTGTAGCCGCCAGTATATACAGGGTGTTTCGCGCAACCGGGTCTTTGAGTTTCTCCGCTGATAGACTGGCCACCTTGTATATGGAGAAAGAAAATAGAAAAGCTCTTTATCGTTCAGCTTCACGTCTCCTTTCAATTTGATATGATTTTGGAGATAAGGACGCGGGCATATTGTCATAAGGCTTGAAATTATGAGTCAATTTTATAAATTTATCACGGAGCGATAAATTTTTATTCATTCGTTCGAAAACACGTTCTTGAAACATGCGAAGTTCATTTTCTGAAGTTAACAATAGAAACAATGCTTCGCATGACTAACGATGACAAATATGTTTTATTTTAACCCTTTAAATTATAAAGGTGCCTCCCCGCTAGTTCTAAAAGCTCATAAACTCCGACATTAGCATAGGAAAAGCAACCCGAGGATCCAAGTTTTCATTATTTTTAAAACCTGATTTACAATTTAAATCCTATGCAAATGCACTGTATGCAATAGATTTTAAATTGCGTTTTTCGATACCCTGTTTCACTAGATTTATTCTATTTTTTAGGTGGGTGACAACCATTCGACATCCGGTCTTCGAGGACGACTTAGCCGTTGATTTTCTAGAAGATCTGGCACAAAACCTGGAAAACGACATAATGCAATTTAATTCTCTCCAAGAGGAGGCCAGTTTAATGCATCACGTAATGTCCCAGCTCAGAAGGTAAAAATTTCATCCAGATTAATATCAATCTGAATTAAATTTCAATGCTCCGCAACAACCATTATTAATTAGAAACGGAACAATGTAGCTACATTAAACGTTGGACACATACTCCCACGGTCAATGACAACAATACGATAATGGTGTCTGCTCCAATGTCGAAATTAGCACATTGATGAGATATTAGCAGTTGCTTTCAGAGGAACAATGGGATACTGCAGTTGATACAATTTGAGACGAATCTTAGACAAATATTTCTGAGCAAATTTGTGAAGTGCACTATCCAAGTTAACCTCTCTAATAACCCGAGGCTCACAACTCTCCAACGCTTCTAATCCCCTTAACAAACAAAAAGATCAATTTGTCACAGCTCCTCTAAGAGATTGCGATTAAACTTTGCGACACTTTGATACCGAACTATAATCCGTGCCTAATTTATTAATTCTTTAAATCGCTGAAAGTTTCTTTCCAAGAAGTAGAAAAAATTCTGGATTTCGAGCACTATTAAAGGGAAAATTCTAATAACTGTTTATTAAGAGAATTATTTGAGGAACCCAAGTAGGTAATATAGAGCTTGTCAAAAGAGATGTAAAGATACAGGTTTCTTCCACGGTTTGTGTCAGGTCGATGCTTCTTTATTATACTGTTAATATAAGTTCTTCTTGAGAGTTTGCAGGAGTAGAGTATACATTTTTCTTCGCAAACCTGTAAGCATAAAAATCTAGAAGTGTTAGATCTGGTAATCGGGGAGGCCAAGCAATTAGTCCTCCACGACTTACCTATTGCCGTGAATAGTTTGCATTTCGCCAGTTCCTCACCACCAGGGAATAATGTGAAGGACGTTCGTTATATTAGGCCATTAACTAATGTCCAAAATTTGAGGTAAACATCTCAAAAATTGGGAGCTATAAAAATGAATTGAAAAAAATATAAAAGTTCGACATCCTGTAATTTCTTAACAACGCATTTCTCTAATATAGTTTATACAGCAAAATAATATTATTTCTATACGTGGAATATGTGGTTAAATTGCTGCCACAAACGACCTGAACACCCTGTATAAATCAAACACACTGATGTGAGATATCTAACTATACATGACTAAAATTAACCGGTTCTTTTATTCAAATGAGAAAAGCGTAATTTGTTTACCAAACACGGATTCTTAATTAAACTTTCAAAACCACTACTAATTATACTTCAAAATTTGCAAAATTATGTATTCACGTTAATTTCCCGGTCAGGATGACCTTCGGTGGTATAAACTTAGTCAAGAGTCATATCCATAATTCCTGATTATACGCAACCCATAATACGCATCTACATTGAAGGAATCTTTCCGCCCGCCATATTGAAATGGGTTGGTTTACCTCGCCTACTTTATAGATTTTCTGATACCCTAATTTAAAGTGCTTGACATGAAAGGTTTTTGCTGTAGGGAACATACATAGCGTCCTCGAAATAGTGGAAATTAGTGAAAAATTTATGCCAAAAATCATAGTACACGAATAGGCTGCCGGATCAAAACTTTCAACTTCATTATTAATTCGTTTAAAATTTAGTTTTAGATTTGAACAAAATTCCTATGTTCCCTCTCTAATTCAACCTCAATACGATTTTAGGTCGAATAATCGAATAATGCAAATTCCTATCAGCAAAATTTGCAGTGCAAAATTGGACAGCACTCGAGCAGCGAAATCGATTGTTCGTGGTTTCACAGCAATACGGAAATTTACATTTCGTCCCCACTTCATAAAACTACTTTCGATAAAAGACTACAACTTCTCAAATGCGAATATAAAAGAATCTTTAAAGTCAATATCGCCTTTGAAAATGTTTTCGATACTCGAAAAATGCTTAAATCATTTTCGCTGTTAGTCGTAGTTTATTCCGACGCTTCTAAATTTTTTACCAAGCTACAAAGGAAGAATAATATAAACTGGAGCTGCTGTTTTAAGGAGTTTTAAGGCGCAATTCACAAATCCTATTTTCAAAGGCAAATAAGAACGTTTGTCCGCAAAATTAAATGGTTTTTGAGGTTACTTAACGCCCTTTTCAATTCTGAGTTATTTTTGGCAAATGTGTTTTTTGGCACATTTTAATTAACCGAGATTAAAAGGTCAACAGAGGGGCGTTAATTATTTATCGATTATTATTATAAAAATTGGTGATTGGAAATTTAGGTGCCCAAATTTATTTCAATTTCAGGAATTCACCACGAGAAGTTGAATAAATTCTGTAAATCGAAAATGCAGTTACAGGGAGCATGTTCCATTGAAAGCACCTCTTTATAATAAAATTATTAGGGCTTTGACGGATTCAGCTTTTAGGGCGTAAAGGCACTTAATCCCTGCATGAAACTCAGTAAAATTTGAAATATCGCAGAGTAGATGTTTCCGAGTTTTATGCGCTACATGGAGGACTTGTAAGGTTTTTGGAATAATTATTATAGTGAAATGGAAATTTTTACGTATATACGCCTCAGCGTTGATCGCAGCTAATTTATTATTCCTTCCAAGCTTGAAAACTTACAATAATCACGAATTAAGCTTCCTAAGTAAGGAAAATGTGATTAGGGAACGACCTCTCATTAATCCATGGGTCAACCCACATTCATATAATATCGACATTAAGAGTGTGTAGAATATTAACATCCTGCATGACGTAGAAAATCAATAACACCATTTTACATCGAAATTTAAGTCGCCACATCCATTTCAAGCAGGGAAGTAAAAGAAAAACCTCAAATTAAGATTTAAGTCGTTAGGTGAACCTAGTGCTTTGTCGTTATTAGGAAATTTTGCATGCATTTCCCACTTGGGGTTCTTGTAAATATGTGAATGGAAAGTGCTGATAGACGTGAACTTTATAGTGCATGTTTTAAACAAGCACTTTACGGGCTCTTTCTGCACTGTCGATTTTGTTTTTACATATTCACGTTTAGATACCGCAGGCCTTTAAAGTCGCTTTTGCTCTGTGGAACATTAAGAAAGTCTTAACGCATTATTGTATCCTAAAGATGTTCGCAAGGTTTATCTTGAAACCAGGAAAAATGTGTGCCATCTCATTAAACTGCTGAAGCAAGGTCCGGAATTGAAATGTTTAATGATGTATTAATAAAACGTTGAGATGTTTCTTTCAGGTTCCAACGAAGTTAATTAATTCCAAAGAAAGATTTAAGAGAGATTTTAATTACCTTCAAACCTGAAGTTTATTTTTATTAATTGCTGGCCCTGAATATTTAATGCGGAAAACGAACAACTGGAACAGAAACACGAGTGCGACTTTATTATTTTGCGTAAAAGTACGTAACTCTTTTAACATTAATGTGTGATTTAGGACATAGAAAAATTTATTTCAATTCGTATATCCGTAGGCGCACTTTCGGCCTTCTTTAACTTTTCACGGAAATTTAATTTAAGGCTATTGAGTCCACGCTCCCTTGACTTTAATACTGTCTCAGGGGTTTTTCCAGCAATCACGATGCTCACTCTCAACCTCAAGAAATCGGGATTTAGTTCTTCATGCCGCTAATGAATACGGCAACCGTCTGATGTAGGTCGGTTAAAAGGGACAGCAAATGTTTAGTCGTCAAATATGATCAATAAATATTGTTCGGAGAGGTCAAAATAGCTCTGCACAACGTACACTTTAAGAAAGTTTACATTAAGTTTTTAATTTTAGGTCATACTGATTTACTTAAAATGTAATTTCCAGGGAAGTTTCAGTGTTTTTCTTTTTCGCAGTGTTTGCACGAAACATTTCACGTTGCATTATAATGTTTCGAGTCTTTGCGCAAAGCATATATCATATTTACTTAAATTTCTTATGCCTCTTTGCAAATTATTCCACTTCCACTCGATCACTCGAATAACTAAAATTTCATAAAAATACTAATATTTTCCCATCGTCAGATATCAAGAAGATCGAAAGGCGCACGAGGGACAAAAATGGAAGTTGCCTCCCCTGGGTCAGCCCATAAGTCTGTTTAGCACCGGGGATGACACCAATAGGACCATTATAATGCCGCAAGATGACAGTGAGGCAATCCATCTCGCAAATTTATGCTCAATTAGAAATTTTTCTTTCAGTCATTTTCAGAGTTTACTGCGCGGATCATACGTATTGCACTCTGAGATTGCCAGTGGACAGTACAGCCGAAACCATTAAACTTGTGGCTGCAGACAAGCTGAAGATCCGAGAAGAAGAGCTGCTTTTGGTGGAAGTAAAATCAAATGGGGAAAGAGTGGTGTTCCGGGATGATGATATCAGCATACCCACTGCTTTATCCATAAATGGACGCATATTCGTATCTCCGAAGGATCACTTGGACGCGCTGGTATGTAACGTTTTCATTGTTGCAGAACTCGCTGCCCTCGTCAGTCTATGCAAATTTAAATGATCCACGTGTCTCAATTGTCCGCTGTCACGTGTTTCCTCCTGCTTTGATTTAATGTAACAAAGAATGTGTGATGGAGTTCATCGATATATACAAAAAGAAAGAATGATGAACGCTCTCAATAAACTAAAATAGAGTTAGGACCAGACCATACCGATACGGATCCATTTGTCATTCAAATTTAACGAAGCCTTTGTTATTCGCATTTTCTTCACGCTTTGGGGCGGAACAAAGCTCTCCCAACATTTATTTACGGATGGTTTTCGCTTATCAGCAAAGGGGAACATATTCAGCTTTTAAGCTATGTTCATGTTTGTTCAGCAAACATTGTTGTTCACTGCTTCTGCCATGTGTTGTAAAGTTTTACTACCGAGGCCTTTTTGTGTGGTCTTTATTTAGACTATTTTGGAAATGTAGGGAAATCCGTGCAAACGTTTGATGTGTGGAAACAGTGGTGCTGTTTCTTCTTCCTCCTTTTGATTATTGATTAAAGATTGAAGAAGGCTTCATTTCTTTGCCTTCCTAGCGAATAGTTCAACGCAAAAAGAGAACCGAAGGAGAAAATAAAATATTATTGAACAATAGAAAACGACTGCTATGTCTAGAGAAACAAAGCGCGAAACAAATTTCTATTAAATCCAAAAAAACAAACGTTATAAAAAATGTAATCAAATGGCGATGAAAATCTTTGTCAATCTTGATTAAGGAGAGATTTTGATGTGATAACATTGTATAAGACACCCAGAGAGATAAAAGTTCGTAAAAAGTACATTTTGAACCATCACAGCTAAAGAAGCTGCTGTCTTAAGTTTTCAGAAAAGCTGAGATTTGGATCTAGATAAAATTTAAATTGCTTACTCAATCGGTTTGCCCAGAAGAGCAGACGGTACCAATGGTGCCACATCTTAGAATTGTTCCGAAATGTCTTTTCTTGCTCCATGGTTCCTGAGCAGCAGAGCAAAACATCGTTTATTCAGGCTTATATTGGCAGAGTAATAAACTATCAGCTTTGAAAAAGTTACGGCTATCAGTTTTTGGTTAATTGGTTTGGGATGGAATCAACTTTGCTTGCAAGCATGCTATTTTAAGCGCAAAACAGTATATTCTTGGCGATGGTGTCGTAACTGCTTATGATTTTTTTTCGTCTGAAATGTGTTCTAAAAGGTCTGAAGTAACGCTCCCTCTGGTTCAAACACCCTATGAGGGCCACTTTGCCTTTTCTATTCTTCTCTACTTCTCCTTTAACAGAGATGTTATTAGTTCTAGCTAAGTTTACGAACCGAACTTTCCTAATGTAGCCATTTCCAGAGAAGCACCGTTACACTATTAAATGGAGATCGAAACTGCGTCAAGGCAAATTAACTAAATTATGATTGGCTGAGACATCAAAACTTTAAAGCGTGGTTTTCCATAAACTTTGGATCGCTAAATTAGACATTTTATTAGCCGATTAATGGCAGCAAGTAATATTTTCCGCAAGTTTTAGACTTGGGGAATATCAGGTAAACGTTTTAATAAATTACCTTTACTTTTCGATAATTGTAGAAGAAAGTTGAATTTATCTTTGGGGAGTTACGACGAGTATTAATCTAAAATTACATAAAACTTATCTTGACAGAGAACACCGAACTAGATATATTCAGGTTAAAAGTAGAGCCCCAAAGGGACAGAGAGTGTTTCCATGGATCTGCAATGGATTGGCACTTATATCGGGTTAACTGAGGCGAATAAATCGAGAAACATGATAGGTTGACTGGATAAAATCGACGACAAATGGCCAGAAGCATCGGATCCGAAAGAATTTCGACAGAGTTTAATATCTTTTGTTGGATATTCAAAGATATCTGTGTTTTAGAATAATGAAAAATTTATTGATTTCAATTTGTGCTTGTCTTTGGCATAAAACCTGAAGAATCCTTAATCAAACAGACTAACACAAAGCCCCATTTCACAAAAAAACAGCCGGCTTTGGTACTCTTTTCTTAAGCCCCAAACGGTTTCAGGCTATTGGGAAAAGTAAAATTGAACATCCAGAGAGAGGCTATTTTTTAAATTAACAATCTCTATCCAGAGGGCTTTAAAAGATGAACAAAACAAAGTAATTTCTTTGCTATTAAGCAAGTAAATGCCGATTTTTTAAATTTCAGACTTGTTTGAGCGAACAAGATGATAAAAGTCTCGCCGTTGTGTCAATATTTTTTTTATATTTGGTTTGACTCTGGGCATATCCAAGTGACTTGATAAATTTCAGTCAACAGAAAATCGCCTTTTTCTTGAGGAACAGAATTTCCCTTTCGTGAGGACCTCCTTGCAAATCCGACAACACCGTGTTTAGTTTGACTTTTAACACAAAGCATGAGAATTGTGCCGTGTTGCCACTTATGAAAACTCAGTTATTCAGACTGACGTTTGTCTCTCAAGAAGAATGAATGCATTCCCACGTGAACTCTTGCACCACCGTCTTAAGTTTGACATTAATTTAACCCAAAATCAGAGAATGATGCAGTGTTGTCAAGAATAAAACTGAGTAAAAGGCGCTAATGGTCGTTTTGTGCTGCTGCTGCATAGCAGTTCGGACAAGAATGGATCGGCAGAGGTGGTCCAGTTGCGTGGCCTCCTGGGTCACCAGATCTAAAACCTTCAAATTTCTTTCTATGGGAATACGTAAAGTCTATAATTTATGAGACGTCGATGGAAAGAAAGCTCGCCGTGCATGAATCAGTGCGGCACCTGAAGTCAATCAAATCGATTATCAAAAATTTTATGGTCAAATCTCCAGAAACCACATATGTAATTTAAATAGGTGCAAGGGAGTTTCTTGACGACATCCAGGACGAAACGTACTAAAACTCAATAAAAATATTTTTGCACATAACTCCTTTAAAGCATCACAAGTCGGTAACAGCATAGGGAGAAATTTTCAAACCTAGGTTCTTATATTGAGATGTCTTCTATTCTTGTACTGAACAAGCCCTAAATGTTTGATGCCATAGTTATGAAATACCCAGTAGTTCATAGGAAGGCCGAAATTTTCCTTCTTTTACAATAATAGAAAATCTGGTAATTTTAATACGTATCGCTAATGCTTCTCTTTGTCAAAATCAACAATGCTTTCCTTTCAGTTATATTACTATCAATTTTCTTCATTTTAGACATGTTTGACTGAACAAGAGGAATGTACTCAGGGTATAGACGGCGACATCGAAATGTTCGGAACCAAAGAGCTGGCTTACTATATGACACTCTTCGACTGGGATTTATTTTGGTGAGCTTTTCATTCCATTAATCCAGCTTCCGTCTCCATTTTAAATTTCCCGGATTCAATTCGAGTGTTTAATAATTCAGGTGCGTCCACGAATACGAGCTACTCTACCATACATTCGGCAGACATCACTTTGGCCAAATTACGGCCAATTTAGACGTTTTCCTCAGACGTTTCAACGAGATTCAATTCTGGGTTGCAACTGAGATATGCATGATGAGCAGCTTGAGTAAGAGAGTGGCCGTCTTGAGGAAATTCATCAAGCTCGCTGCATAGTAAGTCGAGTATCTCTGTTGTAAATTCCAGCAGTTTAAGAATGATTTAAGCTATTTTTGATGTAGTTCCTATTTTTGTCAAACTTCTTTTAGGCGAAGTCCCAATTATAGTAATATCGTAGCAACAACCCTAAATATTTAAAACTGATTTCCCTTACCTTAAATAATTTCTCGCAACTCTAGCAACGCCCCCTTTTATCCGAAAGGGGGACCACGACCCTCTACGTCAGAAAGGGAGACCCCGAATCCACAGGTGAGAGCGGGGAATCCCGGCCGTCCAGGTCTAAGTGGGGAAACCCAGCCGCCCAGGTCCGAAAGGGTCTTCCGGGCACATTATTGAAACATGCAAAAACAAAAAATCAAAGAAATAGAGAGGCTGCTGTTTACAATAATCGAACAAGGCAACTTACCTAAAGGCCTGAAAAAGCCATTAAATGTTAAATGTTTTCGACAGTCCGCAAACCTTTCCTGGAATTAAGAAATTTCTTTTATAAGCATCATCTCACCTTAAATTTACCACTCAATTTACAGCTAATTCTAAGATTAATGTTAAAAATGTTTGTTGATTTAATACCCAGTTTTAATTCAATCAATATCAAACCAATCAATGTCGGCACCATTTATATAAAGGGGAAGCTAATTGAATTTGTTTCGCGCTCTCTGTTATATTTAGATCTATTTACTTACTCTAAATCTAATTATCTGACGTGAATTGAACGTTGTTATGTATGGGCAAAGTTTAATTAGAATTAGTTTGTTGGTTGAGTCGTTTCAAATATCTGGGGTTCACCGAACTCGTACCTTTAAAGCAAAGGATTTAAGTTAGTTTAAAACATGAATATTCATAGTATGAATACTACACACACATGTAATGAGTGAGTGAATGAGTTGAAGTAGAACTGGCAGTCTCTCTACACTCGAAATCCCCCACCCTCGAGTGCTAACTGTATTAGAGATGCTAATATATTTCATAGCTGCGTCCTGTTGGTTACCTGTTTTAGAAATCCGAATCCAAACTTACCCCTGACGGACATATTTACGAAGATATTTTTCACAACCCATTTTCCGATTTTTTTCTGCGCGCACTTCTCTTCGTTTCATTTCCCAAAATCCTTAAGTCTGCCCATTTGCAGCTGCAGAGAGTATCAGAACTTGAATGCCTTTTGCGCAATAGTCATGGGGCTGAGCAACGTGGCAGTGTCCCGCCTGTCCAATACTTGGGACAAACTGCCATCCAAATTTAGGAAGTTATTTACAGATTTCGAATCGATGATAGGTATGATACTTTGAATAACACACATATAAATCATTATACTTGAACACTCGATTTAGATCCTAGTAGAAACCATAGGGCGTACCGGGTGAGCGTGGGAAAGCTTCAACCCCCTGTGGTACCATTCATGCCTCTTTTGCTGAAAGATATGACCTTCACGCACGAGGGCAATAAGACCTCCCTTGATGGATTAGTTAATTTCGAAAAGATGCATATGCTTGCTCAAACTATGAGGACCATTAGATTTTGTAGGAGTAGACATTTAGGTAAGTATCGATGAGCGAACTTAGGATCATTTATACCTTTGAAAAATCTGCCCTTAAATACTTTTCAATAGCTATTTTACACAAAGATTTTTAAGGTTTAATTTGCACTAAGTTTGTGAAAGTTTGCAAGTGGTAATTAGTTGTGAGAAGTATTGGTTTGTCCCAAAGCATATATGTTTGGTTTTGTGTTAGTTTTGGATCCACCGTCCCCGAAAAGCGAAGGAGAAGTGAAATCGTACATATCCTGCCTAAGGGTAATCGACAATCAACGGACTCTGACAAGTATGTCGCAGAAACTAGAGCCTAGGAGATCGTAATCTTCATATCATCACAAAATATCACGTACAGTCGGGTAAAAATGCGGGTCGTTTTTACCACTTTCATCACTTATAGCTTCTAAGATACAAAATAGGTACCTAATATATTTGTTAGTAAATCATGTATTTTAAGAAGGCATTATAGAACTCAAAAAATCAAGGTAGGTAGTAAACAATTATGTAGAGATTTCGGTAGAAATATGCAAGGTATTCATTACACATATGGCAAAAATTCAGAGGATTATTCTCTGGACTATTTTAAGGAAGGATATTTTGTCTTTTAGTGATTTTCAAAAAGCCCCTTTATTTCGACGGTGAAGGGCGAGAAAAATTTTTATTATTACCGAACTCTTTCAGAAACACCAGGGTCGTTTCCTATTGAGTTACATCCAACAATGATCCGATTTTTCAAATCTTCCATATTTTCCACTGTAGTATTATAAACTAATGACTTTAGATGCCCCCATAGGAAATAATCCAGGAGATTTAAGCTCGGAGATCGAGCAATCTATAGGTGAGGTCCGCCTCGACCAATTCAGCGATCTCCGTACGTTATTGCCAAAATTTACGAGCAACACTGAAATTCGTGGGTGTACCATCGTGCATTTGGTAATGACAGTAAGAACGCTAGAAGTGAAATAAAATGTGCTGAATAGGATAAAGATATAGGATAACTCACTGAATATTTGCCGTATGTTTAATGGACATTCTGTACCAATACTTATAAGAATTCAAACCAGCAAGGTATTAGCCACTGAGAAGTAATAGTAGATGTATTGGTGTTTCAAACGATTGCAAAATGAGTAGTATGACTGGATCGAATTTCTTAATTCGTGTTTGAAAGTTAGAAAAACCTACCTTTCGTTTCTGTAGACCATTCTGTAGATGTAAGTATGAAATACTTAATCTATTTTTACTAATAATTACATTTCCATTAGATCTGAAAAATATTACTAAGACTTTTTATCGCTGGCGGCTATTGCGGATTGTGCTCATAAAGTTGCTTTGGCATCCGAAATTGGTATCTATACAAATTAGCCCAACGAAAAGTGATTACTAATTTTCGTAGCATATAGAAGTTTAAATCTACTAATTAACCACTGCAAAACTCGGTTTTTAATTGTTTGCATTAAAGTAATCTTTTCGTAATACGTTTATTTTACTCTTTTACTTTTTAATTTCCTATATCCATAAAGAAATTCTTTCGTTTGAATATATAGCACCACTAAAATGCGTACTTCTTCGCCTATCTTCTTAATATAGATACATCTCCTCACGGTTAAGACACCATTTACGCTAAGTGTTTTAAATGGGTGGAACGATCCAAAAACCTATCCACCTAATCATTACTCTTAGGATGATTCCTCCACTCTAACGAGATGGGTGTGTCACCCAGCAGCCTCGTGATGTCCGTCTACAGAGGCTGCCTTACTGAAATTAGAAAAAAATATATGATAAGGCATATTGAAAGTCTTGGAACGTTTAGAGAAGACGGTTTAAAAGACTCCAAAATTCCAAATAATGAAATTTGCCCTGTTACAGTCTAAGAAAGTTTTCGTGGTATAGTTTTATAAGTTGCACTAATTTACGTAAATAAGTGTTTGGTTTTTGAATTTTTTGAACATCATTTAGTAATAACTCACTCAGTTTATTCCAAATCCTGAATTGTTTGAGCTTCGATTTGTGGAATTTAATGATAAGTGATTGTCAGGTAGAAAGGCTACTATGGATCGATTCTCATAAACCAAGGATTAAAACATTTAAAAACGAAACGATATAGATTTCGCTTCTCAAAAGCTCCACTGATATAAAATTTTCAGTGTTTTTTTTTTAATTATTGTTGCCATTTATTGCCAATTTGCGAATCGGATGTATTTCATTGGAAAAAAGCTCGTTAGTAAAGCAACCGTTAGTATATGATCTCTTTGCCTCGAATTGTTCACGGTTCGGAGCTGATTTTTTGCTTTTCAGCAATAATAAGACAATAACTCTATAGCAGTGAAGGCGAACGCAATTAACGTCCTTTTTCTTTTGACTGCTGCTAAATCGATATATTGAGCACTAATGAGGATAACCCGCAAAATGAAACCGCCAGAAAAACGCCGCTCCTCCCTTGTAAATATTTAAAATTTTTAAGGCTCTGGAACGCACATTATGTATAGAAGCACCTTATTTTTCATACTAAATATCGTACTCACACATGGTGTCCCCAAATTAGAATGGAATCTGAGACATTCTGTAATTATATACTTTAACTAATTCCATATTCTGTACATAAATACCTTCTATATTTTTAACTAGTAATTTACTGAGAACTTTAAACCTCTATAATATACATATTTTAGCATAAATAAAATGAATGTGTCTTTCATCTTTAAATACTTAAAAATCTTTTATCAAAGCAATTTCAAGCACAATAAATGACATAATTTTAAACCACATTCTTCGACCACTCTTAAACACCAAAATGAAAAGGTTTGATTTCAGGCATTTCTAGGAAATAAGCGAAATAAAGAAAAGCAATAAATCGGCTACTATGTAAGGTTTTGAATAAAAATAGACATACGTTTTTATAGCTTTAAGATTCTAGTTGCGTGTACACCATTAGACGTAGATACTTTGTAATATTATATTCCAAATGTACTTATTTTTGTGGTAGACCATTTGTGTGATATAAACTCGTAGTTTTAGAATTAATAAGGTTTGGAGGTCTTCCTACCAACGACAGATTGAAATATTTGTAGTATTGTTGTAGTCAAAAGTCTCAACGTTTCGGAAGCATATGTTACTAATTATATTTCACTTTTTTTTTATTATCATCTGTACTAATACGTCTTCATTAGAATAATATATATATATAAATTTTATATCAAGATTTGTTAGGACAATCAAGCATATTGTTAGAATTTTCTCAAGCAGAATCAAAATTTAGATTAGCTTTTAGCTATAGACTAAACTCTAGAAGATATGGATTATTGTATAATAATTCAAAACATTTCCCGATATAGTATAATAAGGTAGTCTAGGTAACAATATTGAATTACTTAGTAGCTATTATTTCTTGTGCTTAGAAACTTTAATTATTTAAAAACAGACACATTATTCTTTAAAGAATTCTTAAGGCAAAAAAATTCTCATAACTACCTAAGTAATTTTCTAATCACCTTTCCCCATTTCTTCAACACTTCTCTCTAGGCATTTCCAAGTCATGTTATGGTTGTGATGAAAAACTAAGTTTTTAAATAATAGTTTTTGTTAGAATTAGCTTTAGATTAGATTTTATTCATTTCTCCAATAATAATAATTGGCCAACTACACAAGGTTGGCCTACTGTAAGGTTAACTCCAAGTGCATGTTGAAAAATGTTTAAATCTAAAATTCAACTCCAGTGTAATATCTTGGTATGAATAGTTGTAATTTTTTGACTTATATTATTTATTTCAGAAAAATAGGAGTTTTCATGTTTATTTAACCCATTTACGTTACTCGGGCCTGAATTAAAAGTTCCATAAAATATCTTAAAATTCTAACTTTCTTAACTAAAATTCAAAAACTCTAACTTTTCTTAAACAGGAAAAAGCGCTGGGTTAATAATTTCTGTGTCATCCGGTACATTTTAATTTTTAGCTGGACGGCGTCTGTTTTTCACTTACCTTAAGTAAGACGTTGTCTGTTTGTCATGGGAACCGCATGGTTGTGGCTTATTTTAATTACCTCAGGAACTGTGTTACAAAATTCAACATGTTTCGTACCTTAATTTCAATATTTACATTTTACAGAGTATTAGACTTCTTTATATCATAAAGTTAGAGATCTTTAGTTTCAATATTCCAAATACGAACAATACAAAAATTATAAGATTTTCGCAAATTACGGGTATTGATTCACCATTTGGGTAAATGAATGGGCAAAAATGTCGTACCGGAATTTTATGCAAATCGGTACCTACCAAAAGAAAATTCCAACATAAATAATTTAGAACATATTCTTATTTATGGATATAACATACACTTTTCTGATTGACATTATAAATTTTATAATGAAAACCTGCTTTGCAATTTTCTTCGATACGTTAAAGTGGTACAAAATTAAATATAACCTAATTTAAAAATTCACAGTAAAGTTACAGGTCTACAATCAGATATCTATTGAGCAGCGGTTGCTTTTGCTTTCTTTTCACGCGCTTTCTTGCCCTCGGTTAAAGCCTGCCTCTCCTCCTCGTTGAGAAGAGGCAAGATTTTGGTCACTACTCCAGTCCCCAACGTTACCGTACCATCTCTCAAAGTAAACCTCTGGCCCTGTTCCAGAACCATTGGCTTTAGCATTTTCAGAATTAATCTATAAAAAGGTAATTTAGTTACTATGCAGGTGCATAAATAAAAGAGAAATATTACTTTGAATCTTCACCAGGCATCACCATTTCCTTGTCTGGAATAACTACCTGAACTGCGCAATCCCACGTGCGGCAGAACATTTGCAGTTGGATATAAGAAGTGAAAGGTTTAGACCTGCCTCCTTCATCCTTATTTAACACATATACTTGGGTTTCTATATTATCATAGCTCTTTACTGTGCCTGGCTTTGCCATAACCATACCTTAATATATCAAAAATACATATTTGGTTTGTTTTCGACAAAGTGTTTAATACCGCGTTTAACATCATCCCTTTTAATGCTCCTAACTAAAGCTCCCAGCTGATCGCCTGCTTGAGCTTCTTCAAGGATTTGATGGAACATTTCTATTCCAGTCACTGTGCTCTTGACAACCTTATTGAAACCTACAAATTCGCAATCCGATCCTTTCTTGACGATGCCCCTTTCAAGTCGCCCAGTCACCACTGTTCCACGTCCTAAGTTAAGACTTAAATAATAAAAGCAAACATGTTTAAAATTGAAATTTTAAGTATTTACCCAGAAGTAGGTCCAATGAGTTTGAAGAAAGTAATAAAATTACAAAATGGAAATTTGCAAGCAAATCTACATTGGGTCATTCTACTGGTTATAATTAATAATTATAGATTGAAAATGATATTGAGCATAAATAGCCACAAAAATAGAAACAATGAAATAAGAAATTAGTTTTGCTTCTGAAATGAAAATATAAATCTCACCAGGAATTGAGTATGTGTTTTCAATTGGCAACAAAAAGGGTTTGTCCAGCTCTCTGACTGGGGTGGGAATGTGCTCGTCAATTGCTGCAAGCAGCTTTAATATAGCGTCTTTTCCAATTTCTGGTTGTTTGCCCTCAAGTGCACATAAAGCTGATCCAAATATAATTGGGATATTATCTCCATCAAGGCCCATTTCAGTCAATAATTCCCTGAAAAAATAATATTAGTCTTATAAGTTGATTATTTAATTATTTTCTTATGATTGAAACTAGTAGAATCAATACTAAGGAAATTGAAGGGTTAGAAAAGAAAACTTTAATACACCCTTAGTACTTCTTCAACAAAAACTGCACTTGGCAAAGCATGTATATCTTATAATATAATGTACTTTATTGCCATAGTGTGAACTGACAAATTAAAAATAAATATAATAAAAAGAGCATAGCCCTGGAACTTGTGATTGGATTAGAAGATTCTTTATCTACTTGCTTCACTTTTACAAAAATTACCAAAATATTTAAACAGCACAAACAAAACAGTACAATTTTATCTAAAAATCACCCACCTAATTTCCATCTCAACCAACTCAGTCATCTCCTTATCTGCAGTGTCCACTTTATTAATAAACACAACCAAATCTTTAACTCCAATCTGTTTAGCTAGAAGTATGTGTTCTCTGGTTTGTGGCATAACCCCATCTGTGGCAGCAACTACTAGAATAGCCCCATCCATTTGAGCTGTACCAGTGATCATGTTTTTAATATAATCAGCATGTCCTGGACAGTCAGTATGACCATAATGCCTATTTTCTGTTTGGTATTCAATATGGGCCACATTAATAGTGATTCCTAAGAAGAGAAAAATAATGATGTTCCTTTACTTAAAAAACACAAATTTCTACCGGGAAATATTTACTTGCCTCTTGCTTTTTCTTCTGGGGCATTATCAATATCGGCATAACCTCTGGCTTTGGCTAATTTTTGATCAGCTAATACCTTTGTTATAGCAGCAGTCAATGTGGTTTTACCGTGATCTACGTGCCCTATCGTCCCAATGTTACAATGCGGTTTGTTCCTTTCGAATACTTTCTTCTCAGAATAGAGTCTTGTTTGACTAAATTTTGGTAATATAATTTGCAGTGTTTTAGCATGGTTATGAAACTTGGTTATTGATTTCTTATTTATGATGCTTCTGAGAGTACGGTGGATCCCTAGAAGTGTTTCAGTGAAAATCTTTCTAGTTTGTTAAAAGGTGTAACCTTCAAATTTGCGCCGGTAGTTTGGCTAAGAAGACTACGTACCTGGAGCTAGGATACGGGCAATTACAAATGAAGACATCGTATGAAGGCGGTTTGACTACGTTATATCAGTGAAATATTATATTATGTAGTATTTTTTCTTATTTTTAATTTGGTCTAAAAACACATGAAAGTTATATCACTTTTGTGACATGAACATTGACGCACTGTCACCCTTCTGACGGCAGCTGTGTTTGAAGTAAAGCGTGGTTGCCGTTGAATGGCTACGACATTATTGCCAAGTATTAGACGCTTGTCCGTGAATCAGAATCTATAAATCAAAAAAATAATCTAGCAGGTGTGTTAAGGGGGACCAAAACTAACCAGAAAGGTTTTTAAATTTGTATTTAATTAAGAAAAATACCTGAAACGAATTCAGTTTTTTCTCGATTTTCCCCACTACCTAATCTAACAAAACACGAATTTGACATTTTCATACTCTAGGGTTGTGGTGACGCTCTCTGAGTTAAATAAGTGTAGCAAAATAGACATAAAATTTTCTCCGTAAGTAGAACACGCGAAAAAGAAAATATAAGACGTAATCGGGCACATGAAATAACTCAAAATAGTGCAAGAAAGAGTTAAAAATCAATATAACATTCTGTACTTTATGGCGACCGCAACTTTGTTGTCTATATCGATAGTCAGCAAAAACTTATAAAGAAAAGCTGGTTAAATATATACTAGAGAGTAACAGTAAACTAAAAATATATATGAAATAGAGGACAAAGAAACTATGTAAACGCTAACATGGCTACTTTAGCTTGTGAAGGTTCACTGTCACAGCCAGCTAAAAATCCTAAGGTGAGATGTAATCGTGGGGAAAAATTGGATCTGGGCGATTGCTACGAAGCTTTTTAGGTAAATAAATGTATCTTTATAACTTTGAATGTAGGCGGGTATGTGAAATATCTCCAAACCAGAAACCCTCTTGAATGCTAAATAAAGGAAAAAAAAACTAAAGGTAAAATTCTGCATTTTCTGGTGACCACATATAATCACTTTGATTCACATTGATAGTTTGTGAAAACTGCAGAAGAAATGTTGGTTGAACATACACCAGATACTAATAGTATACAATGTGCAAGTAATTATACTCATTTGTAAGGGAAATTAAATGTTTGTGTGCTAAATCTCTTACCACAGTAATATTAACAATGGTAGTAATTTTATTCATACAATGCGATAATTGTTGAGTTCCTTACTTCGGCTTCAATTTGTGATAAATTAATGACTGTTACTGCGCTAGTTGTAAAGATCTTTTAATTTTCGTCAAACTATAGGAATAGGGAATCTTTCGAGACTAAGTTACAGTACCAACGTGCCGTGAAATCCCACCAACATTAAATTGAGTTGTTGAGTTTTGGTAGTCGCAAGGATTAAGAATAATGCGTCCCGCGGACTCTTGCTGCGGCGTCGGCGCCGTCATCGTCGCTGTGGTTTTCGACATCCGCAACGTTGGCGGCATCAGTTGCCGCATCGGTGCTCTTATCTCTTTCTTCAGAGACACCTTCATTCCAGAGGTCGTGAAATAAATTTAATTGTAATCACAATTACAAAGGTATAATCAGATTGCACCTTGCTTCCTACGTGAAAAGCGTTATCTAATAATTCTCTACGATAACTCAAGAGTGTCTCGTTTACAAAATTGTTAAGATTGTTTATTGTTTTACTAATTGTAATTAAAAGTTTGTATACAGTGAGAAACTCTGAATTAGGTTATGTTACATTTGTAAGAGAGCGAGATGTATGTAAAGTTTTAGTTTTTTATAGTCAAATTTAATAAAATTCAAAAAGGAGAAGTTCTTGATGTTATGGTGAAGGAAAATTACCTAGTCGAATGATAAATGGCAAACTAACGTTAACGCTGGCAATAAAACTTGAATAAAGTGATTAAAAACAATTTAACGTGCATGTTAGAGTTCCTGAATTCCACAGGCTTCTAAAAACGCTGTGAATAACGCGTAATTAAAATATATGCGGGCATATTTGCATTGAAGTAAAAAAATATATAAAATAAAACCCTAATGCAAAAAAACAAGAGTTTTTGAAAAACATGCAGCCGCCAGATGTACTACGTCGACCTATGAAAATTCCTCTGTTACCACGTAAAAATCCTGATAAGGGCAACAATCGTGGGTGAGTACGGCATAACCAGGTTTGGCAGCAAAAGTCCTAATATGGAACACTGTACTGGAGTTTCGCTGAAGACCAAATCGCAAAGCTCATCAGGTGAATGCAATATATGGATCTTGGCTAGATTAAAGCAGAATAGGGACTTACTGGAGACACGAGTTAAGAAAGTTTGAGGAAAAAAAATGCGCAACGATATGCAATAATCAAGAAGTCTGACTTGGTCCAGATCAAAAGTAGGAAGGAATCTTCTAAAACCTCGCATATTCTCATGTTAAAATACGAAAATGATGTCTCTACCGTCTTTGGGGATAGAATTCCTTATCACACATTTTCAGTCAAGAACGTCCACTTACTTGCGATTTTATGACATTACAGGTAGCTTTTCACCAAGTTCGAAAGAAAATTTCGTAAAATGGATTTTCCTGAACAACCCATAGGACTTTGATTAAAAGAAGTGATTTTTCAAGGAGACAATTAAATTTCCAATAAAATGATTTCTTGTAAGATAGACTTGATGTAGTCGTTGAAGAATACTTTAAAGAAATGTGTTGCAGCTAGTGACCAGTCTGATACCTGGTATGGAAAGAATAAAGTTCTTAAGATAATTTAAATGTCTCTCTTGTACTATAGTGAGATTTGCAATTGTAATAAGGATATTCACGTATTTTTATTATTTAAAGAAATTTTCAAACCCAAAAGTACTTAACAGAGGAGTGATTAGTACTATAATTTAAAGTAAAACATGCTTTAACATTAGATAAAATGCATACAGCATTGCCATATTACTGCAATCACGGTACCTCATACGTAAAAGTCTTGAGCATTCACAAGACTAATTACAAAGAAATGGACAATTCGTATGCGGATCTGGCAACATTGCATTAAGGGGGTGGAAATATTGATGTTTTATTTCCTGAAGTGTATGCAACTTCTTATACATACACAGCACGAGAGTGGATAAGGGATGAAGGATGTAAATTGGGTAAATTCAGGACTCTAGAAAAGTCTAATTTAAAATTAATTACGCATCAATAGACTCACATGATATAGATTTGCCAAACTACCATTGGAATATTATGATTTTTTTAATTTAAACTAATTTTTTTAAATTCATAGAACAATTCGTGCATCATGGAAACGACCATGAAATTTTTTAGCAGATGAGATTACATCGAACATAATTAATGAAATGAAACTGATGAGTAGTATTATGAAATTTTAGTATATAGCTCTTATAGTATAGTATACGTAGGTACCCATGGAGAAATATAAAGTTTTTGAACAATTTCACCAAAGAATTTTTTTTATCAAACTGGGCAATGTTAGGCAAAATCTGCACTTATGTTCGAAAACCTTGTCTTCGGATGAAATTTGCGTTTTTTTTCGAAAAAATTTCTTTTTTGAGATACAAAATTTTAACATTTCCTCAGTCGACAAAAAGTATAGGTGTACATACTTCCACTTACACCTAAAGATTTAAAGACTTTTCTAATTTTCAAGGGTGTTATTAATAAAGCAAAAATTTCACGAACATAGTACCAAATTATCCTTACAACATCCTGCCTATATTCTCATGCAAATTTCCATAAAGCTTAAATAGGCAGTTCAGATCTAAACCTAAATAAACCCTGAACCTAACCTGAACGAAAACAATTATCTCTATTTCATGTCTTCAAACAATGTCTTCCTATATTCGAGATAAGAGCCATTCTTCCCAGAGCGTGCGGTTAAACTAAAAGATAATATCTAATCTCAACGTCAATGAATGGTAATTTGGTATTTCTAAGTTTGTTCCTTCAACCGTGGGTTTGTATGAGTATGTAGGTATGTGGATTCATTCTTATGTGGTTTGAAAAGAGATTATGGAAAACGACCAAACAAGGAAACTGCATCGAATCTAAATCCAAAGTTTTTTTCCCATATATTAACTAACTGTGGTTGAAAGATCTGAAGAAAGAAAATGAAATAATTACACAGGGCAGGACCGCTTTAATTTCTTCTTCCCATTCTTCTTTTAAATTAATGAGGCCTTCCTTTCTTTCATTGTCTTGTAATTGGCACAAAGTTCATCTTCATCTCGTCGACAAGTCAGAGGTAATTACGACGATATGTAATTATATTTGAGGTTCTTCAATGTATTTATGAGTTATTTGATTGTCACAAGGGAAAAAACAACCTCAGTCCTTTTTAAGTCGATGATAATGATAATTTTGTTATAGCAGAGAAAAGAATTGAAATTAATTATTACGGCTTCTATAATTGTCATCATAAGGGTACTTATCGAAACTGAAAAGTACATTGGCAAATATATAGCCTAGCAGGAAGGAGCATACCGGGGGTTCTCTTCATTTACCTCTAGATCCTTACCCTGTTTCTCGTAAGATAGGGTTATCTGTAATTTGAAGTAAAAGTATTATTTTCAGCCAGTAAAATACACAATTAGTCTAATAATAGAAACTGGAGTATACAGAATATAAATTTCAAGTAAAAAGCAGCTAATAAAAATATATCAAGGTGGAGAAATAAATTTGAAAAATAACTAAAACTTAAAGACTGATACGCGAATGATTTAGGATATATTGAGTGCCGTAAAGGGTTTCCGCAGTTTCTAACAAAAAATGTATATGTGTAATAAAGTGCCCATCAGACTTAAAAGACAAAATATACAGGGCTGATAATATTGAAAAATTTGTATACTAAAACACAGTACCTACCGTACCTCAACAATGGCCGATACATAGCCGTGTTGGAACTGCCAGGTTCTAAAGAAAAAAGGAGAGTATTAACACGAAATTAATTCTAGTGAGGGATTATAATACAAATAGGAAAACTTCATTTAAATATTATCTAATATCGTTTGCACTGAGGCACCTTTACTGCTTGATTCGCTACTGCTAAAGATTAAACCCATTTTGTAATTAAACCTAAAATAGAGGACCTTTATGATGAATTTTACCCATCAAATCAAATTGGTGCATATGGTCCATGACAGGATCGTTTCCTGCAGGATGTTTTCATCGTCCTTATTGGGCGTCTCTTCGCGATTCCTCAACCCACAACAATTCAAACCTAAACAGATCGATATTTATATAAATTGATTCTCAATGGGCGACAGGTTATAAAGAGCTTTCGTCTCTTAAAATTACGAACAGATTTTTCCGTGTTCTATTTGCCCGGTTAAAAAGGCCGGAATTGGTACCACTATTAACGTAAAGAATTCCCATCGTTATTCCTCTAGATACAGTTTCCTCGATGTAGATACGACTTATTTAAATAATATTACTGTTATCGTTAAACTTTGAGAAACTGTCTCGACCGTGCTGATTTTCTGATGATGTCTGGCCAAGTTAGAGATTTATGTTCCTAACGGAACATCCGTAATATTTCAGTACCATATGTGGTGATCTTGATACCATTGCATGAGAGGTATATAGGCCACAAGAGATATTTCGTAAGATATTACTTCTAAGCACGAGTTAGTTGAGTTTCGTGTTACTTACTAGGAATTCGCATAAATATTTGTCACAAGTAAGCCTTGTAATCAGAATTCATCTCTTGAGGTTCATAACTAAATTTGTCCCCTGCATGTGGGTTGCCAACCCCACAAAAGCCCACTAAAAGCCATAAAAATGGAATTACAATAAAATCTAAAAGCCTTTTATTCACTTTTGCCCGTCACGCATTCCAAGCTCCCCTTGTCCACAAATCAGAAGTCCAGACTAACGTAATATACTGCCCTTCAGACTCTCTTTTCTTTCTTTGACTGAGAACAGAAATAATTCTTCTGGAATGTCTACTTGCTGGGGGTAGATATATGAATTTTATATAGGAATATGTCCTGAAGTTTAGCATATGAAATTTCGGACATCCTGTTAATTTTCATTTAGTGAATTTTCTTGCTTAAAGATCGCTAGTAGCTTGATTATTCCTCAAATATCTCTTTGATGCGCAATTCCCAGGTCACGTGGATGGTTTTCATACTGGATTAGTTTTTATACTTGTGAGTACATCTCAGGGTATGGCCTTCTTTCAGTTTATGAAAACCACTATATTATTAAACACCAATAATTCGTCTTGGCGAAGTTTATACAGGATGACTTAAAAGTTATTGACAAAAAACACTAGATGTACAGATGACTTCAAAAGAGTATAAGCTGATTTTTTTAAAATCGATTTCGCTTCTTTATCGAACTACATATTAGCCTTCAAGTCAATGTGAACAAATATCATAAAATCTCCAAACGAAACCTGATCTAGTTTTTTCCTCCCTCTCATTCCCTATTAGGTGTTTCTTCGATATATCCCTCTTTGCCCCTAATGTGTGTTAAAGTATTATAATCAGCATATAACAGAAATTCCACATATTCCTAATTCACCCTGCTTCGATGCTATTTCGCTGGAAGCAGCAATGTCCGGAATACCAAATACACTTAACGGAACCCCGTATATAATCTACTATATCACATATTAACCAACTTAATCATACTAATAGTGGCGGCGACTTGCCATACAAGAATTTTGTACCGTTTCTTCCCCATGTGCCTGTTAGTTATAGACAGAGAAGTGTTTTGAAACTATAATTTGGGCTTGAGAAGTGACTACGTGTCTCGGAAGCAAATTAGCCCTATACCAAAACCGACCTCCTTCTGACCTAGGTCATAGCAAAGACTTGAGGATTTACTTTTCTGGTATGCTGGGAAAGCTTTGAGGAAGGCAAAATTCTTTTCCAAATCTTATTGTTTAGGTGTTTCAACTTTGAGAAAAATTTTGAGAGTTAATTCGTGACATTTAGAAATTCAGGTTCGAGTCCATCCATTTTCAAACTTACCAGCTATAAGAAAAACTACGCTATGTTCTTGACGCCCCCCTTTTCCCAATATCCAATTTACAAAACCTCTCCCCTTCTGTATGTCGATGTATCAGCCTGGTGGAGACATCAAGATGACGCCATAAACGCACCGTCGAAAATGGTTTATTATCGTCTGGGATACTCCTGATTTGTGAAAAGGGAGAATAGATGCTGCGACACGCGTTCCCTGAGGATCCGACGAAGGGTTGCGTTCCGGATTAAAAGTGCGTTTTTCAATTAAAATTTCGCTTACTGGTGGGAACAAACGAGGAGCTAAACGACTCGAGTCCTAAAAATAATTAAAATTAATTATTTTAATAATTTAAAATGTACTCAAATGTAATTAAAGGGGGGGGGGGGTGAGATTAGCGTATACCTACATTCGCCTCGTTAGCTGAGGCACTACGATTTTCAATGCATGAGTCAAAAATCGATTGCTGACATTTTAACATTAGTACGTATTCCAATGGTGTATATTTTGAAGGGATTATTTTCGAATGTACATTCACATTTTTAACAGTTTCCAAGATTCCCGCACACTCAGACACACATTTATTGACCCTATAAGTATATCCAATAACAGAAATTGCTGCTTTTACTGATGAAACTCTCATTTTTCACCACTGTATCAAGGTCATCAAACCATATTCAGCGCCATCTCGCCCCCAACATAAAGCTGTCTTGGTTTATTCTACAAGATTAGATTAAGACCGAAGATATCGAATCTATCCTGGTGCTCCACGTATGTTGCACCTTTTGCCTTCATTTAAGTGCACGTACCTGACAAGGATGGTTATATTACGCTGCACAGGTATTAATTAGCCTTGAGTCCTAGGTCTATTCCAATAGTGGTGGAAAATGAGAGTTTAAGTAGACAAAATTAAATGAAATGTGGACTTTACTAGATACGAGTACTAGGCACTTAATTGAAACAGCCGTGCATTCCAAAACTAAATCAGCTTCATGGCTTGCAGTGATTACATGAACAAATTAGTATTTGTCAAGAGCTCTCCGGGATTCGTCATATGGAGGATTGAAGAAAATTGCGAAAGGTCTGTATTTGGACTAATAGTGAGTTTAAACCAAAATAAAACCTCTTCTGTTAGAGAATGAGCTATATTAAGGAAGACGAATAATTATTTCTTAATTTGAGAATTCTCCCGATTGGTCAGATCGGTTCTTCAGTTTAAACCTCAGATTGCTACACCAAATCCAATTTATAGAATTTAATTTTAATCAGACGCATTCTGTCAATATTAAGCAATTAAAGGTATGAACATCGATTTTTCAGATTTAATGTGTTTAATAGTTCAATCTATTTTTCTAGGAAGAGACCTAAGTCCGACATTGACCCTGCCTTAGGAAATTTGTATTTTATCGATATAGTCATCAGCAGTATGGACTGCCGCGTCCGCAGGTCACTAATCGTATGAATCAGGTTTAATATAGACATCTTCAATTACAAATGTTTGTTGTTTGGATTGCCTGGACAATTATTTTAAACCTACGTGAAATCACGTGAGAGTGATATGCATGTGTTCCGTGAGAATGAAATGGACATGACCCATACGGTTTTGTTGGCCTGATTAGGTGAATATTGTGTTGTAATTAAGATTCTACCTTAAACTTAAAAAGAAAGACGATTAGAGCAGATTACTGCAACTGCTTAAACTTAAAACCGAGTGACTTTTAACTCTGGATCGTTCAGACCATTGGGGCGCAGGACTTGGAAGAAAATGAGAAATGTGCAAGGGGAAAAGGTGAACCATTGAAAGGACGAAAACGCCGGAACAATAAAAATGGCCGAGAATAAGAACGAAAACTTTAAACTTTTCATTTAAAAATCGGAAGGTCCGCACATTGCTGTGATTAGTCATTAACCATTTTTGCGTACAAAACTCTCAATTTAAGCCACGCTTTGACTTAACTGTGGCCTAATTAAAGCTCGAGCATACGACCTTAAAAGAGGCACCCTTATTACATTTTTTCACAAATGGAGGAAACCAGTGGCGTTTCTCATGGAATGTGTGTGCTGAAACATATACAATACGTATATATAAAAAAATTAACAAATATGTCAGTCTTAAATAACTTCATAGTCCTTGTTACAGCATCGAAAAAAGTAAATAAGTAATCTCGATTGTATGCATAAAAATTTAGTCTTAAATATACATATATTTTTTTTATTATACATATTTCTTTTTTTTTTTTTTAATTTGCTTAAAACAATCCGTTGCTTTTTCTCATTACTCTCAATCTTAAACGTTGTTTTTAGGCCTCTCGAAGCTCAAGAAGACTTTGGTGCAGATCTCCCTTGATCAAAGAGGGGTCCTCCTGTCGTCTGCTTCTGCCACCAACATTTTCTTTTGGCGATTCATTCATCGTGCGCGCTTTTGGCCAGCCGGAACGAACGCAAGAACTGTACCTCGACCGGCAGATGCGTTTCCGCAATTTTACGAAATCGAAACGCGGCGTTCCACTGTTAACGAGGAAATCAAAAATTTCCATTAAATTGGTCCATGAAAATTTAGATTATTCGAAAATAGTTTGAGATAAGTAAAGCTTACTAGGCGTATGTCCGAGAGTTTTTAAGGTAATTTGTTTATGGTGCGTAAGCAGTTAGGGGGTGTTGCGTTGCAAGATGAGGACTGAATTGAGTTTGGTGATTTTTAGCGTTATTTTGGTAAGTTATGAGTTCGAGCGATTCACAAGTTATAGAGCATTTATTTCGCTCATAAATAATTGAGCAGATAAGTCATCATTGTTGCGATTCGTTGTCAAACGAGCTCTACCATCAACTATCTATAGGAAACGTTTTGAGTAAATGGAGGGTGGTGGCAAATTTTTATTTTTTTTATAGCTACGTTTTGCATGTTTCCTATGATATTGTTGTTTGTTTAAATTACATCGTGTCTTTAAGAAGATGAACATGAATTCGTTCCTTGAAAATCTTAAGACACCAGTTCGGTCAAACCAAGGGTACATGTGTATTTAATGGTGAGACTTGAACTTGAAAGCTGATTTTCACAGAATTCACTTCTCTTAATGTTTTCCCATCTTATTTTCTAGAGATTTTTCAAATTAATATTTTTAACACGGAGCATATTCACCCTTTAATCTTTAAATTTTAGTCAGATAATAAAATAATATATGTCTTAAGAGCCCTTTGAAATTTCGAAACCTTATTTATCTGCAAAAGCAAGATTTCTAATGCTCTTAAAAGATTGCAAAACCAAATGAAACTAAGTCGTTACATGACTCATTTATTTGACTAACTTTTGAAGCCACTTTTTGTTTGAATAATGGCTTCTAGACTTTTCTACATATTAAATCAATCCTAAATATATGGAGTGACTATAACAACATCCTTTAGTGTACTTGTATGGATAGATACTTAAATTGTAAAACTGTAAAACTTAGTGTCAAAAGGCTGTTCTGAGGGCTATAATCCCTTTATAACCCCGAATAGCGCCCCTGTCTCCCGAGACTTGTTTCTCATTTTTTAGAATCGTGTTCAAACTATATATTTGCAGCACGGCCCAGATTTTTGCAATATCGGGTAAACATTTTCAGGTTTTTTAAAGTTAAGTAAGATTTAACTTCTAAAGGTTTTTACCCTTTAATAATATTGCTCCTTATATCGTATGTTTCCTAGTGGGACAAAGTGCCCTTTTTAGAATGAGATATTTTATGAATAAAAGTTTAAATTTGTGTTTTTGGAATGTGTACTGGATTCGACTTTTTCTAGAAAGTTGAACAATGTCAATTCGGTGTTTTAAAATATCAGTACCGCGTAAGGAAGAAAGTACGCGAATGCCTTTCGCAGGCTCTAAAAATGTTTACAAGGGATCTTCTAGAGAATTTGGAACCAAATTTAGAAAAAGATCGAGAGAAGTTCATGTTTGTCTACATAAAAAAAAAACGAAAACGTTCAAATCAGTACATTTGGGTCGTTCAAAGAAATTAGGTGCGTTCCTGCTTTTTCAATTCGGAATTTCAAATCGGGGGTAATACGGGGTTTGAAGGCTTTTCTTTTTAATTTTAAAATTGTTTTGAAACTCGCCCCAATTTACTGATATTTGCAATATTGATCCAACATTAGTTCATGTTTACTTTAGTAAATTGTTTGAATTTCAAGGGTGGTCAACCCCCAATGGCGCCTCTCGAAATCGTTATTAATTTCTTTAAAAGTTTTTTGATGAACAGATATTTTTCTCCTAATTGCCTAAGTTTTAGCATTACCTAATCTTCAATCACGTACCTTGTTTCTGCTCTGTGGTTTAACTCCAACTACTAATTGTTACGTGGGTCAATTTTAACCTGAAGAGAATGATTCCGCCTCTCAAATTAGTCTTAAATGCCACTTATATTTGGCCCAATTTTGCACATTCCTCCAACATATTCATGCTTTCCATTTCAATGTCAGCTTTCTTCATTTAGTAATAAAAGCGCACTTACTTGCATTACCGATACCAATCAGCCGTACAACGATTTTAATAATTTGGTTTCTTCATAAATTATCCTACAATTAGCACTGTTAAGACGTAAAGCTCCAGTTAATTTTAATAATACGGAATGAGAATCTACTGGGAATTTTCTATCAACAATCAATCGTAGGGCAAAAGTTTTTGTTCAAAATCGATTGTTTTTTGATAATTATACAAGAAAGTAAATCCGATACTTCTTATGTTTGGTAGATATTACGAAGTGGTTAAATAATCGGGGGTGAGATTAAAGTTTACTGGGGATTCGATTTTCCCAGAAATTGAATGAAATTGTATCGTCAGCAATTACTAGCAGAACAATTAGCTAGAACCGCCGAGACGCCTCCAAATTAAAAATTAATTATTTATGGTTTTTTTTATTAACCAAACTTACACGAGTCTCTCATAAATTGATTAGTCACGTATACGTATTTTTCTTATCTAAATCTGACGATAAAGCTGCGTGCTAAAAGCAGAACAATCATGTCATCATTTCAGCAGAATGATATTTAAAAACGACATATACGTAGTTACAATATCAGTTGCACTATAAGTGTAGCCACTGTAAACATCAAAAAGCATGGCTTCGGAAATACCAAAACTAGAAGATTTATTGGGTTCCCACCTCCAAGGGGAAATACTGTCCCAGAATGTGAGTAGACTCACAGCTCCAGGAGAGAACTATGGAAGTTTAATGCTGAATGTAGACATTAAAGTGAGAAACCATGACGGTAAAGAAGAAATCATTCATGCAGTTGCTAAGTGTGTACCCCCAAACAAGAAAATGCAAGAAGTGTTCAATACTCCTTTGACTTTTATAAATGAGATTGGATGGTACCAGGAGGCCATACCTGCCTTGAAGGCTTTCGAAAGGGAGCAAGGGGCAAAGGTTGCTGACTACTATACTGAGATCTTTGGAGCCAGGACTAGCCTGGACGATAATAAAAAGGAGGTTGACGACGGGGGAGTATTGCTGCTTGAGAATTTAATGCATAAAGGTAATTTTTTTAAATAAAAATTTGTTCTATCTGTAGTTCATGGATTGTGTTTATAGGCTTCAAAAATGCGAACAGAATTTTAGGATTTAATGAGTTTCAAACCAAAATAGCCATCCAAGGCTTGGCTTCATTTCACGCCTCAACTTTAGCTCTCAAGTTGCTAAAGCCTAAAGAGTTTGAGAATAAAGTAAAAAAGTTTGTCCGCATTGAGACAATCCTCGATCCGGAATTCTCATTGGAACTGTTTGAACCCGCTTTTAAAATAATGGAAAATGACCCCGAGAGCGCTAAAGCAGTACCGAAAATTAGAGCCTTAGTTCAATATCTCAAGTCTGAAGCATCTGCAGATCAGACAAGCCAATGTAGGGAACCATGGGCCACAGTTTTACATACAGACTTTTGGGTGAACAATATAATGCTTAAAGAAGAAAATAATGTTCCCTCCAAGGTCATCATCCTCGATTTGCAAACCTGCGGATTTGGATCATCAGTGCAAGATTTGCTGTTCTTACTTGGAACTTCTGTGCAGACGAATGTAGCTAAGGAGTTATTTGATTGTTTCATAGATTTTTACTACAAGGAGCTAATCGCAAACCTGAAGAATTTGAAAGTGAGTACTAAGCAGTTCTCGTACGAAAGCTTTCAGAAAGAGCTGAAACTCGAAGCTCTGCCGCAGCTGTTTCACATAATGTTTTTCATCCCCATTGTGCTGGCCCACAAAGATAATGTAAAGGATGTTACAGATGAGGACTTTGATCCCCGAAATGATTTGTTTCGTATATTCCAAAATATCACTCAGGAGCAGAAAGAGAAGTATGTCTATATAGCAAAGATATTCCTGAACCATAATTGGTTATAAATAGTGCGTAATGAGGTTAGTGACTCGATGGAGATAACAGGAAAAAAAACGTGTTTGCAGAACGAAAAGTCAACATACCATTTACTTGTTTGATGATATGAAAGACTGGTTAATATGCAAATTAAGTACCGTTTGAAACTTTTCAAAAACTTCAGCGGAAATTTGTTAAAAATATTTTAGATCGAGATCATCGCTACTTCACATATTGTTACTTACTAAGAAGTGTTTAATGACCTTTCGAAAATGTGCATTAGCATTCGTCGCTAACCAGGTGACACCAGTGTTAACATTAAAAAGACAGGTTTATTGAAAAATTACTTTCCATTTTGCTTTGTGTTTGACATGGGTTTGTAATTAGAACGTGACTCATTTTAACCACTTTTTATTTAAATAAGTACATTCCAAGATCTCTCTTTCTATGTCCAACCATCATCGAGTTGCTGAGAAGATTATTACAAAATGTCCATTTCTTTGGAGAAAAGTGGCCGTCTCTGGTTCTTTTGTGTGTAGTAGCACCGTACACGAGGGTGTGTGTTTCGGTAGGTTGCCATTGTGGCCAGGTGCATGTGTCTTTATTTGGGCACCCAAAAACCTTTGTGCAAACTCAAGAATTGTTTTCTCATCGAAACTGCCTGCTTGGGATATATACTCAATGGTCATAGCTTAGCGAAGTTATCATAAATGTATTTTTCAGGGTGTTGACTTAAGTACGTGCCATACATGTCAAACATACGTCCGGTAATGTATTGTTTTTAAGATACAGGGTGTAGAAATTTTCTTAAAAGGTTATTACATATTAAAGAAAGAACTCTTAAATAACAAGATGACGCAAACTGATATGATGTTGAAATTTGGTGACGGTTTTCAATGTGGTATAAAGAAATAAGCTAAAAACTGTTCGTCTCCTTTTGCTGGTGTCGTGCATGGGGATAACGCTGGAAATATAAGAAAGATCATACAAGAAAAATGTTTTATTCAAACTACCCTTAAACAAATGGTAATCATTTATTTTTGTGAAAAAAATTATCAATAAGTAACGCAAAACGGAATAGATGCTGAAAAAGTCCTCCTTCAACTTCAACACAAGATATTGACTCGTCTTAACATCGATTGCCGAACACGTTCTTATAGTTCCGGTATATATCGTATTTGATTATAGGAATCTAATATTCGCTGGACCAATTCTTCAGCATTGACCGGACCTCTAGAAACGACGGACTTTATATTGCCCCAAAGGAAAAAAAATGTAATGGAATTAAATCCGGTAACGTAGGTGGACATGACACTATGATTAATGCAAAAAAATATAAACATTTTAAAAAAGTCAATGATGAATAAACATTAATAATAACCATGACTAACATTACCAAATTTCAAGAAAATTAGCTAAAGATTTTCTTAAAAAAATAATTAAAAGAAAAGTTTAATATGGTGTATCTTAAGAACGAAGCATTACCGGATCTATGTTTATATAAACTTATCGTCTTAGAATCACACATTGAAGATGGGCCACGTATTTAAATAACACTCGATATATTCTAGTATGCTGAACTTGTTAATTTGATTTAACGATTAACAACTCGTCACTGGTTATTAAATTTCTTGTTTAAGAACTCTTATTACTTTAAATTTGCATGTAACTAGTCAACATGCTTATTATAATTTAGCGTTCCTGTAATTAAGTTTATATACTTTGAATCTTATCCAGTCATTATGAAACAAACTATTTTTTCTTTTATCATTGAAACTTCGAAGTTGACAATTTTATACGAGTTCTACTTGCTGAAAGGTGATTAAGAGAGAGAATTAAAACACCTTTTCGAAAAAAAAAATATTGTCAAATTATTGGAAAGACGCGAAAAACATAAAACAGTATGCTAAAACGCGTTGAAAACAATTAAGGTCATATCGGGTTGTTGGGAAATCCTCATGGAAAAACAGGTCAGTCCAAATGCTCCGGAAGAATGAAGTATAATCGTAGAAATATCTCAAATACAGGTAATTTCAGGTAGTAATAGTAGCATGTCAGGTCAGTTCAGGTTCTGATACAGAGTCAGGTACATAGAAAATCTGTTAAAATTTAAAACGGATTCTTCGAAAATTTAAAATAAAATCGCTAAAGTTTAGGGTATTGAAGTAGCCTGCGATATGATTGAGTAGGTATTTCACTAAAATTAATAAATTTCATTAAATGACATTGGTGGCGGTTCACGCTAATACACAATTCTGAGGCAAAGTCAGATTGGTCAGGTATATGCATAAAAATTTTGGAATATATCCGGGTCAGTTTACATTATAAAATATAGGGACTTTCCGAGACAGATAAAACCAGTTTCATAATAAAATATAGTATACAACAACAACCTTGAATAATAACCAGATCTGCTCAGGATGTTTTAACAAATAGGAAAAAATTTTGAAGTATTCGTAAAAAATTATTATCGACTTCAATTTCTGGAAATAGTAATATGAGTTGTGTATTCCATTTTCGTACCGAATAAAGGTAAGCGCCACATTAGTTTAATATTAGATTTGTTTAACTGGTGAAAATTTCCCAAAATATAACATTATGTAATATCAAATAATACATTTTGAAGATAAGAACATATTTTGTTTGGGGAAGTATAGGGTCCAACTTCGTTTAGCTTCGCGAAGGAGCGGTTATTATGAACATTAGGAAGTAGGAAATTCGTAACAAGTTGCGCAATTTGTGAAAAGGTTGGGTTAACACAGGTTAATATACGTTACGAGTATTATTGGCCTACCCCATCTAAGTCTAAGTCTAATGGTGAGGCCGCCAATCTTCTCCAAAAATATAATTCTTCCCTTAAGTAAAACATCTAGTGGGTTTCTATTTCAGAAATATGAGTTATAGAAAATAGAACACAAGATTTCCGAGCCTGACTCATGAAGTGGTACAATTTTTCCAATTTTACTTAAACTCTTGATCTGTATCCTCGCAAATCCTAAAAGTGGAAAGAAATACCTTAACAGTAATGAAGTAGAATCCTGAAATAAAATGCTGCACTTTAAAAATTTGAATTATGCAGGGTAGAACTGTGGCCAACGTTGCCAAGATACTCGAAATTTCACTGTATTTAAACTACCTCCCCGTACTATATTTTTTATGGCAAGTACGACAGCAAGTCGTTAATAAAAGTTGTGTAGAATAAAAATTTCCTTCTACACCATGATTCAAAACCTTCGGCTGTTTTTTATTTCTTGCGTTTCCTTTCAATATAATTAAAAGACATTTTTAGGAAAGTTACTGCATGAATATAAAATCATATGGGAAAAATCGAAGTTTGGTGTAGAGGCATAGATGTTAACTCAAAATAAGGTTTTTGAGCAACTCGTTGTCTTACTTGCCATGGACGTAACAGATACTTTCCATTAAATTATTATTTTTTCACATTTCTGAGACATACCTTATTTTTCAAAAATCAAAGTTATGATTAAAACTATTTTCTAACTAAGCAGGACTAAGCACATAAATTTAAATTTTAAAGTCGATAATTACCCGAATCTTTCCGAAGGGTCTTTTCACTTATCGGGGTACTACACTGGAATAATATACACGGTTTTCTTGAATGAAAAAACAACAATATGTGCTACATTCTTTGTACTGCCATAAAGCGCCGAAGCTAATACTTATATGACAATAATTATTAATGATTATTTCCCATGCTCTACATTCACATAAAAACAAATAGCCGGCAACTTTGTACGACATTGTATCTTATAATTTCCTTTCTTAATCAACAAGCGTCAATCACGCATCGTTTCACGAGATAATTTAATAAACTCACAGGGATCAAAACTTCAGGCAAAAACTTGCAAGAAAGGTTTTTAGCTTCTTGCAGCATTAACTTTTTTCTAATTAACATCGAACATGTATTTAAACCGATTTCTACAATATACAGACCCCCGATTATTCTCCATGACCCGAACTTCGAATCAAATGATTATATACAGCAATTAATCGAGTTAAAATATTTTCACGGATAGAAGAGAAATTTTCCCATGTTGGATTTCTTTTACTTCTTGTATGGTCAGGTATTGCCATGCTACGTCAATTGGATTTGCGATGATTCAGGTCTAAATAAAATCCATTACTTGAAAGAGTGACTTTGTAGGATAAAGTACAACATAGTCACTGTAGCGGAAAATGTGTCGATTACTGAGAAATTTAGGCATAGAATTACAGACACCTTCCGATGTGCGGTGCAATATGGCCAGTAATGTGCAAAAAATCACCCGTTATCTTTGTCCTGCCGGTACGAAATTGGCTACTTTTTGGTTTAAGTTAAAAAGACCAACCCCAAGATAATTCCGTCAAAAAACTTAGCAGAAATTGAGAAATTAATCCAATAATGAAGGGTTTATAGAGGGTGTTTCATCGAAAACTTCTCACCACATTTATGATGGAGAATTACGAAAATATCGTAAAACGCCAAGACACGTCGGTTATATTTTCGAGAGGCACACATGATGGTGTGGATTTCAAATTTATTGATATAACCCCTTGTACAGGGGAGCAATCAGCTTTGGAATTTTAAATAAGACCATGGGTCAAGTGACACCTCATTTTAAAGGTAAACATTTTTTTTAATGTAATATTCAGTTTTTTAATTTTTGACCATCAGTACTGAGAAAAACAACGCTCAAAGTATGCCGAAGATGTGAAGAAATTTTCATAAAATCCTTTTAACCGACACGAAAAAAAAATGTACATTATTATCGTTTTTTACTTTAATGAAATAAACCATGCAAAAAATTGTTTAAGATATTATTCACCCTTCCCTCAGTAGTTTGAAATCTATTTGGTGCTTGTTCCTTCCTTTGATTCGGACCCAAAAACCTTACGTTAATTGTGCATTACGATTGTATTGTTGAAAATGGTCTACTCTATGGTAAAAAGGATTGAACTAATTTCCCAGTACAGCAGACGCTCGATAACATAAACGAACCAGAACGAACCCGCACTAATTCAAACCAAATGTGGTTCACATGAACTTTTTTAATATGTTACAAATTAATTTTTTTGATAAATTTTCGAAAACCAATTTTTCATTACAGTAACGGGACAACAATTTTAACGTTCATTTTCTAATTAACGGTAAAATTATTTTAACAAGTGGGAACCATAAATATTTACTAAATTAAATGTTCAAATTTAAACCCTTTTTATGCCTGGCAGTATTTCGAACAGTAGATAAATTCGTGCTAAACCATGTTTATTGTTTCCTGATTAGTGCGTTCTCTGTCGGTTCTGATGAATATGTTTTTGAGAATTTGTCAAAAAGTTTAATATGGAACTTGTTAAAAACATTATATCGTATACGTAAAAAAGTGCGTTCTTCCACAAAAAATGATCAAAAACAACAAACAGTGATTAAAAAAATTAACATTAACGTCCTGTCTGGAACAATGATAATGTCATAGGTAATATTATCCAACCAAAATATGTGGCATTATAAAGTCGCAGTATCGAACCACTTTTTATTATTTACATTCCAGACCAAATAAATGAGTTTATTTCATAATTTATGTACACAGTGTATATAAATAAATAAACAAGTATTCTAAGAATGATAAGTATTTTTTAATTAGAAGAAAAATAAACTTCAATTTCAGTGTGCTTAAATTAGCGCTTAGCATTGCCTTCCAATGTATACGTTCGTAATTTACTAAGAACTACAATATCCGCGTACAATACTTCTTTTCTTTCAGTCCACTCCAAAATTTGATTATCAACTTGTATAGCATGTGCGTCAGTTCAAAAATTAAAAAAAAAAATAGTTATTATCTTAAAAAGAGTATTATTAACTTTAAAACGAAGGGCCACTCGACCTATGGGCCTATTTGAAATTCCAAAGTTGATTGCACCCTCACAGAGGGGGTTGTTTCAATGAATTTGAAATTCGCGTTATCGTGTGTCCTCTTCGAAATCAGAATCGACGCTTCTTAGTCTTTTACGATATTCTTGCAATTACAACATGAATGTGGCGGAAAGTTTTCGCTGGAACACCATGTAGATATATGTAGAACCTCATATGGGCACTTTCGTAGATGTACCGGATATTAACAGTCTCTAGCTTTAATGAGTGCCATATTTTATCAACCTACATAAGGAAAAAATAATAACTCATCCCTTAACGTTATAACAACATCATTCACATTAGCCCGAAATGTCCCTTTAAAAAAGCAAACAATTAAAAATGATATATTAGGGCAAGCATCTAGATAACAACTAGACACGAAGCTAAGCAAACCTCATGCAGCTCGTAAAGGTAATTTTTCAGTATACTCTTTCAAACATCATGACTAAACTTGCTGTGTGTGTTATTCTTTTGCTGCCCCTACAGTTCTCCTCTGGCAATCTTTTAAAGCACCTAATCCCGGAAGTGGACAGGAATGTGTTGGTGCAGTGCATTGTGGAGGGTGAGCAAAAGTTCGCTGTTAGACACAAGGCTATTTTAATATCCCTCGCCCCGACCGAGCAAGACGCAAATGACCACGCTTTTATTATGTCCAGTACTTTGCTGACAGAGCAGCTCAGCAAGTTCCGAAAATGGTCTTTGATTCTGGCGAATCTATCGCAGGGGTCCATTGAGGCTCCCGATAAGAAGTTGGTTCGAACCATTCACAATTACATCATTTACTTTAGACATAAGGGGGAATTGGTCCAGACTATTAACCAAATGAGTGATGTGCAAGTTCTGAATCCCCACGCCAATTTCCTGATAGTTACATCAACTCGCTTTAAGGATAGATCCATTGTTACTGAGGTATTTGAGACATTGAAGAAGTATGACATTCTTAAGGCTGTTCTCCTCACCGCTGACCCCAATAATACCAAGGGTTTCAAATTGTATGGGTTGATACCCTTCAAAAATAGCACCTGTAGCTATAATGTAGAAAAAGACGTATTCTTGATGGATTATTGTAATAATGGCACTTTCGCGCAGGGAACTATATGGTATTCATATAAAATCCCGAAGGTGTTCCATTCCTGCGAGTTGACTGTGGTCTACATTGAAGTGCCTCCCTATACAATCAACATGTCAAGGGTCCATAAGTTGGAACCTGATCGATTTATTCATCACGGTCAAGAAATCGGCATTTTAAGTAACATTTTCGCTTATATGAACATTACCTTGAAATTCATGAGATCCAATGCACTAGGGGAGATATACGCTAACAAGACATCTTCTGGGGCTCTGCAAGTGTTGCTGGAGAAAAGGGCACATATTGCAATTGGAGGCTACACTATAAGTCCACCAAGGTTGAAGTATTTTGATTGCAGTTTCCCTTATGGTATGGAAGTCCTCGTGTGGGTAGTGCCTCATGAACGCATTCCGGTCAACGACCTGATTGGCCTAGCTAGTATCATTAAACTTGATGTGTGGTTGGTCCTTGGACTGTTATTTGCCACGACAACAATCATCATCATTGCTGTTGCCAAGCATAACAAAAATGAAAGAGAACTGTATAAATGTCCAGAAGAAGCTGTGTTGATCATGTTGCTGACTTATGTGAACCTCACTGTGGGGTACCTGCCTAAAACCCACGAGGTGAGAATCGTATTTTCCATGGTGCTTTTGTTCGCCCTCATCCTCAATGCTGTATACACCACTTATTTGATCAGCGTGCTTGCTAACAGTGATAAATACCAGGAGAAATATCAGACAGTCGAAGACATAAAAAAATACAATCTGATAGTGTACAGACCTCCAAACACCGAAAGGTACTTTAAGACGAACGAAACTTTGGATTCAGAACTGATCGATAAGTCAAAGGTTTGCTTGAGCGGTGTTAACAGAAGATGCTTCGCTGATATTGCTACGTACAGAAACTCCGCGTTTCTGGTCCAAAAGTCAGTTCTAAAATATGTGGAAGACTTCTACTTATCTCCATCTCACGACCACCTCCTGAGGGCCCTTCCGAGACCGGTTGTGTCCTTCCAAATGAACTTCTTAATGATAAAAGGCTTCTGGGGGTTTGACAAAGTTAACGATTTGATTCTTATGGCTCTGGACTCGGGGTTGGCGGCGAAATGGATGAGGGTTGGCAAAAATCCTGACTTGATAAAAAAAAGTGCGTTGGTAGAAAACTCAAAATTGGATCAAGGAAACACCATACTGGATTTTAATGACTTGAGGTTTGTGTTTTTGTTTGTTATTGTCGGATATGGGATAGGGGTTGTAGTTTTTGCGGGGGAAATTTTGAGGGCTAGGTATAAGAAAGGGATTGGGTTTCAAAGGGAGTTGGTTCGTTAGCAAATAATATTCAACGAAATTGTTCTTAATTGATGCAATTAATAATTGATTTAAAAAATAATCAGTTAGAAAAATATAGATATAAGAGTTAGGCGCAAGTAGGTCTGTATATGGTCTCGGCTATTAGTCGTTTTTGGTGAAGTGGATTAAAATCAAGATATTAAATAAATCGATCAAACGTATAACTATTTCTTGACTGCATATTTACATGAGACTATGGCGTGTGTCGTTCTTCCTAAGATGTTTTTCTTCGTTGGTACTCATTCAGAGTACTTATGCCAAAGTGGATAGACATGTTACGATGCACTGCGTTGGCAGAGTTCAGTAGAGTTAACAGTTGTGCAACTGCTGGGACTTCTACTGAGGGACTTCAGATAGCCTTAAATGGCAGCTGTCCAGGAAAAGTTCACTATTGCGCAAAACCAAATTTGTTTGTTCCTCACCGAAACCAAGGAAGACATAAATCGCTGCTTCTTCATTATGTCCAGGACCTTGTTTACATAGCAGCCGGCAAGTACAAATATCACATTTGTTGCTGACCTCTCTCTCCTGGGCGTCAATTGACGCTTCTGATCTACCTGAGTATACTCCCTTTTTCGTTACGGTTCCAATAGGTTATTTTTTATTTTTGGAATAAATCCATCTTCAATTTTTGTTGAAACTGAATGTAAAAGTAAACATTCTATGAACTTCCCAAAACGAACATAAAATCTGAACATGAAGAGATCAAAAGTTCTGTAAGATCCAATAATGAATTGATTCGAGATTACTTTTAATTCAATGTATTCCAGATAATATCTTTAGATGAACCAATAAATTTCAATCAACTGCAACATAATAACGACTTGAACATGACTAAAAAGTGGCTAAACGACTGTTTTTGTATCGCCTAATGCTTGTGTATCTTTACCTGAGGTGTCGGGAAGTATTACGATACGTCCACTATAAAATAATAATTATGAAGGTGTGTCTAAGGTTTTTCTTTACTATATTTTTTTACTTTTTCATTTCAAGCCCCTTTGTAGGTGAAAAGATTGCTCTAGTTTCGTTTGACAGGTGCCGTACATACTACTTGCTGAATAATGGCGAATTAAGGATAATGAAATTTGAATTGAATGAAAATGCGCGACTATTAGGCTATTAACCCGTGGAGTGCGCACTTCACGCATCCGTGACGCATGTACTTTAGCCTCACTGCGCATGACACGGACTCGTGCCATATGTGGATTTGCAGTTTCATTTCTAGTATGATTTGCGTGCTGCTCGAATGAGTGTATATGTATCCTAACCCGTATTGACGTTTTCACATCCATTAAATTCACGTATGGATATTTCATAGGTGCATTTTTTATTCCATAATATTTACGATATCTTTTAAATTGGAATTTTAGCCGTTTATGGTTATAATGGCCTGGTATTGTAGTCATTTGTCTTAAATAAATAAGGTTTAATTGAAATTTCCTTATGAAATTATGTTTTTAAAAAATACCGTTGTTTTTTAAAAATTTTGTTTATTTGATATTATTTTGATAGAGCATTTGTACTGTTTCCATGCATATTATATATCAGTTTAAAGTGTCCAATTTCTTCATTTTTGTGAGAATTTCTTCATTATTTAATTTTAAACAACTTAGTTATTAAATTTATTCGTTAAAGATTATTATTATCAAAACCATTTATTATTGCAATTATTAATTAAATGAGGCTGTGTGGATGTTCTTCGCGACCGAATTAATTTAGTAGCAGGATGTGCAAAAATTCAGGAAATTTCTTCTAATAGAGGGTAATTAAAATGATTGTTTTAGGGCAATAAATTAATCATTACCTATTAAAAGGGAAGTATTTAGATCGGAGCTGTTCATTAGTGTATGGTAATCCGCTTAAACTAGATTAATGTTTATATAAATTCTAATCAGGATGGCATAATATGGTATATAACTTAAACGATATCTACACTTGTATAAATTTTCAATGAATCCTCTCCTATTCCGATTTTGATCCTGATAATGGCTTATTATTTATTATACTCGATCATCGTATAGAAATTATACAATCTCTGTTTTACTATAACTAGAAGGTTGAAGAATCATTTTTAAATTTGTTCTACCGATCTAAGGTGATGCATCACATGTTAAGTGTAATTTTTATTGCTTGGTGGAAATGGAAAAAATCCCGTTTTCGCAAAGAATGCCTCGAATAGAGCACAAAAAGAAATAAGAAAATCATGAGAGGTGCTCGAAAGGTTTATTCCGCACTTCCCAGGACAGCTGTGTGCATCTTATATTCTAAATTGATTTAAAAACATACCTTTCTCTCATTTTGATTTATAAATCGCATTAATACTCCTTTGCAGCTCACTAACGCAGCTGGGAGCAATTTTATAAATGAAGTTTTTCATAGTTTCCCATAAATAATAATCCAATAGCGGAAGATCTGGCGAACGTGCCGTCCAACGCACGGCTTCACCATTTCCACTGGCTCTACTCGGAAATATTTCAGAAATTTTTCTAAAATTTCAGTTTTTTCGAATACCTTCGAAGGTCTTCGTCTTTTTTCAAATTTTGAAACGGCATAGTTGTCAACTCCAAATTGTTTAACTTTTTGCTACGTAACCCCAGTTTAATAAACCTCGGATTTTTTTTTGATTACGCAAACCCCCGTGGCTGACCGTTAGACACATCTCGAATTTCTATACCTCTATGCTTTGGTTTATTACCCAGACAAAATATAAATTAAAGAATAAAGCATTTTTATTGTTTGTTGGACGTGAGTTTACGTCACACATTTGTAGTTCCACATTCACGCTGGTTGTAGTGATGGTATGCATGCAATCAGGAAGGAATTTCATTGCCTCGATATAGACCATCGGACGAGGCAATCATACCAGTCAACCTGCCCCTTTTTAGGCGAACAAGACGACTTCGAAACAAGATGTGCCGTTCAAATAGCGGATTGTAAGCCCACGATTTATCACATATATTTCTTGCGACACGGCCGTGACATCCTGACCAACACTTAATTACTCGGCATTTACTTCTTCGGATTTACCTGTAAAGGCACGTGTTTACGATAATTAGCCCGCGGTAATTAAAAACCTTACGGTTATTTTCGTTACAATTGTAGGCAAAAACGGTGCTAAAGTTTTCAGTGTTAATGAGTCGAAAATCGTTTTTTTTCTCTTATAAGAATATATCAACATTGGCTAATTAGAATTTTTCCTTCGTAAATGGACTACCGTTTTGGAATTTGCAGCTGCATGTAAACAAATTATATCAATTATCAGTTATTGCCACAGTCTAAGGCTGTCCGGAAAAATGGAGAAACGCGTGTTTAAGCAGATCAATCATCTTTACTTGGCCTCCGAAGACCGTCATCTGGTGCTAGGGGCACACCTGCCATTTGCCACCATCAGCGACAAGTAGATGAGATACGATCAGGTTCACTACATAATCATTTAACAACTCACTAAGGTATGCGTGGTGATGCAGCGTGATGTAGCTCAAAATCACCTGCGAAACATCTTTGGAATCGGAAAAGATACAGTTGGATGGGCCTCCCCAATGTGTGTAAAATAGAGAGGCAAAATCTGAAACCTCTCTATTTTACAAGTTGCAACATCGTCATCTCCATAACCCCGTTACAGAGCTGGACCGAATTAATTAGCACTCACTAAATTTTTAATTAGCAATCGTGGCTGGTGCGGAGTAAATTTGCCATATATCACGCAGCTTGACAGGCCGAATGGCCGCCGAGGGATGAAAAGGACTGGCCAACTGTTACACATTAATGAATAATTCCATTTGCTCGAACCCCAGACAACCACCGTGGCCAAAATGCATTTAATCGATTTTCCCTCACATCCTCATCTTCAATTGGCAATTTCTTTGTCTTTGGTAGATGCAACCTGAAATATGGCTCTTTTATTAGCTTCAGAAGTTGAACAGATTCTAGTTATTTTCCGACAAGTAGTGCGATAAATTTAAATTTATTTAACACACCACGCATCACTACCATCAACAAGAAAATCATCAATTGTCAATTTCATTCCCTTTTGAATTAAACTCGAAGTATAGGAAGTCGACGCGCCTTCAATCAAAACTTCAACTGTGACGGTTGATTTTGAATTTTTTTGCACTTTATTTTGAATTTTTTACATCATTTCTAAATTTAAAATTTGAAATCTCACCTGCAGAAAACGCTGGAAAACTAAATAAGATTTATCTCGGCACCTACACCGGTCCATATCAATTACTCGACTATTGATTCCGTAGACCCTAATTAGAGATTAGTGAATTGAAATCAGATTATATCTGCGACCCTTCGATTAAGAGATGTAGGGGAGATAAATTAAGAGCTGCATGCAGGCTCTGTGTAATTGCAAGCGGATCTCGTCTCATGATCATGACGTACATGACACACCGTTCTACTATTAATCAGAATTAGTCGGCTCTGTGGCAATTGGGTTGGAATAACCGTCAACCAGTCTCGCAAATGTTATGGATATTCTCGTCGCCAAGGTAGAACTAAACTGTATTGTTCATAGTGCCCAGCAGTGAAGCCCATTAGGTCCCGATACCAAAACTTTCTTGTGTGTTTATAACTTACCCATGTTACCATTTATTGAAGATTAATTACGCTTTAAGCAACCACTGGCAGAAAGCGCGATGTGAGCACCTGTTCATTACATCGGTGGTGGTAAGGAAGAACTTCCACCATTACATTGGTGGAGGAACGAAGCAAACAGGAAATAAATTGACTATGCGACATAAAATTGTTGGCTTGCATGAGTGCGGAATAATTAATGTGAATTATGTATAATCAAAGTCTCATGAACATGGGTCTGGAGTGTCAAGAGGCCTAGAACACACACAATTTAATTAATCCAATTAACTCGATTTTTTAAATAATTCACACTAAATTTGATTAAAATCAGTGGTACATTATGATGTTTTGATGTGTCTAGCTTCATTTGAGATACCAGTTTTAGGAATTTATAGCTTTTGCGAATTATAGACCGGTTTTTAATAAGCCACTGACTGGATCCTAAACTAAATATCTTTGATGCGTATAATTCTAATTAATTATCTAGTTATATAACCAACATTAGACACACGTCGTTTATCTTTATCATCGTTGAAATACCTGTGCGTATATACCTAAGAGGTATATACGCGCTATCTTCAAAGAACACCGTAACGTGGCCCATTTCAAAGAAATCATATTATGTATTTGCATACATAATAACTTCCTATGCGGCAACATCATTCACCACTCTGCCTTTAGTAGCGGTGGGTAAACGTAATAAATCAATAGAAAAATTTAACATGCAACATTGACAAGAATAATCTATTAGTGAAAGCTCTATGGCTTTAGGATAGTGGTTATAAAAAAAACTAAGGCTGTTAATTAAAATCCATTTTGGTTTCCTTATTCTTCACCGTTCAACTACCATTAAGTTCCGTTAATATATGGGATGGTGGTTTTCTATTGTCACGCAACAGGTTCCATTTGGAGAGCACTAAATCCGGCGGACGATCATTATAAATTCAAAATAACGAAGCCGCGTACTTACTGGGATTTATTTTCCTATGGAATATGGTGGTACCACGCATTGGTACTGGACAGAGCCATAAACATTCCTCTCAAGTTTCCGGGAAGCTTATTTGCAAAAACTTTGCCATAGTCTCGATTGCACTTAATTGCCATGCCAGCCAAGCGGTTTGCCGGAAGTGCAAAGAATTTGATGCAGGACAGAATAATTTCCTAATTATCACTCTGTATGTAATAATTGAGTTGTACTGAGGAGAGTTATAATTAGGCAATAAAATCCTTCTTTGCAATTTTCGCCACTCTCACCTTTTATACCTGTACAATCTAATTTCCGCACATCTGAAGCAAATTTGCCCTCGAGGAAGGTAATTCATGGAAATGCGGAATTTCTGTAATGGTTAGAGTTTCAGGGGGGCCGCAAATGAAATTAAGACACCTTGTCGGAGCTAACGTGCAATAAATCTGTCTTTCTGACTCTGACGTCCCTGACTTGACCATCAGGGGCACCTCAACTGTGAAATGGCTTAAAATGATGGTCAAATTAAGTGGTTTATGTAGTGGGTTCCTGGAGCGTTAAATTACAAAACGTATATTATATGTGCGACTGAGAAAAGATATCTATGAAGACAACATGATTTGTGAGAAATAAAACAAAATTAATACTTAATTTTATAGTGAGAATTTCATTACTGCAAATTCAATCATCTCAACAATGTAATCTTATTGTTAGTTGAGTTAATCACTGTTGAATTATGAGCTAATTTGCACTAGTGCAATTATTAGCTTAATTACACTTGTGCAAGCTTTCCGTCAATATTGTAAAGTGGAGACAAACTGAAATATTTGACTACGCCTTCAGCGTTTTTAAGAAATTTTTGACCTGTTGTTTCTCAAGTTCTGTTAATTTTGACTCGGCAGTCGGAGTACCGAAGTCCATATCGTTGATTTTCCTCTCTAGAATCGAAAGTTTGGTAGTGACGCGTGACCGCAGCTGCAAAGAAGTATCGTTGGAAGTTGATGATTAACTGTTTTAGTGATTTTTTCTATGCTTGGCTGCCCATGGTAAAATCTGTTGTCCCAATGATAGAAATTTTGTTTTCGTCACTCGTTGAAAAATATATTGTTGCGTTAATTTTCGAAGGAAACCTGCATATTCCGAAAGTCTCTTTAGAAACACATACCTTAGACAGACACTGAGTGGAATTGTTACTCGCCCCTAATTCTGTGTTTCGTAGTCTTATCAGAGCTTAACCAGGCCTCGCCTCACATTCATTTTAATTAACAAAATTTACAGCTGAAGACGGGGAAATACGATTTCCTCTTATATGGCATTCCCTCCATCGCTCCATTACATTTCAATCTAAATGTTATACTTTTCTATTTTATCCCCCATCTCCCGCTTTGATGAGGGTCCCATTTAAGCACAATCCGTCTTGCGTCGCAGGCCTAAGGAAAATATATGATGTGCGTTTTGCACCCCGTCGTGAAGATGTTTGTAAATATTTTATTCGAAAAACAGACCAAGAGGGGAAAAACTTTTACCTGTATTTTATTGTCAATTTCACTGAGAACAGGCAATTTATTGCAGATATTTGGGAAAGAAGCTGTTGGATATACTTTGGGCACTGAATGTAGGGGTGATTGGGAGTGTCGAGAACACATCGTTGGATCTATATGCCAGAAAGGAAGATGCTCTTGCCAACCTTTTTATGCGAGAGTGAACCAAACCTCTTGTCTACCATGTAAGTAATAACGCAAAATTCTTCGAGAGTCCTTATTCACACGTTTGAAAATAATTTAATCACATAAAGTGTAATACAGTCGAACTAATAAAGTCAAGTGGAACAGACTGATAAAAATCTGCATGTTTATTGCTATTGAAGAATATGATTTATTACATTCGCTTTGACGATTGACACAGTTTCCCATGATTTAGTTTTAGACATGTCTGGTGGTATTACTACTAGTTATGTTGTCCCCAAGATAGGACTAATGGAGGTTATTTATGTTGCGAATAGTTTTGCCTAGAGGAGACACACATTCAGAACAATTACAATATTTCATGACAGGACATGTTGTAAAGTTATGCAAAAAATTATTATGCAAAGCGATACTACTGAAATGGAAAATACGGTATTTTTCTATCAATATTAATTTATTTCCTGAAAATAAATTTGGTAACAGAAGAGGATATTCGAACGCAGTTCCTCAAAACAATTGACTGACCTTCTATACCTTCAGTAGAAAAACATTAACAACTGCGTTCAAAAATTAGAATTCCATTTCTTGTGTTCAAAATTTCGACTCATGCGTTTGTTTTTTACCACTTTTTGGCTTTTCGTTACTTCCAAGTTTCAACTCTTCAGCTTGAAGAGCGGAACTCTTAAGAGCGTTAGACTATTTCCATATAAGTAAAAATCAAACATCTGAGGGATTATTTGCTAGTTGAACATCTCTCATTATTTCGCAGCGACTCTTCTGGGTTATGAATGCCAAGTGCCTGAACAATGCTCCTTGAAGGTTGCCAATAGCAGTTGCTTGGATGGCGTGTGCCGTTGCGTGGATGGATTTCTGCAGTTCAGGAAACACACTTGTCTGGGACGTAAGTATACAGCCTGCAGTATCAATCTCGTCCAACTGTGACAATTTAATTACTGCGAGCAACGGAGCAATTAGATTCTGTTAGGACGATATTCCGGAAAGGACTTAAGTGTTGTTTAGACAAGTAGTAATTCCTACTAACGAGCCTCCAACGCGGTCTCCAGGGAGTACGTTTCGGGAGTTGTTGGGGCGTCCGCATGATTTCCTGCTACGGTGATGATGATGGCGGAAACGCACCTGTCTCGGGCATGAGTACGCATATCGAATGCTAAAATCGAAAATCCTTCTTCCACTTATGTATAGAATAGGAAAATGGCATTGCAGCAGGGGCGTACTGAAAAAAATGTGTATTCAGCCATTACCAACCCGATCTAAGAGGCTCATGAGGTCTTATCACAAATGATTTTTGTTCTATTGCCGGAGACTTAATATATGTGAGATAAATATAATTTGTCAGATTAGTTTATTTGTTATAAACAGGGTAGGGTTTTTAAAAGTATAAACGTCAATATATTGAAAATTATGCCCGGTAATGAAAAAATTCAAAAATACGTCTACGATAATTTGATGGTCCGCCATCATCTTCCGAGATGATTGAGGGAATGATGAATTCATTACCCACTTCAAGTAATTTTTTTCAATAGCATGGTTAATACAACATATCGTTGAATTTGAATGGGTAAATCTATCGTGACCTTTTAGAAAATACTACTAAACCATTGATAATCCATAAATCAGAGAATTAGCAGGACGAAAATATAGTAAGATTTCAACAGGATAGGGTACCCTCTCATTTTTTTTACTCGCTAGGCAGTGGTTGAATAACAATTACCCTGCATGATGGATTGGAAGGGGGCGGACGATAAAGTGGCTCTCTAAGTCTCCACATCTCACGCCCTTAGATTTTTTTTATGGGGGCTGTTGAAATCTGTAAGATTTAAAATCCGATCAGAAACAGTTAAACAGTTAAGACTGCGAATTATTACAGAATTGTGCAACTTCTAAGGAAACATTCATCAATGTCTGTCAAGAATATGAACATTGTTTGTATGCTTTCATGAAAAATAACGAGCACCCATACTTTAAAAAAACCCACCCTATAGCTTTTTATCTTTGACAGGTAACCGCTTTTTCGCTTTCTTCTCAGTTTGAACTAAATCAGAATATCGCCATCAGAGGATCAACCATCGTTCTCCACTTTATTTCTCGGCCGGAACTGAGATTCTGGAAGATTATGAATCGACAGTTTTCCCTGTCACATCTTTAAGAGAGATACGAGGTCGAATTGAGAGTGGAATTTAGGGCACATTTTACATTAGATAAGAATGTCTGAGGCGGTTTATTCAACGTGTTTAGCGTTCTTCGGGTTTAAGATTGCCTTCGTAACAAACTTCCCGGCAACTTTCCTTTATAAACAAACTGAACTCACAACGGCTAAAACTTAAAGCCTTGAAGCTTAAAAACAAAAAATGACCGAAGAATGCGAAAATAGTTGTTTATCTAAAAAATATACAAAATGCGGAAAATGATATCGCACCGCGGTTTGTTGCACTAATTGCAGTTTTTCTCATGAATTTCGACTATGTCTATAAAGTATTCGGCAAATTAAATCATCCCATCTCAGAAAACTCGGTGAATCTCATGAAAAATCTTAAGTTAAAAATTGTTATTAAACTCCTTCAGATTCGTTTCATCGTTTTATCTTATGGTTGACGTTTACTATTTTAACGCAACATGAAGCATACCTTACGTGATTACACGTTAGAAGAATGCATTATCGTAATTTTTTCAAGTCGCATTACTTACAAGTTTCTTCAAGCGAATTGAATTTCTTCCGAAGCCAAGCTTTGAAGCACTCGATTGCATTTGGTTTATTGAGCTGAGGAGAATCCAAGCAAAAACGCATTACAACCTATACCTGTAGGGTTCAAGCGTGGTGATACTCGATGAATATCAATGAGATATGGCTGAACATAGACTGGGCCGGGATAAACAACCTCATTATAGTTAACGACATTGTTATCTTCGCAATAACCAGTACTGTGATTTCCGATGAATCTAGGTGATTCTAGGAGGTAGGTAATCCTTCCTGAGAGCTAACATATTGATTATTATGATTATCTACTACTTCTGCATCTTGCGGAATGCATGTTTTTTGCTAAGTCGAAGCTTAGCATTTCAATCATTCCTATCAGTTTTCTTTGGAAGAAAACGAAGGCAGTCAGCCCTAGCACCATCGCATTTTCAATTTCAAATTAAGATCCCGCACTTTACATAATAATTCAACATTAAAACGCGCTCAAGGTGTTTCCTAGTTATATGATAATTTCGTTAAGCAGTAATTGTTCTCCTCTTTAGATAACGGTTTGACATTGCCTAACGTCTTCACGCGTCTATCCATTACAATATATTTACATAAATTGTGCAAAACGACTTATAACGGGTCTATCTGTGTAAGAATCGGTTTGGTTGATGTATAGTGCGTAATAGTCAGCCAAAATTGCGATGATTTGTTGCAGCTGCAAGGCCTGGCAACGTTTGCTACAGCAACGCTCATTGTCAGCTTTGGACCGCAGATAGTCACTGTGACTTCCTCATTCCGAACCTCTTTGGGAGGTGTCAATGCAACTCACCATTTAAACAGGTAGTTATTCCTCTATGGGCTTTTCTGGGAATGGTAATTAATTATTGAGAAAACCGCACTTTAGCTGGGTGATTCATGTGTGCGATCAGCCTTTCAAAGCAAACCTACAACTTCTCCTTCTGTATTGAATACTACAACCCTTAAAAAAGATGTGGAAACCAACGTGATTCATAAGCCAGAGGTGAAGGTAAATTTGAAGAAGAAGCCAGGGAATCCTATCAAGAGGAAGAATCCTGGTAGGAGACCCACTAGGCTTCCTCAAAGGGTATACAATAAAAGCAGGATTATTTTAATTTTGATTCGCAAAACTTATAGACCACAACTACACCCACTATTACAACTACAGAGTTGCTAGCTACCACTATGACATCCCTAGGACCAGAATCCATAAACCCGCTTGACTGGACCACAAAAGCTAATATTGCAAGTAGGATAACAACAATGGAACCTCCAATGTCCTCTACGGCAACTAAAACAACCACAACTACAAAAGGTGCCTTTTACCGATTTTTCACTTTTGGTTTTATGGCCATCTTTGCTTGTAGCTCCATCCATCACAAAAATGGCGCTTAGGACAAGAATAGAGACTTCTGATGAGGCCGTGAGTTTGGGACTCCCTTGCGTTACTGATCTTCAATGTAGGGCGGCAGACCCTTCCTCGAGGTGTTTTGAAGGAGTGTGTGATTGTATAGTGAAGAGCAATGAGACCAATGCTTGCTCTGCTACTAATAGGGGATGTTTGGCTGGAACTTTTCAGGTAAAAATCGATTTAATGAGGTTTTGCAATTACTGTAATAATTATTGTTCACTTACCCGATAATAGTAGGTTGAAGGCAGTAACAACAATTTTTTTATTGAATTGGAAAAACACAAATTGGATAGTAATTTAATTGAATTAATGTAGTCCCGGATATAAGTTCTTGAGATAATAAGAAACAATATTAAATATTTATATTTTTGTATAATAGGATAATAATTGCTTAAATTATAGATCAATTTCTGTGTTTTACTGCCATGGGTGAAATGAATCCAACAATGAACGGAATCTCTAGTAAAGTAGTTCCTTAAGGATAAGATTCAATTTCCGTTATTACATGTAGGTTTAGGAAAAACCGGAAATGCCCAGTATGGGAAAATTACTAGAATATTTTCAGAAGGTTTTAAAAATTCAAGATTCTAACATCTGAATTTTTCTGCGCATGATTTATAAAAAAATTCAATATCTATTTTCCGATTTTTCATTAAGAATTAAACGAGTTTTCATTCTGAAAGAATTTAGCGAAAAAATAATAAAATTGATGTTGGTCAGTCTGCTGGAAATGGAACTAATTTATAATTTTTTTGTACCAAATTTCAAATGTCCTCAGATGTCCAATGTCCAAATTTGTCCCAGTTTAATCTTCTCATTTGTAATCATGTTTCTGGGGCATGCTGTATTGCTCGGAAAGGGATCTTCACCATAATGTCGAGATTTATTTATTTTCCTTCTGTAATGTTTATGCCAGCAGTGAAATCTCGATGTAAAATTTTAATTAAATTGTTTTAAAGTCGAAAAATCAATGCCCTTTACCAAGAGCATAAGCTTCAAAGAGAATAGGAACGCTCAAATGAAGGCAAGCCTCTGGCTATCCCTTCTTAGCGTTCTTGGATATCAATGTCTAAAAGAAATTGACAGTATTTTAATATACTAAGAGAGCCTTTGAAGTGTGTCTTTGAAAGTGTGTTCCACACAGAACTCTTGCTAAATCCTATTATATTCCATCTTTTTTTTAGTGTCACAACTCTGGTACCTGCATCAGTTGGTTCTTTGTTTGCGACGGCCGTAGAGATTGCTCCGACGGTTCCGACGAGGAATGTAGACCTGGAAAATGCCCGAATGAATCGTTTAGATGCAGGGATTCTGGAAAATGTATCTCCAAAGCCAGCAGATGTGATGGAGTTCAGGATTGTCATTTAGGTAAAGTTTGCCAATGGTTCATATGGTACCTAATAAAGAAAAAAATTCATAATCCTTTTAGGTGAAGATGAACGTGACTGCCAAGCTCTGGGAAGGTCCAAATGCCCTTCAGACACCTTCCAATGCGCAGACGGAAAATGCCTGCCAGAATATGAATTTTGTAATGCCATCATTGGATGCAGGTCTCTATATACTATGTCCTTAAAATCCGTGCAATCACATTTTTCTATCCTTTAGTGATGGTAGTGACGAACCTGCGCACATTTGTCGAGGAAGGACACGAAGGCGAATAAAGGGGTATTGTCCGTTAAGGTGTGGAAATGGTCGGTGCAGATCCACAGCCATCGCATGTTCTGGAAGGGATGGTTGTGGAGATGGGACTGATGAAAGTCACTGCTCAGTGTGTCGTAAGTTTATGCTGAAATAATATATTCTTGGTATTCAATTTTTCATCTTCAGGTTGTCCAGTTGTGCAAGGGAGAAGTTTCTCGTAGGGCGTCAGCACAACTTACACTTACTTGTACCATGCCAAAAAGTAACGATAACGAGGCCTCCAAGCTATATAATACGTAGTGATAGGCTACACGTTTATATGTAAGTAATAACGAACGCGAAGCTCAAATCAATATACTTCTTATGTAATTTATAGAGTTATTTATTTACCTGCGTACATACGAGTAAATAGGGTAGATATTTGGATGTAAAAATGTGTTAAGGTTATTGAATGCTTATATTTAGCTTTTAAGTTGTATAGATTCTAAGTACAAAAGTAAATGCAAATTAAAGGTATAAAATAGTAACAAAAACTTTTTTTCTATGAAATTTGGCAATACAAAGTATTGACTGCACGTGAACAAAATAATTCGTGAAACATTGAGGCTATTCGGAAGATAGCTCAACCTTGACCGTAATAACATTAAAAATACTTCCTTGACCTGTGATAAGTAGGTTTAGACAATTTTCTAACTAATTGTAACATTAGCTTATTGCTCTGTCTGGTTATTGTTGAAATGACACTTTAAGAGAACTAAAAACGTTGCAAATTTAGTGAAATTTCTGTGAAAAAGTTGCAAACCTATTACCAATATGTGGGATGTGCCTTTCGACCTACTTTTCATCGTGCTAATATGGGTTTTGAGGTCTCAGCAATGCTCAATTGGTAAGAAATTAATTGAATCGGTATTTTATTTCCATTATTGTTTAAAGGTGTTTTTTAATATTTAACCAAATGTTTTTCGATCGATTTTGCATTAAAAAGTGGGGCACGAGTTTCTACAGGGTTCTGTCTGAAAGTCAGTATACAAATACAGTGTGGTTAAACAGAAATACCATTGACGCTGAATGTTTTGCGTTACAATGAACAACATTAGACCACTGATTTAAAGGGTCTTCAATTTCAAAAATAACCCTTTTTACTTTTTTGGTACATTTTTGCATTGAAATGAAAAAAAAATTATTTTTAGACCATTCTTTATTCAATTTCTAAGCAATTAATAGAACCCGATTTTGTAAGTATTCAAAAAGCGTTCCTATTAACAAATGAACAAGACTTGAACTCTACCAAATTTTTAGATGAAAACTATCTAATAAACACTAGAAAATGCAAAATACCCAACATCCCGACTTACTCATCAGACTTAAACCTTACTAGAAGCCCAAAAGTAGAATGTACCAACTTCCAACCATTGCTTACTTACACTACGTTAGAAAACAATCAACCCAAACTGCATATCAACCATGAAGCTGTGAAAAAATATTTTGGAACGCCCTATAGTCTCAAATGTTGCTACAGCTATATTTACAGAAATGGTTCACAAGAAGATCCAGATGTCGGAGTAATGTATGAAGAAGTTTGATGAGGTTTCTCTTCAATATTATAGTGAATTATAGGGCCTCACCCTGTAAAGAATTCTTCCATTTCCACGTCCTTAAACACGATCTAGTTTGGGTGTCCTGTAGCAGAATTCCAGAATTAAATTATGAGGATATTGTGTATCAAAATATTCATCAGGTTATCACAGTGCCTCCGATAATTAAAGGCAAAGCTAAAAAACTGAGGAACTCCACCACAAAAAGGCCCATAAGCATTATGATGATTGTCATAGACTCAATCTCCAGGTTAAACTTCTATAGGACCATGCCCTTAACTCAAGATTTCGTCACCAGGAATGGGTTTTATGAGTTTAAAGGCTACAATAAAGTGGCTGATAACACCTTCCCCAATGCCATGGCATTCTTATCAGGACTAACCCTGCGGGAAGCCAATAGCATTTGCAGACCTTTAGAAATAGATGGACTTATAAATTGTCCTTTTCTTTGGTGATGTGGGTTCTAAATGTTTTAGTTTGACAAATCAAAAATCAAAATTTTAGGTATAAGTACAGAGACTTAGGGTACGCTACTGCATATGCAGAAGACTGGGGTTCGATTAGTACTTTCAATTATATGAAAAAAGGGTTCAGGGACAAGCCCACTGACTATTATTATAAGCCCTATATGGATGCGATTACCTACTTGAAATGTCTGAACCAAGATACCATGCCCTTTTGTGCAGGTCCAGAAACTCAAGGTAAGTCGCTGCTGGTTTGATTGTTGTACCAATTTAGTGCATAAACCTTAGGTGATCGCATTTTAAATTTGGCCAGAAGCTTCGCAACAACCCTAAGCACTATCCCATATTTTGGAGTTTTCTGGATGAACACTTTTAGCCACAATTACATTACTTCTCCAATGTCCATGGATTTAAATGTCAGGAACTTTTTCCAGGCACTAAAAAATTCTGTTGTTTTGAATGAAAGTGTGGTAATCCTGCTAAGTGATCATGGAATTAGATTTGGGGAGATTATTAATACTACAAGGGGTTTTTATGAGCTGCGGCTTCCCATGCACTATATCTCCCTTCCTCAGTGGTTTAAGAGAGAGTTTCCTGTAGAAGTGAAAAATTTTGAGGAGAATACTGAGAAATTGACCAGTAACTTCGATCTATATATGACATTGCAACACCTTTTGAAAATGTCTGTAGCGAATTACACAATATCCCCAGTGAACACTTGTCCACACTGCAGGTCATTTTTCGAAAAAATCCCCAACGACAGGAGCTGCGTGGAAGCAGGTTTATATTTGATTCAATACAATTAATAAATAAATAACTAAATAATCAATTTTCAGGAATTCCCTCCACGTGGTGTACATGCAACGTGAATTTCAATGGGCTTAATTATGATGAATTAAATGATTCTTACATGATGAAATAAAAATATTTTTCTTTAAAAATATAACATGCAGATGTTTAAAAATATGACGAGTCTGTGGGACGAAACGTGTAAATTGACGAGCAAATTCTGTGGGTGTGATAAATTTGATAAGGCAGTTAACATGTGTACTAATGAGCTTGTAATGGGTTTTGGAAGTGTTTTTTGAAGAGTGAGTAAAAGTGTAGACAACTAATGTGAATATAGAGATTTTAAAAACAATAGTTAACAAAAATGCAAGGATAAATGTGTTAAAATGTAGAGGTCAAAAGAGGATTACACCAGCTTAAGTCCCGTAACTACTAGAGAGCCAAGGTACCATAAAGGGGCAGATAAAAACTATTATGTTACTAGGTAAAAAAATATATTCCATATTTTAGGATTGTTACATTATAATTTATCTTTCAATCGTTTAACAAATATAAATAGAATTGCGTAATATTGGTTATAGACCTTATTAATATCGCCCTAATTAGTATGAATTTATTAGGCTTTCACTATTTGATTAATTTCATGGATATAGACAATTTGATAATAATTTCGTTCATATTGGAGTTCTATTTTTATCTTTTACACTAACTTCTTTAATTAATTACTACACCTTCAAAGTAATTAATTAGATTCCCACCCTGCGGGTTTGCTGGCAAATACATGTTAACCCATAATGTAATTAGTTTACAGGAAATTGCTGACCACCCCGATTTTCTTGCGAACGATCGATACATGCGCTAGATATATTTATAATCATAAATAGATAATTAGGTAAAGCCATTTTCTTAATTATAGCTATTAGAGAAAGTGTAAATCAATTTTACATTAAAAAAACATTTAGAACTATAATTAACGTATTATTGCTATTATTGCTATTATAAACCTTGTAAAAATATGCCACAAATTTTTATGTGCACTATTAGCCCTGGTATTACAATTTTCATTATATTTATATTGAGACGATATGATGGATAACAAGGAAAACAACTTTTTAGCACCATAGTACAGGGTGACAAAGTTTAATATATTTTCTTGTATTTTGTTTTCGTTTAGATTTATTTTTATTAAAAAAAAATCATTAAATATTACGAATTCCTTCAAATAAGTGATAACTGAGCCGGGTGATTTTTTTTCTCTGCTTCTTTTACATTCTTAATTTGTTTAAATTCTACGAAAATGGAAAAGGATACGAAAATACAGTAAGGGACTAAAAAACTAAAGAACTGAAGTAGAAATTTTAATTTTGTATCAAAATTCATACAGGATGTTTGAAAAATGAAAATAAAAATCATAAAATAGTTCATGGCTCACAAAAAACATAACACACTGTATATAGCCGCCAACTGTTTAGACATTTTGTTGCAGAGGATTTTAAAGAAAATAGGCGTATCAACTTTTAAAAATTTAACTTAAAATATACACGAGAAAAACGGAAAATATGAAAAAAAAAGTGAAATTTATCATAATATATAGCGATAATGGTACATTTTTGACTATAGGTCTTTTAGAATTTTTTTATTATTTTGCAATGTACTATCACCCTCGAAATATCTTCATGGCAACATGTTGCTCTCTGTAGAGTGTTCCTTGTTGAAAATAAATTAATTCAAAATTCTATTAGATGATCAATAATATTTTAACAAATGACGCTTAAATAATAAACGAAGAGACTATTTTTTCATAAATTTGTAGACAATTTTTATTTAAATATTACTCTCATTCACTCTAGATACATGCTTTTCAAGTGTGATTATTGAAAAACACTTCACAAATAAAATTATCGTATTACCGAGTGTTTTCTAAAGAATTTTAGATCTTTGCTCATATCTAAGTTTTCAATGTATCTGACTGTTTATGAATTATAATTTTCCTCAAATTTAAACTTTAAGTAAATATTATGTTCTAATGTCGCAATTATCGTTGCCACAAGAATTACTGCCACGATCTTCTTATATTTTTATTAAATTGATAACGGAATTAGTGTGGGAAAATGCAGTGGCGACGTTTAAAATATTAAACGAATGTTAATATTGAGGAAAATTATATTTGCTGACAAAAATGTATTAAAAAAAAAATACATAATTGAAAATTGAAATATATATATATAGCGAAAACGCTTAAAATCTATGAAAAACTACTTGTGAGGCAAAAATTTTCCTGTGTATCTACATAGTCATTAAAACCTACAATAATTCTGTTTGTAAACGGTAATATTTAAATTAGATACGAATTAAAATAACTTGTATGAATCGCATTTATAAGGAATAACTAGCCAATGAACAATTATTATCAAATCCAAACTGTCTACGAACCAAAATGTTAAATGCAACTTTCGCTTAATGTAATATTTAATAAGCCGTGATTGTTTACAAATACACCAGTATTTACCAACAACAAAAGATAACTTTATTCATGTAAAGTGAGGAATCAACATGGTAGTGAAAAAACATAAGTACATGTGCTACAACCAAAGTAATAATTATAATATCTTAGGTGTGGAGTGCAAAAGAGGAGTCAAAGTAAGTTATTCACATATTTATGTTATAAACTCAATGGCAAAAAACTATCGGATGGATCCAAATTTTCTTTATTTGCGTGTGATCGTCGAGTTCGTGTATAAAGAAGGTGAGGAGAGAGATTTGCTCAACTTACTATCACGGAACTTCTTCCATACCAAAGGGGATCAATCATAATTTGGAGGGAGATCACTTGGGCAGCAAAAACTGATCTCCATATTTGTCATAGAGGTTATCTGATAAGAGATAGATACATTCAGGATATCGTGTTATTTTACTGCACGACAACGCACCTCCATATGTTGTTAATATTGTGAACAGTTACCTCAAGGACATTGGTGTACACACTCTACAATAGCCAGCTCGTAGTCCCGATCTCAGTCCTGTAGGGCATCTATGGGATGAGCTCGGGAGACGTCTAAAAAGGCGACTGGATCACCTAGTGGATTTTGAACATGTTAATGGGACGTTAGTGGAAGAACGAGACAACGTTCCATGGGAAAAGGTCTCCCATTTGATTGGCAATATGCCTAGAAGACTGGTAGCTGTAATACAAGCCATAGGAGGTTCAACACAATACTGAAATTTTTTTTTTATTGTTTTTTGCTTGTATACATTAAGAAGAAAGGAGAAATTTATTTTACTATTTCGTAAAAATGGTCACGTTTAAAAAAATAATTTTCTATAGCCATGTAAATTTTTTAATTTTGCATTATTTCTTAATTAAAACTTTCCATTTCGCTTAAAAAACATAATTCTTCATAATATTCATAATACATAGCCGAAAAAGAAAAAAATTATTGGTGGGCCCATTTTTTTGCTGTTAAGCTTATTAGTGATAAGGGGCAATGGAGAAAGAAATGAAGACGCTTACTTCAAGACCTAAATTGTTTAAACACCTATAATTTATGTGTGGGGTAGTTCAATGGTTGCTAATTTCATCTGACAGATCTAGGCAGATACTGTAGGATAGATAAACTCTCTTTTCCGGGAAATCTCCTTGGGAGAAAGATCTTTCCGAATAAATTATCTTTACATTTAAAGAGGTCAGGCGACAAGAAATCAGGCAAAGAAGAAAGTGAGAGATCCACATCTACTCCAACAGTGAAGTGGTGTTATCAATTGCTTTCAAAAGCAGGAAGAGTAAATTTTAAAAAATTCTTCGAATGCAAAACTGTCTTCAGGAAATGCTAACGATTTAGTGAAGCGAGATTTCCAATTATGTTTCAACAGACCTCAACCATATCTTCTGTGGCAAAATAGCGAACATTTTGTTTATTTACGACGTCATGTAAATTTATGTGACTTTCGTCATCCATGAAAATCGTTTTTGATATCAAGCTGACGAGGTCAAAAAGTTCCAACAAAACTTAATATGTCACTGATTATCGCATTCTACTAACCTTTGAACTACTATTATTTGGCATGGATAGAATATGATTTTGAGCAGAATTTTCAGGATACTGGTTGAGAAAAAATTTAATGCTGCCTTAGCTGTATGAAATATAATCGCTGTTTTGGCCTTCAAAGAATATTAGAATATTATTTGAATTTGTTCTTGATTGCCGGATTTTTTTTTCTAATTTGAGTTCTTAGTTCTAAAAATGACAGTTAAAATTCACCATGGAATTTCGACTCAATATTTTCTTGATTTTTCTTACAGTTTTTAGGTGTGTTCTAATATTTGAAATATTCGTCTTCTGCACACTGCCTAAATTAAACGGAAGCATGATAACCCCGATAGCTTATTTATATCCAGCAAAACATGTTTTATTTTCCACGAACTGAACATTACTTTGAGGGGCATATTGCCTTTTCTCACTCCATTGTCACTTGATACTACTTGCGACTATGTGAATCTCTATCAATTTTCATTCACTGTTAAATTAAATATAGAAGTGACAATTTGCACATAGCACAATATCACACGGAAATCCGTTTTAATTGCAGCAATATTTTATCTCGTCTTAGATTGTTCAATGCAATCATTAAATAATTAATTAAATAAATTTAACAACATTAAAGCAAATTCAATAACAACGGAACTAATGTGTTACAAGGACAACAAAAATTTTGCTATTAAACCAATAATAACGCCGTGTAAAATATAAAATCGTGATAATAAACAGTTCAAGTGTGCATCTTGTTAATGGTAATTAATGATTACCAAGAATGAAGGTGAAGTATAATATATTAATATTGCTGTGGGAGATTAACTGAAAGGGTCAGGGAGAAGGTCGGGTTTAGGTAACTACCAATAAAAATCTATTAAAAAAATATTTTCCGCCTTCAAGTGTGCCTCATTAGTCGTTTGCAAATTTCAACATCCTACATTGTTAAAATAAGAACTTTGCAGACATTTTCTTCTTTAAATTTGTTGTCACTATTTATTCTGGGACATCAATATTGAAAACTTTTATCTCCCCTGGAGAATAAATCATTCAATAATCTGATAAGAGATAACAATATTTACTTTTTAAGGAGTAATTGACCATATTTCCCACCTAATATTTAATTTACAATGACACATGATAGCACATACACATGATAGCACATACACATGAAGAACATTCTTATCTATAAATTACATATCAGAGAGCGATTGTAATCCGCAATATAACAAAAAGTTCCTAATAAACCCATCGTCAAAAATGCGTCTGTTTCGATGTACAGATGGGTATAATTTCATATTTTATCTCATATTTTGCGTCTATTTTCTGTAAGACCCTAGAAGACTCATTGGTGTAGGACAAAATGTCAAAATCATCGGTAGCCATATATGGAGTTTTATGTTCTTTTGAATCGTGTGCTATTTTATAATTTTTATTTTTTTGGGACACCCCGTACGAATTTTGCTTCCAAATTGAAATTTTTTCTACATTGAGAACAGTTGGGATAATTTGAACATTAACTAACTTAGAAATTGATTTAGAAATATGTATTTATTGTTTGATAATACTATTAAATACATTATTTTGCTGCTAATGGTTTAATTAGGGAAATATATATCGGTGTGGCATTATAAGCTTGAAGATTTAGGAGAGTTTTTTCAAAATATCTCGGAAATGGTACAAAGAACATTTTTTATGTTTTACATGTGAGTCGTAAAAAGCCTTTGAAAAAGTCAAATACAATTTGTGTCCTTGAACGAATAAGGAATATCATATTAGATTGTATTGAAATTTACATGGGTTTTCCTATGGTCGGTCTGGCAATGCAACACTCTCTATAGCTGAGGAAATAAAAATAAATCTAAACACAAGATGTAAAAACAAATAGGAATCTTTGCCGCCCTGTATAACGAAAATGATACTCTTTTGGCCATGGATCCATTAACATTTTTTTATTATTTTGCAGAGTTCTATCGTTTCCTGAAATATCTCTATGATGATTTATCATACCCTGTATACAACATTTAAAGAATCTAAAAGCGTCTGTCAAACTTATTTCAAATTCTAATTTTTCTGCACTGTCTACTGAATATTTTTAATTCACCAAACTACCAGTATTTAACGCAATGCTATTTTCCTCAATTATACGTTACCAATATGAAATATGTATAAAGTCATGTCCCAGTTTCAGTTCTAGAAAGTTTGATCAATAGAACGGTCTGAAACTTCCGGATATTTTGCAATTCATTGTATAGGAAATGATAAACCAGGTATTCTAAATGGAAGGAAGAAGTTTTCATGAAAAAAATTGATGTGAAATTGCGTAATAGCTACAGGGTCCTACGAAAACTTTAATTTGAGATCAGTTCCTCAACTCATCAGAATCTACTTGAACATACATATGAGGACCACAAGTCTACCGACATGACACCATTTCGAAACGATTTTATTTCCGTGATTTCAAAAATCTAATCATTATGCATTGATCTCTAACTGTTCCTGAGATATTTAAGCCTAAATAATAGGTAAAAATTTAAGGAAATCCCTGTTTGTTGGGACCATGCATGGACAATCAACTAAAGAAGTTTCAGAGAGAAAACCAGCCTCGAACTATGTCAAAGTAGATAGAAAATTGTGTCTGAAATTGAAAATATTAGAAAAGAAATTGAAAGCCATCCCATAAGAGCTAGTGCTAAAACGTGACAAGTGCGGCCTCATTAGAAAAAATAATACAAGATTCACTTTTTAGAAGTTCGTCCTTTCGTTCTTCGTTATGCAACCTTGATAATCGTGTAGCAACGTACTTAGATTTATAAAGGTTTTTACGTAATATTGTATGAATAAAAAGTGGCGGGAAAATGGTAGCTACAGTGTGCGAATTCTTCTTGAAAATTAAATATTTTCATTATTGAGGTTTCAATGACATAGCCTTGCACATTAAACATCTTTATACTTCCTCTTTAAATAAAAAAATATGCATTCTTATGAATTTATGAACCATCCTGTAGATTCCTCTGAAAACGGTATCAATTCGCTGATCTACGCGCAGGCTCCCTTTATTGATATTCGCCGATTTCATCCCTCGCTGGCATTCATTCGGACAGAATTCTCCCTCCCATGATGAGGCGCTTTTAGTTGTTTCACCCCCCTCTGAAATCATCGACTCGCAACCATCATCAAGAACTAGTAATCAAGGTTACCAGTAACATACAGATCATGAAGATTACTAAGTTTCTCATTAGAATAACTATTTTCCGGGGATTATCTTTCATCATCAATGACGTCAATTTATATTCGTTATTGGGTGGTAATAAATTAGTATCTTTCGTTGATTGTGTTGGTTCATTATTGCAAATTATGGTAAGTACCTATGTAGAAAACAATCATGAAATGTTTAAGTGATCATGTCAAAAATTTGCTATTTAGATTTTTTTCTAAGATATACCGCAGAAATTTAGTGTGAAATACGTAGATAATAAGGGAGTTAGTAGAAACTTCGGTGTAGAAACATCCTAGAATTCAACAAGGTGATGATAAATATTTACACAAGTTTTTAAAATTAAACTGAACGCCAGATGAAATGTAACAGAGAAAAGCGAACTTTGGCGAACTGTAGCTTTAACATGTCTGCCAAGGTTGGATTTTTAGCTGAAGACTCAAAGGGCCATCTTCGATATCTGCGACACTATCGTCGAGTATTATTTGCAGTTCCTCTTAGTTCTACATGGTGTCAACAAAGGCTTTAGTAGTTAAAAAAATTGAAATGTCGCTCTCTTTATCACTTCTTTTTCATATTTTAATTACAGGGTGCATTCACATAACTCATTGGAGTTATATAGTAGTCAGGTAAGTTTTTAACTGTCCCACTTCATCAGGCGCTTAGTTTAGTTAAATTATAATGAAAAGTGAGACCTCTTGTTTTAAAACAATTAAATTTAAAAATGAAAATTACCTCATTTCTGTTGTTATTATTTCAACCATAAACAACAATTAAAAATGTTTTAATAATAAAATAAAGGTGTTTATACAAATTTCCTTTCAGGCATAAAAATGCACGAAGCTATACCTAGTAGTGCGTGGAAGAAGATTGTTTTAGTTATGTTCATCACTGCAAGTGTTTTGATTACTATATCCTACTACGATTATGCCAAAATACTTAAGTATCAAGTTTTAGTGAATACAAATACTACCAGGATAAATGCGTCTGTGGAAATAAATGGTATTATTGAAAGTAAGTACTAATACATTCTCATTTGGTGAGTAGCGAGGTTTACCGGCAATTATCACTTTTTTTCTCTTAATGGTAATTTGCACTATAATGTTTATAATGTTTCACAGAAATAGGTCTTTATCAACTTTTGAAAACTTTAAGAAATTCCCCGTTTTTGTCATTTTGAAGATTGAAATAATATCGACTAATAAAATTGACATTCCAAAAGGTTTATAAATTGATCCTTAAAAGTTTCTTCGAACTGCCAACAAATTGTGCGTTTGCATTAGATTCCCTTTTGGCAAAGTCGGTTTAATTTTTGCAAACTTAATAATTAAATTTTAAGAGGATTTGCAAGAACTATGAGAAGCTAGCTTAGTTTAAGCTTTTTGAAAATCTTTGTTTCTAAGCATGTAACTTTTGATAAAATTTCGACTGTTCTGAGGGAGTTGTTTAGAAAATCCTTCGAAAGTTCCACAAGACAAGAGTGTGGGTCTAACAGCATGAAAAATATATGCTGTATATTTTAACGACCACTTGATCCATCAATGAAGTAAAAAAAGTACTCAATAGTCGATATTTTGACATCTTGCTTAGTGTCAGAAAAAATTAACGTTCATCCTTGTCGATCCATTACGTGGAGACCACCCTGTATAGTAGTAAATACTAAAAATAAAATATTCACAATAAACGTTTGTTTCAAGATTCAACTCACTTTGCTGTTGCAACTTCAGAGATTCCTGAGACTTCTGGAGGTAAACTTTTTTTTACTCCAGGGGGAAAAATTTTAAAAATCATTTTTCAGACAAAAACTATTTAGTGTCAAGTTCAAAGTGTAAGATTGTCAACCTGGACGTCTTTACCCCCGAGGCCAAAAAGTATTTCAAACCGCTGAAGTACAAGAGTTGTACCAAAAATGAGTTACTAACCTACGTGACAAAGCGAGACAATATTGCAACGGTTCACCTAAACCCCGAAATCATCCCCCAGTATACTAATAACACTCTATCTTGCTGTTATTCGGATGTCAGCAGGAGCGACTCACAGAAAAATCCTGATGATTCTATTAAGTAAGTTTCTTGAATCACACCTAATAACAAGGAAATATTTTTCAGCGATCTGTGAATTCTGGATAGTATATGAGCATAAAAAATTCTTCGATTCGCGAATATTCCTTAGTTTCTCGAGCGGTTTGTTTTCCCTGCAATAAATCGGACGTTTTCGTGCAGCGTCCTTCCGAAGGGGGTTGAAAATAATTTTTAACCATTTTTTCAACTTATTTTAGGACTAGCCAATGCAAAGATTTTCAAAACAACGCCACAATTACCCAAGATGCCATTGTGGTTCGATGCATGGATAAAGGAAAGAAAGTCTACGAAAACGTCCATACCTCCGTTAGGATAAATTCAAACGTCCAGAAGAAGATGAAATTTTATGACAATAGTTTCAACAATAGTAACGACAAACCTGTAAGCGTTCTTTTCATTGGAATAGACAGCATTTCGAGGCTTAATTTCATCAGGGCTTTGCCCTTGACTCATAAGTACGTGGAAGACCAAGGATGGATCCCTTTGAAAGGATACAATAAGATGGATGACAATACTTTCCCGAATCTTATGGCCATATTTACCGGTTAGGATTAAGTTATTATTTAGGGTATTGTGTTCTAATGCAGGGTTTATAACAGGATTTAACCAGACAACAGCCTATAAAGTTTGTAAGCCTAAAGATTCGGGATTTTTGGACAAGTGTCCCATGCTGTGGTACAAGTATCGAGACTTAGGATATATCACTGGATATGCTGAGGATGCGGCTAGTATAAGCACTTTCAACTATGTTAAAAAAGGTTGGGATATTAAGCAATATTGGGATGGTTATAAGGTTGCATGCAGGCCTAGTCAAGATTCTCTGCCTATGACTCGCACTGAAATGCACTTGGCTCGCCTGGTAAAACACTGTTTATGGGTTTTTTAATGTAAATACCTATATGTGCAATCAATCAGAAAATATGCACGTTCTGTTTGTTTTTTCTACCTAAAAATAACAGTTTGCCAATCAAAATCATAATACTGTAACACTTTTAAAAACGTCAACGTATTTGGAAAAAAATTTATGGCACTGTTTTGAAAAATGAAATATAAAATATAAATAAAATAAAAAACGAATAAGGCAGCCAAGTTTTCAGGGCTCATAGTGTCTTGTAACGTAAATGAATAAATATTTCAGTTGCTCAAGCTAAGCCCATATTTTCCTCATGTTTTAGGCTTCATAAAACCCCCAACCGACTATTATTTCCGCTCGTATATAATGGCCACAGAAAAATTGGAAAAGGTCAGTGTAAGTTCAATGGCGTTCTGCACAGGCCCTGAAACTAGCGGAGAACGAATACTCAATCTTATCAGAGATTTCGGCCACACCTTTAAGGACCATCCTAACTTCGGATTTTTTTGGATGAATACTTTTAGGTACTTTCACAATCAATTCCTCACATTTAAAATCGAACATTATAATATTACTGCTTTAGCCACAATGAGCTCAACACCCCTACAATGATGGATCAAAAGATAAAAACTTTCCTCTCAGATCTGGACGAAAAAGGAGTCACCAATAATACCCTGATAATTTTCCTCAGTGATCACGGAATTCGCTTTGGTGATATTAGGACTACAGAAACTGGATGGTTGGAGGAGCGTTTACCATTTATTTATTTTGGTTTCCCTCCATGGTTCAAGAAGCGCTTCCCTACAGAGTATCAGAATTTCCAGCACAATGTGAACAGACTCACCACCCCTTATGATTTACACATGACTCTACAACATGTCTTGACCATGTCTGGGCTTAACCACACCACTGTTCCTAGTGATGCTTGCCCCAAATGTCTCTCCCTGTTTGAGGAAGTACCAAAGGATCGATCTTGTGAGGAAGCAGCCATTAATCAGCATTGGTGCACTTGCGCTGGCTACACCAAAACTAAACTCGAACCTAAAGCTGAGAAGAAAGTCACTCAATTCTTCCTCGACACAATTAGCAAGATCATCCAGAGACACCTGCATTTGGGGAGTGATAAATGCTTGAAGTATACAGTTAATGATGTGAGTATTAGCGTGTCGAAGAAGATGTCTTATAAGAAAACTTCATATATTTTGGTAATCATGAAAACGCATCCGAAGGCTATATTTGAAACTACCATAAGTTATGTTGGTGACATAATGAATAGCACTCTAAAAACGGGGGATGTAAGTAGGTTGGATTATTATGGGACTCACAGTTATTGCGTCACTGATGCATATGTGAAGAAATACTGCTATTGCAAATAAATTGTGACGAAGGATGAAGGTAAAGTTCAAGTGTAGATTCTATGAAGGGAAGGTATTAGTGTCGAAATTCTAAATCAGGTTTTAAAATGAAAAGAAGAAACTTTGGAGAGCAATTTTCAATACCTAATTAATATCTGGAAAGGCTTAAGTGATTTTAATTATTTAAAAATAACAAGAAAGCTGAATTTATAATTGGAAATATACAGGGTGATTAAACAGGGATTGCAAAATCAGGGGATTTTTCAGAGATGAAAATATTTTCTAATCAATAAAATCGATTAAGCCGTTTCGGAAATATCAATTTTTGAAAATTTCTTAAATAAAGTTGATTCTGTTTGTTGGAGATGGCAATTTAGCATGTCTAGTTTACATGGTATAGAAAATGAGAATTTTTCCACATTATTCTTTCGACATTCGTATTTAAAACCAGAACTTAAAATTGCAAAACAACTTAAAATATTCTGTATTATTTATCTTTGGAAACTATATCAACATAAACAAAACTACAGATCTATAGAATCAACGCTTCAAATAACGCATTTTAACGTCGCAACGGTTTAGTATTTGTCTTGTTATTTGTATGTTGTTAGTACAATGACTACCGTGGGTATTCTTGTTAAAAAGGTATTCTGTTATAGCAATTTTGTTGCAAAATTACTTATGTGATTTAAGTACGTTATTTTCGAAGTGCCTTAACGTTGTTTAACCAAGAAGCACAATATTCCTAAAGGACATATTGTTAATATTTATTTATTTTAAGTATTTGTAAATTGTTTAAGTTGTATATTTTGGTACAAATTATTAGCAAAGCCAAAGCACTTGATTAGTTACTACCCTCTAGCTAATTGGTTTAAGGTTTAGAACATATCATTGTTTCGCAAACTCAGCTCTACAATTCAATTATCTCTTGCATGTCAATTTTCGCTACTTCAGAGGTTAATCACAACACCCTATTGTTATGTAATTCAGCGACCTACATTTTACCAGTCAATTTAAGTAATTTTTATTTTTTAAGATTTAGGTAGAAAGTAGAATAAGTTGATATATGGGTGCGCATTATTCGATCTGTGATACAATTCCAAACCTGTTAGTTGAACGTCTCAATTGGTGCCAACTCAAGTTTTGTCTCATATTAAAGCGGGTTTATGTAAAAACAATTTTACGAACAAAAAATATAATTTAAATTCTCATTTAAAGGTACAGTTTTTTTCCACTGGGCTATTTAATAACCGGTGTCTATTAATATAGAACAATACTTTCTACGTGAATTCCTATTATTATAATTTATTTTCTAACGTTGCCAATATGTATACCTAATAGTTAATTCAAAAGATATAAGCAGAAATGGAGTATTCCCAGATAACTGATCAAAACAATGTTGATTAATATTTAGCTTTTTAAACTTAAGAGACAGTCTAGTCAAGTCCTAACAGTATTGTTGTTCTACTATTATACAACTAAAATATATCAGTATACATTACAGAAACACATTGGTTTTACTATAGTAAAGCTCTTATATGTCATGGTTTTTGCAGGGTACCAGGATGACGTCATAAAACTTAAAGAAGTTATCTCTGGTAACAGGGCTGGTGCAGTATGTTTTAAGAATAGAGTCAAGGCAGGTTTTGAAGCTTCTCATAAGTCTGAAATAAGAAGGAAGAACAAGCAGAATATACAACACAGAACAGGAAATAAATTTGAGCAGATAAAAATGAGATAGAAAGAAGCAGTCTTGAGGCTGTGATATGTTAATGGATTTTCGAGTACACGTGTCGCAACGTAAAAGTTACCTACAATACCAATATTGTGCAATAGAAACAAAAATAAATGAGTTAAATATTAATTTCAGGAAATTGTTTTGTAAGCAAAACATTATGATATGCTAATGATCCAAGGATTACATATTAAAAATTATAAGGGTTTCCGTTTGTTGAAATCGTATCGGAATCGAAAAGGGTTAGAAAGTTAAAATGTGAAAGAAAAAGTCGTTTTATTACGCAAAAATTTATGTTATAGAGACCGAGAAAAATAATGTACGTCAATTATGTTCAAAAATATTGTAAGCTAATGTTAAAATGCTTAAATTCAGCAAAAAATCGCACCGAAAGAAGTTAAAAAATAATAAGGCAAAATATCATTCGTTATCTTTGAACATGTTTAAGCTTCATAGAACCAAACACCTGATATTCATAAATATTTAATAATTTTTTATTCACAAAATCAGAATGGTTTCAAAATATGTTAAAAGGGTGAAAGCTCCAGGGAAAAAAAATCGCCATTTACCATTCAAAGTTCTTAGAATGTGAGAAAAATACACTACGTCATTGACTGTCACAGTTATTGATAGCACGCAAATAATCGTTTTGCAGCATCGTCAACCGATCACATCCTCGAAGAATACGGTCGCAATACCGAAATATTACAATTTGTTACAATATTACTAGGGCGATCAGTGAAATTGTCACAATGATTGCACTAGTGCAAGTTATCGCTGAAATTCGCTAGTGATGATTTAGAGTAGCAAATAGAAAACAGTAACACCTTGTGTTCATAAAGACAATACAGTGAAAGTCGTGAATAACGACATCGGTTATAGTGATAAGTCGCATATAAAAACAGAAATTAGTACGTTTTATTGGATTCGCATTTGCTCCGTTGCAAAAAAATCGTTATTAACATCCGCTAAAAAAACATTTTTGGTGGTTTGCTATCACTGTTGGCATTCTTTGAAAACTTATTCAAAGAGTAACCGACATTTAAAAAAAAGAGTGCCTTTAACGACTTTATAAATAAATTCCAGAGTTTCTTTTTAATATATGTACATAATTAGCATATATATCTATATATATATATGTATAGTTTTATGAGTGTATGTGTGGTTGTGTTTTTTCTGAAATTTGTATAAAAGTTACTAAAATACCGTTTTTTTATAAGTTCCGGTCTCTTTTGGCGAAATGTATATTTGAATGCTGGCAGTGTCGACTTTATATTGCAATTACTATAAACTTATAAAAAATCAATTTCTTTCAGTTATTTACCGACATTAAACAACTAAAATTGTGACAAAAGAGTATGTTGATTTAAAGCCATAGAATCTGAGTTTTTTATGAGTCAATATTTTCATTTATGTTTAATGTCGGTAAATAGCTGAAAAAAATGAATTTTTTTAAAAGAATGTAGAAAGAATAGGAATCATCGGGAAAATTCCTGAATTATAAACGAGGACAATGCAAATTAGAGACTGTGTTCATTGTATATATTCAGCTTGCTTGCGTTATTGTAATTTTGTTGTGTTTTAAGGAATGACTTCCAGAAAAAAAAGTTTTGCTCGTTGAGGAGAAAGGTATAATAATTTCTAGACTTTAAGTGGGTGAAAGCAACAATAATATTACAAATAAGTTGCACTTATCGCATTCGACAGTTTGTATAATTTGGAAGAACGGAGAAAATATCAAGAATGTCTTTAATGAAAATTTGCTGCGAAAGAAAAAGCTTAGATTATCTAATCATAGAGATGTTAATGAAACATTATTTAAGTGGTTTAAAAAGAAAAGTAGTAAAGGATTAACGATCAGGAGTGTAATACCACAGACAAAAGCGACACAGCTGGCTAAAATAATGAATAAAAGCTCGGAAAATAAATGTTCAGAAAGATGAGTGAAAAGTTTCCGACAAAGAAGTAATATTGTACATAGAAAAATTAGTGGTGAAGCCACTAGTCGCAGTGGTAAAAATTTACCAGACTTATGAGATGTTTAATGCAGGTGAAATAGGTGATTTCTACAAAATGACTTTCAACAAAACATTGAAATTTAAAGAAGAGAAGAATACAGTTGGAAAAATGTTCAAGAAAATAGTTACCCTTTTTGTTGCTGCCAATGTGACAGGATCAGAAAAATGAAAATTGATTGTTATTGAAAAATCAAAAACCCCGTTGTTTTCAAGAATATTAAGTCGTTACTTCAGTCCTACATGTCTAATAAAAAAGTCTGAATAACTTCAGATATCGTTATAAAAACTTAGCAATACTGCGGCACTGAATTTTAAAAAAATGCTCTTGATAAGCAATTGTCCAACGCACCTAAAACTATCAAATTTAGAGAACATTAATATTCAATATCTTCCATCAAATGACAGATCAACTCTGCATCCAGTTGACCACTTTCATAAGATTAATGAAAATTTATTTTAGAAAGCTCCAGGAAAAAATAAGCAAAACAAAGCGTGCTATTAATCTTTTGGATGCAATATGAATAATATTTATAGAATGGAATAGGGTATCACCTCAAACAATCACAAATTGTTTTAGATATGCAGATTCACAACTAGCACAAGTAGCTGACTACTTTGAAGAGGAGGACGATCTTCCTTTAGCTGAGGTGGCAAGAAAGATAAATATTGATTTTGAAAAAGAAGATGATGTGCCTTTTGCGTTGAAAAAAGAACGCCTAACATTATCAAATGAATTAAGGACTGACTTTGAAAATGTTAAGCTTAACTTGGAAATAAACGGTGCTGTATCTGATGAACGAAATGCAAACAAAATTCTCACCACTCAAGAAATTCAAGATAAAAGTAATGAAAATTCTCAGGGTGGTGAAGATTTTAAGCTACCATCAATTGTAGAATCCCTACAAGTTGTAAAACCCTTGAACAGATTTGCGCTATACAGTTATTCCAGCAACAAAAGGGTTCTGAATAAAATCAATTTTATAGACAAAAAAAATTCATTCATTTGTTTTAAATTACGTTACAAAAAGCAAACGAAAATTATAGACTATTTGAATAAATAATGTGTTTTTACCACACATACGTAAACATAAATAAGTTAGAAGTTATAAATTACTTATATTTTACTATTTATCTGTTATACTTTTTAATTTGTTTAATAATTCTTGTGTTTTTTTCACGTTTCTTTAATAATAAAAAAAAACAAGTCTTGATATAACAACGACCGGATATAACGACCCTTCATACTTGGTCCCCCCGCCGTCGTTAAATTCGACTTTCACTGTATTTCGAGGACACAGGAACAGGGACTATCCACTTGGAAAATAAAACTACAGAGTGTCCCTGGTCTTATGATTGATGTTCACGGTGCAATTCGGTCGAGAGCAATAAATCACAAAAATCAAGTTTACGACGAAAAACAGAAACCTGAAATCCATAGAAACTTACTGGCAAAGTTGACTTTTTGAAAGGCACATTTCCGGCCCCATAAACTTTTCTGCCTGAGCATCTAGTTCATCTATGCAGGTGTTTTGTGAAAAATTACTTAATGTAAGAGTAATACATGGATTAGTAAGCTCTGTAAAATATAAATTTTTGTTCCGAAATACAAGACCTATATAAATCTCTTACCGATCAGTCGAAACCCTTCGGCTTTGCAAATGAAGTCCAGAAGCCCAAATAGCATCTCAAAAACAAGATCAGGGAGACCTTTGGATTTGGATGGCATGCACTGGTCCAGCAAGAGTTTGGGTTTGTCTAAACACTTTCTCAATTCTCTTTCGGTGTAATGGCAAAAACTCAATTTCTCTGCATCAAATTTACTGTTCAGGCATTCGGTGGCTGTCAAGGTGGCATTCTAAAATTTAAATTATTCTAGATTCTTCTAGAATAATTGCGGTATTGTTGTTTTACATGCATTTTCCAATCAAAATTGGTGCACTTAGACACAGATGATTTTCTAGTGTATTTGTTGTGAAATACCTCATGAACTTTTGCATGAGTAATGTTTTTTTTTAAGTGATTGTTCACATAATTAAGGGCTAATATTCCACTGGCTAAAAGAACATCAAAAAGTGCGACTTGTTGAGCAAAAAAAAAATTAAAACTTACCGAGCGCCAATATCAAAATTAACCTTTGCATTTTGGAGAAGACGTTAGCAACAACTGGAGTCAATTTATAAATTAAACAACGTCACAGTTTATCAATCTGCAGTAATCGTATGAGTGCTTGACTTGATTTTCTCTAATAACAACTAAAGTCCTCTTTGAAATGACAAAGTTCTTTCAATTTATTGTTCTTGCGTGTGCAGGTGAGTCTTGAAATTTTTCATTGAATTTAGGGCATCTTTAAGGCTTGATTCAGTGATATGGAGAGTTTCGAGTCAAATTGAACCAGAAGAAGATGATAAGAACATATTTTTCAATTCCCATAATTACCACAAAGCAAAGCAACAAGCTAAGGACAATGCAGTTCAATTTTTTTTTAAGATCTGTCCGAATCATACGCCACAAATTAAGGTAAACTATTATCTTCCCGGGGAATTTTGATTTTAGTATCTTTATAACCCCGGAACACTGAATTATTTTCACTCAAACGTAAGTTATCCATTTTTAATTTTTAGGATAAATTAAAAGAATTCCAAACATGCTCGGAAAAAATCAATGAAGATGACATGATGCTTTGTAAAGTGGTTGAGCAGAACTTGAAAAACTGTTCAACACCACTTATCAACTTCTTTGAAGCATGTGTACCAAAACAAGCAAAGGGGATTCCTACCTATTTGTTGGATATCATTCAGAAACTTGTACGCTACGTTTGCGCTAGCAATGGGGCTCATATTTTAGGTAAACATGTTGTCAAAAATATTCGTTTTCATACAAAGGTATAATGGCCCTCTTTAGAACTGGAAAATCCTTGTATTTTAAGCACGAAACAGCTTTATAGCAGAACATGCATTAGAAAGCTCAAAGAGGAACTGGAGATGTACAACTACGAAAATTTACCCGAAAAAACCGCCATATGTTTGTGAGTTATTGGATATTGATTAGTGAAAATGTTGAGAACATTTTTTATTGTTTTCAGGTTTTTAGATCAATTTACTGATTGTTTTAATACTCATGTGCAAAAATCGTGCCAAGATTCTACGACCAGAGAAGCATACATTGGTTTATACCAGAATTTTCTTTGTACGAAATAATGTGAATATAGGGAAAGACAATAATACAAAGCATTTTCTACTAGGAAAAACTAACACGCATTAATAAAATATAAATTTTGTCTGTTTTCTTCTGATGAGCGTTCTTTTTTACGACAACCCTTAACTTTTTGAAATGCAATAAAATTAAGACCTGAGCAACCTTTTGATCTACGAATATTATCTTTGGAGATGATTTATAGATACAATTTTTCTATACACAACTGTTTCACTACATACCTTTCTGCTTGTATTCTAGCCATAGTCAAAGTTAATATAGATAATCTAAACGTAAGGGAGCAAAAGCTTTGTTTTCATGATACACACACGATTTTTTTTTTGTTTTATAACTTGAACTAGTTAGATATATTAGCTTCAATTGATATTACTTGTTATAAATAATCTCAAATAATTCAGGAAATTCTAATAGGTGAAGTTTCTTCAGGATCTAATTTACCACTCTTTCAAGTAATTAATTAAACTAAGCGGTAATTAAAAGAGTTTTCACTTCGGTACTGAAAATGTCATATATCTAGTTTTTCTGTACATTTAAGGACCTTTTCGAAGAAAGTACTTTCCATTTTGAGTGTGCCCAACAACTAAAATTTTAAAATTTGTAGAAATCACTTAGTGTATCATGTCTCGAAAAAATCATCGGCGAATATACAAGACGTATCAATGATTTACTTTCAAAATTCCATTCCATCTAAAATGTTCTAAGATAAATTCTATTTACTTGCTTATATAAATCCTCCTCTCTGTGACTTATCACAATGTCTTATAGATAAATTTTGAAAGTTCAAAAATCCAATTTGAAAGGTTTCTTTAAACATAAATTGAATGTAAAATATTTGGTTACTAATTAAAATGCAAAATATAATAAACATGTAATTAAGCAATTGACATCTTTGACCCAGTGATTCTAGCTCTGCTGTTTTCTAATAAACAAAAACCCTAGACTATATCAATTCCTTATATCATCGTTTCGAATTAAAAACAATTTCATACTATTAAGTATATATATATGCTGAAATCTTCCAGTGATTGTTGCTACAGAGGCATTTCCCGAATATCAAAGGTAATGCTCACTGCGTGGTCAAATGCTGCACCAATTAGCCCTGAAATCATATTAAAGAACCCTTGTAATAAATCTTATATACGTATATATGATAAAGACTACAATAATACATTCAATAAAATTTTCTCTTAAAGAAAAATACCAAAATGAAAAAAATACATTTCTGAACTATCTTAAAAGCTCCCCTTAAACTCTTACGTTGTCAGTAGACAGTTCACAGCTGAACTCACAACATGTTTAAGTCCATAGTGTTCATTCTGGCTGCCTTGGCAGGTAAGAACCAAAAATATTATACAAAAATCATACTTTTCTTATTTTTCAATCCAGTTTCACAAGGACAACTTTATCTTGGCAGCGTAGAATCGCAAAACCCATCCATTAGCAACACCAGACTGAAATACATTAAGAACGCAGTAAATAATATCACAAGATCCATGATCAAGACAACTTGTTCAGGATATCTCAACAGATTAGAGGTAGAACTATCAGAATTAATTATAAGTGAATTCTGAAAACTCGCATTTTTTCAGAACGCGATAATGGCACTGTATGAGTGTAGCGAATCAATAGACATGGAAAACGAGACTATCTGTTCTGCATTTAATGGCAATTTCGAAAAATGCACACAACCCACAGTTCAAGTTTTCGAGGAATGTCTTCCTAAAAAATCCAGAAAAATTCCTTCCATGGTAGTTAGAATGGGACTGAAATCGATGAAATATATATGTAAAACTAATGGAGAGCACCTGTTAGGTAAGGTGTTTTGCAGTGTTATAAAAAAGTTCTAACAGTAGGATTATGAATCACAGAATTAAAAAATCGGTGCTTCACTACTCCTACCATCCAACTTATAAAATGCATGAAGAAATTCGAGACAACTAAAGAGAAATATATGGGATCCAACTCTTATATATCTGCTAAAGAAGTATGCGAGTAAGTTAACCTAAGCTACTTAGGACCAATGGGTCAAATTCCTGGTAACTTTATCTGGAAAATAACTTTCATGGAAACATGAAAATTAACTTTAATTTTCTGCATTCTATGCAAATAAAGCTTTTGGCAAACTTATTAGGACATCTATTTCTTGGTACTCCAGCACTGAAACTAACTACATTTTTGTCTTTAGGCTTTTAGAAAAATTGAAGCCATGCTTGATTTCCCATCTGCAAATATCCTGCCGCCACCCCACTACAAGGGAAGCTTTCATTGATTTCGTGGAAGAGGGTGTTTTGTCTATATGTAAAAACATCGTTACGAAGGAAATCGAACTAGACGAATCACAGATTTCCTAAATAAATAACTTCTTTAACTTTCTAACCACATATCGAGGAAAGATAGAGCACTTCAAACTATACCCTGTATATTAGTGTAATGTGGGTTCGATATTATAAAGATTAAAGAACTTTAGTAATATCAATTTGTTGATTATTTATTTATATAATAAAACCACTTCTAAGGACAAAAATGTTGACACTTGCTCTCTGTTAGATCAACAGCACGAGAATTAGCTAATGAATGGTAATGAAAATAACTAATCAACGTGTAATTGCAATTGGATATGGATGGGTAGGCAATAAAAGCTTAAACATTGTGTACTATAGCACACCTTAATACTATACAAATCACATGTGAATTCCGGGTGCAGATTGCTACTTTCTAAATACATATCGCAAATAAAAAAAAAACTAAAGCTCTTTTTACAATTGAGCATTTTCAGTCGAAATCGCACCAGAGTTAATCATCAGTAAAATTAAGAAATAAAATAGATTTGCATTATATTTCAATTTTTAAGCATTGCTCGTATGGTGCACTATGCAAGTGTAAAGTTAATTAATAATAATTGTAATTTGCACATCAATTTCTTTTAAAACTGAGCGTATTTACAGCATAATATGGCAACATTCTATTTTGTTGGATTAAAGCGTAATTCCAATATATATTCTAAAGAAATGCTAAAAGTTATTGAAGAAAAAAAACCCTGAGTCGGGAGCAGAGTTCTCGTGGAGAACCTTTACGGAAATGTATAAATTCCCAAAAGGCTTTGAAGTCAGACATTTTTCAAGTCCAAATTAACATCAAAAGCTTTTCAATAGTTTAAAAAAAACTTTCACCAATTCTGAGGATATTGACATATCAAAATCATTATTTTAAAAATTGACAAATTTTAGTTGAAAAAAGGGTCACAAATTTTGGCTAAATATAAGGCTTAAAAATTAAAAAGGTTCTGACAACCACTTACAAGAAAAAAATCCCAGAGACAAACACAAAAAAGTCATCAGGTAATGCCTCTCCCTGAAAAATATGCAATCATTACAGACAATTGCAAAAATAATCACAGGTCGTATTCCTAAATAACACACACGTAAATTATTAGATTTGGTCATTTCATTAGAATTGCATGAAAATCGCCCACATAATGTTGGGCCTATTTATATTTGTGTGTAAATTGACAAGAAAATTACAACAATGGTAATAGAATATCATCGAATTATTGCCTAATATTGGATTTGGAAATTTGTATGCCTTGATAGAACATTTCGATGACCTTATTGGATCCGGTAAAAATTGTAATAAGATTCATTAATAACGTTAAAAAATTCTGGTGTTGATAGGCATTGTTGTGGTGAAATGGATGGTTATGATAATGGATTTAAAAATGATTAATAACATTCTTGTTTAGCAACCAACTTTCACTTACACGGGCACAGGAAGAAGTCCTACCTGAAATGTTTAAACTTTATTTTTAATTATCGTTCCCTATCAAGAAAAAATAGTTTTTGGGCAGAAACTTCTGATGAAAATCACCTCTTCGAATAAAAAAAAATCAAATCACAATACGAATATACCCCATACACCTACATTCCAGCAAGGACACTATTGTTTGCGTAATGCAGATACTCGATTGTGTCAATCATGCAGTGCAATTTTTTAACGCATACTGGTAGTAGGTACTTACACGATAGTCAGTAAGGTACCAATTCGGTGTTCATTATTTTGTGCCATCCTTACGGGTTGATAACATGGTTTTCACGACTAGTGATGATTCAGGAATACCCTATCAACACCAAACTGCGCCTTTCAAACACTGAATATAATGTGTAATAGTTACGATGTCTCCTGTTTTGTGGGCTCTTATTTTAATTAAAGCAAATTCAGGTAAGTTGCAAGGTTGTGTATATTAATGCAGTTTTCAGTGATAAAATCAACTGTGTAGCTAATAATAGAAATTATTCACCTTCGCAAACTTGTTAAGTCTTAGGAGCCCACGTACTGAACTGTCCAAAAAACGAAATCAAATTTGAAAAAATCATTGGGCTACCGCCCATCAATGCCACCCAACTGTTATTCCAATTAAAACCAAATGAAACTGGGAGGCCGATTACTTTGGACTGTTTGGCAATGTGTCAATCCAATGAAGCCTGTCAGAGTTTCGTCTTGTACTATGACAATCTCCAGTGTTATTGGTTTGAATATGATGCTACGAATTCCACTAAAGACACTCGTTTGATGGTGGATAATGATGCTGCTTGGTTTGTCAAGAGCTGTCTCAAAACAGGTATTACATTTCTTCAATAAAAATAGTCATCAATGAAGGAAAATTTTAGAATGCAACAAATTATGGGTTTTTGAAGCGGTTCGTGGAGCTACACTTGTGGGTAATGACACTAGAATTCTTGGGATTCAAAATATTTCCAGAAGGGAGTGTGAACAGAAATGCCTGGAAGAAAGGGGCTTTCAGTGTAGATCCATAAAATTCAAAATATCCTTCAATTACATGACTCAACACCACAACGAAGCTGTAGGGAAATGCACCCTAAGCAGCGCTGATCGGCACTTAAACCCTATGGCCTATAGGGTGTCCACTAATGATGATTATTATTTAGAGCATCAAGGCGGAGATTCTACAAAACGAGGTAATATCGAAAAATTCTAAAAATGTCATTAGCATTGGTTGATGTTTAATAGCCTTTGACAACGAGGGGTACTGCTCCTATGAGGAATACGAAGATGTCGTCCAATTACATGGAGATGTTCTTTACGAGAAAATGAGCAAAGAAGATTGTCAAAAACAATGCGACATTTACGAAGGATTCAACTGCAGGGGTTTTAGTGTGATTTCAAACCTTCAATTGTGCATCTTACATAGCGAAGACACAAAATTGAGAGGTCCAAGAATCTTGGCACCTCACAAAGGAGGTTTCTACTATGAAAAAGCCAGATGCCTCAATAGTGAGTAATTATAATATACAAGGTGTTTCGAGGAAAAATGGTGCCTTTTTTAGTAACATATCAAATGGACCACTATATAGGGAACATTATAATAATCCGAAAGTGTTCCCTAGAGTAGGAATTAAAAGTTACATTTTTCTAATTCATTATTTAATCTGACGATAATATTATGAAATCATGTAAATATTAGAAGCATTATTCAGTAAAATAAATACTAGAATTTTGATACCACTATTAGCATAGATACCAGCACATCACTAATCAATTTTTAACAAACCAGTGGTATTATGGTACAAACCTCTGTCGAAAAGTTAACGTTAGTACCTAATTGCTCGTGCAATTTGGGAAGAAACAGTTCAGGCTAGTTCGGTCAAGAAATGTAATGTAATTTTTTTTGTTCCTACTTCAGAAAGACCATAACTTGACCTCTTCTAGACGCAGCAAAAAAGTGTCCATTTTTTTCTGAACTTGTTTATATAACTCATGATTTATATCTACTTAAAACTTTTTTTAAGTTACTGTGTCATGTAGCCAGAGTTATATGACTGTCCGTTATCAGCCAGAAATAGATTTCCGAGGGAAATTGTATATGCAACGAAATTCGGAAAATCCTGCTTGCTTCGTGGTAGGTCAAGGAAAATATACGATGGTTACGCTGAAATTGCAACTGCTTACGAGTCAGTGCGGTATTGTTAAGGCTGATAGTCCTACAAACAGGTAAAGTGTGTCAAGGGGGCAATTTTCTAAAATTATAAGATAACAATAATTATCCTAGTCCTTTCAAACTTGTTATGGTAATGGAAATATTTACTAAAACATTTTTTTTAGAACGTTAATGTCAGGAACCCTCATTCTGCAATATAATCCGCTAATTCAGACTCAATCGGACAGAATAATGAGAGTGGGTTGCATATTTGGAAACGAAAGCAAAATTTTATTGGGAACTGGAATAAATATCACATCGTAATTAGCTACCTTTTGGCTCAGTCAAGAAAACATGTTATAACGAAAATCTTACAGGAACCTCCCAAATAAGGGCAGCCCGCTAATAAATACGACTTCCAACGCAACTGTAGCTCCCGTGGTTGAGATGAAAGTTGTGGATTTGAAAACCCAAGATGAGACCTCTGATACTCAAATTGGTCAGGAGCTACAACTTATTATAGAATTGAAAGAAACTGCCGGTTTAAAATACAAAAAACACTCAATTAATAACTTTATTAATATTAAAATTTTAGGCACTTATGATATTTGGGCGGGCCATCTAATCGCGATGACCGAAAAGGGAGATGAATCCATATTTTTACTAGATGATAGAGGTTGTCCTACAAACTTGAATATATTCCCTATGTTGCAGAAAATATCGACCACCACCGGCAAAAAATTAATGGCCACATTTCAGGCTTTTAAATTTGCAAATTCTCCAGTAGTAAGGTTTAGTGTAATTGTGCAATTTTGCCCTAAAGAGTGCATACCTGTAAGTGAATGCGAATTTTAAAACTGCGAACTATATTTAGCCATTCTCTATTAGATTCAATGCGAAAACAACGCTCAGTCTTACGGCAGAAAGAGGCGTGAGATTGAATCGCACCTCTTAGAAACTATTAATGGAACTCAACGGATTCAAGCTCAGACTCAACAAAACTTTTTAAAAATCATAAAACAGAGAACTACACAAAGCTCTGTAGTTAATCAAATGCCTTTGGAATATGTTATGGTAGTCAGAGATTCTAATACCAGGCCAGACAGGCTGATCTTAGGCAACAAAGATGGAAAAATTCTGGTCGCAGGCTATAGTAAGTAGTTTAATAACGCTGTAAGCTTTATGGAAATGTTGACATTTTTAAGACTATACAACCAATGAGGTTTGCATGGACTTTTCTCTAGTAATTGGACTAATCGTAACATGGATTATTGTTCAATTGATATTCATAATCGCCTGCCTATCTTTGATACGTCGATACAAGAACCATTACAAAGAAGAATATAGCAGGGCTTCATTAGAGGAGCTACATAAAAATTTTGGATTGGGCTTTAGTAACTTGGAGAATCGGAGAGTGAGATGGGCAGACAATGGGGAAGACTTATTGTAGGAAAAAATCATTAATTAGATTGTTATGTATAGTTCATATAATTTATTGCTTTAAATTTTAAGTGGCACAATAATTTCATGATTGCTTTTATTTTTTCTGTTAAATAAATAATTTTGTTAATTAAAAAATTCTACTACTGAATAATTATTGATAAGTATAGGTTTAATTTAAATTCTTCTACTTAGATGATCATATTTATATATGCACATAACTCATATTACCCAACACTGGTTTCAGTTTCTTGTAAAGCAGATTCAGCCTTTCTGAATTCTTTTTCCAAGTCTTTTTGTTTTTGCAAAACATATATGTTTTCAGCTTTCCGACGTTGTCTTCTTTCAATGTCGTTTAATACCCCTTGATGAAGCTTTTCTCTGTCAAAAAAAAATTATATAGAAGTTGGTCTTTAAAAAAAATGTCCAGTAATAAACGAGTTTAGAAGTGCAAAGAGTTTTCACCTGTAATTAGACATAGCAAACTAAAATTTAGTTCTGCACTTTAAGCAAAAAAAAAGCTGGGAAACAAACTGAAATGTGGAAACAAGTAACCACCACTTAATAGTCAAAATCAGGGGACAATGAAGTGGGACCCAAAAGGTTATAACAACTATTTATGCACTTTTTTTGCTTTAATATCCTTTTTAGTGCATGTCTCTGAAACCTTTTTGTTTTGATGATGAAACATATTTCATTTTAACTGCAGCAAACTACAAATAATGTGCCAAAGAATAATCTAAGTATTTATAACAGAAAATCGGCAATGACATCTAAACATTATGAAACAAATCTTCAAATGGCTATATGATAGGATGTCACCCAAAGATAAATATTGAGACCATTTTGGCTGGCCAGGGGTAACTCTGTGTTAGTACATATCTACTTTAATGATTATGCTTAGTCAGGAAATTACTTAGGTCAATTGTCTATGTGGCAACAAATAACTGTTAGTAATCTCAGGTTATTTAGCTATAATATTCTATATCTAAAGCAAACGAACTGCTTAGAGTTCCCATGATAATAAAGCTAACTTAAGAACGTTTCCGAACAAACTCATTGATGAACTTTCTAAAGAGATTTGTCTGGTGATTTTTAAGTTTTGGTGAGATCATTTAATTTCTGAAAAATGTCGATATGGAACCAGCTGAATGCATATACCTTCTACAGTTGTTTAATATTAAATTACTGGAATTTCTTACCTATCAGAGACCTGTTTATAGTGGACATAGGAAATAATCCCAAGAGCAAATGCTGTGGCAGATGCCAATGTAATTTTAGACGCTAATGACATTCTAATATTGCACTACACCTTAAAAAGATACATTTAAACAAATGAAACAATTTAAATCAAGTTATGAAGGAAAATTCTTTAAAAATACAACATAAAGTCTGCTAAAAATTCACATTTAAAAATTTAAGGTTAGGTACGTATTTAGACACTTAGAGTTAGGTAAGATGGACTTTCTAAAGCTATATTCCCTTAGAGAGGAAATCGAACGCTATAAACTATAATATTTTGATTGGTGGGATAAGCGCCATATTGATATTTTTAACCAATGAATGTGAATGACGCAATTCCGCAATAAATGAAATTTTATATCGTTGGATTCACTATTTTATGTGGAGCTCTGTGAAATTTGAATCTTTGTTAATTAAACAGGATCGGAATGAGAATGAAGAAAAGATACAGGGCAGTCTGAAGGAAGATTTAAATTTTGTTACTTGTAATTTACTCTTATTAATAATTTTAATTTAGAGTATAAACTCAATTAACTTTTTTCAACTGAGCCGACATAGTTATGCAGATAAGCTTTTAAGTGCCATTAATAAAATCTAGAAATAAAAATCGATCGTATATTGATATTACTTTTTCATAATTATTATGTAGAGCCATAAATTAATATAATTAATATATTGTACCAAGTATAAATGTTATTTTGATTAATTATTTCTAAAACTTCCTTAAATATTAAACGGATGGCTTTTTCATTAATTAGCCATTTGCGCTATTATAAAGACGTTTTTCTGACTTTTTGATTCACTCAGAAGACTTTATAGGGTTGAACAGCAAATGCCTCATAAAGTTGTTCCCAGAATCGAAAATTATTATCGTTAAAGTTTTCCAAAACTTGTTCGAGCTGCTCTCCAATCCTCATATAAGGGAACTTTGGAGGAATCACTATAGGCCAAGTTACATTATCCAAAGAGGCATCTTTTTTAGGAGTAGGATTCCTAAAAATTCACCTATTTCAATATGTTTCTAATTAATTAATTTGCAATTCAAAATTACCCCTCTCTGGCAAAATTTGTATATAATTTTGTGATTTTTTTTGCCATGTTCAAATCTTTTTTACTGAAATTCATTCCAATATCTTTGAAGGTAAATAAATATGCCAAATCCTCCGTGTGGACCACTCCTAAAAAAAGTTATTGTATTGATAAATTAATTTTAATATTCGTACTGACACACCATCACTAATGTTTTTTATTCTGTTACTTTCATGCAAATTTAATCGCCTATTTCGGTATTTAAAACCCTTTTCACCTTCGTATGAAAATTGATAGAAATACACAGGGCTGTGCTGGGCTAAGAAATCGGCAGTTTTTCTGGATGGTCTATAATAACCATCTTCAGATATGAGCTAAAAAAAAAACAAGTTAAAAACAATATAACTATTCAATTTATAAAAAAAGAAGGCAGTTTACATTTATTAAATCAGCCTCTTGAGCATTTGCAACATTGGATGTGTTTATAAAACGATCAAACACCTTGAGTGCAGCTTTGGTTCTCAATCTGGGCTCTTTACCAATTCGAACTAAAAGGCCGGGACTTAAGTTTATCATGTCCATGAATGGTTGAAGGGCGTGGATAACTAAAATTACATTTATTCATAAAAACCTTGTTTTATTTGAGCATGGGAAATATACATACTTCTTCTGTAATAAGCTCCCTCTCTTGTGGTGACTCCTATCATAACTGGAACTTTGTTAAATCTACCTTTTTCCAATATGGTATAGGGATCGTCAGTTAAAACTGCTTCTTTGTGCAACGGTTCCTTTACTGCAGCTAGTGGTAGCCCTAGGCGTAGAGTTTCCGGTAAGTTCTAAAGTATTCTTGTGTCATTATAACAATATTGATCTGATTCTTAGAATTACTGTTAAAATGGTAGGCACTTGGACTTGTTGAAGATCTTCCCCGTCAACGGATCTCAAATATCCCATCAGAATTTCAGAATCGTTGGTTTCAAGTCCAAGACCAATTCCAATGTCGAAAGCAACCTTTTTTGGGTTTAATTGGTAGGACCAATATGCCAGACTAGAGCCACTAATTAATATTGCCCCTAGAGATTAAAATTCATTATGGCCTGGCAAACTGGATTTTGTGTATATTTTGATAGATTAATATAATATACTTGCTGTGAAATAAATCTTGGGCCCTCTGTGATAATAGTAATGTATTTACATTAGCAGCACCCGCACTTTGTCCGAAAATGGTTATCTTTTTCGAATTTCCTCCAAATTTGTAAATATTCAATTGAAGCCATTTTAAAACTGCGATCTGATCTTTTGAAGCCCAGTTGCCGGGACATTCTAAATCATCTGTACTCAAATAACCTACATACACTTAAATTTTAGTCGAAGGTGTGGGTTTTGTAAGATTTCTCACCAAAAATTGATATTCTAAAATTGGGAACTACAAGAATCACATTTTCTTCCATGAAGAAGTCTGCTCCATATTCATTACTGCAACCACTGAAGAAAGCTCCTCCGTAAAAGTATACCATTACTGCCAAGGCTTCTTTGGGTGAGGTGAGGTTCTGCAAATTTCATTGTGAATTAAAGAAAAGTTTTCACTTGAACTGGACGTAGACCTTCATCGGCGTATACACATTAAGATAAAGGCAGTCCTCCTGACCGCTAGCCCTTAAGTCCAATGAAGACACACCTGAAGAATCCAAACCTGCACAGCACGGGCCTAGTCTCGTAGCGTCTAAAACACCTATCCATTTAGGCATGGGTTTCGGATCCTGTGATCTTCCTAATTAGACTTCAGTATAATACAATAATAGTAACTGACCTTAAATCTGAGATATCCGATTGGAGGCCTTGCGTACGGGATTCCCACAAAACTATAGAAACTTTTCTTCTCATTGAATGTTGTATGCTCACTTCCCTGTATAATGCCTCTCAGGGTTTGGATTTGTAAGGATTGATTCTTAAAGAAACAAGAGAGTGATGGGAATTGAACCGTTCAAATTACTTATGTTGATTCGTTAGTTAATCTTACCAATTTTTCTAATGGTACTGTACCTATGCAAAGACACTGCGAAAAGCATTGGAGGAAAGACAAATAAAACACAATAACAAACTTCATTTCAATTGTTATTGAAAACTAAATTTTTATCTTAAAAAAATTAAATTAGCAAAAGGATAATTAAATATACATATGTTGTACCTAATAATTTGTCCCTGCAATTATTGACCAAAGGTTAATATATGCCCGAACTTAGTACTTTTGTTTAATTAACCTAATAAAACTTAAAATGATTCGAGTATTTGAATAAAACATTTAATACACTACGTAAGGCTTATCTGCATAAGATTTAAACAAACTCTCCCAGAACTGGAAATTCTCTTCCTTGAAGCTATCTGAGGAGACTCTGAAAGATTCATCGAGATTCATGTATGGAAATCTGCCCTGGGTTGTTCTAGGCCAAGTTATGTTATCCAATAACACGTCAGGAGTCGGGGTCGGATTCCTTGAATGTATAACATAATATAATATAAAAAATTTAATTTCGTGCCTTTACAAAAGATATTTATTGCTCAGGGAGCTTACCCAGTTTTCGCGAAGTTGGTAAATATTTTGCAGAATCTCGTTATTAGGCGTCTATCTGCCTCGTTCGGCTGATGCCCTTTTATGAGAGCAAAAGGGAATAAGTAGCTTAAATCTATACCGTGTCCAACTCCTAAAATAAGTACTTATAAAAAATATTAATTTTGAATTTGTGTTAATTCTACCATGCTGCCTTTCATATCGAGTGATATTTTTTCCAGTGAAGGTTTTTATAAGTTGCCTTCCTGTTGCCCCGTCATAAGAGAACTGGTAAAAGTAAGTTGGGACATGTCTGGATAAAAGAGAGATGGTTTTACGCATTGGCCTCCAGAAAGCTTCGTCTGTGAGGAGCTGAAGCAAATAACGATTATATCGCGAAAATATTAATACCCACTTCTATTACAGTGGTCTCGATGTATGGAGTTTTTAGCTATTTAATCTTATATTCGATTATTTTGATCGCTAAGTTGCTGATTTCTCTGATGTCATTTCATCAAGTTTAATTGCTTTTCTAAATAGGAAGTCGACAAAGAAATTTCGATATTTTTGCAAAGACCTTTCATCTGCAGAGATTTTCAAGTGTCTTTGCCAAATCTTGCTAAAGGTCCATTAATCAGTCAATTAAACTTGATAAAATGGCAATTTCAATCGAATTGAGATTTCAAGAATCCGGCCTCCTATCTCTAATCGTTTTCACTTAATCGAATTATTTGTGTTCCATAAGGATAAGGTGAAGACAAATGAATTACATCAATTTCAATAGATAAATTAAATTTGGATGTTTTGCTTCTCTTACACATTATCCTTATAGACAGGGCTGGCCTTACCACATCTGACGCCCTGAGCTAAATTTTTAATTATCGCCTCTTTGCCCTCAAGAAAAAGCGAGGACCAGGAAAGTCCGTTGCCCAATCTCGCTTCTTCATAAGATTAGTTCTACTTATAGATCATAAGCAATTAGATTACGTAAAAACGAGTAGAAATAATGTCACTTTTTATATTTCTTAAATCAGCAATGAGAACTGAATCTAATGGAATAATGATACATAGAGTGTCTAATCAAAAAAATCGAAATTTTATATTGCAGCTTTTTGGTTATATATCAAAACATTTTTTTGACGATATCTTTAACTTCTACTGAGAATAATGCACAAAATGGATATTTTCAACTTTTGAACTAAATATGGGATTATCAACAAATGAAAGGGGCGTTGAGTCGTAACTAGAACGCCCTGTACATATGAACAAATTTGGATTTTTTTACTCACTACTCCACCGGATATGGAAAACTGTATTTATTTATGCTAATCATTTCATAAAGATTAAATAAAATTATGAGTAATATAGTGAGTGTTGTTGGTTTATCTCTACAAGTTCCTGGAATGTTAAATAATAAAAAAACATATCAGTTACTGTGATCTGTGCATCTGTTTATTGAGAATTTATTTGAGAAAATGTTTATAAAATCTTTATGTTTTATAACGTGGTGTATGTACGTACCGACACGTATTTACTTATAGTACTGTTTTTTCAGAATCATCGTATAAATGATACGAAGAATAAGGATAATAATTATTCGCCATTACATCAAGAAACCCAGCTTTTCTGCAAATCCTATTGTGGTTTGAAGATGTTTTAAATTATTATTTTGTTATGTTCTAATTAATAATTTTTTAATTTATACGAACTCTTTTATAGATATAAAACAAGAATTGCTGCCTAAAATATTGATGGTAACATCTAGCAACGAAAATTAAGATTTAACAGAATTTAAGTTGGCACGGATTCTTTACATATTTCAAATTGGAGGCAAAATGAATTCTTTATGTATCTAATCGGAAAAAAAGAATCGAGAGATATTGATAACGAAGTTATCTCTTTTTTTTTTAATTTTGCTGGCTACATAAGAGACAAAGTACCCTAATTGATTAAGTTTTCGAGGAATTTTGAAATAACCAAAATAGTGCATCTTTATAATATCGTTGAATACGGTAATAAACAGTAGCGTGAAAAGCACTAGTCTACAATTACGTTATTCAGGATGATAAATAAAGTTTGGAACATTTTTATTTCTTAAATTATTGAGTATTTTAAGGAATTTTGAGTAAAATTAATTTTACTTATAAGTGAAAAATTTCCGGTTTAATCAAGTGATAAACTGTGGTCCAGAACCTTCACTTAAATTTAGCGAATCATAAAGGAGATTTTTTACATGTTAACCACTTTACCTTTTAATGGAATTTTCAAGAATAACTGCAATTTGTTACTACATAATATTTACCTCATTAAGTTCTTGAAGATCAGCTTCGGAGAACTTGCTACGTTGGAAGAATTGAGCAGCAATTTTCTTCCCCACAACTCTCTTTATTGCAGAAGATTTCGTTAGTCGGACATACAATCCGGGACTTGCATCAAATATCACAAGAAATGGCTTTAACTTTGAAATGACTACAACGAAAATATTAGTCTTTATACAAAATTTCTCATGGGAAATTTACCAACGTCAAAAGTGGTAATCTCCAATGAAGTAACTCCTGCTAATATTGGCACTTTGATAAACTTTCCTTTTTCTAAAAGATTGTAGGTATAATCAGTCAATATAGCCCCTCGATGATGAGGCTCTATGTTCGGGGTAAATGGTAGACCATGTGTGAGAACCCGCACAACATTCTACGGTTTTTGATATTTAATAATTAATTTCATAGCATGAAACATACTTACCAGTATTTCAACGAGACTTTGGGCTTTAGTCAAAGTTTTAAAGTCCATGCTTCTTAATTTTTGTAAAAGCACTTCGCTACTGTTTGTTTCTATGCCCAGTGAAAATCCCAAGTCGAAAGCGATTCTTCTTTGTTCGGTCTGGTAGGTCCAGAAGGGCAGGTTAGAACCGCTCATCAATATTGCTCCTATATCAATATCGTACAAAGGTAAAATTATTATGTACAAACTTGCTTACGTTGGAATAATCCCTTTGCTTTAGGGCTTAGGAGGAGGATAGTTACAAGGCTTGCACCAGCGCTTTGTCCAAGAAGGGTCACTTTATTTGGGTCCCCTCCGAAATATTGTATGTTTCTTTGGACCCATTTTAGGACCGCCAAGTTGTCTTTGGATGCTATGTTTCCCGGGCATTCTAGGTCTTCAGTACTTAGGAATCCTGGGCTTTTTGCTTTCAGTAAAATAGGTGATTTGGAGTTTAAGCTATTACCAAAGACTCCTAATCGGTAGTTGGAGGTCACAAGTATGATGTCATGCTTCATAAGATAGTCTGGGCCATATTCATTTGAACAACCACTGATAAAGGCTCCTCCGTGAAGAAACACAATCACTGGTAAATTTATTTTACTCGGATTACTTGGAATCTATAAACGCAACTTTGAGGTTTCTAATTTTTAATTTTTAGTATTTCACCTGAGGAGTGTAGACATTCAAATACAAGCAATCCTCTTCCCCCATGGCGACGAAATTAAGCTTTAGAACCTGTGCCAGTTGAAGCCCAGCACAACAAGCTGAAAATTGAGTGGCGTCTAGTACTCCTGTCCAATTAGATGGCTGGGTTGGGGGCTGCATCATGCATTTTTAAAGATGTTTGAAATGTGCACACAAACCTACCCTAAATCTTAGATTATTTATTGGGGGTTGAGCAAAGGGGATTCCCTGATAGCTAAAATAAGTCCCCCCTAATGCTCCTCTATTTTCAGTGCCCTGTATCATCCCATTCGTTATTTTCACTTGTAGGGTTTGGTTCTAGAAAAAAATATAATTCATTTGGGCTTTGATTATTTATTATAACTTACCATTTTTGCCAGAGATAATTTTTTAATCCCGAGAACTTCAGGGATGCTCATCAATATTAGTAAATATCCAACGTGAGAAATCATCGCGACGGGTCTGAAAAAAGATCACATTAATTTAAAATTTAAATATCATAAATATCGCATTTTTTTCAGCCGAAATAATTAAGCGGGAAGATTAACGAATATGTTCCACATAATGCCGTTTTTGAACTTAAACTATTAGCCAATTTTGTTGAATTGCTCGGAGAATTTAAAGTTGTATCCACGTTAAAATAATAAGAATTGAATTTTTTTCGAGCATATCCTCGTTTATTGAAGTCTTCCTGAAGGACAAGGTTTTTAGCAGAGGTATTTAGGTATTCATGGTGGCTATGTGGGACCGATTTAAATTCAAAGACGGTATTTTTATAAATTTAGTTTACATGGCATATAAAAGGTGATTATATATGTAAATCTGAAGAATGTTGGGCGGACTTTTATTTTTTGCAAAGTGTTCATCGACAATATTTAGGATTTCGCACTATGAAATGTGTATTTATATACAGGGTGTCTCATATTCGATTTCAATATGGGGATCTCAGAGATTGTAGGAGATAGACGGTGGGTTAAGTCGAAGCAAAGTTGTGTCTTTGGAGGAGAAATACTTTGCCTTTTAAAATTAAAAAAAGTCCGTTTACTTCAAGAGATATTTGAAAAAAATCGATCATTGTTTTTTTCTTTTTATTCTTTTCTGCCTTAAATTAAATAGAAACATGAAAAAATAGAGAAAGCTTTTCTAAGGCACTTTCTAGACGTCGCAAATCGGCAAATGTGACATATGGTTATTGTTTAGTTATCAATAACTAGCCAAAATCGTAAAAAACGGTCGAGTTCTTATTTGGAAAAAGGAAATTGATGATGGTATTGAAAAATCGAAACGTTGTATCTTCGAAAAACTATTGTTGTGTTGCAGCGCGAGAAAGGGTGTTTTAAAAAAGCGTTCTCCATTTTCATAGTTCTATGTAATTTAAGGCAGAAAAAAAAATAAAAAGAAAAAAGCAATTATCGATTTTTTTCGGATATCTCTGGAAGTAATCGAATTATTTTTTATTAAAAAGGTAAAGTACTCTTTTCGTAAAAACACAACTTTATGTTCATTTAACCTACTCTGTATCTCCTATAGTTTCCTTAACATCCCCACGTTGAGAGTCGAATATAGGACACCTGTGCCCGGATGTAAGGTAACTATTTAATGCATGCAAGGTCCTGCAATGGTGTCAGACTTCCTTAGCTTCTATACTAATAAAGTTAACATTTTTTTTCATCTGCAGTGTTACACAGCCTATAAAGCCGTAGTTTCAGAAATTATTTTCTAATGCACAAGGTGAGCCCCAAATGGGTTACAATATAAAACTTTTGTATTTTTAATGGAACTCCTAAATGTTTTTATTACTTTCGGATTTCTCGTTAAATTTTAAAGTCAGTTTACATTATTGTTAAATATTAGTTAAACATTTATGTACTGGGTGATCCTACAGAAGAAAAAAAATGTTAATTATATTCGTGTAGAAGCTAAGGACGTCTGACTTCCTATTGCAGGACCTTGTATAGTGCATAGGAACTTGCCTGTGGATGTTTGGATTATTTCATCTAAAAACTGTTTGATCTACTTAAATTCGAGTGACAATTTACGAGGGGCATTAGATGTCAACGATGTCTCCATATAAGAATTTTTAAGGTGCCACTAGTTCAAGTCCCTGGAAGCGTCACATTGCTTCTGCACTGATAAGACCAGAAATAATTAGACATATTATTCCTGTTTTACCACTCGAATCAAGAGTTCCTCCTTTAGGAGTATAAGCTTGAAAGCATGCCCCTAGCCCAATTTAAACTGCAGTCTAACAACCCATAAATCTGAAATTTTAACAAGATATTACCAACGTGCTTAACCAACCAGTGGCTGATGATAAAAGATATTCGGGGCAAAAATTGCTTATAACAAATCACCTCAAAGCCACGTAATAAAATATATAGAAGATTTGGGCTTTTGAGGCTAAACATCAACCCTCCGTCTCGAAATCTAATTACCCGCTTCGAAGAGGCGTTTGCTTCAGAAACTACCAGTTTGTAAACAGTGGGATGATTTATTTATGACAACAAAGCCTATGGCTTTCTACAGATTTCATTCGAAAGCAAAATGGCTGCATTAAAATTAAGCGATTTATTATAGCCCCAGACGTAAGTTCCCATTTTAGGCTAAAGTTTCCATGTTCGTGGAATAATTAAGTCGAGCTTTCTCGTGGATTTTGACACGGATGGATCAACGGGTATTCAAAGAGAAACTACCCTTGTCGTGTGGCCAAATGAGCTTTTGACTCTATGAAATTTTCGTATCTCTAGGACGTGCTTACATTTAAATAACTAGCAAAACACCATATTAAAACGCGGACTTTCTAAAATCCGGGAAAAATTTGTTTGCAAAACCCCTTGGGAATAAAAACCCAATAACCCTTTCCGATTTTAATTAAACCCTTTTAGGATGACCCTTCAAACATATTGGCCCTTCTATCAATGGGTTTAATATGGAAATTTATTACGTGGGTGCAGTGATATCAGGAATTTCTCTTCAAGAGCGGGAGAGAAAAAATATTGGGAGTCAATTTCAAAATCATTAACGCCAGATTGGGATTATTATTGAAGGTTTCCCATAAAAATCGGGTCGAATGGAAAAACTATTTCCAGAAAATGCACGTCACCTCCCTAGCTTTCCGTTTTCTAATTCTCCTCTTTAAGTTATCTTCCATTTACAGGCCACAATCGTATTATTGGATGCCAGGTCGTAAAAAATTACTTAGGACAAGTTGCAATAAGTTTTCCGACTTCTCCGGATAGTGGCCGGGCTTTCGGCACCTTTCTTCGAATATGTGACAGCTCTAGAAGTAATGAAATGAAAGTTTCCCTCTTTTTTTTTGGGTGGGCTTTCGAACAAAGGAAATTTGCAAAATTTGTCAGTTCCAAACCCGATCAGCAAACCCCTTTAATTACTTACCACTTTGATAACATACGGAGGACGTAATTTTATATATCTGATATCTGGAGCGTGCGAGAGCGAGACAGGGTTTTAATGTTTCGGGGCGTCTCATCGGAATAGCATTCCAAGAGGATCACGTCCAAGAATACTCAAACTCAACACAAGTTCCATTGTCGCAGGGTTATCGCCTGCAGGAGACATGACTTGTTAAATGTGTTTGCACTGCTATCCGAGCCTTTCTCGAGGATTTACAAGAAAACTTCGTTACAAAGGCGTACGCCCTAACTAAAATTCGAATAAATGGGAATATAGCAGCTGCGACTAGGATTTTGTTTTAGTTAATTTACGTGGTCGAATTTCTGTCAGATTTAACATACATCTAAATACAGAGTACAGACTATTCAACTAGGCAGCTGCAAGAAATTCCTTTTATATAGAGCCGTGCTCTAAGTAGCATTAGCCGCACTGATTCTAGTACGGGAAGTAATGTACAGGGTGGTCTCTAAGTGTGGTTCGATATTTAAGGAGCTGAATGTTTGGATCGGTCTAAGACGAAAATGTTATATAAACGTATATTTTAAAACGAGTTGTTTGCGAGATAGAGGCTGTTAAATATTAACAAACACAGAATATTTTTCTTTTTATGTTCAAAACTGGCGCAAGATATTTTATTGAAACTCGTTATATTTACAAAATAGCCCAAACAGTACATTTCTCTTTTATTTTAAGAAAAATGTTCTAGTCAAGCACGTGCATGAAGGTTACCATGTTAATTCTAATAGGGGAATGGAGGGTACGCCACTGGGATTTTCCAAATTGGATACATTATAACAGTTGTTGAAAATGACCACTATTTGCCTTATTACATACGTCTATTCTTTTCTGTATAGAGTCTCGATTAAAAATATCAGGGGTATTGCGAATTATCTCACATAGTTCCACTCGACGATGTCTTAATAAAACGATCTATTTTATCAAAAAAAAAAAAAAAAAAAAATCACAAGTGACATTTTTGGTGCATTTTAAATCGGTTATTTAAAAAAATGTATCTAATCTGGAAAACTGGAAAATACCAGTGACGTACTGCCTATTACCCTATTACAATTAACATGGTAACCCCTAGGCACATCTACAGTTACACCATTTTTCTTTAAAAAGAAGGAAATTGTACTATTTGGACTACTGTGTAGGTATACTGAGTTCCAACAAAATATCCTGAGCTATTTTGAAAACACGAAGAAAAATAAAATATATTTTTTAATGTAGTAGAGTCCGATTATAACGGATCCTGTTCTAACAGACATATCGGATATAACGTACCATTTGTCGGGTCCGTGCCCACTTCAATTTAAATGTTATGTAAAATTTTCTGTTTTAACGAACTCTTTTATAACAGACACTTCCGATATAACAGACTATTTTTCGAATCCCTTCAATAATAAATGACCTGTTATAACAGATTTCAGTAAACAATCATGTAGATTTCGAAGGTTTTTGCAGAACTGACTGTCAATCGTTCGTTTTAAAAAAGATCGAGTAAGAATGATTATTCATCAATCGGCGTTATCGCATTATTGTTTTTGCTGTCTTATTATCGAAAAAAAAACAAACTATTAATTTCGTCCCGGCATTTTTCTCCTTCCCTTTCCATACTGGTGAGTTTCCCAGTCCAGAAGGGAATTTCCCGACACTTGGCCATTTAGTAGCGGCGTTGGTAGTAACTTTATTCGATCGTCATACATATACATAACCTATTTGAGTGCATTCTTACCCTAGTGCAAAATTTAAAAATTAGATAACGTAGTGTAATATATCTAAAAGAAAAAGTGCTAATTATTGAGAGTACTCAAGCCTGCGTTACCTAAGCCGAAATTGGTCGCCGAAAAAAATCGTATTGAAAATATGGATATATAGGAAAAAAATATCGGAAGCCCCACAAAAACGTAAGAAAGTTTCGGTCAGGAAAATACAAAATTTTGTGCGACGGGACATGGACCATGCTTTACTTAAATGGTTCACAATTCAAAGAAATTTGAATAACGCTATAAGCGGTCCAACTTTAAAAGCTGAAACTGAAGAACTCGCCCACATTGCCGGCAGTGATTTTGTATGTTCAACGGGTTGGTTGGAGAGATTTAAATCACGCTCTAGAATTGTCGTTGGAAAAGTTTTTGTTGAAGGTGCAAGTGTCAACAACGTGATAGTTTCGAATTGGATTGATTGCGTTTGGAAAGACTTGAAACAAAATGACATTTTTAACTGTGACAAGATTGTTTTTTTTTTACAAATTTGCCCCAGAGAAAATCCTTAAGTTCGAAGACGAACGATGTATCGGTGGGAAACAATCTAAGTCACGTCTTACAGTTTTAGTGTATGTTAATATGACTGATAACGAAAAACGAAAACTTCTACTTATTGGAAAATATCAAAAACTAATTATATTGCTAAATTTCAGCCTATACAGGGTGAGTCAGGAGGATCGTACCAAACTTCAGGGGCGTGTTGTACATGAAAAATAAATGTAAAAAAACTCAAATGTTGTTATCCGATTTTCGTTTGTTTACAAGTTATAGCGTAAATAAAAATTTTTAACTAGGATTCTATTTACCATAAACGTACCTTTCCTGGGCCTTGGATTGGTCGTGGTGGCCCTATTAGTTAGCCTCCAAGGTCTCCAGACTTCACACCACTGGACTATTGTTTGTGGGGTTGGTTTAAAACTGAAGTGCACTAATTTAACGCATTAGAAATGCTGCAGCTGCTATTAAAGAAAGACATGAAACAATCAGGAGCGCAACGAATGCTCTTCGTAGACGAAGCCGAAAATGTTTAGAAGCTAATGGCAATATTTTTGAACATTTACTATGATATCCAAACGTTAATTTATGGAATTTCTTATGAAATTTATACATTTTTCTAATTTTATGTTTTTATTTTATTTACGCTATAACTTGTAAACAAACGAAAATCGGATAACAACATTTGAGTTTTTTTACATTTATTTTTCATGTACAACATGCTCCTGAAGTTTGGCACGATCCTCCCGACTCACGCTGTAGATCACTGTGTTAAATCGCATTATCGTAAAAAATTTATGATTAAATTGCTAAATGCGTCTCAAGAAGATGAAACATTTTAGATAACATTGCTCCATATGCAGGGTGGGCCAACGAAAACGAAACGGTCCATGTTTAGGGTTCTTAATGTGGTTTTAAAAAAATCGCTCGAACTCGTCAATTGATTTGTCGAGGGGGAAACCTTTTAGATTTATTTTTAAACCCCTATGTTTAACCCCTTGATCAGGGTGCTATTCACCCTTAAAATCTTAAATGGAAAATGGCGTCGAGTGACACCTTGTTTGAAAGGTCTTTCAATTCTTTTTTCAACGATGCCTGCTTTTTGACATGAGATATCATTTTGACATTTTAAATTAGAAATTTTTCCGTTTTATTTACAAAGACGCTTGCAATTAAAATTAGTTTAATAAATGTTCAAACTGCTGTCCATTAATTTCCATACAGTGATACAAGTACTTCTCAAATCCATTCCTTGCATTATTGAGCATTTCTGGTGTTATAAGATGACACTCGTTAATAATTCGTTGCCGTAAATCTTGTAGGGAAGTTGGTTGGGTAGCATAAATTTTAGATTTTAAGTGTCCCCACAAAAAGAAATCTAACGGAGATAAATCTGGAGATCTTGGTGGCCATTCAATAGCACCCCTTCTGCCAATCCACCTTCCTGGAAATGCTTGGTTTAAATACATTCGCACCTGCTGTGCATAATGCGGAGGAGTGCCGTCCTGTTGGAACATTAATCGGTTTGGTAAATAACGCTCATCGTTTTCCATTATTTGAATAATGGTAAGTTCGATTGCATTTTGTAACAGATCCAAATACATTTCTCCATTTAGGGTGCCGGGTATGAAAAAGGGTCCAACGAGATGGTTTTCGAAAATATCAGCCCATACGTAAAAATTCTTGGGTTTACATCACTCCAGTAACTACAGTTGTGACGGTTTACAGTTCCATTGACAAAAAAAAGAGCACTCATCGGAAAAGCAAATGTTAAATAGTAAATGTGGAACTTGATTTGCTCAGTGGCTAAAAACTTCACAGAATTGCAGTCTCCTGTCGAAGTCATCCTCGTTCAGCTCTTACACCAATTGAATTTTATAAGGATGCCATTTATGTTTTTTAATATTCTTCGTACGCTAGTTCGCGGAACACCTGATACATCACTCAACTTCCTCATACTTAAAGTTTGATCTTGAGTCATGCGACCTATAACAGTTACCTCCACTGCTTCATTGACTACTGGATTTACAATATCACGCTTTTTGTTAAGTAACGAACCAGTTTGGGTAAATTTTTGCACTAGTTCGAGGACATACTTTCGATTGACATGTTTGTATGGATGCCGTTGGTTAAAAATCTCAGCTGATGTGTACCCAGACTCATTATTTGAAGAGAATATTGCAATAATTTCAACTCTTTCAGCTGTAGTGTAAACCATTTATGCACAATCACGAAAACACAGTACAAACCACTGCCTTACTATCCTCTAAAGTAGTACTGCCCAATTCTACCATTGTAAATTTATTTGTTGTTTATGTAGATTTTAAATTTAGAGATTAGACGAACATTCTACTTTTTATAAAAATGTATTGTTTTGCTAATGTTCCGCCAATTCAGTTTATTGCCTTAAGGTTACAATTTTCAGTTTGTCTCAATGTAATTTTAAAAGCGTTTAAGTTTCAACGGAGTAGATATTATGCAATTCATGGTTATCAGATGGGTAGTTGAAACATTTAATTAAGTAATACTAAAGTCTAAGTATTAAATGATTTTTCTGATTTTGCAAGCGTCTTTGTAAATAAAACACAAAAATTTCTAATTTAAAATGTCAAAATGATATTTCATGTCAAAAAGCAGGCATCGTTGAAAAAAGAATTGAAAGACCTTTCAAACAAGGTGTCACTCAACGCCACTTTCCATTTAAGATTTTAAGGGTGAATAGCACCCTGTTCAAGGGGTTAAAGAAAGGGGTTTAAAAATAAGTCTAAAAGGTTTCCCCCTCGACAAATCAATTGATGTGCTCGAGCGATTTTTTTTTAAACCACATTAAGAACCCTAAACATGGACCGTTTCGTTTTCGTTGGCCCATCCTGTATATACATATACACAACATATGTTGGGACAGTCATGGGAAATGGTGTCAAAAAACATCATCAAAAGTTGTTTCAAATATTCCGGTATTAGAGCCGATGAGTTTGAAGAAGATGATGATTTGCCTTTAGCAGAACGATTGCGACGAAAACGTAGTGAAACCGCTAATGGTGATAATGAGGAAACAGATTTACTTCTTAGTAACTGGTTAGGAAAGCGATTTACAAAAGATATTTTGCTAAATTTCTTCAAATAGACAAATTTCATAGTTTAGTTGATGCATTATTAACGTCTGAACCACTTACTGATGCGCCAAATAGTGGTGAAATTTAATGAACAATATGAAGTTGAAACGGATAGCGAGAGTGACATAGAAGCCGAAATACCAGTACCGAACCGTTCAGATGTAGTGGTTAATATAAACACAGTACTAAATTATTTGAAGGGTACTCACAACAGTGCTTCCGAAGATATAACAAATGCTGCTTTAAAAGGGCCAAATTTTGTAGAACTTCAAAAATCTAAAGCTATTCAAACTAAGATTATTTATTTTTTTTTATGTTTCCATTGATTTTTTTAAATGTTTTTAGTTAAGAATTTACATTTTGTTCCTAAATAATAAATAAAATGTTTGTATATATACAGGGTTATTCACGCTATACGGCTCGGAATATTGTGGCCAAAATACGAGGTTTTCTAAAAATTTTTCTTTTGGGTTATATGGGGATCTATTATGGTTACTTTTTAAAATTATTTCCATATTTTACAGGGTGTCCCAAAAGTGCTAAAAGTATCAAAGTCGTGTTTTTTTAAATGGAACCCCTTGTATATTGTTGCATTTTTGGATTCTCCGATCAAAATAAATGTGTGTGTTAATAAGGTTTACAATACCTAGCACTTACGGTTTTTGAAATAATTTAAATTTTGTAAAAATTTGGCCTAATTTTCATGTTTTAACCACTTAAGCAGTATTTAAGTTATGTAAGCGTAATTTACAGTGTAGTGTAATAATGGATCATACTTTATATCCCAATCATGAAAAACTTGCCAGCTTATACAGGGTGTGCAAAAATTAAAACTATTCAAATGAGGACTTTAAGTGGCTATAACTGGATTAATTTAAATGCAATGCCATATTTTTTAACTTACCAGGATATGTAGTTTTTAAATACCCATCGAATGGTACTAGGGTGTTCATAGCTAAGTCTTCGCGTTTTTGCAGAATGCACTAAATAATGGCTCCTTGCGCCATTTGGCGTCTTTTAGTTCAAAGTTCCAATGTATCTAGTTGCCTATGATATTTCAAAATATCAGATAGTTAATTTAGTTTATTTTTTAGTTTAGTCTGCAAAGGTACTTTTTTCTAGAGTGTGTAATGTACCCTCAGGCTACGCCTATGCCTATGCAATCCGTCCGATCATATCCGTGATGACCATATGTTGGGAACCCATTTTCTTCCTGTAAGGGTTGCCCTGCATAAAGGAACTTTCACTCTTTTATCCTTATCAAGACAAAGGTCTAAATTCATCCATATTTGGTCAAAATCTTTACAGCTGCAATTCCCCGTAAATTCTCAATTTTTGCCTTTGTCTCAAGTTCCTTTATGCTGTATTATTTTAATTTTAAATTAACAATATTTTATAACGGATTTCTGGTCATAACAGACTAAAACTAAGCTCTTTGAGGGTCCGCTATAACCTAACTGTACAGTATTTAACATCGTGTATCTGGGAAATGACTCATTTTACGACATAGGTTTATATAATATTTTCGTTTCAGAACAATCCAAAAAATCAGCTCATTAAATATCGGAACACCCTTAGCGATCACCCTATATTACAATACGTCGTAAGTGTAATGAAGAGACATAGAGTACGGTAATATTAATTTACCGCGTGCTCTAAAGGACAAGAAGTGATAATATTTTCGCATTTTTTTTTGTAACGAGGTTCCAATGTTTTTGCAGTTTTTACTTAGGCATTGGGCACATTTACATCGCATATTTTAATGGGTTGGAACCAAATTGAATAAGATCAACAAGAAATTTGTTTACAAAGACGTAGAAGGACAACGACTAATTTCCCAATTGTTTTTCATTGTTGCAATTTTGGATTTAAAATTGAGGATTCAATCTACAATTTTATATGACATCTACAGTTGGACAGTAAATCGGTCTTTCGGTTTGCGGGTTGGATGATTGATCGGTCTGTGCATCGGTCAGTTGGTGGCTCCGTCTGTTGGTCAACGATAAATCAACCATCTGTCGATCGATTGCTCAGTCGCTTATACTATTGATTGGTCCTACAGGGTAATTAATTAAAAAATATAAACTTTTTGAAAGTACTGAACCGTCTAAATCAGATTACAACGAATAAAAAAAATAACCGCAGCTACCTAATGTGGGTTGAAAATTACAATAATAATTTTGCAAGATGTTTTGTTTTTTAATGTGTGTGGCATTGAGAATTTTTTTATCAGATTTCTCAATTATTCTATGAGACACGGACGCTGAGAATCTCCAGATATTCGATATTCTCTAGACTTTCTCCAAAAAAAAACATCGTGTGCTCTACTCGTTTTCTCTTATCTCGTACTTTTGCCGAGATTTCCTATGTAAACATCGATATTTGCCCATCCTCTATCTCGCTGAACTAAACGATTATCATTAATTAAACAGTCTAATTAAAGCATGTTTTGGTAACGAATTCGAATTTAGATTTGCACTTAAACCTATTTATATGCAAGACTCGGGTTTAGGCTTTTCTAAAGTCGGTAATTTCTCAACAACCCCATTAATCTGCACCACGATTACCGTTATTTAACTAAATAGTTAATAAACGTCTTTCCTAGATTGCTGCTCGCTAACTTCCTCTCTAGACAAGGCCTTAGTTTATTGTTTGTCTGATGCAAACCTCGGCGTAGCTGAATGAAGACTTACCTTAAGGTGCAATTATTTCAGGGCAGCTTACGTACTTAATAATCCCTTGGCAGGGGATATTTTAGACCTCATTTAAGGCTTACATTCCCCGTTCTATTAGAACATTTTTTTACGGAGTACGAAGTTTTCGTTCGCATTAGAGAATCTGGAGTTAGTAAAAGTTTTTGCATTAATAATTTCGTTACCAAAACAATTTTCTGGGCTTTATTTTGCTGAGAATGACAGTGGAATTTATACGAAACATAATACCGATTAAGGTGCATTAAAATGCCGACCCAAAACCGCCCTCCCTGTTAAGAAGAACCGAGGAAAATGCTTTTTCGTGGAAATGTAAATATTTGTTAGTTGCCGTTGTTGGAAAATGAGGTGAGGGTTTAAAATGTTGGAGTTTAATTTACTTCAATCAATTTTTTTAAAAATATGTATATGGTTAATGGTGCTGTCGTGATTCTGCCCACTGCCTTAACTCAGAAACCTCGGAAGACCTTATCATTATTTTGAGATTCTCATCGGGCCACGGCGAGAAGAATTATCATTGTGTTAATTGGAATTTCGTATAAAATAAAGATTGCAACTTCATGAAAGAAAATAAGGTTCCTTCAAATAGTTGTGTTAGTTCGATTAGTTGTATTTTCTAGAGGTCGATTGTGGCGTCCTTCAAAAGATACAATTAAATGATTGATAAATTTAAATTTCTTATCACAAAAAAGTTCGGCAAACGAAATTTTGCAAAAATAACTGGAAAAAATTGAAAAATATCCAAGAAAATGCGATTTATTTTTTCAATTTTGGTATCCCGTCTCTTAAAAACTAAATGAGGTAGGACAAATATTTATAAGAACTTTCCTTCTTAAAACTACTTGAAAAATCAGTTTGTGAAATGTCGGACTGTTATTCAATAACACCTTGTATAATCAGACAGCTTAAACTTATTTATAACTTATCAATCAATTACAGATATTTTTAAGATATATGAAATATTGGATAATCGTAGCGTTGACGCTGAACAGTAATTTTTATCTCAAAGACCCCTCTGGCACTTTTGACATCTTAAGAGAATCTTGAACTCTAGTAGCCTCTTCACATTTGATGGAAGTGCATATTTTGAATTTTGGAGTTTAAAACACATTTTCGTAAAATAGTGACTGGGTAAGTTAATTAATTGCAGGAAAAACATTTTTTAAGCAAAATTTCACACTTCAATTCCTTAAATTGTCTACTTCATTGATAAAGAATAATAAAGATTAAAAAAATAATTCGTATTTTTTACCGTAAATGTGATATCGGATATAAAATCGATATTTGCATTTTTTAAATCGATTTAATGATTTCCTTGCTAAAATTTTGTATAATTGAAAAAGCTGAACTATTTTTATTTCCGTTCCTAGCTATTTTTACCACACATAGATAACATATATCTCTGAATAAGAACAACATTTAAGAAAATCTAAATTGATAAGGATTATTATTTACACGATATTTTTTTAAGTACAATCAAAATAATTTCATTGAGATGTCATATTACGGTTTTATAATTCATATTCTTGAATTTAGTGATTGCCGATTTTTTTTACATAAAATATTGCACATTTGTATTTGCTATTTCAAAGGTTACCACATAAAATTATACATTTAACTATACCCATGAAGGTTATTTTATTAATAGTACTGTAAGTGCTTGTTAAATTTAATTACATCAGAATAGTGCAGTCACTTGGGTAAGTAACATACTGGATGTTTATGTGATAAGTGCAATATCTGTAAATGATTGAACAAATTTCCTCATATTGCGTAATCTGTGATAATAAAATGACCTTTAAATAGCACGTTTCATAGTCAATGATTTTAATTTCAGAATATTTTTGTGCCAAAGTTTTAATGAAAAAAAAAATTAACCAAAGTTTTACAACTCATTTGCACCTCTTAAGAATCAACCAGTTAGTAATATTTTTAATAAAAGTCGATATTTCGTAAAATAAACTGATCCCTTATTGGTTTTTATTAGTTTTCGTAGACGATTATGACTATTATTAGCAACTTCCAAACAAGTACAAGATCTTCATGTGACAATGCACGCCTCATTTAGTTTTTTTTTATATAGCCTGAGTGTGATCATATCCATAGGTGAAATTTTGAAAAAGTTCTGATCTATAAGAATAATGTGCTAGACAATGGATACAATTAAACCAATGCATGCCATCATAGAATCAAAGAACAGAAAATAATGGAATTAAAGAATTCCTGCATCATATTGTTGTCGAATTAATGTGAAGACACCATTTCGCCGGAATGTTTAGTCTGATGCATTATTTTTATTGAATAAATTCTGCATTTGCCGTATTATTTCAATTAGAAATACGATAACTTTTGCCTTATTTTCAGAGGATGGTGTAACAAGTGTATCGTCGCAGTTGCATTACGTCACTTGGCTGGGTTACTACTGATCACGCCGCATACCGCATCAGTACACTCTCAAAAACTCATAGCATTCAGGATTCTTTTACGATAAACCACAATAAAGTACCTTTCTGCGATGACACTGGAATTCTTATATTATATTAAATTACGTCACAAGAAGCCATTTGTTACTGTTAACAAGCACTCAAAGTTTCATTAAAGCCGCTAGTAAGACTTTGCCTTAAATAATAAAATAACGGGTTTTTATTATAACTTTGACATCCAGTATCTTGAAAAGCAGGCAGTCTATCGAACTTGTAAATCGATCTTCTCGACGGGAATTTGGCGTCTAAGGAATTTGTAACTCACTCCCCTAGCTAAAAATGTCTTTTCAAGGGTAGGTGGTGTTTTAATCAAATTTCATTCAAGTTAAATTGTGGTTAATATGTCTCTTTTAAACCCCTTCATTGTAAAAAATATATTTTTCTCAATTTGTAAATTACATATTACTCACGAAATATTCCTTCCACTTCTGTAATGGAAAACCTCTTTAAAACTTCACCAAACATTTTTTTCTAGATGCAAAAAACTTAGGGGAAGCCATGAATCCCGTAATTGAGATAATTGAAGAAGTCCCACCTCAAATTTTAGGAGAATCACCTCATTGGGACGTCAAAACTCAAAGCCTCTATTTCGTGGACATCATCGGAAAATCTATCCACAAGTACACACCTTCGACGCGTCAACATGCTAAAGCAACATTGGGCAAGCAATAGCAAGAGAGAAATCAATTTGGTTTTAAGTATTATCTGGTTCTAGACTGAAATCCTTCTTTCATAATCCCAATCAAAACGTTCAAAGACAAATTCGTTGTTAGTCAAGAAACGGAGATAGTGACTTTGAATTGGGATGGAGTTTCCGAAAAAGTGGGAAAAGTTGAGGAATTGCCAGGATCAAACATCAATGCTGATAGAGATGGCAAATTTAACGATGGAAAATGCGACTCTTTGGGCAGATTATGGATTGGTAAACTTCATCCTTTTTTGTTGTAGATACTGCAACAATGAAGTACATTTTATAGGGACTATTGGGATGGACCTAAAAAATGAAGCAGTCGCATTTGGAAAGCTGTACTCATACCAACATCACCTGAAAACTCATTTGGAGAATGTTTCTATATCCAACGGAATGGCCTGGAACGATTCTATTAAAAAGTTTTATTATATTGACAGTATGTCTGGATGCGTGGATGAGTACGATTTTGATCTCGACGGTGGATCAATTATTCCAGGTCACCAATGAGTTTTGTCAAGCATTTTTCTATAAAATATATCGAAGGTTATTTCAGATACCACCCAAAGGAAACGCATATTCATTACTGAAAAAGTTAAAGACTTGCAGAAGCTCCCTGATGGAATGACTTTAGATACCGATGGTAATATCTGGGTTGCGGTGTTTGGACAAAAGAAAATAGTTAAAATTAATCCTAACAAGCCTGAAATTATTCTACAAACTATTGAAATCCCTGTAAAACAGGTATGACCCTTATTCAAAGTGGAAATATTTCATGATACATTTTTATTATTTCGTAGGTAACTGCAATGGCCTGGGGAGGCCCGGATTTGGATGTATTATTCGTGACCACTGGAAACACGCCGTTACCAGGGTACGTAATAAACGCTCCAGGTGATGGGTGTTTGTACAAAATCACACAACTGGGTGCCAGAGGATTACCCCCCAATGATTTCGTCTTGTACAAACAGGTCTAAAATTATACCGTTCACAATAAATCCTCCATTAGCTAAGTAATTGCAATAGTAGAAATTCAATTACATTTGCAAATACCTAAGCATCCAGATCATTTCGCGCTTTATTGGATATTTACCAGCACGTAAAAATGCCATACCTTTTCCAAGTTTATACAGGCACTTTATCGCGTTTTACTACTTTCTGCGCCCGGAGACAAGTTTACACGCCCTTATGCGGATCCATTAGGTATATTTGGTTTTGATACAGACCCGTTTTCAGCAAAGACCTTAAAACATTTTACGGCTTAAGCTCAAAATGTGTTTGTGTTCTTTGTGTCTTGTTCCACCCAAAGCCTGAGCAAACTTCAACTATCTCCATATGTGAAGAATACGATTTGAACGTGCAAATCCAAAGATTTCCACCTAAGGCTCGGTTTTTCTCAAATTAGGCTTTGAGTTAAAGATGGAAAAATTAGTACAAAGCAAAAGTTATTCTACATTTTTCCTCTCTTTTCGTTCCTTTTAAACGTTTCTTGTCCAAGATTGAAGACCTTCGGTGTTACACCAATGAATCCCGAGCTCTATTATGTCTTTTTGTTCGTCTAAGAAGAGCAAATCTTGCTTCCGAATTGCTACAAATGCAGTGGCGCAGTTAGTAGAGTCGAAGTTGAAAGCAATCCAAAGCTCTATTTTGAGATTTACCAATACCGCAAATTTCACGAAATTCTAACTTCTCAAAATGGACCTTCCACGTCAATAAATTTCGAGTTTATGCTTCAGGGAGAAGTTTGAGTCTGTTGTTACATCGTATCTAGAGTGCCCAAATACAGTTTAGGGAAGACTTTGATGGTAACATAAAAGGTAAGGAAAGTTGGGATTGAAATATTTGTCCCTTTATTTCGTAATAAATCTCTAAATGTGGCCTAACCAGAACTGACTCTAAAGAGCCTGCGAATAATGTTTGAACCTCACGAGGAAAATTGTATGTAAAAATCTATTTTGGCTTCTCAAGATATATTTGGGGTGTCCAACTCTGGATGAATCCGGATGATTATGGGAATAAAGTTTAAGGACAACTTGCATTAATCTTTCGAAATGCCATAGCAGTGCGTGCAAAGGTTGGTCTAACCCAAGCGGACCCTAAAGGTTTAGGATGTCTCCTAGATTCACATTTCTGATTTGTGTCTTAGTTTGAATAAAGAAATTAACTTGCCCCAGGAAAATTTCTTTTAGTAACAAAGTAGTGTAAAAATTATACATTTGGGACGTAATCCAAATCCGGATTGGCCTAAAACGATCATAGAGAGAATTGTGGGCTTTTTTCTATAGCCCAATCCCATCTTGAGGAAAACGGATTATAAATAATTTTGAGGGAAAAAGAAAGAAATTTTGAGGTGCTTTCAGAAGGAAAAGTGTTAACAACTATCTGACTAAATATGCAGACGGCAAGGTACGATAGCCCTCAGAATCGGTTGTTTCAGTACCGTTATTTTTCTCCATGTTCCGCAACTTTCCAGAAAGAATAATTCGCTTCCAGAAAGAGATTTAAGACAAACGCTGTTGGGGGAAAAGTTTTTATTCCTGTACATCCGTCTGTAAATCGATTTTAACTTCGCAAAGATAGCGAATATTTAATTTAAATATATATGAGAAAAATTGCGTGGGATTTAGCTCAGCCTCCATGTTTACGTTCGCCGAAAATTTGCTAAACTACGAGTGAAACTTTTGTTTTTGACACGAGATAAATCGGACCGAATTTATAAAAAGTTAACTGCATATTATTCGAAAAGTTGCCTAGCTTTGGTCGTCCACGAGATTCTAAAATAGGTCCTATCAGGACCTCTATATTTTTCTAGATATCGTAACAAGCGAACTTCCAGCTTTGCCTGGTATTATCTCTTTTAAAACTTTTATATGGACGAAACCACGTTTCTTGACAGTAGTTTGTCCTGGACTCCAATAATGGTGGCAAACATCATTTATCCTTTTTGTTATCGACAATATATCAATGAAAATTATTGCTCCACGAAAATTATTCTACAGGACTGTAGTAAAGTTTTCCCATTGTATTTACCTGTCAAAGGTAGTTTTTTGCTGCAAGAAAAACCGAACTTATGGGGGTTTTCGTCTAAGACACAATGGAACAACAAATAACAATAAAAACAGTCCAACCTAAGCTTTGTCTGGTCCATTTTTCTCTGGCTTGAATTTTTTCCTAACCTCAATTCATCATATTTAGGCTTTTATTGCTTTTGGGGACAAAAACGGCGTCCTTCTTTGACCAGCCTCGCTTGTATGGGGAAATATGTTTTTTGTTTTAAGCTTTAAAATTAATTTATTTGACTGAGGGAAATTGAAATTTGCTGTTATGATGTGATAAATTGTATAGCGACCAGGTATTTTAGAAGCCCGAAAAAACAATTTTCAAAGCAATTTTTGCTCGGAATGACTGAGAATCAAGCCTGACAGAAAATGGAAATTACCTTAATAACCGTCAAATCACAATTCGCAAAAAGATCTGGAACCGGTCTTCGTGGGAATATAAGACATTTAACATAATTTTCAACAATTTAGCAAAAATCTTCAGTCTTATGCTCTTTGCATGCTCTATAACCTATCGGCAAGGAATAAACAAGAATTGGGACAATTTTAAAACTTGGTAGCTCAACGAAACCGTGGAAAAAACTAAATTTCGTCCCTCAATGCGTGAAAATTGAGCCCTCTAGAAGCCCTGGATAACTAGAATAGTGAAAAATTTGTGATTTAGTAAAATTTACTTGCTTGAATTTGAAGAACTTTTCAGGAATAGAAATTGATAATTTTTCTGGGTGATCATAAATTACGACAATTTCAAGGGAGAATGAGAATCTGATCTGACCGAAAATGGAAATTGTAACAACCATCCAGCTTTACACGCATCGCAGGTGCGCTCTATGAGAACTTTTCCTTACCGTCGTAAATTGAAATCTAAGTGAACTACGAGAAATTTCTATTTCCGTAGGGAACATCAGAAATTTTTATTAACGCGGTACTGGATTTTATGCGAAACTAACTTCTCTTAAATTAATGTTCCAATTAATTGGAGATTTCCTGATCGACCCGATGTGGAAATGATCATTTTCTGCAGCCGGTAGAAAAATAAGTATTTTTGTTCTAAAATTCATCTTGTACTTTTAAAGGATGAAATCTATGCATTAAAAGGACAAAGCGGTGAAAATTGAATAATTCAAAAAAAGAGAATTTAAATAGATGCAGGTCAAGAGTATTCATCTCTCACTCTGTCATTTCTCTTACAGCTTTAGCCAACACAAGAACCTTTATCTATTGCCGAAATACACTCTGTGGCATTGAAAGGCAATATTTCATCCCCAAGCTCATACAACTGGCACAACATTTCTGCTCACGTACTCACACAAATATTATTGAAACACGTAACCGAATCACATTGGAGACATCTCATTTCCGTTAGGAAAATAATATATTATATCCCGGATTGTTCTAAGCCAAAAATGGACAATATATCAATGATTTGCCGTAATTTGTTCTCCGCCATTGTTGTACTTTTCAGTTGAAAAGGTTCTAAAGATCCGGTCTCTCTTTGTTATTTAAATGCCTTTCAAACTTAATCGATTGAGGTGGGGAATATTGAAATTTCTATCTTTCCCAGAAAACACTCTTGTCCCTCATGACCCCAAATCCTTACCATTTCTCCATCTGCATCGCTATTTTGCATAATTCGGTCGAAATCCCATTACAATTATAACAAGTTTGTTTGCTGGAAAGTTTGGGGCTTTATGAGACTGTTTCCAGATACGATTTAAATAACCTCGTTAAATTATTAAGAAACTAAAAGAATGATCCGATAAAATAGAATTAAAAGTGTTAACCCGTTTACCGCCACGTGTGAGGAATATCTTTTGAGAGCGCCCTCGATAAAATCGATAAAGGTAATTGCTTTTCAGGAGCTCTTCATCACCTCTTTAATGTGAATATTGCAAATAACCCTCGAGGTGTTTGGAAAAGGAAGAGACAATATTTTTCTTTTGAGGCTTGATGATTGCGTTTCTTTGTGCCAGATACATTGAATTGAATTTTTTTTCCCGATTTATTTTTGAATCCTTTCATCCCTTCTATGCCTTTATTAATAATTATTGCCACAATCGTAAAAATGCCATTTTCAGACCTCTAAGAAAATGGTCGTTTGACTAATGGCCTTATAACATAGATGTTAATAGTGACCATTGAGTCATTGAATTATGGAAATATTCCTGTCATTTGCTCCATCATAATGCACCGGTAAATAATGAAAATGTCGAAAAATTAAAACTGATATTTCTCAGGGGTTTATTTTATGATTCCAATAAAATATTCGTTTTATCATAATCGGATAAACGGAAAACACAACCCGCTATGAAATTTATACGCAAATAAAATTGAGACAATCAATTCTAATAATATATAAATGCCTGTTCCGATAATATATTTTCACAAAAATTGTACAATTTGTGTTAGGGACTCTAAGTTATTGGTTTTTTGTTTTCTATTTATTTTATTGTTGTTAATGTTAGGTTTATTGTATACTGTCATTTACTCCCTTAAGTTACGCCTATGTACTGCGATACTTATTCGGAGAATACCATCTGGGTGCCAGACCACATGGCCCATCAGGCCAAAGCTAAGGATACGCTTTGGTTGGGGAATGTGCTACTAGTCGAAGAATCTTTCTCTATAGGGACTATTGCTTTGATGGTCAATTTGTTGGACCCGCAATATTCCCAGAAAAGCGATTAGTATAGATATTCCCCAGATGGCCACGAGTTATGGGATGCGTTGTAGCCATAGCTTATAATGGTTCTTGGTGGTGGTGCGCCCCTGGTTGGAATTCTTCGGGGTTAGTACTTAAGGGATAATCGGAGCAATTTTCTCTCTCTTCTCTTTTTTTCTGCTCTTCCTGTGGTCTCGTCGGGTGAAAGCTACGTCGGTGACGGGATGTGATCCGCATCATATCGTGTACCCGCCCAATAAGCATTCTCCCTATTCTTCGTTACTTAGACCAAGATTCTTACATTCTTTTAAGATAAGTGCATAGTCAATACAGTCCATTTTTACATAAAACAAATTGTCTTTGTCGTGTTTCATTTATCGAAGGAACACCCTTAACATTTTGGTCCTTCGAGCCGGATTCGGGCTTGTGGAAAATCATTCGGTCGGTGTTTGTGTCGCGATAGAAGTTGTTCGCGTGCAAAACCGAGAAGTTGCTCTGTAGGCGTGATAGAAGTTGCTTCACGTGCCAGAACAACAAACAAAATCGCTGTTCGTCTGGGGCTAAGTAAGAAGAAATCTTGGTGATTCCGGATCATCGTGGAAGCCAGGGAGCTTTGTTTGGGAAGTGGGTAAGTCCTTGTCCTATTGCCTTTGAACCGTATTGCTTTCGTTTGTGCTATTTGCTAGTGATTAGATCATTCGTATCGTAAAGTTGGCGATTTGTAACCGCATATTCTATATAGACTTGGCGTGGTTACAAATTGTGTGCCGTACTGCTTAACCTTTACCTTTGCGCACACGGTGACTTGTAGCCGCATATTACAAAGCTTGGCGTGGCTACAAATTGCGTGCCGTTGTTGTGAGCTCCTGCATTAGAGCAGATCGTACCTGGTAGACGCGTGTATCGAGATTTTGTGATCATGGCATCTGCTGGGGAGCTAAAAGGGTTAAACGTGGCTAGGAGAACGTGCAAAGCCCAACTCACTATGTTCAGCAAATTTCTCGAAAGGTTAGATGTAAGTAGCGGTCTAGGTGCCGAAAAAATAGGGCAGATAATTGAGAGACTCGACAAATTGGAAGGTACTTTCGAGAGGTTTGGAACTATCCAAAGTGAGTTGGAGCTGCATGCTGACGATTACGACGACGAATTAGTTGAGCGGGACGACTTTGAGAATAGATACTTTGAACTTAAGGCCAAAGGAAAGGGTTTACTGCAAAAATTCAGTAGGGTTGATGCGTCCACTGCAGGCGGCACCTCGCAAGGGGCGGAATCTCCCAGCCCTTTAGATAATATCAAATTGCCGGTTATCTCATTGCCAACTTTCTCTGGCGATTTCAAAGATTGGCTTGGGTTCAGAGATCTATACCTTAGTCTAATACATAACAACGATAGGCTGAGTCGCATTCAAAAGTTTCATTACTTGCGGGCGTCGCTGCGTGACGCAGCGTCTCGGGTTTTGGGAACTCTTGAATTATCAGAGGGCAACTATGATATCGCCTGGACAACCTTGAGTGAGCGATATGATAATAAGCGGGTGCTCGTGCACATCCATTTGAAAACTCTAGTTGAAGTGGAATCGATGCATAGAGAATCGGCTCCTAAATTGAGGAGTTTAATTGACAGCGTGAGTAAGAGCTTAATTGCGCTGACTGCTCTGGGTCAAAAACCCGAAAATTGGGGTGTTCTGGTAGCCTACCTCATAAGCACAAAGCTGGACCCCGTGACGGAAAGGCAATGGGAGGAGGCGAAGAGCACCCACAAAGAGGTCCCCTCATGGGACTCTTTGAGAGAGTTTTTGAGCGCCAGGGCGGACATGCTCGAAGCTATCGATCGTCAGAGGGGCAATAATAGTAAACCAGAACGAAATGTAGGACTCAAACCTAATAAGACGAGCGCCAAAACCTTCGTTGGGAGCGATATTTCTTGTGGAGTGTGTAAAGCCAAACACTCATTAGTTAAGTGCCCAAGTTTTTTGGCTATGTCCCCCAACGAACGATTCGGCAAGGTCAAGCAACTCAAGGTGTGTTTCAATTGCTTGAAGCCGGGTCACTCTGTAAAGGATTGTCGCTTGAGAAATTGCAGCAAGTGCCCGGCTAAACACCACACCTTGTTGCACTTTGAACCCGTCAGGGTGCAAGACGATGCCCCCAAACCAGTGGAGAGTTTGGAGCATCAGGTTTCGTTGTCTTCACTTAGTTCGGATAATCATGTCTTCCTATCCACCGTTCTAGTTGACGTTGTCAGTGCCGAGGGTAAGCGCTTAAAGGTGCGCGCACTTTTAGATTCGGGAAGTCAGTCAAACTTCATTACCTCTTCATTATGCAAGAGGCTGAAGACAAAATTGGGCGATTTCGAAGTAATAGTCGGGGGATTGGGATCTAAGGCGTCAGAGGTGAAACACTGTTGCCACATCGAGGTTTGTGCGCGACACAGTGGCTATAAGTCTTCCTTAAAGTGTTTAGTTTTGCCCAGGATCACCGGCTTCATTCCTGGTGCTCCTGTGAATATTAGTCGGCTAAATATTCCATCCAACATCACGTTGGCAGATCCGGAATTTAGCAAACCTGGCCCTATAGATCTTCTGATTGGCAGCGAATTGTTTTATGGGTTGTTGTGTGTCGGTCAAATTAGTCTTGGACCGCACAATCCCATCTTGCAGAAAACCAGATTCGGATGGATTGTCTCCGGATCAATGGCGAATCCCGGTAGCATCAACTCCATTTGCAATTTGAGTACAAATTCGCGGCCAAGTGGCTCAAACATTGAGTTTGATTTGAAAAAATTTTGGGAGGTCGAAGATAATTTCTCTGAGACCAAGGCCTGGTCGGCTGAGGAGCTCGAATGTGAGGAGCATTTTCAAAGAACGCATAGGCGTTCGGTCGACGGCCGTTTCATGGTTGCCATCCCTTTTAAGCATCCCGTCGCTGACTTGGGGAATTCAAAGACGAAAGCTCTCCATAGGTTCCTTTCGCTAGAACGTAAGCTCAGCCGGGATTCAGCTTTGAGGGAAGAATATTGCAGTTTCATGCGGGAATATTCGAGTCTTGGGCACATGACTAGGGTGCTTGATGAGGATGATCGTGTCTCCTACTATATGCCTCATCACCCTGTTATTAAAACAGAAAGTTGCACCACTAAATTGAGGGTCGTATTTGATTGTAGTATGCCATCTTCAACAGGGAAATCCCTGAACGATTTGCAAATGGTCGGTCCCGTGATCCAATCGGACTTATTTGATATTTTGATTCGTTTTCGCGAGTTCCGATTTGTGGTTTCGGCGGATATCGCCAAGATGTATAGGCAAGTATTTGTGGAGCCTAAACAACGTTCTTTGCAACGGATATTTTGGAGGGAATCGCCCTCAGATCCTATCGAGGTTTTTGAATTGAACACCGTCACATACGGGCAAGCTAGTGCCAGCTTTTTAGCCGTAAGGTGTCTACATCAAGTAGCACAGGAGAGTGAACTTGATGTAGCCTCGGTGATAAAATCGTCATTCTATGTTGACGACTTCCTTCACTCAATAAATTCGGTTGAGGAAGGAATTAGAATGTGTCATAGAGTTTCCGCTGCATTGGCAGGGGGTGGTTTCAAATTGCGGAAATGGCTTTCCAACGAACCCGCTATATTGCGTGCGGTGAGTCAAGGAAACGAGGATTTTCAGGTGCTAGATTTTCACGGGGACGAAAGGGCTAAGATTTTGGGTTTAACTTGGCATTGTTCGTCAGACGTTTTGTCGTACAAAATTCAGGCCTTTGACACGAACGTGAAAGTGACAAAGCGCACCATCTTGTCAGGTATATCGCAAGTCTTCGACCCCTTGGGTCTTCTATGTCCGGCTGTAATCATCGCAAAAATCCTAATCCAAAGGCTTTGGCAAGAAGGGTTGTCGTGGGATGAATCAGTCCCTGCCCATTTGCATACAGCCTGGACAAAATTCCGAAGTGAGTTGCCGAATCTCAATGGAACTCACATTGATCGCCACATTGCATGCGTGGATGCTTTGTGCCATGAGTTGCACGGTTTTTCTGACGCTAGTGAGGACGCTTATGGTGGAGCCGTCTACGTCAGATCGATCGATCGAAACGGCGATATAACCGTGAGGTTATTATGCGCCAAAAGCAGGGTGAGTCCTTTGAAATCCCTGACTATCCCTCGTTTGGAGCTATGCGGTGCATTGGTCATGGCCAAACTTATAAGCAAGGTAAGGGCGGCCTCTAGATTGCAATTTGTTAGGCAGGTGTGCTGGTCAGACTCAACCATCGTCTTGAGTTGGCTAAAAATGTCTCCCAGCAACCTAAAGGTCTTCGTAAGCGCGCGGATAGCACAAATCCAAACGCTTACAATGGATTGTGAGTGGCGTCACGTCCCCACTAGGGAAAACCCGGCCGACTTGGTATCGAGGGGGGTCTTTCCCAGTGAACTCATGGAGTCTAGTCTTTGGTGGTATGGCCCTTCCTTTCTTCAGTCCAGGGAAAGTCATTGGCCTAGTGTGTCTGAAGGACCTAAGGAGGTGCCCGAGGTCCGCGTTCCAAAGAGAGTTGTTGTTTTTGTTGCCATAGGGGACTATTTCTTCGAGCGCTACTCTGACTTCAATCGATTGAGTCGCATCGTAGCATACGTCCTTCGATTCGTTGGCAATTGTCGATTAAGGTTATCGAAAGGGGTCATCGTCAGCACGCCATTATCTAGTTCGGAATTAAATGAGGCAATCAAAATGTTGGTCAAGACTGCGCAAAGAAGTAGCTTTCCAGTCGAGCTCGATTGCCTCAGCAGGGGTGTCGCCTTGCACCCTAAGGATAAGTTGTTAAGTTTGAGTCCCTTTCTAGATGGTGAGGGCATAATGAGGGTAGGGGGAAGGTTGCGAAACTCGGCTTATCAATTCAATAAGAAACATCCTATGCTTTTGTCTCCAAAACATCGTTTGACGCGGATGTTGTGCGAACATGAGCATAGGAGATTGATGCATGCCGGCCCTCAGCTATTGCTCGCATCCCTAAGAGAAAAATACTGGGTTGTCGCGGCGCGCAATTTGATTAGGGCCGTTGTAAGGAATTGCGTTACCTGCTCGCGATTCAACCCTCAGTATTTGGCGCCTCTTATGGGTGACCTCCCGCCAAGTCGCTTAACTGGTGGGAGCGTATTTGCATTTGTGGGAGTGGACTACATGGGTCCACTCAATATACGGGACAAAAGGGGTCGCGGCTCAAGGTTGTCTAAGTGCTATGTAAGCGTATTTATATGCTTTGCGACGAAGGCTTTACACTTGGAATTGGTGTCCGATCTAAGCAGCGAGTCGTTCCTGCTTGCTTTTCGTCGGTTTGTTGCTCGGCGTGGTCGACCTAGCCACGTTTACTCGGATAACGGCACGAATTTCGTCGGCGCCAATCGAGAATTGGCAGAACTCGGCCATTTCTTGATTAAAGAATCGAGTAAACTGGCCAATTCATATGCCCAGGAGGGGGTGCAATGGCACTTTATACCCCCCCAATCGCCTCATTTTGGAGGTCTTTGGGAGGCGGGTGTCAAGTCGGTAAAGCACCACCTAAAACGAGTAGCGGGAAATGCCAACTTGACCTTCGAACATCTCATTACGCTACTAGCACAAATTGAGTCAATACTTAATTCCCGTCCTTTATCTCCCTTGTCACAAGATCCCAATGATTTAACTCCCTTGTCACCCGCTCACTTCCTGATTGGAAGAAGTCTCACGGAGTTGCCCGACCCAGACCTACAGCATATTCCTGCAAATCGGTTGTCGGTATTCCAAAGGATCCAACAAATCAAGCAGCACTTTTGGACGCGTTGGAGCAAGGAATATGTCAGCGAACTGCAGCAGAGGGTCAAGTGGAAGGCACGTCAGCAGGACGTCCAGGAAGGGGTACTTGTGCTTGTCAAGGAGGACAACCTTCCTCCCTCCAAATGGCGCATGGGACGAGTAGTTGCAGTACACCCTGGCCAGGATGGAGTGAATCGTGTGGCTACTTTGAGAACTTCTAGTGGTTTGGTGAAGCGCTCTTTTAGCAAGATATGTCCCCTGCCGACGAACACTGTCATTGAAGACGCTGCAAGCGCTTCAAGGCCGGGGGCATGTTAGGGACTCTAAGTTATTGGTTTTTTGTTTTCTATTTATTTTATTGTTGTTAATGTTAGGTTTATTGTATACTGTCATTTACTCCCTTAAGTTACGCCTATGTACTGCGATACTTATTCGGAGAATACCATCTGGGTGCCAGACCACATGGCCCATCAGGCCAAAGCTAAGGATACGCTTTGGTTGGGGAATGTGCTACTAGTCGAAGAATCTTTCTCTATAGGGACTATTGCTTTGATGGTCAATTTGTTGGACCCGCAATATTCCCAGAAAAGCGATTAGTATAGATATTCCCCAGATGGCCACGAGTTATGGGATGCGTTGTAGCCATAGCTTATAATGGTTCTTGGTGGTGGTGCGCCCCTGGTTGGAATTCTTCGGGGTTAGTACTTAAGGGATAATCGGAGCAATTTTCTCTCTCTTCTCTTTTTTTCTGCTCTTCCTGTGGTCTCGTCGGGTGAAAGCTACGTCGGTGACGGGATGTGATCCGCATCATATCGTGTACCCGCCCAATAAGCATTCTCCCTATTCTTCGTTACTTAGACCAAGATTCTTACATTCTTTTAAGATAAGTGCATAGTCAATACAGTCCATTTTTACATAAAACAAATTGTCTTTGTCGTGTTTCATTTATCGAAGGAACACCCTTAACAATTTGCATAAACCGAATCAAACTATTTTGAATAAAAATTTGCTAGATCGAATGAAGTAAAACAACAATGTTACCAACAATTTGCCACTTGTTAATAATGGACATGCCAATTAAAAACACTCGAATGAGGCACATACGCATAAAAAATCGATGCGAGAATATTAAATCCGGATATAAAATCTGTAATAAACAATTGTAAACCTAATGAATTTGAAACAATGAATTCAAACGCAGCGATTGTAATTTAGGTCCATAGCAAGTTTCTGCTCCCGACAGAAGGCAGTGTTTCATTTTGATGTATGGTGGCGATTTGTAGTTGTGCTTCATTTGAATCGGGGGGTTGCTAAATAATTCTGATGAGGATTGAGTGTCTGATAGTTTATTTCACATTTTATTCGAGACAAAACACGAGATATGACAAATTCAGCGAGAGACAAGAACATTTTGTTTGCCTAACGAGAAGCGGCAGAAGTTTAGCATAAGTTGCCGTTACCAAAAACTGGCACTAAGGCCTAATTGTGTAAACCGTCATAATTTAATCAGCCAAGCGATTGCTAGGGGCAGAGGACAAATCCATACTTAGCTCTGGTAAGGTCTTATCGAGGGTGATCATTAAAAGTACCTCATATCCAATCAGGGGCATGTTTTTGATAAATTCCCGATCACCTGATTAACTCCAAATGGTTTCTTCCTTTGGAGCTATCAAAAATCTTCCAACAGGAGGAAGATCGGCTACATGATTCAGTAGGGTTGAGACGAAAAAGTTGTTGATGCCTGTCAATCAATTGCGCCGGACTTGTTAAATAATGTGCGTAGAGAATTCTACGATTGTTAAGGGTGTTCCTTCGATAAATGAAACACGACAAAGACACTTTGTTTTATGTAAAATGGACTGTATTAACTTTGCACTTATATCAAAAGAATGAAAGAATCTTGGTCTAAGTAAAGAAGAGGGAGAATGCTTATTGGGCGGGTTACACAATATGATTCGGATCACATCCCGACACCGACGCAGCTTTCACCCGACAGGACAAAAGGAAGAGCAGAGAAGAGAGCGAAAATTGCTCCGATTATCCCTTAAGTACTAACCCCGAAGAATTCCAACCAGGGACGCACCACCACCAAGAACCATTATAAGCTATGGCTACACCGAATCCCATAACTCGTGGCCATCTGGGGAATATCTATACTAGTCGCTTTTCTGGGAATATCGCGGGTCCAACAAATTGACCATCAAAGCAATAGTCCCTATAGAGAAAGCTTCTTTTGACTAGTAGCACATTCCCCAACCAAAGCGTACCCTTAGCTTTGGCCTGATGGGCCATGTGGTCTGGCACCCAGATGGTATTCTCCGAATAAGTTTCGCAGTACATGGGCGTAACTTAAGGGAATAAATGTTAATACACAATAAACCTAACATTAACAACAATAAAAAAATAAATAGAAACAAAAGCCAATAACTTAGAGTCCCTAACAACGATGGTCTTGGGTATTGCTTAGCACAAAGGGGTGGTCGGTTTGAGCACTTTCTATAAAATCCTTTTTTAGAAAAGACACATTTTCTTGTAGCTGCCGTTTATAATGCAAAAATTTTAATCTATTATAAAACGGAATGTATGTCCGTAATTTGCGTCCTCCAAAGACACGCGGAACTGCATCCATGCTCGAATCAAGGTGTACTGCTTGCTGGTTAACGACACTAGATGACCACTGACAATGGAAGGGCAAATGATAGTCCGTCTCCCTCGCACTTATCGATTGCTTAATTGCTTCTTGGTTACACTCACTAAAACTCCATGTGCGTAGCAAAAGGTACTGCGTAGCGCATCAGTCGCAGGCGAGAGCGGCCGTCACGCAACGTATTCAGAAATTTCTTCGCGAATTGTTTACATTATTTTTGCCCATGAGTTACGTATATGATGGTTCAGTATATTCGGTCAAGTGAACGTTTCCGTCACAATCGGTTCTATCAAAATTTTGAAATTTTAAAACTTTACCCCAAAAATCCTGTCTCTCCCATTTCAAAAATGCAACTATTTATGAATGCATGTCTAGCCGCTTTTCAGATATTTAAACCTACACATTGGCTAAAAATTGTAGGCAATTTTGTTTGGAGCCGCACTGGAAATAGTATATTAAGATACAAGTTTTATAAGTTGTCGCATCCGTCTAAGTTTGCAAAACGAGGAGTGAAGCGACGAGTTTTGCAATGGACGTAATTTTATGTAAAATTTAGTCATAGAGAACTTTGAAAAATACCTTGTGAATTGAGAGTCTGAAGTTTTAACACCACTTTAGTGCTCAAGAAGCGCGGTAGTCCAAATAAACTTCATTTAATTGCATACTAAATCTAAAGAATCGTGAACAGGCATGCTTAAATGTCATTCCTTTATCGAAAAATCAGCTTCTAAAGCTCGACCAGAAAACCCAAATTAGTATCTCATCGAGCGAATGTGAATTAGTAACCGTCAAAGTTTGATCCGGCCGGAATCCGGATTTTGCCGCAACTTTGGCACCGTTAAACTAGCCGAGCTGACATTAAATGATTGCCGTTTTCGATAACGCTGTTTCGTTTCAAATGAAAAATCATCAATAACTTTTAAGTGGAACCGAAATGAACGAGCGTTGCACCGAAGAAATTGATTTGTTGGATGTGTTTACGGTCCGTCGAACGTCGGCATTCACATGTCAGCCTCCTTTAGCGAAATGCAATCCCATATATAATAAACTGAGTGTGCTTTAAAGCACTTTACGTGTTGTGTTTTTTGATTGTTCTAAATGTCTAATAAAATTGAGTCAAATTAATTTCATGAGTGCTTATTCCGTCCCCTCGATGAAAAATCCACTTGTGCGGCAAAAGAAAAACTAGTGATTAATGGCACTTCTGTCATTAAAGTCCTGCAGCAACACAGAAAATCCTTTTAAGAAACGCCCTCTTGTCTGCCATTGTACCGCTGGATTGACGGCAACTATTTTCGGGATTAATTTTATTTATATGGCAGACGAGGCGATTAATCCTCATTCCAGGTCCGTTTCAAAACGACGATTAAAACGGAACGGAATATCTTATTTCGCTCTTTTTCATGACCAATTTACACTCCAAGTAAATTACTAGTTGCAGATAGCGGAGCTTTCCCGCAAATAACTTAGCGGGATTTTTAATAGGGCCCTATGTCACTTCTGCAAGACAAATCGTCGACGGGAATGTGGGGCAACGACCGCATGATGAAAAATGCATATGCAAATAAAGGGCTCGTAAAACGCCCTTCAATCCCTTTATTAAACGGAACGAAATTGAAATGAGTGCGGAATATTAAACGGCTTATTATAGCCGTGGCCAACAAAAACACGGCAACCGAATAAGGCGAGACAATGCGAACTCACAGTGGTGTACGGGTCCCTACTAATTTATCAGACTTAATACACCATTAAAACCAATGACCCGAACCGAAAGTGCACGGTCCAATTAGGTCGTTATGTATCAGGATAGTGTTGCATTAGATCCTTTAAAATACGCTTGCACGAATGCCCTCTTCATTAAGCCTGGTTCCGAGTCGAATTGCTTCCCAAGTGCTATTGCAAAATTCCTTACCTTTATCGCTCTAAAATTGTTCCGTTAGTTTTGCTCTTATAAAGCGCTTTTTCAGCTTCACTTTGTTAAAACCGGTTGACAAAATACGATAAGTTGGTTTAAATTTTTTGTCCTACGTAAGCTGCAGAAGAGGAAAAAACAAGCAATCGTCCCGAGTCAGAAGTGTTTATTTCTGGATCGTTGGCCTCAAGTGGCAATAACTCAAAGCTTCTTGGCAGGACAAACTTCGAGCAGCAGCGGAGCAAATCATTCGGCAGTCTTGATTCTCGTTCGTTTTCTGTATGGGCACAGACATCTGGAGACTGATTTGGAATTTACGTGACTATCAGTATTGAGAGACCCTTTTAGAATGTTTTTGAAAACAGCATAATATTTTTTATAACGGAAAATTTTTGAAGTTGCGATGTTCCATTTACTGGAAATATATGGCTCCTATACTATTTCAGGAAATCTCATTTGAGGTGCTGAACCCTTGAAAATACCTTAAATTTACAGAGCCTTCAATATCGTAAAAATAATCTTCCTGAATCTGGATAGTAGGACATTTCCATCGAATTATATCGAAACTGTTCGTTCAAAATAGTTTCGTCTGTAGCAGTAGATAGGCCATATTGACCACATTGATATATGATAATTTCATCATCGGAAAATGTTGGAAGAATGGATGCGGTAGGTCTGCAGATACGAGGTACAGCTGGAATAATATCAGATTGAGGCCTTATTCTTCTGACGATTTTCCCCTAGAGCGAAATTACAGAGAAATATGTGTAAAAATTATTAGGAAATACTATTTTATATAACTCGTGTTATAATGTCTCAGAACACCTCATCTCTTTGACTTACAACTGGTAAATTGTCTGAAAATCAAATTAATAATATGAACTTTATATTATCATTATAAAATCATATAGATACATTTTAATATCCATCCTTTGCTATGATTTTGCCGGATCCCTAAAAAAAAGTAACTGTACATAGATTTGCGATAAACTTTCAGAGCGATTCTCAGTTCATTAACTGAATTATCCCGCGTTTCTATATAAAATTTTTATATTTATTAAATAAACTTGATTTATGTATGGAAACTTTTAATTTATTTGCTATTGGCTCAACCTAATTATTTGTAACGACAGCTTTATGGTGATGAATTTATATCAAGCTTTGAAGTGAGTTCAATAGCCCTGTTGGCTATATATATCACAGTCTTAATTATTAGTGCATTAAAATGAAAGTAGTGCTGCAGCGAGTGTAAAACCTGTGTAATAAAAAAATAATTATAAATACATATTTAATTAAAATTCCTCATTTAGGTGACTGCAAAATTTGAGAAAACCAAGAATAGGTATAGATATTATTAATCATTCGTTTGTAAACTCACCAGGAATATATCTTATAGGTGTCTATTAATAAAGAAGATTGTATGACTTCATTATTAAAAGCATTTTCCATTTACTTTCTAAACCAAGCGCATAATAAACAAATCGACATAATATTCGCATTTTCGTCCTTCATCGAAGTTACTGCACACGTGCGTAATTCAAAGTGCTATCTAAATGTGTGGCAACTTGAAAGGAAAATAAATTTTCCTTAATAGTTTCGATAGGCAATGGTACACATGTGCGATTTGAAATATCAGTATTTGGTATTATTTAAAAAATAATGTAAATAGTAAGTCTATGATGTAGACTATATATAAAAATAATTTGATGGTCATCATTTATAGGCGAAAAATTTGTTAAATTTTTGTTAAGATAACCGTATTATTAACAGCATTTTTAATGGTTAAATGAATTTTTTCATAAGTGCATTAGAGCTTGCTTTGGTTGAAATTAACAATATTTTTAAGGCTCATTTAGTCACTCATTTAGTCGATACGAAATTATTGAAGTTGATTAAAACGGCCATTACCTCCATAGATAGCACCTAGCAACAAAACTCAATTAAACTTAAGTGCATTCCCCATGATGCATATAAAAAGGTGCCAGCCTTCCTCAGTGTGCGTTTTTTCCTCAAGTGAATTTAAGTACAAAACCATCATGAGGGTAAGTTTTGTAATATTCAATTTGAAAATTTCTAAATAACCTTATGCAGGTTCATAAAATTCTATTAATCGCAATGGGAATACTGGCAGTAGAATGTAAGTTATGTCAGATATTTCAGGAAAAATGCTAATTCGATTATTTTGAAGGTTACTATGTAGAAACTGAAGAACCGAATGAAGATTACTCTACTGAGTCTAGTACTACTGACGCTGACAATACTGAAACCGATACAACTGAAGCTGATGCCACAGAAAGGGGAGTTGTGGTGGGACGAAATAGCGGAGTGGAAGATGGGGTGAAGTGGTATTGTCCTCCTCATGGAGGTCCTGACCCTGTGGTATTGCCTGATGATGAAAATGATGATAATGATGATGATAATAATAACGATGATGATAATAATGATGATGATAATAATGATGATGATAATGATGATAATGATGATGATGATAATAATGATGCTGATGATAATAATGATGATGATGATAATAATGATGATGATAATGGTAATAGTAATTCTTCGACAACTACTACTGTAAGTAAAGTACCTTTTATATTGTAAATATTCTGAATTTTGTTTTTTTAACAGGGACCCTAATCATGAAGCTATTTTCAAGAAAATGGAATTCAGATAATATCTATTTTGTTCAGTTAATATCTATGTATTATTAAAATTTCAGTTTCACTTCATAAAGTTTGTATTTTAAGAGGCTTCGTGCCCTCTCTGCTATGTAATCACACACAACATCTCTTGTCATTAATCAAATACTCATAGGGAAATACGTTCTATCAGCTTGAGGCTCTCCGTGGCTCATCCAGAAACTCTCTGCATTAAATTAATCATTTCCGACAAATTTCCAGGATTCAACCCTAAATCCGAGTGGTTATAACAATTGAGTAAATTTGCATTTCGTCGTCACAAAGCAGAAATCTAAAATATGTTTAAGATAAACACATTAACGCGCATTTTCCACTTCCAAAGAAGCTTCTTGGCAAGTTTGCAGTTGGAAACCTATAAAAGTAGTAAATATTGGCTTTCAATTTAATGCCCGCCACCTAAAAGCCAATTTCCGTTAAAATTACAAAACACAATTAATGTTGAATGGCTCAGCAAACTGTTTTGATCCTGGAAAGAGAGCTTATATAACTCACAAAGAGTGGCCTAGTTTCTATGTAACGTAAAAATTATTTAATTTAAGTATTTTCGTGGGTGCTAGAAAGAAAATTATATTTCAAGAGAAAAGGTTTCGACGTCTTCTAGAAATACTTTGATTGGAGGAGTTTTTTTAATTATTAATTTGAAAGATCCTTGGACCATAAAGGATTTAACATATAGTTAAGCGGATCTCTTGTAGATACATGGTGGCAAATAGTAAGATGAAGAGAACTTTTTTTTTGTTACTGAAAGCTACAGAAAAGCTTGAGTAGGGGATAAATTGATTTAGAAGTTAGAAATAATAATACTTAATGGACGTCTACTGTTAAGGACCAAAACTCTAACATTCATTGAGAATCCCAAGAAGTGAAAGGTCCTGGGAATTTAACGTTTCCTTGAGATATCAATTCCCTTTCATACAAATAGCTGTAACTCTTGAAGCAAATCATTTAGGCAAACCTTACAAGTGTTTAATAATTATTTCAAAAAAATTATTTAGATTTACGATGCAAAGAGGGCAGTGTATTTTTCCGGAAATAGAATAACCTACTCTCAGACAGACCTTACAGCTTGAGAAATGAAAAGGACATATTTCGATTCCTAAGCCTCAGATTAATTCAGCAATTACTTATATCCCAAAACTTCATGCTTAGTCTTATTTTCATCCTCCCCTTGTCTTCTTCCAAAAAAAAAATGTAATAAATAGCAATGAAAAAGGCTAATATCTAGGTATATACCAGTCTTAGAAACGGTAATCTTCTTTTTTCTTTTTTCCCCAGTTTTAATAGGATTTTGTCCTCAGACAGCAGCTGATGTCCATTCTATTAAGCTTATTGAATGTGATTTCGTACTAATAAAAACCTCTCACAAATGGGAATTTCGACATATTAACAATTATATTAGTTCTCATTATGTGGTATTTGGGTCGTTTGCTTCATACAACACCCCTCGACGACAAATAGAAATATTACAAACTATGACGACAGGGATCAAAAGTAAAGTCGACAAACGTCAGCTTAAGTGTCTTCGGGGAAAAGAATGGCCTTTTTATAAACTAAGATGATCCATCATTTTGAATACTTATATTTTTCTTGTCATAATACCACTCGGCTGTTGGATAGGCCTGAATAACAAGGGATAAACGCGAGATATAAATTCATATTTCACGTTACACTTTTATAACGGTGTCAGAATATAAGGACACATTATTTGCATATGAATGCCTTAAAATTCACTTTTAAGATTCCAGTTTATTGTCATGTTTTTTGATAGAATCGGAGAAGAAAATTGGATGTCATTCATCAAGGCATAATTTCTTGCTTAATCCTTTGCCAGAGTAATGGTCGTCTTCACTCTTAGTAGCGCAGCGAAGGGCTGAAGGATTGGGCAGGTAAGAAATGTTTGTAAGCAATTTATTCATAATCACAGCTGGTCGATTTAGTAATTTTTTTAAGATTCAATATTATTCATACCGGTCTGCAAAACATTTCGTGGGTATATCCAACGTTTGCAAGAACTTTGGAGCCAATGACACCGCAAAACACTGCATTTTTCAGTGCCCGTTATACGAAGAACAAAGAGAAACGCTAAACGAGTGTCTGAACAATCTGACTCCAACAATTCTCATCAACGGGATATTGGAAAACAAAATCAAGTGGGACCACTGAAGGAAGGCTATTTCTGCGATGGTCAAAGAAAAGGAACGATTGAAGCGGGCCGCTACTCAAGAAGGACATTATAAATATAATAGAAATCGCTGTAAATAGCAGAATTTAATGCGTCCTGATCACTGAATATATTCATAGAGGACCAAACGTTCTGCATAAATTAATTAAATTTGAAGGAAATATTTTTCATGGAAAAGATAGAACACGTCACATATTGTTTTTAGTTATGAATTTTTCGTCGTAACATATGTATATAGGATCTAACCCTTCTATATTGTTGAGTTTATTTACATACACCCTACGTTTTAGGTAACCCTATAAAAAGTCCATATGGGTGAGGTCAGGCGATCTAGCAGGCCGTTCTAATTGCCTCCTTCATCCAATCCATCTATTGTATTTTTATTATAATATGGGTATGTTACATCAAATAGGTTCAAAATTTGTGAAACAACTGAAAAAAAGTACTTTTATCTTTTATGGAGGTAACTCTGTATACATATTGGTCACGCCGAAAAATGTGAAATTGAAAACAATACTTAACATGTGCCAGTATTTTCATGAAAAATATTTTCATCAGTTTTGAACAAATTTATGCAGGATTGTTGGTCCTCTACATATATCTCTCAAAGATAGTTCCGGGTTATGGATGGTTTGCCAGTTGTTTCGAGATTTTTAGAGGATAGATGGTTTGGCGAGTTTCACACTACTCGATTACCAGAATACTTCTTCAGAAGGACACGCAGGTCGGGTGTTCTTTTGAAGATTTTCCTTGTGAAAAGGTATATCCAACACAAAAATAGAAATATTTCAGATTTCTTTTTTTTCTCCTTGCTCTGCCACTCTATATATATATATCATTTAACACATCATGTCATTCACAATTAGCCAATTATGATAATCTAAAATTATTTACCTTTGTAATTTGTATGTTAGTAAAATGTTGAATTTCAAAGAAACTTGACTCGTTGCTGACTATCACATTTAAGGGTAGATAAAGGGATATTTATAACATTCTGGAAATTTGATAATTGTAATTTTGAAAAACTGACGGCGTAACAAAGAACATTTAGGGGTTATGGTAAATTTGTAGTACTATTTAATATTTTTCAGCGGTATGATTTTAAAAATGTATTATATTTTAAAGGAACTTGTGCCGCCACTGTCTGTTAAAATTCGTCACTCCGGTTTTGGTAAACGCGGAAGCGTACTACACCTGAGAAGCTTATTGTGTAATATTTTTTTCATATCGATTACGAAATAAATGTGGGGGTGAAGGGGTTAGGGCAATGATAATCTATTATAAAAATGTAATGAAAACTAAAGTATCGATGAACAATTATGACTGGAAATAACCGTTTCAACATATTGTCACGGAATTATGAATCTTGATCACGCAATGCGGTTTCGGGTCACGAACTTTCACACAAATTTGTACTTCTTTTTTGTTTTATTATATTTAAATAATTCATCGATAAATTCTATTTTTAAGCCTCGAATGTCGCATTTTTGTGTTACCAATAAAACTGAAAAATTCAAGTTTTATTTGAAGTTTTGATAATATTAATTTGGCAATTTGTTTTCAGCAAAATCGCAATCTCCGAAACAATCCCTACCTAGATAGTTGAAAAAACTTGTAATCTTACTAATGGAAAGAAGTCTGAATGAGCTGCTACTCCATTGAAATTGGGGGTAGATTTGCAACAAAGACGAGCCTAATGTTCCTCCAAAGCATTTCCTTTATTTTAACTCCCTTAATCTAAGTAATTACCGGGGGTAATATCAGTAATTATTTCGTGAGAGGGTGCTCAAAGCATTTCTAGGAAACGAGACCTCGTTGGCAGAATGATGAATAGAGAAAAATACTAGGCAACTCCAAATTATCTTCGAAAGGCATTAAACTGCGGCAACTTCCGAACATTTGTTATTTCTTTCCGAACTACTGTTTGTAATTAAACTTTCGGTTATACGGCTTGGTCAAATGTTCTGGCTTCCCAACCATTCCAGAAACTCCCATCGTGTTCATCTTATAGCAGAATGACGCGATTGAGAACTTGAATATCTTGTGGAGGATTTTCCTAAGTTTTATTGTACATGACATAATAATTTCATTTATATTAGGCAGGAATTCGCAGAAAAAAGGACAAACCATCTGAAGTGTCATCGCCAGAGATGTATTCTGAGGCTTTTTGGTGATACAGAATACTGACGGTTATTTTAGTGATGTTCACGCTATGTGGTGGAGTTGAAAAGAAGTGAAAAATTGAAAGATTGAGAAAAAAGTTTAATAGTCTACCATTCTTTGTCGAAGATAGATTTTACTCCGTCCTGAATTAAAAACTCTCTCCTGTTCCAGTCTCACTCACTTCAATACAAAGCAGTAAACATGGGGGCAGTTTCCAAGAGGGCAGTTCTCATTCTCTTCTTCCTTATCTTTTGACGGCTCGATCCATACAAAACAAACGTTTGAACCGTTTTTCCTTTCCAGAAATAACTTTGTAAACCGAACCCTCGGTATCGGTATCCAGCGGCCTCAATTTTACGCCGAAATGACCAAGTCGATTTTATTGTAAACGCTTTTCTTTGTGCAAAACACCACTCGTTACGGTCCAGTTTTTCACCGATCGATTTTGCCTGTCCCTGGGTGTTTTATAATTAGATTTTTAGCTGAAAAGTACTGTGCGATTATCGTTTAATTAGTACGAGTGGATGTAATTGCGGACTGAAGTATACCACGCAAAACATAGGACAAAATCACAAATCATCGACTGAAACCATAATATAATTTATATATCTCGTGCATAATGTTGATATACGCGTAGACCGCATGCCATTAACTGGGGGCTGATTTATCAAAACACGGTGTTTTGCGAATTTTTCCCTTTGCAATTTTTGCATATATTTGAATACGCCTGACTAAAAATACCACCACGAATTATCTTTAATATGCTAATTAGTCGATGATAATGCTCGTTAACAACAGCTAGTAATGCGAACTCAGATTCTGTTTGAACGACCGCATGTGGGCGCCGGTTATTTCTGCACAAAGCGGCAATTTTCAGTAATGCAAAAATCAGACTCATAATTTAAGGGTCCCTTAGGCGAAGTAAATATCAGACTGTGTGAAAATTTCCCAATTCCCCAACGTCATAATAAGAATTCCCATTCACATACCCCGAACGGGTCCCAAACTTATATATAATAATATATAGAGAAAAAACGAAGGAATTTCACATTGTATGAGTTCTAGTTCAACGGCCTGTGTAATAATAAAAATAATCGCACCAGTTTTGTATTCCATGGGGAAGGGTAATATATCATAATATAGCAATATCCCTACCTACGTCATACGGGCTATATTTCACTAGCACAAGCAACTGCATGCACGAAATATCTTCGGAGAGAAAAATTTATATTCAGCGAACGCGGTACACGGAGTGTATTGAAGTTTTTGTTGAGAGTCGATAATAGACATCCAAATGGAAATCGTGTTGGATTTGAGATTTTCGGTATTTTTTTGTGAGAAAGAAATAGAAAACAATCAAACGAAAGAGTATAATGTGAAAGCATCCTCAAATTTTGTTAAGTAGTGTGTTAGTGAAAATCGGCAAAGTCGAATTAAGCGGCCGATTGCTTCCAAGTATGGATCTATGAAAGAATTAATTCGATGGGCCTCTAATTCTCCATGATGAATTTTGTTTAGTCTAGAGCTGGTTATAAGATATTGCACCAAGAACTCACAAAGTATAATGAGAGTACTCCCCTTTAGACTAGGGTTTCAAACTAACTTACAATTTAACTAACTTCTTTTGAAGTGAAATCTGTGTAATAACGTTATGCAGTGATAATAAGTTCCTTTTGATGCGCAGGCTACGCATCCGGAATTTACAATTTAAGTACTTATACGGGGTGTTTAGTTTGCGGTATACATCCGAAAGAGGGTGGTAGGGAAGGTGATTTTGAAGGTATCTGATCATATATACTATTATGCAAAGTGCCATTTTTCCGAATTTTGCTAAATTCGTTGCTTACCTGCGTACAAGTTACGATAAAACTTTAGCGCAACATTTAATCTGATTCTATCTTTTTTCGTATAGACCTCTTATTTTTTAGCGAAAGCTAACATGCGATAGGATCTACAAGTGAAAAAAATTGCGGCCCTTTAAAATTCTAAAAATAAATTTCTTGAATATCAAACTTCGACATTGTAAGCGAATAAAAAGGAAGATGCCAAAGGAAAAGTTGTTCAGATAGCTTCAAAACTTTCTTTGACGATTGTTCTTCCCAATGATGTATTAATAGACGCAGACATAACGTTGCATAAGATATTTAACCAAAAAAGGAAAAGAATTACAGAAAAAATTCATCTGGCAATTTAACTAATTGAATTAATAAGTAATTATTATTTATGCATATATTATACTATTTACTTATGATTATTATTATTATGCTCGAAATGAGAACTATCGTTTCTCATACAACGTCGACGTCCTTATCGCATCTCTGTGGTACGTACTCCTGGCTTTATTTTAGCCTCCATCACTTCTGCTGCCCTATTAATTTTTTCGGATGGGATGTTCTCAAACATGAGTTTCCTCACTGTGTACCGATTCCTTCATACGTCTCCAAATATAATTGTCAAATGTGGTCAGATCCGGAGATCTGGCAGGCCGTGATATTGGTCCATTTCGTCCATCTTTATCGATATTGATTATTTGAAAACTGTCTTATTGCTCTCCGATAATGGGCGAGACATTCGTGGTATTGATATATGATTTCAGGTCTTACATCCAAAGGTACTATGGGCGAAATGTCTGGTACATTATTTCTTAAAAATTTTAAATACTTTTTTTCATTATAAAATGGCCTGGCAAAAAATATGGACCAACCAAAATGCTTACATATTAAATCAGCACATACGTTTACGCTAAATTTATGTTAAAACGAAGCTTCTTTTTTCACATGCGATTTTCTTTAGTCCGAAAATGCACGTCATAAAAGTTGATAATCCTTTCAAGAGAAAATTTGGATTTATCTATCCTTTAATCCTGCGAAAAAATCTTCCATTTTCAATATCGGCATATAAGATCAATCCACAAAAACTCGTTCTTCGAACTGCGTCTCCTTCCTAAAGTGCTTGCACGAGGGTCATACCATATTATGAAATCATATTTCAACACGATTTAAAAATTTGAAAACCCTCTAAGGGTTAATGTTCTCTAGTTCATTCTATATGTACACTTCCACGGTTGCAATATCTTCCGGTTCTTCGAGCTTATCTAAATTTTTTCCATCCCATTTTTTCCTTCAAGTTAATCAACTAGTTTACATTTTGACCTGACTATACTGAACGAAGACCCTTCTGAGGGCAACGAATTATTGATTGCACCTGATGGTACGGAACGAAACCTAAATATTTCGATACGCAACACATATTATGGATACAGCTGAATTAAGCACCATTGCAGCGGCACGTTTAATCGGCTACCAAAACAATTATTATTGATCAGCTACGTTTAGTTTACTTTAGTAAATGGGCTACATTACCAATATTAAACGTGCAGAGTTTCAGCCTATTTGTACCTCAAATTACTGGAATGCAAATTTTGGTTTTCGAGACAAAGGACAATCCAGGGAAAACTATTTATAGGAGAGAATTGGCATTGAACGGTTAGAGAATCGAAGAAAATGTGAAAATAGAAGAGGATGTAGAAAAATTTAAATGCGAATATCTTGAAAACGGCAAAAGCTGCAATAACGCTCCAAGCAGAGCCTTAAAATTTAAATGGCACTGCCCTTCTCTTTACAGCTGAAATTCAAGTTGTGCGTTACGTAATGGCACAAATTTTATGATTTGAGTTCTTTTTTCCAATAACTGAACGAGGATCTATAAACTCCTTTTCCAAGTAAACATTGGCTGTTCATGCGAATTCTTCGTTCAACACTATGAGTTTGTATGTTGTTTTCTTGCTCTGTTATTCCAACGGCACCAATAACAAGAAAGTTTATAAATCCAGCTTAAGAGTCTCTAACTTTTTGTATTAATTTCACCCATTTTTTTACCTCATTTTTAATTCGTACATCTGAATAGTTACAACTGTTAGTTTAGCAGTTTAGAGCCAGGATAATATTTTGCAATATGAATAAATATGTAAAATTCACGCAGAATGAATTTTGACACGCATGCGGAGGAGGGAATGAGAGTATGTACATGCAAATGAGTCATAAATCAGCAAAAAAAGGTAATTTGAGGGTATAGTCAACGCATACAAAAAACAAAGTAAATTTCTTTAAATATATAGAATTATTGTTTATTTTTGTTATACGGGAGATTTCTATTGAGTTTCACGAAGTTTCTAAGCATGAATTAATTAAGGTGACCTGACTTGTTGATCTGATCGCATTCACCGAGTAATTATTGCAATATCATTAGGAAGCATCACCATACAAACTTCAAGGTGAGCTCTTTTAATCCCACCATTTGCGTAAAAGTTCTCTCACGAAATAGGAACGTGCTATAGACACCCTATATGTGCAGCACAACCCACCTGAGAAAAACAAGTGGCAAAGCAATTTAAGTTAGTGCAGGTTAGTGATGCACATTAGTGATTAGCTATGTGTTTTTGTAGTGAATAATGTATTACCTTCAATATGTTTAATCAGTGGTGGCGCCGTACCACAAATAACGCTCAAAGTAGGCGGCAAAAACCCAGTTTCCAAATTGAATTGGAATCCACCTGGGGCGTCCATGCAAATAACGGCAATCCCATATTTATAATTATTAGCTTCTTGAGAAGAGCAAGATCAGCGCTGGCAAGCCGGACGCATGCGAGAGGGCACCTTCGGCGGCGACGGCGGGCGTCGTGAGGCGTCGCTCTCGCCCTCATCCAGTGTGCGGTCGTCAACTCAGGCGAGAACATGCCCTGTGAGCCCCGGGGCCCCGCAGAAGACGACGACGAGGACGCCGCTGCTGCCGCCTCATTTCGCACGAAGCACGCACATACCGATCTCGATATTCTAAACTAGTTAGTGACAAACTGCTTGATTTCGTATGGTTTAGTTTCTCAATTCGGACCGTCATAGTATTGGCGGCACAAGTTTCGGTTTAACACGGGTACTGTAAATAGTGTTGTTAGGGACCAACTTTTGTAAATATAGCGAAACTCAAATGGCATTGTCGAATCTGACGGCGAACACGGCGCTGTCCGTCGAAGACATACTGATGATGACCGAAAACTCCACCGGCAATTATACTAATGCTACAGTGGCGGTGCAGCATTACCCCAGCGGATACACGCTGCCCCAGATTGTCGTGGCCTCCATTGTGGTCACCCTTCTCATGATTGTAGTGATAGTGGGGAATATGCTCGTTATTATAGCTATTACCACGGAGAAGGCTTTGAAAAACATCCAAAACTGGTTCATAGCTTCCCTAGCTGTAGCTGACTTTTTCTTAGGTTTAGTCATAATGCCCTTTTCACTCGCGAACGAGCTGATGGGCTACTGGATTTTCGGCGCTTGGTGGTGTGACTTCCATTCCGCTATGGACGTCCTTCTAAGTACTGCCTCGATCATGAACTTGTGCTTGATATCGCTGGATCGGTATTGGAGTATCACGCAGGCGGTCGAGTACCTAAAAAAGCGTACTCCAATGCGCGCCATTATCATGATTACAGCCGTTTGGTTGTTGTCGGCTTTGATTTGCATTCCGCCACTTTTGGGATGGAAGGTGGAGAGACTAGCTGATGAGCAGTATCCACAATGCCAGGTGAGAACAGTCTATTGAATAGCGTAGTTATATTTTTTTGTAATTTTGCATTTAAAATCCTAAGTGATTTAATTACGCCTGATCGACCGTTGAAAACGAGTTTTAAAAACCGAACGTCTTGAACAGAAATGCTTGTAATGAACGAATGGTAATTTCGAATGAAACGAATGTTCCTGTTGAAAATCCGTTCAAAATGGAAAAATGCTATTCGGAAGTTTGTATCTACAGTTTTATACGTATATAAAGTACACAATACATGGAAATTTTTTTTACTTATTTTACAAAAATTGAAAAGACCACCAAGAAAAAAATCTTGTTCATTTTTCATTCTTTATCCCTACGCCAATTCTCAAATTTACCGGGCGACTTTCAATTTTTGTTGTCGACAAAAGTTGATTACGTGTAGATTTGTGTGGAGGAAATACATTTCACTAAGAAGTAGCTGCCAGCTTTAACGTCTGGAATCTATTAAGACGCGTTCGGCAATCAACTGTCCCTCACTTAATACCTAAATTTATATCAAGTGGTTCAGTAGGTAATAATTTCAAAAGGCCTCGTAGGCAATTAAGAACCCTAAAGATTTAGAATTACAAGAAAGTATGGAATACATGAAGAGAGCAACCATTCACGACATTCCAGGAACAGGTGTTAGCTGCGTTTTACATGGAAACAAATTCCGTGCTTTGAAAAGACATGATTTCTTCATGAGACTAGGATTCTTATTTTGCTTTGAAGATATATGAAAAGAAAATCCGCAGTTTCCTTTTGAAATATTATGGCCAGAGCAAATCCCCTTCACATCTAATGGCGTGGCAGGTCACAGAACTATAGACGGTGGCCTCGAAAAAATCGAATTTTTATAACTGAGTGTTGCGATTAATATTCTTTCAAAACAAATGTCTCTGAATGATATGCCTTTGGCCGTAGGGGACGATTTGTGTTCTATAACAATGGAATTCCTACATATACATAATTCAAGGCGCGTTTAGAAGCACCTTATAGTACTGTTTTGGGGCAGAGCAGTTGGACGCAACATGAAACAACTCTGGTCCCCTAAATCACCTGATTTGACTCTTCTGGACTTTTTTAACGGTGTTTTTTAAAACAAAATGTTTATGAACAATTTGCAATCTTCATCATTTTGAGATACTAATTCGAGAATGTATTTTAAACATGAGCCCGCGCGTCATCGAGAGTTCAGTGACCGAGAAATTAACAAACTTTAAAAAATGTTTTCAAATTTTGGAACTAGACTGCTCTTGGCACTCTGTACCCATTCTTAGAATAACGGCTTTTTGAAGACTCATCAGAAACAATAAAAGAAAAACTTTGACGTGGGATTCGTAAAATATTCCAAAAACTTGTTTCGTACTAATTTCAAGCACGGTCTATTAGTGTATTAATATCTAAAGTCATAATTTAATACAGAAATGTTAATTCGTTTCTTTCATCCCTTGAAGCTTAATTACTAACGTTTCATAAACGACCTAAAAAAATTATCCTTTTCTTCATTATTTCGATTGAAATTGGTCCTTTTGAACCTCTATCTTAAAATCGCTTTTTGGAATATAACACCTAATGAGAAGTTATTTTCATTACAAACATCAATGAAAGTTTCATGGTTTGGGTAATTTGAGTTCTAATGAGACATAATACATCAAGTTTTAATTTGCTTCTGTTTGACTTATTAATTAATTTTTGTTCGTTACCATTATTGGTGTGCAAGTCAATAACTAATATTCAGCTTGTTGACTGGTGTTAAATAAGGCTTATATAGCGTCAGAGAGACTAATAAATTGATCTGCGCGACATAAAGTCTTTATTCCCGCTGACCATTCGAGTTATGCATGTTGCCATGGCAACCTGCTCGCCCATATTCAAATTCGAATTTCACATTTCAATGATTTTTGAAGCCTAATGTTATTTATGTTTTAATAGGTCGTATCATTGGTAATGAAAAATGGCCGTGGAGAAAGTGTAGTACCTACTATACTCGCGTTTAATGTCTATTATTTGCACGGGAGACTTGCGCCCCTCGCTCGAGGCTCGGGATGTAAAGGCCTTCCCTAGAGAATGACAGTTATCATAAAAAGCTCGTATAATGATATTATATTGGACTCTATCTCTCGGTAGAGTAATTTCTCCAAAAATCTCTCTATATTCATTTCTCTTAGTTAAGTTTTCTGAGGAATTATGGAGGTTTTATATTTTCAATTCTCGTAAAGGTATTTTAAGACTAGCTCTCTTTTACACCCTAGAAGTTGAGTTTTTTCATATCCGAACTCGGGAAAAACATTCAAATTCGTTGTGAAATGAGGCAATAATAAAGATGTTATGGCCGTTTAAAAGTGGGGCAGCAGGGAAGGGACTTACTGCACAGATATTTTATAACTGGCTTCAATATTTAGTTATATGGTGATTTTGCAATGGTTTATTTTGATCAATAGACTCGAACCTGTAAACTACTCGAATGCTTCGCCGGTCTCAACTTACAACACCTCGGGGAGTAATAGGGAACTGATATTTTTTAAACTAAACGAATACCAATAGTGATTGAAGTTCACCGTCGATGTTAACTTTAATCTGGTGAATGTCGGTACCAATTTAGAATGGAACTTTAGTGTCGAGATTCAAGAGCTTCCGCTTTGGGTGAACTGATTGCTATAAGTGTCATTAATCTACTTCAGTCAGTTCGATTTGGCCCGTATTTTAAATAACTTGGGATTTGCTGATAATGTCAGTGACCTAAACTGGAGTATTTATATCGCAAGCAAATGTGATATGAAAACTTACGTTCCTTTCGCCTAGATCCGTCCAGATCAGCAGATTCGAGATATTAAACTTGTAATTGAGTCAGGCATTAGATGAGCCCTGATTACCTTCCAATACTGTTAAAAAATATCCGAAGTTTGGACATGAAATTCTGGAATTATCGTCGCCGGAATCTAAATTAAACCCGCTGGTAACCATATTTTAAAATTATCGATCATCGGGACGCGGTATGCTATTTCTGAAATTGAAATAATATTTTATTTGATTTGTGCCGATTGGATTGGATTTCTGTGTTGTGTAAACTATCGGTATTTATAATTACCTGACTATAAATCTGTTATGATTTGTTGCGAATGTGAGACTTTCAAAGAAAAATGCCAATCAAAAGCAACATTTGTCTGTTTACATGAGTCAGAAGATTACTGAGAAACCGTCCTAGTTGAGAAAAAAAAAGTTACATGGATACAAGCCAGTTAAATGCTAATTTTCTTGAACGAAACTCGTTGAATTATTTTTTATAACCGAACGACGAGTTTTTTTAGAAATCCCGGAACTAATTGGGTATGAAATAATCTCCAACTCAAAATTCTCCGGCACTTCTTAATAAACTTTTTAACTTTTCTCAAGAAACTTTGAAAGAAGTGTTGTAGCGAGTCCAGAATTTAAAACTTTGATGCATTAGATTCTCTTTAATTAGCCATATTTTATTTTCATTTTATATAGAAGGAAGAAGTTTGTTTTTTCGGAGGGTGCCTTCAAATAGCTTAGAGGGGTGTCGTTGAACTAAAATTAAAAGTTTTCGAAGTTTTTGGTCCTTTTCGAACAATTTGCCGGTCGACTGTGTGTTGTGCATCTATAAAATACTGTGTATACTATTGACCCTCGTTTGTTTTTTTTTTTAATTAATTAACTTTCGTTACCTCTCAGATTTTAGAAACTTTAAAACAGTTGGTAATTTACTAATTTTTCCTTTGAATAAATTTACTAATTCAGTCACAAAATAAATTATTTTTTCAGTTATTGTGGTCCGCAGGGTGGTCCATTTAACTTAGTCAGCTGGACTTTAAATTTATTTTACTCTCATTTCTTTTTGAGGCAAATACTTCTTTATTCGGGCTAACGAACTAAGTTTAAATGCCTCAGGGATTATTAAGGACCCTTAAGTCAAGTTGTTTTGGAAATTCACTTTGGGGTTGCTATATTTCTGAAGGTTTGTTCCACTTATTAACCAACTCCACTGTTAGTTTTCAGGCTACAGTAATGCTATTAACGGCTTAATAATGTAAATAAATGTCCCAAAACTTTTAGCTTCCATCGCTCTGTAAATAGTATAACTATGTGTACCTCGGAAATACAGATAAATCAACTTAGACGTCGGCAACGATGGGAGGTCACCGTAACTTTGAAGACGAAGAATTGCAGAAAAATACTTTTTTTCACGACTTCCCTGAAAGTTAACATAATATATAATAATGGTTTTAGTAACGGAAATAAATGCTAACACACATGAGTGTTAGGGAAAAAATCATATTTTCCTGCACACAGTGTAAAAAACTATTCCAAAAATTCACAGATAAATAGTAGATAAATAACGTGCACAATTTGCAAGAATATTTCTTAACCCACTTGTGTCATTTATTTTTCTCACTTACGACTGGTGTCCAACATTTCAGGCTCGTACGTTAAAAGTTGCTTCTTTTGCTTGTTACGGAGATAACTATGCCAACAGATTGAAATTGCAATTTCCCATACTGTTTCCACCGTAACAATAAGTGGATAATATAGACCTTTTTGTGCATGTTGCACCGAGATAGAATTAAAGCGAATATTGCTGTGGTAATATCTGCAAAGAAATATGTTCACAAACTTCCCAACAACTCACGAAATTGTTGCGGCCGAAAACAGACCAAATGGCTCGTCGTTGATCAGGAACTTAACATACTTCATGGAAAAGATACAATCTCTGATTCTAACTATAGATATCCTTGGTAGCTTTGATATAGCAATATATATACAATTATATCGATCAGAGGTCATATACCGCAGGAAGAGACGGTAAGTAAACCGGACTTTCCATTTAGTGCTTCAGTTAATACCAAAAGACACGGAAGGTCATTTCGTCCTTTATCTTATATTCTTTGATACTGTTCACCATAGCGGTTCAGCAGTTCTTTACTAAAAAAGTCATCCTGGATGGGATAATTTTTAAGTTTTTTTCTGTGTTGATGTTGTGGAAATTAATAATTCCTTTTTAAATGGTTTTTCTTTCAACAGTTCTTGGTTCGCTGAAGGGTTCTCATGTGCCTTTCGAACACCCCTTATCTTCGCTTTCAAGCTATCTTTCGCGAAAACAACCATCATTGGGTATCGCATCGCTCAAGGTCCACTTTGTACGTTTCTCCGTACCACTATATACTATATCAACATTTGGGAATGCAAAATTGAAATAACACGATTTGTGGTTATTTGTAATTTTGTGCTCATACGTTGTTTTTTTTTACTTTTTTTAGCTTCAAATTGACATCATTAAATTTACAAAATCTAGGTCAAATCCACATTTCACCCTGCATAGAATTTTACGTGCGTAATATAAACACAACAGATATAAAACCTTAATAATTTTTTGGAATATTCAATGGCCATAAACTGAGTTGTCATCTTCAATAAACGGTAGCTGTAGACGCTAACTACGACCGGTCATTAAGTCAAAATGGCTCGAAAAATGGCGTTTCAATTTAAAATTTACGCTGTAACGATGTATACTAAAATGATTTCATTAAAAACGATGCGGTAAATACGGCTCTTTTACCCTTGTAACGTTTAATGGCATCAGAGATGAATTTTCCTGCTTTACGTGGAAGTGAACATAAAACATTCCGGTATTGGTTAAACTCTGGAAAGTCAACATTTAAACATCCTCGTTTTGCACTGTTCATTCAATATTTGTCATTTATATCAAGTGATCGTCATTGGCTGTTGATCAATAAATAATATGCTTTTAGTGGACAGTTGTTATCTAACTTAAAATTACCCGTAAATCCAAAACAATTCCTTGCGCTGTAGTCAAAAAATTGGAGCTTTTGGGGCCTCTTAACGAGATCCAGGAGGCCTGAAACACTTTGGGAAAATCTCTCGGGCCTCAACGCCCCTTCTAAGGGTAAAGCGAGCTGTACAATTAAGTGCCAATTAGAAAAAGTATTTACATTGCCTTGCAATAGACTAAATCAAACATTTAGAAGGGGAATTAAGGTGAAAGTACCTAGGAAGAGCTATTTGTTAATTAATTTTTTTTGTCCTTGATGTAGAAAAGAATACGGGTTATGTCGTAGTAATTATTCAGATATATTGAGTTCTGTCAGGATAAAAAGTAACAAAGCGCCCGAAGGAGGAAGACCGGATCATATCCCAAGATCCGAATTTATCAGAGATAACAAGACGTGTGCCCTTCGGGGGCTTCGAGAGATCCATTCAACGTGGACGGATCAATCAAAAAACTTTTATATGTTATAAGGGTCAACACTTGAAGTATAAAAAACTACCAAAGATCAATATTTCGATATTCACATTATACGGCTATTTCAATATCTGATTCAAGAATGAAGACGCATTTGTTCTAACCCTGAACTGTAACTACTGCGACCCTGCGATCCCGGTATTATTTCCACAGAAAAGTTTTAAAGCTTAAATGACCTATAACCTATAGCCACCATTTGGACCGATTAATATTTCTTCAGAGCGTTGCAAATACTTTTCAAATCCCTGAAGCACTAAACTAAATTGATGGCGATTTTTATCGCTTTTTTGACATTAAATTGGCAACTCCTACGTTGAAGGGTCGATAAAGATACAAATCTGATTTGCCGCGTCCTGTTTCAGTGTGCTCGTTAACGGGCGTTACATTAACATTTATATTAAGAAGAATTGGTTCTAGTTATGAACTTGGAAATTTGGAAACCCTATTACCCAGTTACTTTCTAGTTTGATGGAAATGTTGTTTATATCCCTTCGACAGGTCTAATGCATAATTAACTAGTTGAGCAATATCAAGAAATTCCATTCGGAATTCAAGTTGGCAGTATGGTTCGCAGGATATGTTTATTAGTTTGGAATAATAATTTAATTAAACAGAAGCCGGAACTGACTATTCTAGGAATTTTCAATATTCTAGAGAAAAAATAAAATTTTATGATTATCAAACGTGCAATTAATGATTTAGTATTCTAAAAATCACAATTTCAAAACTCCTAGCCCATATCACTGTAAACTTAGTCTTAAACAAATAAAACCCAGACAGATTGGCAGAAATCAACTTGACCAATTTGTATTGCATTATACTAATTGAAAGCCTAGAACAATTGAGTTTTTATCTGGAAAGTACAATTTTTTTAATTAAATGTTCTATTAATTAACAGCTTTGAAATTTAATTTTTGCTTTGAATTTTGCTTTAGGACCATATTTTTGATAAGACCAGTCTCAGATTTAGGCGATTTTTCACCTTTTCACACGACAAGAAACAACAATGATTATTCGCCAGGTCAAATATATCATAAGTTAACGGTGGGTTTATGTAAAAACTTAATTTCATCTTAATTTAATTTAGATTTAATATAATTATATGCTAAAATATTTGGGCAACTTTTAAATTAAGTTATAAATTGGATTTGTTGTGTGAACAGTAAATCAACTTTTTAAATTAAATATGAAAATAAATCTGGTTTCTGTATAGACTCGCCTTAACTGAGCAAAATCAAGTAATTTCATTCCCAGTACAAGTTGGCCGCATTGTCAGTAAAATATGTTTCCAGGAACAGGATTTAATTAATATTTTACATAAATAAGAGTCAGTCCCGATTATTGTGTGAAGGTCGAAATGTCCAAATTTGGAAAAAATCAAATTTTATAGTTTCATTCTGGATTGTTCCGTAAAATGTCGAAAATCGAAAACAATTTGGCGATGTTGTTTTCTGTACATTATAAATCACCAAAAATTGTAACTTTTAAAAAATATAACATCTTTATAACTCCCACTATTTCGAAGACAGAGATAGTGACCACACCTGACAGCCCTTGTATAGATGAATTAAACCTAATGGAAATAGATGTTAAATACCGAATAATATATCTGGTGTGCAATATAAATATATGAATTTTTGTCGTTGGAAACTACGTCAAGATAGTTAGCTCTAAGAAAGTGTATTTAGGAATTGCTCCTTTTAAGCGCTAGACTGATTATATTTAATAATACAGTGTCCTCAACCTAATGAGGTCAAGCGTAGAGGTCTTGTAACCGGTAAGAGGTGCACGGTTAGTTAAAGCCGAAGAGACTGGTTTGATTTGAATTTCAATAAAATTAGGTTCATTTAAAAATTACTTATTGCTTAAACGTGAAATTAAGACATTATAAAAATACTTTTTGAGGCAAATCAATATCTCGTGCCGCATTTTCGGTATACTTAAAAGACAAAAGGTGCTGGAGAAAATGTGTTTTTTTTCTTCTCAGCGCTACATTAACTTTCATCACCATTAAATCAACTTTAGTTTTAAGGTTTCAGTACTTAATTACTTGATTAATTGTTAATTCACTTTGTTAAAAAACTTAAGTATCTAGGAACTTTGTTATAAAATGCAAACTAAAAACTAAGAAATTTAGTAATGACGTATAAACCACTTTAGACATCTACACTTAGGATAATCAAGTTGATAATAACTGAAGGAAAATTATTCCTTGTGATTGATAGATTTATTGTATTGATTAACATACCTTGTGCAACAAGTAGGTACTAATAATGTTTCTCAAAATATATTACCTGTTTATTTCTGTCTTGAGGAATACATCAAGCACACTTATCGATTCAAAACTCCTATTTTTGTTGTAAAACCTCCGATACATTAATGCGGGATTTCGTATCATCATTCAATGCCGAAATCGTGTTTAAAAATTAATTTTCAATCTGTACCATAAATTGTTCGAATGATGGCAGTAGGAAAAAGCAGCGCTAATGGCAAAGACAGCAAATTAAAAGTTAATTTGAACTCTTGCGGTTACGGATTCTAATTACAAGACGGGCTTTTGTTGAGCACTGCAACAAAGGCCGGAATGGAACAGGGATGCGACCAGCAATTTTAAAAGATTTACCCGCTTAAACTGGAATATAGTCGTTTTTAACCTTTGTATGTTTGGTGTGCTAAACATTAATAAATTGTTTGAGCTATTGCAACATGCGAACAAGCAGCTATAAAAGCATGTAATTCGGGTTCATTTCGTCATTTAGTAATGCTCTAAATGATAATATTTTCGATTCTAATCGGTTCCTTTATTTAAGTGTTTAGCGCCTTGTTAATCACGTAACATCTGGTAATTTGAGCAAATTCCTCACTAGATAATGACTTATTAAATTCGGAACTGCCTTCCAACAATATTAGAGCCCTCAATAGCTCTCTCGAACATAAAGTAAACAGGAAATAAATCAGCTACATATCGGGCATGCCAATTTTCCTCCCTGGATGAATTCCCATAAATCTGTCCAAGGCTATTTGCTTTCTATCAAAGTATACGTGCAATTGTTGTTCATACTGGTATCTCTGCTCATACAGTTCATAGAGAGCTATCGTTAATCAAATAAGTGAGATTTATTGGACTTTGGCAGAGTCTGAAAAGTTGTATTGATTTGTTTTGTAAATCTGAGCAATAGGTGTGCATACCTAATTTAAAGCATGTTACAATATGATGTAAACAGGCTTGGCAATGTACTTAGTAAGTTTGCTGCATAGACACCGATGTATTATACCTACATGAGATGTTCCCATGTAGTAAACTTACTAAGATTATACGTAGTGATTACACAAGCTTCTATCAGCACTGTCTAACATGTTAAAGTAATTTGTTGGTAAGCCTTGTCTCAATAGGGTGGTTTCTGCTTCAATTATATAGGTTCTAAACAAATTTGTAATGAGCTTTAGCAAGTTTTCGCTTCACTGTTCATTTATGTGCATTCAGCTACTTTGAAGGTTTCAAAATGTTTCCCTAGACAGTTAACAGTTACAACGAAACATATTTCTCTCGAAAAAATCGAGTGCAGAGCATTTTGATACGTAACTTATTTCGAGTTTCCATTAGAGAACCACTATGCTATTTCAAATAAATAAGAGGAATTGAATTTTCTCGATTGGACATTCCGTTCATAGAAGCGAAACATTCCGATCCGACGTTATAGTGGAATTGAACCACGTTTGTTTCAGTAACCGACTGGCCATTTCCGCAATTGAGGGGCATTTAAAATCATGGCTCTGAAATTAAATATTTTTCTTTACTTGGCTTGGAACAGACTGCTTCCTTGTTACTTCTTATGCCAAATGGAACGAATTAATAGGAAATAATACAAACTTGAAATGAACGAAACGCTCTTCATCCGCTGAGATTCCATGATCTGATTATTTTAACGGGCTTTAATCCTCACAAAATTGTGTTAACCTGACTTCCCATGCGTTTTTAACTCGGTGGAATGACGAGATTTCAACCAAATCACATGTAATTTGTTCAGATTAAAAAGTATCCTAAAACTATTGGTTTCATTCAGAGATGATCAAAAGTCCCGCATAAATTCGTTAAAAATTGAAGGAAATGTTTTTCATGAACATTTTGGAACATGTGAAATATTGCTTTTGGTTGAGTATTTTCGACGTAACAGAGATGTGTACTGAATTACCCATGTAGTAGGTAAATGTATTTTTGATCTCATATATATTATGACGTTTTTGAGTTCTTTGAAAAATTATGAATATATTGCATGAAACATACCCGTATCTAAATTCAAAAGGTTTCGAAAAGAAATAAAAAAACTAGAAAAAATGGTAGAATTATTAATATTTAAAAAATAATACTATAAATTAGGATAATCTAATGTATTAAATGTTCAAGCTGTTCCGCGTTGATTTTCTGGCAATAGGCAAGCCGCAATTCAAATTCTTGAAGAATTTTTATTATTATTTGAGGAGATATTTGTTTAGCTTCTTTAGTAATTTTATTTTTTAATTCTTCCATATTGTTGAGCTCATTTAAATGCATCCTTCGTTTCAGAAAACCATATAAAAAAGTCCATAGGCGTAAGAGCAGAAAACCTAGCATACCAGTCTAATTATCATATTGCGCAAATATTTCAATAACTGTTGAATTTAGACATGGGTATGTCACATAAAATATGTTCACAAATTCTCAAAGAACTCAAATCCGTCATAATATACATAGGACTCTATAAGAAAAAAAATTAAAAATTACATTTGTTTACTACATGGGTAATTTTATATACATGTCTGTTAAATTAAAAAATGCACAATTAAAAACAATACTTGATGAGTTCCAGTATATTAATAAAAAATATTTCCTTAGATTTTTGACGAATTTATGTAGGGTTTCTGGTTTTCTATGATTACCTAGTTATTGCAGTATGAATACGCATGCGCCCTTACAAAGTTGAAATCATTTATGACATGGCGAATAGGATACTTTTGTAAACTGAATGATTGTATAGTATCACACAAACCTCAGTTGAAACAAGCTTATTTCAAATGAATCAGATTTCACAGGGATTTCACTTAATTTAAAAGTAATTACAAACGTACTACATAAATTTTGTACGAGGAAAATTAAATTATTGTGATATTACCTTTTTTTTTAATTTGATGATATTGTGAAGAAAATTGAAATTATCCGGTTTCATGGAGCAATTGAGAAATTGATGGAACGGAATTTCACCCAAATTTCACGTGAACTTAACATAACAAAAGAAGGATGTTGCATATAAATTTGTTTGAGCAATAGATACATATTTTACATAAATCTTCCGAGAAGGAAATTGAATCCTCTTAATATCACATAATCGTTTTTGGAGCCTGTTTACATGAAAAAAGTTGAGTCCTGATAAAATGGAAGTAGGGTGGTTTCATGCACGATTTACCAAACTGAGTGAACCGGATTTCACACAAAATTCATCTAAAGTTTAGCTAGTCCTACGAAGAGAATCATTGTGATTTAACTGGGTAGTCATAATAACCTCAAATTGAATATTTGTACCTTTGATAAAATTTAATTGAGGTGATTTCATATATGACTCTGCCAACTTTGTCGATATCAATTTTAGACGATATTTATCATCTTTTATTAGCTCCTCCTAAAAAGAACTTTTGGATCTTTTAAAAGTTCTTTGTAGCCAAGGACTTCTTGAGGAGATCGCATCACGTTGTAAAACTGGAAAAAAACCGTATCTCTTGATTAATAACCCCACTTCCCCCTGGCAGATTCAATTCCATTTCTCCATTCTTATTTCAACATAGTTGAGGCAGCAAATAATAAATAGAAAGGATTATCTTTTGTGCTTTTCTGTCAACACGCCGCAAGCAATTTCCCAAATAAACAAGAGAAGCTAGATTTTATCAATCCTTCTATTGTTCAAACAATCAAAAGGTTCCGATTGGAATTTACAAAAACAATAAAATTTCGATAGGAACAAGATTCTCTCTTATTTCTGTCTGTATTTGTCCTGAACGCTAAGCGAAAATACACTGGGCGTTTTGCTAACTACTTCAATTTGTAGAGTTCAAGAAAAGGGCCTAAGTAGGCGTGTAAATATCCCTTCTACCTTTGCATTTGACTTTTTGTCTCCGTAAAACCCTCTGTGTCTGATCTCAGTCTGGGGAACAATAATTAACTGTCCTTAATTTATTTGTCTGAGGACTTGCCTTCAAGCTATAAATTTTTTTGAAAGAGCAGATAGGAGAACAAATCATATTTTTGTAGAGAAGACAGCTATTTCATTTCCACTTAAACTTTTAAAAGGACGAATTGAAATTTTGTCGGAATTCTAATTCCAAGATTTGCAAGTCTGGAAACGAATTGCAATTTCAGTTTAAGGTTGGCAATTATTGCGCAATTTAATTGTCGCCGGTTTGAAATTTCCCGGAGATGAATTTCGAACTAATGGATTTTTCCTCGGCAGAAGTAAAATGAAATGTATAAGCGTGTGAAAATCGGTAAGTACGTTTTTCTCGCTTAAAGTTAAACCCGCGAAACTTTCGGATAGAGTCCCCTGCGAGCACGATACAATCAATCTAACAGCCATAAATCATTACGTTCCCTTAAAGTAAATCAAACTTGTTCGAAACTCAATTCCACAATGTATCCAAAGAACTTTTCAGGATAAGAGGAGCGCTTCTCTACCTGAAAAACTTTGACGGTCTAATAATGAAAGTTCCCGGTACAGGTTGTATGATCTCAGCGTTCGTTGCAACTTTTAGCTGGTTTTTCTATGTTGTTTTGTGTCCCAACAGTAGCGAGGCGATAACTAATTGAAATGGATCAGCTAAAAATTTTCCTTTAAGTTTTTTCGACTTCGAATCTTGCCTCGTGATGGTAGTGCCATTTAGCCTTCAATCAAAGGAGAACCCCGCACGGCTCATGGAAGTCTCGAATTGAAGCTTGAAGAGAGGGACTTTTTGCCACAGATAGACTTCAGGTTAATTTGTTGTACCACAAAAGGGCTTTCTTTTAAATTGGTTTTAGGTCAACAGCGTCCGTCGAACGATATAAAAAAAAATCAAATGGACATTCCACCTCCAAGATATAGGGCATGTTTAAAGAACTTGATTTTACACACATTTTAATATACTGTGCGGCTCTACATTGTTCCCTGTTAAGGAGTTCCTTTGACAAACCAAACGACGAAAATGACAATTTGATTTATAACAAAATGGACTGTGTTTAAGTACACTTATTTTAACTAATAACAGAATTTATTGGTCTAAGTATGAAGAGGAAGAATGCTTAATTGGGCGGGTTACAAACTATGATTTTGATCACATATCCAACACCGATATCGCTCTAACACGAAGAGAAGAGAAAAAGATCCGAATTACTTCGATTACTTCCTAAGTCGCTTTTCTGGGAATATTGCAGGCCCACCGAACTGCAGATCGTGGCAATAGTCCCAACCGAGAGAGCTTCCTTTGACTAGTAGCACATTTCCCAGCCATAAAGCACCCTCGATTGTGGTTTGATGGACACTGTGGTCTGACACTGAGATGGTATTCTTAGAATAAGTATCGCAGTACATGAGCGTACATACAGCTTAAGGGATAAAGTACAAATAACTAACAACTAACAAAATCAACAACAACAAAAAGACAATAACTTAAAGTCCCTAACATTCCCCCTATTAACTTTTTAACATATTATATATATTTTTTTTAATTTAAAAGCAGCATTAAATAGATAAATAAATACTATTTTTAGCGTTTGTTTATTGTTTTAATGTTGCTTACGTCACCGATAGGACAAAACGGCCGATTTTAAAAAATAGAAACATGGGTCAAGCGACACCTCAAAGTAAAGGTCTTTTAAAACTACTATTCAATGGTGTACAATGATTCAAAATCCAGCAATTAGCCTGTGACAAAAATAGATATCAATTTGTTAAAAAATGCAATGCAAACTCAGTTAAAGAGTACGTAAACAATGAAAAAACTTGTTTGTTGATAGAAAATTGTTTTTTTTTTTTGATTTTGTGCTCCCATTATTTATCTTTTTATTTTTTTTACAAAATAGTTTTATTTTAATTAATGGTGAAGTAACTAAATCAGAAAAAAACGTCAAATTTCTGACGTGAAAATAAATTTTAATTAATATTATTATCGGTCCGTGCATTAGAAAGTCATATTCTCGCCACTTTCACGTCATTCTGCTGCTTATTTCTCGTTATTCTCTGGCCAGTTTGCAATGCCTATTTAATGTGTCTCTGCTACCTGGGATTGTAACGTGAATATCTGAAAGAAAAATAATTTTACCTGTAGTAACGTCATATTGATCCAAACAGAAAAAAGTGAATATTAGTTTAGATTTGTTGTGAATATTCATGATTTAGCCCAGCCTTCGTCGGAATTAAACCACCTCGTGATATCACCAGTATATTATCACAAATTTTACTGGCCTGCTTTCATGGGGATCTTAATGAATAGAAATATTCCGGCTTCATGTAGGTTTCACATGGACTAGTGACATTTCTAAGAGAAACGTGTACACAGGATCCGTCATACGTATGGATTAACGGCAATCATTTTTTCAATAATCGTTTCATCAAAGAAATGATCCACTTAAAAGTTTCAGGGCTAATTTGTGTTTTTTTTCTGATGACTTTGAATTTCTTTTTCCTTGCCCCATAACAGTCCACCGAAGTCTAACTTCTCGTTTTAAACTCGGACGCTCTATTTGTTACTTGTTTTATGGGATTTGCACTTATTTGGGCACACAGAAATACAAAGTTTTATTGGAGTTAGAAAAAGAATTTTAAGGAAAACAATTTTTCCTTATTTCATTAAAAAAATGAAATTCAATTAAAAAAGGAAACTATCGTAAACACTCTATGCATGTTTCAAACATCAAGTAAACTGCAGTCCAGTAATTCCATGTTTATTTTAAAGTAAAGCATTGCCAATTTTTTGCTTGGTGAAATAGAGTGTCCTGCTCGGTTACCTCATTTAAGTCCCTGCGACTTTTTCCTTTGGGGCAATTTAAATGATCAAGTTTACAAGGATTGGCTAAATAACGAAGATGACTTGAGGGCTTGTATTATCGGTATAATGCAATCGATCAAGCAAGACAGGTATGTTGATTTAAGATCATTCATGCAAGGAATGGCACTGTGTTGGGATAACGACGGAAGAAATTTTGAGCAAATGCTTTGAATATTAAATAAAAATTAATTCTTATAAGCAGTAATTTGCTTTTTTAGCTTTTTTGACTGAATTGGATTTTTTTAATAGAACAAGGGAAATATTTTTTTCTTATTTAGCCCCAATAACATTTGATGTGTTTTTAAGCTGAAATAAGTGTAGATTTTAAAAAACCAATCAGAAACAGAGGGTCAGATTTCAAAAAGGAATGTTGGATTTCATTGGACTGTCATGGGGCAAGGAAAAAACTTCAATGTCATCAAAAAATGGCGACAAATCAGCCTGCTATTTTTACTTGAAAGATTTTTTGATTGAAAAATTATTTAAATAGTTTTGCCGTTATTCCATATATTTGACAGGCCCTGTATATTGTTGCGACATCGGGGTTCGAATTATTCTAGTAAGCTCGTTTGCAACGTAAACACTATTTATTAATTAAACACTAACATACAAACATTAATATTAACGTACCAAAATATTCTGCATACATCAAAAGAAGCAGTAAATCTCTCGTCGAACGCCCCATGATAAACATTTTTTACCGCTGTTTTTACCTGCGGCTGCCACCCTCCAGTCGTAACAATATCAATTGATTGACAATCAGCAGATAGATGTTGAACAGACATCTGGTTTTGTTTCATCCATTCATTACTTCCGCCAACCGAACTTGATATTGGGAGGTGCGATGCAGTGGACAATCATGTGTTTTCAATTCTTGTTTTTCCTTCAAGAATTGTTTTTTTTTTTTATTGGAGTTTTTAGGAGATGTACTTAATAAAATAATCCGGATAACATCTAGACTCAGTTTTAATATGCAACAATGTGAGTTATACGTCTTCGACGTTTACATCAACCATTCTGCTCCACAAAATGAAAATGATCAGAATGGTAATCTTGAACACACTTCAGCTTATAATGCGCTTAAATCACTTCAAACTTCGCTTCTAGGAGTTGACGTTTAATTGGATTTCTCATTTGAAACTGGAGAAAGCAGCTCCAATATCGTTTACGTATAAGTAACTGGAAATTCGGTAAATTATCATGTATTTTCTGTTATTCCCGGAAATCGATAGGCGCAGAAGTTTTGGGCACATTCTGTAATAAATGTTTGGTCGAATTATTTTGCATTGAACACGTTAATTCATTAGACAGGTGTTTAGTTTTATTATATTTTTTTCATTTGGAGCGTTTACACACATGTAACCGTTAGTTACTAATTACGTATCAATGTAGGTTAATAGAAATGTGGTACTGCCAGCGCGTTTGAAGTAAATACTCTCTAAGCATTTAATTTCCAACTTTATCATACCATACTAATTAGTTTTTATAGCATCTGAAGCTCAAAGGATATAAACTAAAATAAAATTATAGGGGATCTCTTGAGACACAATAACGTCTCGTTTTTATTACCTTATCCTTCATCAATTCATCTCTAATAAAGTTGGCTTCTTCGATGTCAGAAGAAAACATTGTGTAGGATACTTCTAATCTCTAATAGATTTAATACATCAATCGTTGTCACAGTCAGAGGGCTGAAAATAAATTTCAAGAAAAACGAAATTGCTCAGATAAATGGTGGAAAACTCTGGTCGTAAAATTGGAGGTAAATGGGCTTCTTAAATGAAAGGACTGTTTACTGAAAATGCCGACATAAAGTGACCCTAATTTTAGCTTTGATTATTTCCATTTAATCAATGTTTTTTTTTGTGTTCGTAATTGTTCTATAAACATTAGCGATAAAAAAATTATTCCGCCTTTAAAGTTATTTAGTACTCCAAACCGTTTTGTCATGCAGGTTTTAATAAACAACAAACAGTGTAGGGTACCGTAGACTGGACGTTAAAATTGTTATATTAATTCATAAAATAAAAAGGCCAAACCGCTAAAAATATGTGAAAATTTTCCGTGCCAACAATTATAATTTAAAGCTGGCAAATAATATTCTATCGTATATGGAGCGAATAAACTAATTTTATCTAGGACCAGTGTTTGTTCATAAAATATTAAATTAATTTATTCAATTTTTCGTGTGGGATAAACGGGAGTTCTGAAATTATAATAACTGAATTATATTTTAATGAAAGCTGGTAAATGAATGGATTTCACAAAAGATGGTTTATTAAAATATGCGATGAGGAGGTCTGACTTACTTTTAAAACATGTAATCAAAGTAGTAAGAAAAACATAATTTTCTACTGAGTGCAAGCTCCAAATGGGTAGCAGACGAATAATAAAAAAACGTCATATTTCTTCGTCTTGATTATTATGACACATCGTCCTTAACATTGTTTAAGATGTATATAAACATCTTCAATTTGATCCTCTTCCTATTGTTTAACGATTTATGATTGAAGTTGCCTGGAACTACTCTCGCTTCGTCGTCATTACAAAAACTTCTAAAGCATGTCGTCTTTTAGGAAATAGTTGTCATACGGTTTTTCCTTTAAGACCTTTTTTATGGCATTAATCATTTCGCCATTGCCCCGGGGTTTCTTTACTTTATAAGCTGTTAACAACATACATTAAAGCTAAATTTTAAATATTTTTCCCCTGTGGTTTTCCGATGTTTCACATATTTAGTTCAAAGTTGACGCCCACGTTTCTCATAACAGTCTGCGCGGCATGGTGCATACAATCAATCAAATAATCTATTCGATGATATTTTTTCAGGGGTTAGGTCAGGCCCCTTTTTATTGCCACATTTTTGGAATGAGAAGATGCACTTAACCAAATTTGCAATTAATATGTGCCCAAGTCTGAGAGAAGCTACATCATTTGTACCACGATTCTCGCGTTTGTCAGTAGGGCGCACACAGAACTCCATAATCATTTTAGTTCCGTTTGGAGAAAATTTGGGGAGGTCCGATCCTTCGCAATGAAACACTATTACAGTATAATCGTCGTTAATTATGATTATGATGGTTTTGAACCAATAAGCAATCGATAATAGGAAGAAAATTAATATTTTGGCAAATCCGACGCCAATCGCAGATAGGAATTGAGGTCGCCAGCGATTATAGAAAGACTTCAGCAGTTTTAGGAAAAATCCCTACGGTTGGTAACGCTGCGCCGATTTAGAATAGCTAATGCAAATGAGGGAGCTCCAGTTGCCAAAGTTGCCACCCATTTCATCAGAAGATTTATTTGTTGGAAACTGAATTAAGTAGAAGAACTGACCACGTTTGTAAATGAGTGTGCGATTGGGCTACAGGGAGGTGTACAGGATCAACATTGGATAAAGTAAAACCAACTCTTAGCCCCTTGATTTTGTTGATCCTTCTTGCTACTTGTTAAAACGGAATTGGTACTAAATCCCCAGTAAATTGAAATTAATTTACTTGCATGTAATTATGGCTCTCAGGAGTGTCATTAGTATCCCTGTTTTCAAAAACGGGTTTGCTCAGCTATCACAGAGCTTCGTTCGCTTTTTTTGAAGATCTACTATTTAGATTCTCACAGAACTAAAATTTTAAATGCAGGCCTATCGTGTTTTTGTTTTTTTTTTGAAATGGTTGAGAACATGCTCGAAACGTCAAGACGCATGGAAACAAACTTAGAGTAAAGGCTGAACGATGGCCTGAAGCTGAAAATATTTTTTTTTACATTGAATTCAATTTCATGTCCATCGTTCCGTATTAAAATCCCAAAATCACCATGATGTGACTATTCCTCCTTCCAGGAAGTAAACCGCAGAAAAAGAATACAAATAGTCCCGTTACCATTGCGGCCATCACCGTCCGACAAAGACGGATAACGTGGCAATCCTGACCGAATTCCCCCCGAAGACAAATCTCCCGATCTTTTATCGTATTCTCCAATTTAACTTAACTAGGGGGAATTCAATACAAAAACTCCGTCCGGTTAAACAAACTTTAAAGGATTTACTGCGGAATCGGACGAATCGAATCGGCAGGAATTGCGACTTTTTACTTTTTTCGAGGCTAGAGTTGTATAGAATTGATTCCAACGTTGGTCAAGGTAGAGTGCACTTAATTTAAAATTGCTTTATATTCGCTGGTACAAAGCCAATTGAGGAGAGTAATTAAATTAAAACAGAGTCCACTATGTGTGGGAAGAGAATGAGGAAAATGAAAAACGGACGCGAGTTGAATGGCAATAAGGCTGTTGCATGTGTTGAAGAGCATAAAGCACGATTTTAGTAGTAGCAGATATGAATAATATTTTAAAGGTCACAAAATGCGTCGCATTAAGGCTTTTGATGATAAAGTTTCCAAGAAATTCATAATTCGGCCCTGAGTGATGGCACCGGTCTAGTTGCAAACGCATTAGCTGTAACAGGCACTTAACTCGGCGTTTATTATGTAAAATGTCGTTTTGAAAGGAAATCCCCTATTGGCATCAGCTGCATTTAAACCTGAAAAAAGAGTAACGCCTTTGTGGCACTGGCCAATTGAAATAAAGTTTTACATTTCAGTTAATAAAGCGCTTAAATTGCTTTCAGGCGCTTTCGCCCGGTGATCAGATTTAATTGAATTCCTCTGTTGACTGTAATGAAAAGAGACGAGAGATGATTAAAGACTGACTTTCGAGGTTATTAAATTATACAGATAGGTGCCCTCAAATATCTGCATTAGTCAGTAGCAATCACCTCGAATGTCCAGTCAAGTTCCCTATTATCGTGTGTTTTGAAATCGCGTTTGGAAAACGTGTGCCCGATCATCCTCTTCGAACAATATTGCAACACATACACTCGTCGGTATTAAAAACGGAAAAACTATAAATTTAAACAATATGTATGTGATCACGTCCAACTTTTTTACTTTTAGTCCTATGTTAAAATTCTTTATTACAGATTAGAGGAACATGGTACAAGGTTAATACAATGTTTCGAGATATTTCAAAAAAGCTGAAATGCATACCTGATGTACGGGGAACGGAAATGATGCACTTTAATCTAAATTTAGAATACCCTGTAGCGAAATTCGGCATTTAGTTATAATACTATTCTCTATTGATGTATTTTCTGTGCTTTGTACTCAGGCTTTATTGATTTTGGTGTGTTCTTCCTTATGCTGCTTTTGTTGGGGTATGGCTTCCTTCTAATGCACGATAATGCACGTCAATGTCATCATTTGTGTTATGCACCAGTCGTCATTAAGTCCAGATCCGAATCCAATGGGACGTATGTGGAACATGCTTGGGCGAAGAATGCGAGGTCGTGTTCCTGCTCCTTTACCCATAAATCAGGTACGACAAGCTCTTTGGGAGGAATGGGAACTTATTCTTTATGAGATCTGTCGCCATTTGATATTAGGTATGCCAAGAGAATACGCAAACGTCCGCACACATGAGGATAACACCCGCTATGAAAAAATTTTGCTTACAAATCGTTTAAAAATTTTGCTTATTGCGTTTTTTCAAATCTGTGCTTTAAATTGTTGCAGGAACTTTTCTTCCAATCGACGTCCAATCGCGGTTGGAAACTATTGTTTCTTTCACTGCGTCTGTCTTTGCTATTATAATCATAAAACATCACAAAGTCTTATCAATTTATTGCAAAATACTATCAATCAATCAATTTGCTGCAAAAAACTAAATATTACGCAAAATTTTCATTAAATTGTGGTAAATTCTACTCCAGTTTTTGTTCGCCTACATTTAAATATAACATGCAACATTTACTACATTCATTGCTATATCTAACTAATACGAAAGCGAAACGTAATGTTTCCAGATTTACCCTGTTTTCCTGCTCATTTACTACATGTTTGTAATGAATTATCAGCGGAATTGATGGGCAGCATTTAGCACTCTACGGAATAAATTTTGATCTACAAATTACCCAATGTTTATACGATATCTCAAGAACAAAATCAGTGATATCCTAAATGTCTTTTGATATAAAGGGTGTTCCATCTGTTGGTCCTTTTTTAATTGTGAAAGAAAACGCACTTTTTAAGAGGAAAAATCAAAACATTTTATTGAAAGTTGTAGGTTGTTCTTTGCCATTTTATGTATGGAACACGACATCGCACATATATATGTTCACCACGGCTCCGTTTACAGGACATCATCCGAACATCAAAATTTTCAATGACTTTTTGCAGAATTAACGGGTCTATGGCCGTAATTTCGGTTCGAATGTTGCGCTTGAGATCTTGAATTGTTTGGGGAGCATTGGCATATACTTTACTTTTCAGAAAACCCCACAGGAAGAAGTCCAATGGAGTCAAATCGCACGATCTCGGGGGCCAATTGACGTCCGAATTTCGCGAAATTATGCGGTCCGGAAATTTTTCATGCAGTAAGTGGATTGTTTGGCGAGATGTGTGCGCTGTTGCTCCGTCTTGCTGAAACCAAAGATCAGTGGCACCAATCCGATCAATTTCTGACCATAAAAATTCCGATATCATGCCACGATAACAATCTCCGTTGACATTTAGGCTTTTTCTTCACGATCTTCAAAAAAAACGGGCCAATAACTCCGCCAGACCATAGGCCACACCACACAGTCACTTTTTCGGCAAGTATAGGCTGTTGATGATATTCATGAGGATTTTCAGCTCCCCATAACCTACAGTTTTGTTTATTAACGTGGCCAGAAAGATAAAAATGTGCTTCGTCGGAAAAGATGATTTTTGCTGAAAATCCATCGATTCTTTCCAGCATCCAATTAACAAAAACGCGCCGCTGTAAGTGGTCAGCTGGCTTTAGTTCTTGCGTTAATTGAATTTTGTATGGATGCAAATGAAGATCAACATGCAAAATTCGCCATAATGTTGTTGGCCTGAGGCCTAACTCTTGGGAACGATGTCGGATCGATGTTGGTGGTTGATCACGAACACTTTCACTCACTGTGGCCCCAACATCTCGACTACGAACTGGACGAACATGTTGGCATGCTCTGCGACCCTCCACTGAACCAGTTTCTTCAAAATTAGCAACAATTTTTCCAATAGCACGTTCAGTTGGACGTGCGTGTCGACCGAAACTTTCACGTAATTTGCGAAACGTATTTTTTTTTTGAACGACCATTTTCGTAATAAATTTGGATAACTAAAATGCGTTGTTGTGTCGTAAGCGAAACCATATCTGCAAATGGCATACTTTTGACAGTTCACATTTGCCATGGATATGAAAGTTTGTAAATCTGGCATACCTAAAATTGATAGTTCAAAAAAGGACCACCAGATGGAACACCTTTTACAAGTTTTTGGAGTCTTTTGTAAGGGGAATTTTCCTTTATTTTCTTCGTGTTTCTACTCATTCGCTTCATCAGGCTTGTGTCCATGCAGCGCCCAACATCCTCATTCGTTTTTTACTTAAACTCGCGGACATCAATGTTCTCAACATAAATTACAATATTTAAGCAAATGTTTACTCATCCTGTGCACATTACGAATACCAATTTTGCAGGTAAGTGATTTCCTCTCGGTAATGACGTACTTCAATTCATATTTAAACTCGTGACTAAATTAACAGTCAATGTGGTGTACGCTCTGAAAGTTTTTTGTATTGCATTTTTGTGTTTGTTGATTTTGGCTCTTCGGAATGTGTCCAAATTAATCAATTCTCGTGGATAACAGGCGGCAATTCCAACTGGTCTCGGATTACTTCGTCTCTCCCCTGCTCCTTGAGTCCAGGAATTAAACAAAAAATAGATAACGACTGTTACGTTTCAAATTAAATTTCTACGTTAATCAACTGTTTCGATTAGCACAAATTCTGTAACAGAATTAAACCTCAACCACACTGGACTGGGAACTTTCTGAATATCATTTAAGCGCGTTTATATCGTGAATGGCAAAGTTTGTTTCAATTGCTATTCCCGCGAAAGGCGCTGATTTTGTATTCGCGTTTATTTACTCTGTACTACCAATTTAGTATTACTCGTAAAGTTTTGCACTTTGCAAACGCAAAGTTAGTTTTTAGTCTGGCGGCCATTGAGCTGAAAGTAGGCAAATAAGTAGTATCAGCTTTAAGTTGGGCAATTATTGCGAAAGCGGCTTTTGTTCGCTCACTTCTCCACTTTTCAGCCGAGTTTTCGTTTTGAATTCGTTTAAAAATGATGCCATAAACGATCGTCATAAATGATGTTTATTTCGAAGGCAGTTTAAGCTGGCGATAACCAAATATTGGAGTTCAAAAACAAATCCTTATATCCACTTAAGTATCAATATTTAATGAAGAAGTTTGGATGAGCAATTTACCGGAAGAAAATTAGGTACTTCTCAGTCGGGGCCGTTTCGCTAACTGCTTGTTTTCAGATTAGTTGATAGAACGAAATGCGACTTCTACGCAAATCGAGACAAGACCGAGGGAATTTCTTCGTCATTTATTTGCGAATTAAGTGAATTATACCGACTCAATCAATAGGCAATAGGAAGTTGATAAAACGGAAATAAAAGTTTCGCGATCCGACAGCCGCAGCCATTCAAACAAAGTTCGGTGTTCAAATTATTAAGGGGTTTCTAAATTATAACTTGCGCCCAAGTGGTTGGTGCTTAATTGGGTTTCCCAGTTTGCTCTTCTCAAAAGTGTGGAAACGTTGTTGGGGCAAGGCGAATTAACTTTACTAAAATTCAGCTTGATAAGGCAAACAACAGCTATGTAATATAAACAATCTTAAAGAACATTGGATGTCTTGTTTTGAGTCGTTATGCAAAACATCTTCATTATTCCGCAATTTTAATTGGAATCATGTCGAATCGTAAAAAAAAAAATCACATTAAGTAGATTCCGTATATCAGTCAGAAGACGAAGCATTCCGCGTGAGTTCAAATCATTTAACCTCACACTCCTCATTTTAATAAGAAATTTCGCAAATTTCTTTTAATTTACCGATGTCAGAATAAAATCTTTTGAAGAGACGGAAAAAGCTTCTGTGGGAGTTAGCGTACGTCCGCGCCTTTACGTTAAATCAAACAAGTCTTTGGCGAACTTATACCATCAAGAAGTTATGGGTGCTCTTTGGCTTAAAGGGAAGTATGTTGATGTTCCTTCGGGGTGTTCCTGAACTATTTAACTGCATAATAACTGTTCGTATACAATAACTTCAAGTTGCTCGGAACATTCGATAGAGTTTTTCAATCGACGGCCATCAAATTAACAAACGAAGACGAGTCCGCACTCACCTCAATCATCTTGATCTTGAATTGAATGACATTTTTTATTTGAAACTGGGCTCTCAGGATTCAGCATCGAGTATGTGCTCTATAACCTTAGTGGATTGAAGTTTAAGAACTTGTTGAAATATATACTAAAGCTGTTTCTTGTGCTATCTGCTTGGCTTTCAGTTCATCCATTTGTTAAATCTGATATATTCTTTTATACTTTCCATCAATTTTCAGGCAGTAGATTTAATGACAATATCTCCCTCTGGAATTTAGCGGGGCAACCCTATTTCGCTCAATTTAATGTTTTTTTTTTTTGGTGAATTGCGTTTTCGACGTTTTCTTGATAATGAAGGAAACAATTACATTTATAATCATATCCTCAGGAACGATAAGCCTATTTTTTTTACGTCTAGATATTATTACAGACTGCGTTCTATTTGGTCGAATGACACCTGCTTTTTTTTCATAAAACGGAATATTAGGCATAGAAAAAATAAGAAATCCATCTCTGGAGGGCACTGTCTTTTACTCCGTTGAATATCGATCCTCTCCGCTTCGCGTTGGGTCTCAAATTATTCGCGTGAGTAAAAGTAGCACTTTCCTATCCCGTTGTGAAAATAACTATGTATGTTATGAATATCTTGATTTAAACGTACCTAAAATCTAACTTTTCTCTACTCTAGCACAATAGATGGAAGCTTACAATTTCCTTTAAATATTATTTTTTATTAGAACTGCTGGAATATCCTTACTATATATGCAGAGTGCCCATTCGAGACTTACCACTCCTATCTTATCTTTACTTTAAAGATTCCGGCAAAATCTTTAGACACGTCATTGATATTTTCAGATGGGACGAATATTGGCATAGGACTTAACTCTCTGGGGGCAAAATCCTAAGTGCCGGAGCCACATTTATAGAAACCTCAAATGGACGGTATAGTTTTCGAATACGTAATGGAAAATGATCCCTGTAACTTACATTTCTTAGCAGTTATCTCTTAAATTTAATCATCAGCGAGCGAATAGTGGTTTTAATTTTTCCCGCCAATCACCTCAGCATTTTCATTTAAAAACTTTTCTCTATGATTTTTTTGCTTGAAATTTTGAAGGTTTTTTTTATATACTTATACGTTTATTAGATTGGTAAGAAATGTAATCAAAAATTGTCTCTCTGAAAGGCCGAAAGGAGAAAATAAACCTTTTCATGTAAGATTTTTTTAAAAGATTTCTTTAAACATGACTTTCGGTCTAAGGAGTTTGCCTTGAAAAAGTTAACTCTTCTGCCAATATTCGGGATGTAAATAATTTAAATATTCTTGGCGCGTTTCAGGAACTTCTGGAATGTTTTACAATTAAGAAAAACTAGGGATTCTAAGTTTTGAAATGAATACCCTTGCTGCAAATCTTTAGCCAAAATACTATCAAATTAAACGAATTCACAGAGTAAACTTAACTTCTTTCCCTCATGCGGACCTGGTTTAAACGGATATTCGACCTGAATTGGGCGTATTTGGGCGGAAATACGTGGGCCTAATTATGTCCCTAAATCATCGTTTTCAAGCAAAAACTTTTTAAATTTAATTCCCCCCTGGATCGTCCCTCAAAGCCACGGTACTTAAATTCACGATGAGGAATATCGGAGCTATATTTCTCGGTGAACAGCTTTCTTCAAGAATCCCTTAATGATAAATTTGCTTATTTAAAGTTGGGAAATTCACGCATATGCGACTCCCTGGCACAATTTCGCTGAAAAACACCTGGGATGAAGCAAAGGTGGTTTTGCCCTTAGTGAGTGTACGTTTCGCGTTGGATTTGGAGTGTCCTCGTTTGGGAATGTAACGATGTTGAGACCATTACATTCATTGGCCGATAAGGAATATTGGCGAATTGGCTCATGAAGAGAAGTTAGTCTAAAAAGGTAAAAACGCTTCTGCTGATAACAGAGCCAGCTGTCTCTGCAAACACAGAAGCGCATCTGATAACAGAGTAATTTAGTGGCGTCACGAATTAATCGTGGGGCATTTGCAGTCCGCCCCTGATTCTAATTCGCGCACAGACGAGTGCATTTGAATAAATATGCTAATCCGCAGTTATATTGCCTACGAAAATGCTCTGTCTGAGAGATAAGATTCCTACCCTGTAGCAAAACGTATATTCACTTAAAATTTAAATCTCTATTAAAGGGATTTTGATATTCAAGTTCTTTGCGGATTTGGACATGGACACGATGAAACAACCCAGGGCTAACGGCTTTGGGGATGTTAACTTTATATTTTTCCGGAGGTAGAGTATGCATTGAGTTAATGTAGTTGGTTTAGCTAGTAAAACCAATTACCGGGACAATGGAATTTGGGGACAAAACGTCGGTGTGGCAAAAAGCTTTGCGGTGCAAGTTTGCCCATCAAAATTTTCGCTCGCGTTTTAATTTCGCGTCAACCACCTCGCCGAAGCTTCCGACAATATACCTTTCGGTAAAAAATATTACCATAATAATGGCATTATTGTGGACAATGTCTGCTAAAAATTAAAATTTATTCAACGTGGAAACGGGCTGCGGAATTAATGAAACCATGATGCGCGCATTGCGTTCAATTCTTCTGCACGTAAAGCAGTTTCCATTTCTATAGAGCTCGTTCTGCCAAAGACATTAAGCGCAAAGATAATAACACGGAATTAAGGCATAAACCTGGTACAAGGACGATTTCAAACTAGGGAATATTTTACATCTGATTAAATCTATAATACTACAAGGGTAGGCTGAACTGTTGAAGATAACTACATTTGCAGCCATTCAACTTTAATAATTGGCCTTAATAATCAGCTGTCGAGCAAGCAGCCAGTTCGCATCTGTTTGAGAAGGGTTGCGTGTCCGAAATTTTCAACTTGCTTTTGAAATGTTTGACCTAAATTTGCGACTTTTAAGACGATTTGAATTAAGGACACAGTGAACGCCCCAATTCCCTCCTAACTTTCTTGCTAAAAGCTTCTTAATCCTGACTTAATTTGACTCAGGAAGGCATTTTATCACGTAGCAACGATAAGATTGGAACACTATTTTCGTCTTATATGTTAAATTCCAATTTTAATACCTGGAGCAATTTTCGGAAGAAGAAAGTTTGGATATTGCAAAATGTGGCTCAAAGATTATTAGAGAATAATCTACATCTAATTATACAAACATGTCGTGTAAACAGGATGCTAAGTTGGAAAATGGTGTTCAATTTAGCTTTACCGAGTCGTAAAATTTATGAGATATTTAGTTCAAACGCGGGGTACAACGCCAAGGCAGGATACGCAGAATAAGTTTTTAGTTAGAGTTGACGATCTACAGGATGATCAATGTTTTTGAGTCAGGCCTCTATTTATGTTTTCGAACTCATTATGCTCTAAGATAATTATTAAAATCTGTAGGCTGGCAGCTCCACCCGATATATGATATCGTATACAACTCGAGTAGTAGTCACCCGAACGTTTAACTAAATATTTCATAAATTATAAAACTGCCAAACAAAGATTTAGAGTAATTTTTACACTTTAACACCTGTATTTCTGTTTACAAGACTTTTTCCGAAAATTTACGATTTTCTCAAAAGATTGCAGATTTACGGGCATCAATTGATTGATGTCGCGGTCTTTAGTTTTTGATAATCTCTTATCGGTTTGGCACCACAATTTACAAGAATGCTGTAAAAAAGGACGATCCACCAATAAAAATTAAATTTAACTACGTTTATGCCTTTTCGATGTATAAAAATTCGAATGAATTTATTTTTCCTTTGGGGTCGGTATGTGTACTTGTTATATTTCCCAACAATCAGTAAATTACGTCAAACAGTTTTTGAGAGCGCTGTTAAGGCCCATACCTATAATATCTAAAAAAATATTGACTTTAACGGAAAAAAATACATAATGCTTTACCCTGAAAAGTTATCCTATAACGGGAACCACAAAGGAAAAATGGAAGAGGATTCAGCAATTGAAGGGGATAGGGGGAATTTTGAGTGCTCAAATGAATGTTATACGTTGATAGAATCAATTTGTCTTTGTTCAGTCGCTTTTTAAAACTACAGTAATTGTATCCTATTTTCATTCATTAGCGCTGTTATATGATAAAAAAAAATTGTTCAGAAGTTTCCTTGTATCCACTGGTGCTATTTTAATGAATCTTCGCCTAATGTTGAAATTGTGAATACCAGATTAATATTTTATTTAATTTTATTATTTGAGACTGAAAGCAGATGGAGCGTAGCGTGAGGTGTACCGCGATCTGTTTACGTAAACTTGTAAAAAAAGCTAATTAAAAAACGAAGTTTTGCCCAGGCCAAAATCTATTATGAAGAAAGCTCTATAAATAAATCGTCAATCATTGCGTGTGGATAATTATTCTATTTACAAGCTTCCACAGTAAAAAATTAAGATATTTCGTGTTTTCTATTGGCTCATATTTCAAAAGGGATATGCTCTTGATTGTCCAATTTATCGCTCCAGCAAACTAATTTGTAGGGAAGGGAATTGATTGCAGTTCGGCCTGGCCTATAATCGATGGAATCTATTCCATCCTAAGCAGAGCTGTCAACGAAAAAAAAAACTTGTAAGTTTTAAAAATTACAGCTCATAAAGCATAGAACTAATCCCGCCCAAAACTCCGGCTAAAACTGTCGTAATCCCGACCTTAGACCTCGAGGAATACTGGCACTCCGCCCACCGCTTTAGAGCAAGTTAAATAGAAATTCCTTGGGAGTAATTTAGGAGCAAACTTATTGAGGCTTATCTACACTTAAAACTATAAATTAACCGGGCAAAGAATAGAGAGTTATCCGCTCTATTTACTACAAGAGCCGGGTATTTTGTTTCGTGTTTTTCCTGTTATCAATTTCTATTCAGAAGAAGCATTTTTCTAGAAATATTACTCGGAAACTTCGTTAGTCTAGATCAAGTTGAGGATTAAGGAAATAAAGTCTATTAAAGAAAAGCTCTGAGGCTGTTTCGATGTTGAAATTGGGACGAATGCTGTCTTTCGAACTAATTTTCTTGAAACACTGTCATCGTAGATTTCAAACAGGGTACCTGATTTTTTAGGTATTAATGCTGTTTATATATATATATATATATATATATATATATATATATATATATACATACTCTATATAAATAGTATAAAATGTATGGAGGGAATGGTGATGATGACCATAGCGAAAATAGATCGGAATGTTGGTGGGTTTTTTATTTACGCTATTCGGACCAAATCAGAAAAATGTTATATTCATTTTTATTAACATTTGATATTTTTAACCACACATAATTCTAGCATGCAAATCAGTGGGTTCACTAGGGAAACCATTCAGAATCCAGGCAATCTTGCCTGTGTCCTAAAAAGATAAAAAGGGAAAGAAGATTTTTAAGATATTGACACGTTGAGAAGAGAGAGTTTGATGTAAATACTACCTATGGATCAGAAATACAGAAGTAAAAATTAATAAATCCATTAACGAGCCAAAAATATGATTTGAAATTGCGTCCTTTTCATCAAACGAATATTACAGCTAAAAAGCAAATAAACAAATAATATCCAATAATATCGAACAGAGGAGACAATCTAAGGTTACACATAAAGCGAAAAAGAAAAAGATAAGGATGAAAAACTCTTTAAAGGAAATGCAAGTATAAAAAAAAAGATACTTAAAATAATAGATTTGATAGAAATACGCTAAAAAGATCAAAGGAAAGACTTTGAACAATCTTGAGACGAGTATAGAGGTGGGAAAACGAAGAAGAAAGGGAGTATTTGAGTATAATATGTACGCCCATCGATATGATCCCAAAAATTCGCGAATCAGCCCCGAAGCAAAACGAGATTGAAATTGAATTGAAAATGGAGTTATATGGTAAAATCAAAGCTCGAAACTTTTTTAGAAGATTTTCAATTTGCATGGAAACATAGTAAATGGATATTCTGTCTCTAGGGGTCAAGAAACTAGAGCTATCTTTGTTACTGAGACGTCCTTAAAATTGATCAATTTGACTAATAAGGTTAAGTTATTGATTTTCACAGTTTTTTTTCCGACATGGTTTCTCTGATTCCTAAGAAACGGAAACTTAAGGAATATTTTCTTGAACTACGAAAATTGAGTTGAAACATCGTTTTATGCTCTCCTATTAATGGGAAAATTCAAATTTCCAGAAAACATAACAGCGCGCAAGCTTTTCCAATTTCCTCATTAATTACCGGCACCGCAAGCATTTTGACTGTGTCAAAGTCAATACAATGCTAATGGGATTTGAATGTTTTAGCAGGTTGTTAAACCGGAACAGAAATTACCATCCCCTAATGCGTTTCTATCATTTCCACTTTATGGCCGAACTCGATATCACGTACGTAACTCACCGGAGACCGACAATTGGTCCAACTGTAATGTCGGCTTTGGGGTTCTCTCCAAAATAGTTTTGATACGATCGGCCCGAATGCATATTTGGTAATGAGGGCCCATAACAAGTTTTACCTTAATGATACAAGCGATATTGGCCATGAGGGGGTAGTGTGCATAATGCAAATATGCCTCACGTGTGATGCGGCCTAATTAAACTTGATCGAACCAAACACATACCTTGATGAACAATATATGCTTTAATGCCTTATTAAAGTTGATTTAGAGAAATTTGTTGCATTTTACATTTTTTTTTAATGGATCCCGGCACTTTTTCGACATCCGGTAGTTTTGGGACACTTAGAATTCTTGTGGAATTCATGAACGCATGGTTTATTGGATCGAAAATGTAAGTTTTGAGAATTGTTAGAAGCAATTAGCTCATAATTAGACGGCTCTAAGACGGATTAATAGATTCGATGAGGGATCTGGCTTCTGTGCCAGCTCGGAATGTCGGCGCAATATTCCTAATATATCTTGATGACCCAATTTATATTTCTGAACTTGGATTTGGCAATGTATTGCGTTCTAAAGTTTCACGGTTTTAAAGGTCCAAATATCATTTTTGCAGATTTCCATTCCATTTTGCAAAGTAGGACTTTTCAAGTTAGTAGATTTCTCAGTATTGCTTTAAATTGCGTCGCCATCTTAGACCTTCACCTTCAAGGGAGTGGGTGTTAATTAGACACGCCTCTAGTTGTTCCTTAATTCCTATTTGAGCAAGACACAAGTTATAAATCAATCCAGGGGAGTGGATTCAATCGCTGCGCTGAAAAATCCTCTTTAATTTGCAGGAGTCTAACCTCAAGCGAAACCCGGCAACGGGGATCCGAAGTCATAAATTACGAAACTAACGCGCCACGCTCTGGAAACGGAAAAAAGTGGAACGATCGAACTATGCATCCAGCCTGGAAGCCGGAGAATGGAAAATGGGCGACTTACGCTCTTAAAGTCACGTGACGCTTCTCTTTCGCATCCTTTGCTTGCAAAGAGTTTCTTTTCCTCACAAGGGCGTCCATAAAATGGGAAGGGGAGCAAACCAGCTGTTTTAGAAAGTAAAGTGGCCTGCCGTTAGATGTTGGGGTACTTGAGCGAATGACATGTGTGTGCGGAAGTTTATGTGTGTAATGGTAGATGCAGGAAACTGTAAAATGAGAGGATTCCAGATTTTATTCCAGAGTGAGTTTGTCTGAATCAAGGTTCTTTGTACAATCTAAAACTTAACGTCAACTCGTGCAATATCGCGAGGACAGAATCCTTGCAGTAGTTAAGGTCAATATGACAATGATCCAAGATCTTTATTGATTATAAAGATCATGCCAGGTCACAGCGAAGTAAATAACTAAATCCCATTAAGATGTAACCGACAAAATTCCTCATTATTATGTTATGTGTTCCGAGGATATTTTACTGAAATGAAAGTCGAGGAGTAATCTCACTCAACATTGAGAAGGTCAAATTAGGATCCTCATTGGATTTGTTAGAAGCAGAAAATCGATCAATTTAGAGACGGCCTGGAATGTTTTCTTTCGGATTCTTCATAGGAATAAAAGATACACAATAGCAAATGAAGTAATCTTCCACGCAAAATAACAAATTTAAGTAGTAGTCGATTTTAATGAATGCTAGTTACATTCCGTATGATTTGATCTCTTCTATAAAAATTAATGATGAAGCACTGCAAGCCGTCATGATTTTCCATGCAGAGAACAAGCGAAACGTCGATAACTTGAAACCTGACATTCTCCATTTAAATCGGAATTAGGACTATTTGCATGTTGCGGTATTCGCAAAACAATAATTAGAAAACTCTTACCCCTCATCAATCTAACTTCCTAGTAATTTGTCAGTTTTAGTGCACATACCATACACTTACTAATCCTCTGCAAATATTCATTTGTATTATATGGGTGTAAATTACTACCTAATTCTATTTAGTATACCACCACATACAAAAGTTGTACTTCGTACATCTGTTTGTACTTAGTTAATATTTATTTTATGGTGGACTTAAGTGACTGGAACTTTCCCGGAAACACTTTTGTTGTTTTGATCCTAAATATCCAGCGTGTTGGAAAAGTACAAATTATATGGAAAAATTCCATGTCTGCGATAATAAAAATTTCCGAGAAGATAGTCAAATATATCACTATATGTGATGATATATGTATATGTATCTTTCCAAATAAAAATGGTGTAGTTTTCCCTTAGAAATTATAATCATGTCAGTATCGACTGACTCGGAAATTCTACTTTTAAAATTGTTGTCGGTAGGAACAGTAGAAAATTACGATTATTAAATATCTGAGAGTGTATAGAAAAGTACGTTCAGTGCAAACATTTTGAATTAAAAATATGTTGACGGTAAAAATAAAGAATTGCAACAATGAAAATTTCACACAGTATAGAGAAAAATATGCTCTTTTATTTAAAAAGCAGTTCATGGTCGTCCAAGCATGGATTCTGAAGTTACAATCATGTCAATGTCAACTGATTCAGAATCCCATTGCTTCCCGCCAGTCAGCATGTATAACAATTTAAAATTTTAAAAATTATAGATTTAAAAACATTAACGTGACTGTCATGAAATTTTGTGAAAATATAGCCAAAAAACGCCTTTTCAAATAGAAAACACCCGCGAGCGTATCTGTCGCGTCTCAAAATCAACAGGCATGCTAGATCGGCTGATTGAGAATCTTGTTGCTTTTAGCGGTGAATATTAATTCTAACCTAAAAATTTGCATATTGGAAAGTTTTAAGCAACGACAAGTAAAATTACCAATAATATTAAGAAAAGTGCAACTTTTCAAATATAAAATAGTTTGTGAATATATGAGCATAAAAGCTCAAAAGTGTACCAATAGCCCGTTTAAAACCATAGGCATTTCAAATTTGGCTGATTTGAAATATCGTGGCTTTTAGCACAAAATTTTATTTTTAAACTAAAATTATAATGTAGAAAATTTGAATGTTACAATAATGAAGGTTTCTGGTAATATACATCAGAGTGTAACATTTTAAATATAAAATCGCTTATAACGAACCAACAGTGCCTAAAAAGCTGTAGGGATGCCAAGGTTCGTTGATCCAAAATCTCATTGCTTTTGGCAGCAAATACCACTTTTAAAATGGAAATTTGTAGAATGGATAATTATGATAATGAAAATCAAAATTTAGCTGAAAGTACGCTTTCTCATATAAAAAAAATCTCATAAACCCCAATATCAGCTCTAGAGAGAGAGGCAAACTAATGTTAGTTCGGAAAGAATATTGTTACTTTAAGCAACAAATAATGACATTTTAATTAAATATTTGTAAAAAACAATAGAGAAAAATTACGACTACACAAAAATTTCTAAAGATTTAGAGAACAGTTTATTCCTTCAAATGAAAAATACTTAATATATTCTCAACTTATTTAATAGTTACAGAGAAATGCCAATGACAACAGCAAAATTTTGCAGCTTATGAATAAGAATCCTGCGGCAAGTGAAAATTTCTGAGAGTTTCACTTAATACTTAGAATCGCAAGAATCGTCAATTTAAGCGACTTAAAAGTTGGAATCTTAGCTTCCATTCACATAAGCTTAGGTAACTTGAAGCTAAGAAGTTTGATAGGTCTTATTAGCATCAGTCGCAGATGTGAAGTCCTAGATCAATTAGCAGTGGAGCGACTCGCCTTGCTCCATTGCACGAACTAGTGAAACTCACTAACATGTAACATGATATTCTTGATTTGAACGGCAGTTTGTTATTTGCATGTCACTAATATCGAAGACTGTGATGTTTAATGGTTCAAGATCACAAACGAAATGCAAACTTTCACTTTTCACCATTTTGAATTTTTAACAATTTGTCCGTTGTAATGGATATTCCATACGTCTGTTAATTCATTCAAAATATTGCTATGACGAGAATTTTATATTGGACTTTTAGTTCTCTTTATCAGAAATTCTACATTAATAAAACTTTATTATTGCAGCCCTTGCAGCCGCTGTGGATGGAAAATAGAGATAAAGATATTCCTAGGAACGAAATGGAATTTCATTTTCTTCTGTTACAGTACATATTATAATTTCAAGTTGAAGTTTCCTAACAAAAAATCAATAATTAGAGAATTTCCCAACTTTCGTCTGCTGGAATCTGGTTACGCATTCTCATCGAATTCAATAGGGCCAAACGAGTGCGTATGTGTCAGCCAATACATATAATACAGTATGTTTTTGCTTATAATTTAAATAAATTTTGACTTCGTCTTTCGACTTTGCTTCGAAAATGATGAGAAATGATATTAATTGAAATAGATTCAAATGTAAATAAAAAAATACTGTGTGTCCACATCCATTGACCGTTCAGACGTGTCGAATTGCAATTACAAACAAAAAAAAATTACATGATTTGGAAGATTTAGGAATTGAAGAAATTAAGTAAGAAATTGAGATTTGATCTTGAAATGTGTGTAGGTTAAAGTTATATGGGAAAAATCCTTAAAAATTTTATCAATTTTTGGGCAGTCACTTTGTCTGGAAATGAACCTTGTCTAATGAAATTGGCCCAAATTTAATGCCACCACATTCACCGACTCGGTGGTAAACCACTGTAAAAGCCTAAATTACACCAGGCAGCGTAGGAAAATTTAAGATTTATTGCAGCTGACTGGGAATGCAAAACCAGAATAACGTCTCCTCATAAATGGGAAATAACAACACAATAGGGCAACTTTAAATCTACGTAATGTATTTCTTGCTTTTCAGTCGCTCTAATATAACTACGTTCTATGCGTTTGTGGCGCATTATTTGTTTTTTCTTACCTTGTTTCGGAATAAGACCTTACGCAAAAGTGAGGATTGTTGGAACGATGGAATTACACGGTATCCTCAGTTGAACTAACTGAGGATAATATTCACCCTTTGCTAAGGGCTCGGTAGGAAAACAATGGAAAAAACTTCAGTAATGATTTTCCGTCCGAGCCCGTAGTAAAAGATGAGTGTTATTCTATCTGTTAGACCTATCTGAGAATAGTGTGTAATTCCATCGCTCGAATAACCTTTACTTGTATGTGAGGCCTTGCTTGCAAACGGAGTACTAAAAACACTAATGTGATTATATTGAGATTGATTAGATGGTCATAATGGCCACTTTTCTACGACCAGAATTTCTGTTTTTGCGCAAGATACGAGGCCCGAAACGGGAATATTTAAGTGACTAAAAAAAACATTTTACAAAAATATTTATTAGAGTTAAATATGAGAATAGAATAAATGGATAAATAATTTCACACTAAAACAACATTTCACTAACGAAGTTGAACAACGAACGGTAAATTGATCTGTAATGCAATATTGAGTTGAAATTATTGTTTATAAACATATACGAGTGATTGTTTGTTCCAATTAGGGTATAATAAAAGAGAAAATGCTGATGTAATAATTGTAGATGCAGAAATATTTCATTTGATTGCTGATTTTAATGTTACTCGATGCGAACAAAAGCAGTAATTTTTTCTCCATTTTCAAATCAGTATAGTAATAGGAAAAACTGAACGACTGTCAAAGACTATTTACTCTACTTTTCTAGGATATAGATAATTTCTACAACTGCCCAATATACTTAATACTTCTCAACTTTTTGTGGTAAACAAAAATAATGACTTGCATAAACTACATTATCATCGACAACGTTCAGTAAACGAAACAGAAAGATGATACTTGAAAACGGATAAAATTCTGGAACGGATTTAGGAAATCTGATACAATGCAGCTTCCTTTTTAAATACAAAATCATGGATGAATTTCTTCAGAAATGAAAACCAGAAGCCCTCCCCATATTCTAGGATAAAATCCAGCATTGCCTAGTAGAACTGACAAATTATCTGTTGCCAGAAGCTCCTATTTGCCGATGCCATATTATTCCAGATCTGCGAATGTTCTCTGAAAAAGAAAAAAAAAGAAAAAGTTGTCCGAATTAGTCAATGTTCAAAAAGAAAGTAAATGTGGTAGTTCTCTCGACCGGAAAATGCATTGTGCACCGGAAAGGGAGTTTTGACAATGGACTCGTAAATTGGAGCTCTACGAGACAACAATCTAACAAATTAAGGATGTACGAAGACTGTCATCGTTAATGAATTTTAGAGTTACATGGGTGGAAAAGAGGAAATTAAGAAGGCTAATTAGATGCAGTTTAAAGGAACCAAAATTCGTTAAATGGAAAAAACTGTTGGATGAGTTATTTTGCCTCCCCTAACGTTTGGGTCGGTCTTGATTTATAAGATTGGAGCACATCTTATTATAGTTTTTCACGTAAGTTCTGTGGTTAATCGAGTTGTACCAGATATCACACCATTTCTCAAAAAGATTTGCTGTTGTAGTTCACATTTTTGTTAAGAATTCGTACCTTCGGGAATCTCATAATAATCTCATGTGAACTTTTCCAAGGGTCCTGCGAAATTCAACCAATCTGCAGATACTTATATGAAAATATACTTATATGAAATACATTCTACGCTGAAGAAAATTAAAGGTATGGTTCAGCTGCACACCCTCACAGGTTGTACACCAGAAGCAATGAGGTACCTCTCATGTGCTTGGGTTTGGTACTGAGATCACCCACATTTATTTGATTCTTAGCAGGTAACTAAATGTGAATTATGTTTTCAAAAAAGCGGGTCACCTTGCTATGTATCGTCTTGATGTACAGAAAAGGGAAGTATTAGAGCCCGATTTGTATAGATGTGCCAGAGGGAGTTTCTCAGACACTTAAATCCACATACAGTGAAACAGAATTGGGACCTCGGTTCCGTTTCTGCCCTTTCACCATGCAAGTCGTTTGCGATCTGATTGACTTCAAAGGATTTCTGTGAGATATTGGAGAACAACTAACTTATTTGAGGGGTTAGGAAAATAGGAATGGTTGAACAAAATCTGTCTAGTGCATTCTAAGGTTCACGATGCGAATATATAGCATGAATTATTCAGTTTAAACTGAAAGTACTTTGCAATTCGATCGCTCTAATTGTGTGGATATTTTCAAAGGAGATAAAGCAAAATATGAACAATCCTCCTCATAGGTATGGAGCTTATTAATGAAGACGAGAAAGGTCAACGTTTGGTTTGGACGGGTCAGATCTCTGTTTTTAGCTGAAGAAACTAAGTTAGAGCCGAAAAAACATACACTTCAGAGAAACTGCTCTTTAAAATTAGTCTCTATGTTTATCGTAAAAACACTGAAAAAATATCATAGATATAGGTGAGATATAGAAGATAAACTGCATTACCAGATTTGAAAAAGAAAAGGCAGAATCTAAAGGGACGCCAAAACTCGAAAGATAAACAAAGAAGAATTGCACAGAAGTTGGGAATGAACAACAGGTAGAGTGATCCCTTTGGTTGTAAAAGCAAAAGAAAATTCTTTGCTGACGAGAACCGAATCGAGCCCATCAGCGCAAAAATACTTTTAATTGAAAAAATGCGTTGTCGTATATTAGTTGCTTTCTTAGCTTATTGTGAGCTAGAATCACTGAAAATTCAAGAGCACAATTTTAGTTATCACAGATTTACATTTCCCATTAAAGATAATAATAAATTGAGCTCAACAAATTTCGATTTAGTCGTTAATTCAGAAGCCCCACGTTTAAAATTACTGTTGAAATTTTCATTCGTTTCTTTCGAGGTTGGCTTCAGAATTTTCTTAAATTCTGCGGTTCTGCGATAAATTTCGAAGGGTCTCCCTTTGGAATCAGCGGCTCAAGTTTGGCCTTAAACTTTAAAATGTAGAATGACGTAAAACGAGAAGAAACAAACTATTCCAAAATTGCCGATCGCAGCTCGCTCAAAAATTCCGAAACTAATCTTAATCTCGAGGGTAGGTAGCCAGGTAAAGTTTCGGTCATTTACAACCCGATTCCATTGTATCTCTGAAACTTTCATCTCCCCTGCGAAAGTATACAAAATACACGGGAGATATCAGAGAGGGAATTCTTTAGAAAAAGTAAACGGTCTTGTTCGTTTTGTATTGTTTGAGAGCGTCTACTACTTTTTCATTTTCACTCAACAAAGCCTTATAAACGCAAAGTAATTCGTAAGGAAATGTACGCTTTTAGCGCTGGGATCGTCTCTATTATCTCTCCATCTAACTGGGATAGATTAAGTAGCTTGTTTTAGCTTCTGACTTTTAAATGAACCATTTTATATCCGGCACTGCAAAAATATTTTGCTTGAAATTTGAATTTTTATTACTCAAAGCCTGGGTATCGATAAATTTTGAATCAATCTCTGGGGACCCCTGGCTTCATTTTCATAACGGTATTTGCCGGAATTCAATTTGTATTAAATCAATAACTAATGTGGCACTGGGATTTTGTTCAATCAAAAATTAATTAACCTACGAATATCCTGGTTAATTACGTATTTAATTGCGATGGGCTAAATTTTCGTGGGAAAAGATGAATACCGTTATTTAATCTCCACACTAAAATCAATTTCATGGACACATTTCCACGCTCTTAATGTCACATTTTATCGAACAAACATGAAAACTCAGTGGGTGCAAGTGCAATTCATAACCACTCAACTACTGCCCAAAAAAGACAAACACACTGAAACTTTTAACCGAATAAGAGCATAAGCACAGTTTTATGGCGTCTGGAAACTTTTTAAAAACGAAATTTCGTTTTATACGCTTCTTGGTTGTCTATTATTGGAGTTTTAAGACCGCATTAAGTGTAACCCACTTGAAAAGTCAGTTCAACATTTTGGGATTTTGTGCTCAAAAAGATCATTTGAATAATGCTTGTGGCTGGGGATAATGGTCCACACAGTTTTCAGTTCATACGTGTATTTGAGGTCTTGTGAAGATAGTAAACATACTTAAACATACTTAAATACACATGCCTGGTGGAAATTGTAGCATCTAATTTGTGTTTCAATATGAGTGTTTCCACACAGATTAAATACACAAGCAGACATCTTTTTTTTTTCGTTGCATCTCTTAACTGATTGGTGATTTGTACGCAAACGGAATCATTAAAAACTATTTAATATTTCTTCCTCTGGCTAATATTAAGACATTAGAGAGAAGTAGGTAAAAATTTCGTTTCGCAGTGTCTCCCCTAATTTATCGTATTATTTAATCAAAAGCCACGAAGTGGTTGGGGGGAATGAAATAAATTTTTCTAAACATCTTAAAAAATGTAAACAACTCTTCCAACGAACTAATCTTTACCCATTTAACCGTAACGTTTCAGCCATCGAAATTATCCGATTTGCGAGGAAAATAAAAATTGAAACCGTTCGATATCTACATAGGGAAAATTATGTCACTTATTCAACATAAGGAAGATTAAGGCGATTTGTTGCAGACTCTTCCATTAAAAAATCGATTTTGGTACCTAAGTTTTTTTTCTGACCAACCTTGTCCATTTTGCCTCGATGGGAATCACCGCTCCAGAAATTATGTCAAGAATTTAATTAACTATAACAATTTTGCCCAAACGACCCATGCTAAATCGGCTGGACACCCTGTGCAGCTGTGAAATATAGACGTTCTCGGAAATGAGTACTAAGTTGGTGTAGATTTTCCACGAAGTGAAATATGTTTTGTTGCCTTAGTAATGGTTTTAAATATTTTTGTTGAGACCCATAAGTATATTCGTTAGTTAACTGCTAATATTTTTTTACATTTTGAGAATATGCATTTTTCAAACTTCCTAGGAGAGGGTAAATTGATTACATCCGAGAACTGGTCCTTAGAAACCAATCGATTTTAGTTTCGTTTGCTGCAGTTCAACGGTCTTCTTTATGGTACCAAATATAGATTAGATCACCACAAAATTCTAATTTCTTTGAATTAAATTTCATATTCACCATATCGCCTAATTATACAGGGTGGCCCATTTAAAACAATCCACCTCAAGTATCTTGAATGATTTTTTCCTTCAAAAAACACTGAGACACGTCAATTTTACGTTTAAGGGGACCATTTTTAGATCATGAATATGTGGGTGTAGAAATCATTCCCTTGAACGGGATGGTAACCCCTTTAAGAGTCGTAAATATCACGGGAAGCCAAGAGGCACATCAAATCAAAGGTATTGCTATTTTCATTACAAGTACGCTGACATTTTCTTACTTCGCTTTTAAATATTGTAAAAAACCCGTTTTAAAACATCGATGAAACAAATCGAAATAAATTAATTTTTAAATAATGTTTTATTTATGTATTTATTCCAATTGCGATCCATTTATTTCCATGCAATAATAAAGACTTTGTTCGACCTCTTTTTGAATCTTTGGTAGCATTTTGGGAGTTATTTCACCACATGCTATCTCTGTTCGGTGGCAAAGATCATTTAAACGGGTAGATTTCGTTTTATTAACAAGAGTTTTTAAATTGCCTCATAAGAAAAAGTCCAGGAGTGTTAAATCAGGCAATCTTGGGAACCATTTAGTGAAGCTTCTTCTACCAATCCAGTGTTCGGAAAAATGTGGATCTAAAAAGTTACGTATAGGAACTGCATAGTGTGGCAGAGTGCCATCCTGGTTTAAAAATGCTTCTTTCTCTGGGATCTGATCGTCGTTTTTAACTTCAAATATCCACAATGTTGGGGTAGATTAATTCTTGAAGCAGATTGAAGTAAGACTCACCCGTCAGGTTATCAGGTGGAGAAATAGGTCCAAGAATGGGACGTTCTAGCTCATACATTAAATTTTCCCAGATACAGTGAATGCTGTTCTCTCCTAATTTTAAGATTGACATCACTCCAATATCTGCAATTATGTTTGTTGACGAAACTATTCATAAAGAATGTGTATTCTTCAGCAAAACATGTAGAATATAAAAAATTGAGATTGATCCAAACTCTTTCATTTATCTCGTCACAAAATTGTATACCGCGATCTGGATTATATTCAATGAGCTCATAAATGAGATGCATCTTATAGGGGTGGAAATTATGCTTTTCACGATCCTCTGAATATTCCTATGCGTAATACCTGATGTTGCTCCTAATTCTCAGGTCCTGGAAATAAACTTTTCTTGATTTACATGTTCGAGTTCAATATATCCCAAAATTGAAATCTGTGAGCCTTGTTGGTAACGGTTTGTCGCCTTTCATGTTTTTTGTGAGCAACCGATCCGGTCTCCACGAATTTAGATATTAAATTCGTCACGTAGGAACGGTTCAGATTCTTACCGGAATGCTTTCCATTAAAAATTCTTGCAGTTTCTCGAGCTATTTCATTGTCTTTGAAATAGATGGTGACAGTTTTAATCCTCTCTGCAGTGGTGTGAACCATGATATTTTGAATCGTCGGATAAATCAACAATTTTCGCGGTACAATCCTGATCAGTATAAAATCTGAATAAAACTATCCGTTCAATACTAACAAAACGCATCACCTTATATTAAAAATTCGACGATAAACATAATTTTTTGTAGAATTGGTGAGTTTATTATCATTAATTTTAGGTCGTTTTTGTCGATTTATTTCACCGATGTTTTAAATTTTTTTAAAAATAATATTTAAAGGCGGAGCAGGAAATTCAGCATACTTGTACAGATAATTGAAATACCTTTGATTTGACGTGTCACTTGACCCCCTGTGCCACTTAAGATTCTTGAAGAAGTTGCCAACTCGTTTAGGGGGATGAATCTGGACCTATGAATATAAGATCTAAAAACGTTTTATACGTTAAAAGTAAAATTGACGTGTCTCGAGATTTTCTGAAGAAAAAAATTCCATTCAAGGTATTTCAGGTGGACTGTTTTAAATGGGCCACGCTGCATACTTTGAGAGATGACACACAGAGCTTTAATCGTAAAAAAGCCCTGCCTTTCTAGGTCACTAAAGCAATTTCCGATGGCACAAATATAAATTACACTATATTCTTATTTCTCTTCAAAAAAAACCCAATAATTTCCAGTTTGACAAGGCCGCGATGCCCTTATTTCCTATCATCAAATTCTTATTTAGTTCTTTGACTCTGACGCAATTCACTATTGTCGCTGGGGCACCAATTCTGTTTTGTTACAAAGAAATTGAAGCAGACTAAAAAGTGTGTGGGATAGCAAATTACCGGCTAAAGAAAAACACCCATAAATCTGCAAGTTTGTTTGTCTTTCAAAACCCATGATCACAGTGCTCTGGAAAGGCATAAATAGCTTCGCCTCTCTCTGCATATGTGCCATTAAATTGTGTTTGCATATTTCGCAGGAACATTTCAATTTCTGGTAATATTCCTAGCGAGCTATTGCTCCAGGCAGTACTGTGTAATGTCTCGATTAATGGATAGAGAAAGCTTGCCAAGAGTGTTAGTAGCAGACCCATCATCGCCGGAATTTTAATAAAGCATTCTCAGAAGTCGCTGTTTATAGAGCAAAGAGTATCGTTAAAGAGACACACCAATATGATAATATTATGAAGCTACGGGATTTGCGAAGATGTCAAAGAGAGACGGAAAGAGAGAACAAGACCATGCAAGACTTTCAAGGAATTTTAATAACTACATTCCAGAGAGCGATTCCAAGTTACTTGGAGGTCATGTATTTAACTTCCAGTTAGGCTGGATCGATAAGAAAATGCTCTTCAATTATCCCCCGGTTCTGATTGCAAACAGAGCCCTGAATAAAATAAGGGTTCGGTGTAGTCAACTTGTGCAATTAGTGTGCCAACAATAGCGGAAATTTATGTTTCAGCAGGGAAAATATGCGACCAGAATTGTGGGGCAAATATTAAGAATATCAATAAGGGTTTTGGTTCAGTACTGTTTGTTTTCCTATCTAAATGTTTTGTTTGTTTTTGAACAGCTGATTAATACGGGGAAATTGACGAAAAGAGCTTTAGACTTTTTACCTTCTTGTCAATTATCCCAAAACCATTTTGCTGATGTTGCAAGTAGATATGATTCAATGTAATACCACCAAACTTGAAGCGGAGGACATACAGTATAGTACCCGTTGAAAAGAAAAATTAAAACATCCACATGTTCCTGATTTTCCCATCGTTCTTGTCCTGATATTAGTCCTGTTTCACATACAGGATGTTTTTTGAGGATATAACCAAACCTCAAGGGGGGATTCCGTGAGCGGCTCGAAGACCAAAAGATCGTATAAATAGAGGTCCAGTAATGCTTTGTTTTGAAGATGTCGGATATCAAACTTTTTTTAAATGTTTTTTTTTGTAAAAATCTTACTAATTCCTTAGCCGAGTTTGTTGAAATTTGGCAGTGTTATTTATGGTTATTATTGTTATTTATTTTTCACTGACTTTTTTTTCACTTTCTAAAAACTTTTCACTGATTTTTTTAAAACTTTTTCTAATTTATGTTACTTGAACTATTAAAAAATGTCCCACTATCAGAAAGAAGAGTAATGCGATTCGTGCACGATGGAGCCTCACCTCACTTTCGCATGGTAGCATGTTACCTTCTGAATGCAACTTCATTGGGAAAACTGCTGATCCGCAGTCACGGCCATCCAGGTCACCGGATTTAGGGCCGTTAGATTTTTTCCTTTGGGGCCATGTAAAGTTCTTCGTGTATAGAATTCCGGTCAACGCTGAAGAATTATTCCAACAGATACGAGATTGATATAATCAGATAATATCCACGCCGGAAGTATTTCATAAAGCATGCGGAGAGATCTCAGTTGTAATCTTTTTGTCATTTACTGACCCAATGCTGAAAGAAATCTCGTGACTGGCAAACCTGTGACTAATTCTATATTGCGTTTTCATAATGCGTTCCTCATTGTATCGGTTAATACGCAAATTTTCATAGTAAGGTTTATCAAACTGGTGATTAATGCAGTTCTCGCACATGTTCAACCCGTGTTACTCATTTGTTAAACTGTCTTCCTGTTTTCCCGCGTACTTCGTGTTAACTCTTTTGTCCTTCTTACACTCCTTCGGTTCCTTCGTCTTTCAATTACAATAACGCGAAGTCGACAAAAATTCAAATTATGGTGCCACATTTTTAAATGAAGAATATTTTAATATAAAAATATTAATTACAGTCTTTATACAAATCTAGCCAAGAAAATCTTCATAGCCCTTTGGATAGAAATATACGTCAAATCCAATACTTGAAACGATTTAAAACTAGACTATGCAATCCGGACTTTTTTACTTAAATTTAAGTTAAAATGGACCTTCAAATTAATTAGAAAAAATATTTGCAGTTTTGTTGTTTGACAAATCGTTATGAAATTAGATTTCTCGAACACTCGTCGACCTCGTTTTCAGTCAGACATTTACAAAATATGAAAAATCAAATACTCTGATAAATTTTTGCCAGATATTTCTATCATGCATTTCGGAACAAAACTTGCGTTTTTCATCTTAACATTTGGCAAAATGAAAGGATTTAAAATATAATGGAGATGTGAGTCCATATTCTAAAGTTTCATATTAAAATCTTGCATGTAAAAAATATACCAGTAAATTTAATCTCACTTGGTCCGAGCCAGGCAAAGCGAAATCTCGCAAGTTTTTTAGGTATTTAGAAAATTAGAACCACTTACCTTTATTTCAGAAGAATTTTGGTATTGTTAGATTCTCGTAGCTCTAAACTTAGTGTACCTGGTGTTCTCAGCGGCACTGATTGTGCAACTACAATTCTTTTAGCTCCATATCCGAGGTACCAAATCCCAAATAGTGCTGCTCTATTTGATTCAAATCGGTGGCACTTTTTGTTGAAATATCTTTGCTTCTATTCAACTAATACGAGTGACCCTTTTGGGAAGACAATGTTAAGTCAAATTTGCATTTTCTATCCTCTCAAGTTCACGAAATTCAATCTGATTCTCTCTCCGGGATTATCCTTTTAAATCCTTTACGAGTGCCTTTTCTTACATCGACTTTCCGCAAACTCCTCTGATGACGCATCGAAATTTCATTTTCCTTTTCTTGAGGTTGACCGTTAGCAATTACTTAGTAGATCCAACATTCCTGACTACCCCAGCAATAGGACGTGAGAAACCTGATTTTAAAATGGACAATTTCGTTTAAATTTTTGAGTTATAAATTAGGCGGCTCGCCTACCAGTCACTGGACGAGAAAGATTTATGTTATGTGCTGCTGCTGCTGGCCTTACTTGCAGGAAATTTCTTGATGCCCGCACAAAGAAGGATTATTTTCGACAGTATTTTTATTTAATTTTCTTTGTTTCGGATTGAATCGTTTAATTGGCAGTGAGCACATTTTATTCAGCTGCGTTTCCCATCAGAATGTTGTGAGATCCCCGAAAATGTGGAACAACCCTAATTTATGCCACATTTATGTAAGTAAATGCTTCTTCGAGTTAACCACCGTAAATTCCCAGAAGGTCTTTAGCTTATACTTTGCGTAATACAAACCATTAAACTTCATATTGTGGAATTTTTCTTGCTTTTCTTTAATGACAGCCAACTGTGACGACTCTAAAGCGTCGTCTCTTAAAAATGATTAATATTTCCTCTCAGACAGCTTTTTAGAAAAGTATAAAAGATATTCATAAAGTAGTTACACCACAGACCATGCCACGTGTCAGCAAGGGCCAATTTAATGTTATTATCGTTTTCTTTTTTTCGTTGGATATTTACAACTAAATAGTTTACTTTAAACTGCTCTTAGTTAAAAGGAAAATTACTGGGAGACATAATTACGCCATAATGAACAAGATAAATTACAAGGCTGCTTGCTTCGGAAAGGGCAGTTTTTTTAATCGAAGCTCAGGAAGTACGAACATTAGACCAGCAACTTTCATCGTAAAATTTAACTTTTATGAATTTTTCGTTATAACGATTTTGCATGAAGCCTTCGAAGATAACTGTTATTGCAAAACTTTTGTGTTCAAGAGCCCTTTAACAACCAATTAATTTCGAGAGTGGCCTTTTATTAACGTTCAACAGTTTTGAAAAATGATGTCCTAATAGCGAGTAGCATCTAGTGTATTGCATAATTTAAAAGCAAAAAGAAACTGACACGGTTTCATCAAGTTTTCGTTGATCTCTGAGATTTCTTTTGTGGTTATGCTTTTGCGTGGATGAGAGCGCAAACCCACTTCTGTATCCCAATTTAAGTGTGAAGGCCTAAGAACTTGCCACCGTCCGAAGGGATGCCTAGCAGCGGTAATCAGAAGGGTGCATGGCAGAGAACGAGGCTTTAGAGGGTAGGTTTTTCCTTCAGGGACGAATCCCACATAACCCGGTTGCCAAACCAACGAGTCGAGTGGGTGCTTATGAAGGTTTTTTCTTCTACAAAAGAAAATTTAAAAAAGGTATGAAGACCTATATTTAGAAGGCTTTGTTTCTCGACTTCTCAGTGAACTCAACACTCTCCCCACTGCACCACCGAAAGGTCTGTTTTGAAATCCGATACGGTTTTTTTCTGCAATATGTTCTCTTGACCCAACTTTGTACCCTGTCTGAATTTTTCAATGTTCAAAATTCAATATAGCACATAAGACATATGGACACGTGGAGTACACACACGAGACATCATATTTCTTAACAGTAAATAACAAGGATTACAGATACATATTTGGGCCGCTATTTCACTACTCCTCCAGGCCAGGTAGTGTCTCAGTTCTGAGTCGTTATGAATCCAGTTACATTAATTTTCAAAGGTTGCATTGCAGTAGATGGATCTTATTCAGTAAATCTACTTTCTGGCCTGAAATCTGGATCTTGCCATGACTATTTAGCTCTTGGGGATTGCGCAAAACATTTCTGGATCGCTCTTGACGTTTGACAGAAACTTGATTTACCGACGATGAAGACACGTTCGTTAGTTTTGCAGTTCAGGTTAGTTCAGGTTAGTCGCTAGGAAGCACCACTTTCACCACCAGGATCGTACCCAGTTTATGTATTATTTGTCGACCTCTTTTCCCAGCAGAGGCAATTTAGATTCTATGTTTCGTGAAAGCTGAGATTGGTCTTGGAAATCAACATATTTAAACCATAGAAGCTCGGAACTGCATATGGTGTAAAATTACTATTTCAAGTCATACGGTGCAGCTTTATTTACGAAAACTAAATTTTGCGTAACAATACTCAATATATTTTTTAATCAATATGAACTCGTTAAAATGCAATGGTTTAAACCTATTAAATATAAAACAATTTCCATTTTGCAAAGCTTATTTCGATTTACCAGGCCAGAATGAGACAAAGACAACGTTGCTTCTGAATTAACTAAAAATAATTTTCGATTTTCAGGCCCCGTTGTCGATATATCAGGAATTTGTTAGGCAAATGATCTAAAAAAATATCAATAAATCGTCCCATTGTGGTCTAGAAGCATGCATAAAGGGAGTAATATCTCTTTTACTTCCCGAGATACGGGGAGACTTTGCCTATAGCTATTTCCGCGGCTTTGAAAATATCTCAAACCAAAACATGCCTAATTTGTTCCGGCGAAATGCATTTTTACCATGAATGTAAAGCATATTTTATTGGGGATTTTGGAAGTAAAATTTTCTGATAGGAGAACTTTCAATTTGAACATTAATTGCATATTTTAAATTTTTTTAAAATTAAATTCAATAAAATAAAATGAATTCCAACGTGCAATGTAGGCATACAAAAATAAACGACGTTAGAATTGAGATTTAAGAGACTTTCATTTTGCTCAGAACGCGGAAGATATTTGTACCATAAAACATGGAAGTATGAAGCTTAGGTGAAAACAAAACACAAATCAGATTTAATCAATGCAATAATGTAAAACGCATTACAAAAGGCAAAACGAGCGAAATTCAGCTCTATTTTTGAGTGTATGCGGTTTAAATATAAATGAACGGTGTCACAGGGTTCGGGTTTATTAGGTGCAGGGGAGCAAAAAAATTGGCATATTATGGTAGTAAAAACCTCCATTAATTTTATGCTTGTTCTTTTATGACCAGGCACGTTTTCCGCCATATATACTCGGTTTAATTTGCTTTCGCGGGATTAGGTGGGATTTAAAAAATATCATGCACATGCAAAGTTCGCACATTCTTTCTTCATCTATTTGAAAATTCTCCTCAGTGTTTGTTTATACGACTCGATCATGAACAGAAAGCGTTATTTAGCATACCAAAAAGTTGAACCAACTGGGGAAATAAAATTTACTGCCTTTATTCGGCTGCCTCCGACGCTTCTTTTAATCTAACTTTTCAGGAATATTCAGTATACGTCGTCCCGAATTCCTTTAAAACTGTAGCTGAGGCAGCAACGAATGCGGTAAATAAAACAGCACTGCTTTATGTACACAGTTTTTAAGTGCACGTGCTCCAGATATGAGCCCTCTGCATCCGGTAAAGAGAAATGGCGTGTAACTGGAGACTTTTCCGAATACATCGGTTTGATTTATGATGACCGTAATGACGTAAAGGCTGAAAGAAGACTCGTACAAAAGGAAATTTTTAATTTCAAATTCCCTCCTAAACACGCGATCGTTTATTGACAAGCGGGAACTAATTTGAAACCGGAAGGACCCTCTTTTCCATTAAATCTAGGCGACATTTCTTTTTTAATACCCCGGGAAGTTACTTAAAACGCCAGATTTCTGGATTAATATCCAGGAAATGTCGCTGTAGCAAACGATAATCGTTTGTAATTTCGCGTATAATCTATCGTATGGCGCGAATTGCGAAAAACTGGAAAATCATTCCGAGTGGTTATATTTAATTACAATTCGCCATTAAAAGCCAAGTAACGACCGACCAAATGAATTCCCCGCAATCAAATTTGAGCATTTACTTTAATGGGTGTACAGCGAACGAATTTACCTCATTTTGGGTGAGCTTTTTCGGAATTTCGCCTCTATTTGTCCTCCCTTAATAGATGTTTAAATGTGTTGGCGACAACCGACACCACAGAACCCGAAATTTTAAATTTTGCTCTATACTTGTTGCCCTTGAATAGGGGAGATATTCAATTCAAAGCAACAACATTTACCATTCATTCATTTCCTTTTCAGGTGAAATATTTGATTAAATTTCTCGATAATTATCAGTGATCTCCGAATTGAAGGAGCTGCGTCGTTCCAAAGCCATTGAAGGAGGAATGGTTTATAGTCATGGTGGGGCAAATAGATTCACCGAATTCAGTGGGAATGTCACTAATGATGAGGTTTTTTAATAGATTTCTGTGTGTCTTGTTTATGATTATATCCCTCTCTCCGATGATATGACCTCTATTGCTTCAATAAAAGTTTCTTTCATTCAGAGATATAATTTGTTTTCGAATACGCGATAAAACATTTTATTGTTTTCCTCCATTGTTGCATCCTTAATAAATTGGCATTATTTTTTTCCAGATATTTTTCTCTTAATTCTTTGTTATTTGCTGTCTCAGCCATAAAGCTTAAGGAATTACCAGTGGTTTTTGGTCTCATTAAAATAATATATTTTAAATAAATGTGGGATCTGCTTGTCAGATCGCTTAGTTGTACATAGCTTGTAAATATTCTGTAAGTTAGGTTTAGGGAATGGGGCGCGAGACCGATTTGCCCTCATGTTACGCCTATGGTTCGCGTTACCCGGTATCCCGTTTTTTTTTCCACGATGTTTTGTTGACATGGGAAGCGAAACATTAGTTCCCTTTGGCGAAGTCCTCGCCAAGGGCTGGGTGCCACCTGCGGACGTAACGCTTTCATACGGAGAACAGCCTCGATACCTTCAAGAATTGTTTAGTCATGGTACGTTCATAGTTTACAACCATGGATGTCAATACCTAAGGCTTGGGAGAACGGGGATGGTCTTTTTTTTGGTCGGTCTTTCCTGGTGGTGACTCGTCACTCAAGGGTCGTGCCCGCGTTTTGTAAATTTGAATAATATATCCGTATCGTTAAGGTCACGCGACTATTATTTCAAAGTCCCTAAAGATCCTTAACTCAACATAGGAGCTCTTTTAATCATCAACCGTTCGACAACGAGAGAAAAACCTACATAAATATATTTTAATTGGAAAGACTAGATAAAATATATGTCTGAAGTGAAATATTAAGACCAAAACCCTGATCACAGGAATTTCAAAATTATTTTCAACTAAAAGATCGTTGATGTAAGACAGAGCGCCAGGAATTCCAATAATGTTCCTGAAATTAGACAAATTGTAACAAAATTGATTTTGAAATTAAAATTTCAAAACAGCGTTTGGTAAATTTCATTGGATTTTTGAAATATCGAATAAGAACTCCACACCTTTTCAAATTAAATCGACACCTCCTATAAATTAACAGGTTAATAGGGAATTGTGTTAGGGACATAACAAAAATTTAACAATAATTAATAAATATTTTTCTCAAGCATTTTTTGATCCTGAGTTAAAATAGTGTCATTGTGGCCAGAGGTAAAATATCGGTGCAGGTTAGTTCAGGTTATTGATCAGTATAATTTGTATGAGAAGATGATTTTGTAGGGGCTTCTAAGGGCAAATTCCAGGTGGTGTAGGAACATAAAGGGAATTATCCCAACACTTGGTGGTCACGAGTAAGATAGTTAGTAAGTAATACTATTTCATGAATCTGATTTTTATCTGAAACCATCCCAAAGAGTACGCTAATTAGCATGTTAAAAAATAATTTTTCTAACAAGATTTAAAGGACCATTGTAATTAACGGATTTTCTGAACTTGAAAAGGTAGAACGTTTTTGGCCAAATTAGATGAGCAAAATACAGGGGAGAACTTAAGTTTTCTTATGGGGAATAATTGGCATGAAAGCACCATAATAATAATAATTATTATTATTATACAAATTTCTAGGGTTGAAACCATGAGGTAACCAGATGGAGAAAGTGAACGGAGTGCGTGTGCCGGTAAACAAATTTTGAAATATGAAGACCATAACTTTGTTTAATGAAGGTTTTACTAAATATTTCCGAAGATGAATGTAACGAGGGGGATGTTGAGGCATCAACGATAAAGGGTGTTATTGCTGACCAGAAGTTGAGATATTGTTGAAGAGCGGGTCGGATGTTTGTGTCATTTTTCAAGTATTTTTCCATAGCTTGGGAGATCGAAAAGGGACTCACTTATCTCTTCTGACAGCTACCAATGTGGTAATTTTGATAGCTATAGGTGGCAAAATTTTGAGTTATTTATCACATATATATTTGCCCATGTTGTACTCAGTTTTATATGAAATGCTTCACCCAGTAATAATAATAATTAAGTACTTCATAATAGATCATTAAATAATCAGCGTTTCAGTAAAAGAGAAAAACTCTTTATGCAGATTTTACCAAAAGGTATTTTCTAACAAGACAATGCAAGATCTCATACGAACACTATTCGAAGGTGCCTAGAACAAGCACAAAAGAAAATGCTGCCTTGGTCTGCACGATCACCAGATCTGTCACCTATCGAACATCCTTGGGACATAATGAGTCGCGAGTTTCGAACTTTACCGAGGCCTCCAAACAATTTGAATGACCTACGACACTACCTTGAGATACCATAGAACAAAATACCTCAGGAAGATATTGATCATTTGTTGCATACCATGCCGCCAAGATTACATGAAGTACATTGCTGTACGAAGCGATGTCGCTTATTAGTAACTTTTTAATTAATAATTGTTTTTTTTTTAATAAAAACTCTGATCAGTTGATGCTCTGTTGTGAAGCATTATTTTGCCAAAATTATAAGACTTAATTATTATTATTACTGGGTGGTGCATTTCATATGTATGTGTTTATATATGCGTGTGTGTATGTGTATATTTGTGTGTAATATCGGAATGTCCATTGGACTTCATATGTTTAGTAGTATTACGGTGGAATTGTAATATTCTTTTTAATGAAAATATATTTATCGTCACTAAGCAAAAATCATGCTATCGAGGTGGGTAAAGTCTTGGGTATGGGCGGTACCAATACTTTCATAAATTTATGCTCAAGTCAGGATGTTAATTAAGGAGGTGTATAAGTTAGACAAAACCACGAATAGGGATCGGTGAGCTTCATTTGGCAAAGCTGCCACTATGAATAGAATGGATAGAATTGGCAGTTTACAAGGCGAATGCCTCGGAAGAGGATAAGCGTAGTTTATAGAACTTTTGCGGTAATATAGAGGGGTATTTTCGGAAGTCCTCGAGTGTGTGAAAAGATAGGTGTATGACATTGATTTAACGAACTGTAAGGCTTTTCGGCCTCCCCCACACCCTTTTGGATTATTCGCAGGCAGAAGAAAGAAGTTTTGAAGGATTATAAAGTGGAAAAAAGCTGAGGCTATTTCGTTTCTTATATGTCTGAGGGAAAGATGGATAACTTTATACGTGCCTATTTGAACCTTAGAATGATGTTGAATCAGCGTTTGGAAAATAATTTTGTCACACCAGCAAATATTGGCGAAATTTTACAAAATTTTAAGGAGCATGATAGTGTGTGTACTGTAAAAAATAGTCTATTCACTTCTACCAACAGGTCTAGCGACTTGATGTGACCAGAGATATAGACAAATGTATTTGTTTTTTTATGGAAACATGCGGTTTTTCTGCAATGCAATTAGAGTTATTGTGAGAATTAGTGATGACCTTACGAGAAAAAGAACGCACGGAACATATTTCCATATCGCGTGGCTCATAGAATGTATGTCTAAATATGACCGCTGTCTCGTGGAATGAAATACTGTGTAACTTTCCGCAATGTTAAAGAGGTTTTTCGTATAAAGTCAGTTGAAGTTAAATCATATGTTAAAATGACCTGCAATAACGTCATTCGCTGATATACTAAAACGGACAATCTCCCTGGGAGAAATGGACAAAATCTACCGTCTCTCTTGGCTACACGGCTTGGCTAAACAAGTACTCTTGGCGATATTTTCTATTATTTCTCATCAATGTTCATCAAAAAATTCTCGGTATTATTCATAATGCAATACCTTCCTCGAATACAAATTTAAAAGTGAATTTATGGCAAATCCCATAACTAGTGTTTCATGCGGCACGTTTATGTCGCGTGGACCTAATTCTAACTAGGCCATAACACGTTTCGGTCTCCCACAGCGAACATTTTTTCGAGAAGACACATGATAGTTGTAAATTTGCGAATTTAAAAAAATGACAATTCTCCACTGTCTGTACTATGCATGCATAGCAGATGTTGCCTTTATTCGTGATGCTCCATAGAACATAAAAAATAATACTTTCAAATAACTAATTTATTTATTCAACAACGACAAAATCAATAAATTAATTTGGGGTGGTCACCCCCGAGTTCGTTATTATATTATTCGATGCAATTTTTGAAACTCATTTCACATTACTTAAATTGTTTTGGGAACGTTTTGATTTCTTGGAATTTGGGGAGAATATTGCTGTTGTAGTGTGTAAACCAAGAAATCAGCAATTAACTAATCAACACTAACACGAAAAGACCTGGAATGGCTTCTTCACAGCACCGAGCTGTAAATTTGAATTTTAAATACTGGAGCTCCATGCCCTAGACTGTTATTATGTTATGCACTCCATATAAACCAAACAGGGGCGCTGACCCGAACCGTTCCATTTATTTAGTTATTTTTGTTAACCCGACCTAAAATTTAATTTTACCTTTTTCAATGACCCCGTATTGAGGTCCAAATTAGATGAGATCTCTTAGTTTTAGCCCATCAATCGCTTCACTGATGTGAACCAAATAATGAGCGATATCTAGCATTAAATAGAATTATTCGTATGGATAGACATAGGGAAGTTGAATAACCATTATTTGTGAATCCAGATGCCATCACGGTTTAACGCCTCTTCAGTCTGCACTTTAATGCCCATTTCACGCTCTGTCGTAGCCTTGATTTATCGATTGTGATCAATATTAATTAAAATGTTTTAACCAAAAAGCAGACAAAAACCATCAATTATTAATAAGTAAATCTTGCTGGATTAATTATGACCCTTGATTACCCGTAGCGAGTGTAGGGATGAAACAAAAATATTCTCAATAATGACTAATTCGTTATTCGATTTGGGCATTAAATTAATGAAATAGTAATGGAAGTTGCAAAGTAGAATTATAATTAGTGTTTTGTTCGTTCCATTATTAAATCTGCCTCTAATTGTAGTAAAACAATATTGCGGATAAATATAATTATAATCACTCAGGTTCTGCTGAGCAACCGAATAATTGGGCACCAAGTTGATTGATCAGCGGATTTTTTGCATTTTAAGCCGATAACCGAAAAATTCTACTTGGAGAGCTCAAAAATGGGCAAAAATATATTTTAATAGAGCTCGAAAGGTCTCTCGCAACATATTTTCAATAACTAACAGCGGAACAGAGCTTAGCGAGATGAAATTGCTTCCCCATAATGCGGAGCGCTAAATTTGAATTTTAAATATGCGACGCTTTTCCGGGCCCACCACATTGTTATTAATATGTTGCTTGGAAAAAGTACCGGAGGAAATTGCTCGAGATGTTCTTGAATACGGAGAAATACAAGTGGAGTATTTAAAAATACGTGAATGTACGTCCGAAAGGGATGTTCTGTCTGAAGAATACCCCTGACTACTTGCGATTGATGCAATACGAGTTGTGAGCACTGTGTGTGTGACTGTCGCTCTCTCTCTCTCGAGGTTCATAACTGTGCCAATTTGATAGGTTTCATATAAAACGAGTGCGAGAAGCTTGTAAGCTCAAATCCTATTTTTACGATAAATCTATTGGCAATCTAACGATAACAACCAGAAATATCATCGGTATCTATGCCTTAATTCCTCCACAATAGCTTCAAATAAAAAAAATGTCATTAAATCCCAACTTTTCGTGAATTCCGCGAGACATTCCTTTTATCTGAACCGAAATCGATTTTTCAAAATTATTTCGACTGGGTTTTAGGGCCCGTCTACACGTACCGCGTAGCCAAACTTTTAAAACTAAACTAATAACACACTCGGAGCTTTTTCTGGAAATATGTGTTTTGACAGCACCAACTTTTCGACTTTCTATCTTGTTACCAAGTTCGCCTGGCAGGCCCCCGAAGTTATGATATTCAAAAGTTGTGTCTGAATACTTTTATTTAATATACTTGCTTCTGTGTGTATGGTCACGCTTGTAAACTTGGGCTTTCAATATGGCGAAAAGTTTCGGGTCTTTAGAAATTCAGGATAATAGGCCAATAAGTTGGAAATGCTTGATGGTCATTCCACGGCTTGAATAAGATATGAAGCCAGCATCCTAGAATCCAGTTGAAATACATTCTTTGATCTATATAAAGTAATTTCCTATTAGTATTCCTGTGTGTTTGTGGCCTGCTTGGAAATTTAATCGTCCTGGTTAAATGCGGAAAAGCGGATATTGGAGTTAAACCTTTGGATTCTTCTTTTGTCAACGAGGTTTATTTACAATGTGAGCACTGAAATATCGCTGTAGTCGAACATATAAAGAGAGAAGTTTCGGACAATACTCCGTGAGAAAGGTGGCAGAAATTCCGGAAGATTTCACATTTCACGTCTCGCATATTTTCCTTTTTATTTTAGCTCAAGACTAGGAATCGTCGACAATACACTAAATTCAACTCACAGCACACAACGGGGAAATTATCTTGACCCAGATGTGAAATAGTGTTGATGTCAGCATTAAGAAGCTTCAAATTAGTTTCGAAACAAAGAAGTTCCTTCCAGTTTCAGCTGCGGAGGGGGCAAAAAGTGCCCGCTAATGTTTTATAAGAGAAACTTAAATCAAAACAATTCTAGTCCGTAAGTGCATGTAGCTTTAACCGAATTACAACGTAATAACGTTCATCTTTCCTTGGTTGGATATAAACGGGCTACAGAGGTGAGATTACAAGGAAATTTATGAAAACTTGCTTTAGTGGCATATTTAAGGAAAAACGCAAAGGCGGAAAGCAACTAGCCGTAAATAAGGAATAACGACGTCGTTTGAGAATTCTAAATCATGTTAATAGTTTTTCCGGTGCTTGCATTAGCGACTTTGTTTAGGGCGAGTTATAGTATTCGTAAATATTCTTACGAGATCTCTAAATCCAAAGCCGGAGTCTTGGCTTTCCATGGATGAGTGGCGATAGACCAAGACGATAATGCACTGTGCATCCTTATATATTTTAATTCATCATCATTTTCTGGTGTTCGTTTACTTCGTTTACGAAATAAGAAGTAAAATGTCAGTATCCGCACTAAAACAAAACTCGTAGTATCGACACCTTAAATTCCAAATGCTCTTGGACCTCTGTAACACTCTGAATGCCGTAAAGAGGAATAGATTAGCAAAAAAACTTTTTGTAAGCACATTCACGGTTTTGAAACATTTTCAATTTAATGTGCTTACGAGTTTTATATATTTTGACGAATCAGAGAAATCAATAATAAATTGACAACGCTATTTGAGCTATATCAAAAGCCTAGATGTGCAACTTTTCTCCCGTTTAGCCGATTTCGTGATTCGGCGTTTTCGAGATACCAATTACGACAGTAATTAAAAAACCTTCTGTATTACATTTAATATACATTGTAGTTGCCACAAGCCGCACGTTTAAAACTTGAATTAATTAATTTCTATAAAGCCAGCCGGTAAACCATGCCAAAGCTCACAGACATTTTATCAAATCTCGCCGTTGCGGTTCTTCAGACAATCTATTATTATTACAAACATTTTCAGGTTTTAAGCGAATGTGTACTAATGGCACTAATGGTAGTTCTAAAACCTTTTTCCATCTTTCTAAGGCTCATAACACTCTTCTTTTAATTAAAAAGGGCGTAATGTTTGCGTTATTGCGTTTTTGAGTAATATGGACGTATAATTCATTGTTTATTTACAAATGTAACATCAAGTTTTTAATTTGACCAATCCGGTGCCCTAACACGGTCATCATTTTACTCAACAAAATCCCTGTGGATATAAACTTTTTACTACAATATGTTTTTTATTGCGCTAAATGACAGAAAACTCTTCCTTTTCCTTACACTTTATTGTGTAAGCCATACTTCGACAAACGCAATCGCCAAGTCTGGAAATGTTCTAAGTTTTATATCACAAACTTTCATATTGTTTATTGGCAGCCCCTCCGGAAAAGGTATCTCAAAAACGAAATTGTCTTACATCTCTAGAAGTCGTCGATATTGGAACTAAGGTCATTTATTAAAGTTGCTTAAGTTGACTTAGATTGCTGTGACCTGAAAGGCACATCTAACAGTGCGCATTTATTTCAATTTTTTGGATAACGGGTATTTATAGAGCCAAAAGAAGTATAAGTTAACCAATCGATTTGCGAATTAGAAATTCTTATAGCTATGTAAATTTTAGGTTTTTTGACTCTTATTACCTTACATCGAATTACTTCGAATCGCAACATGGAGATTTGAGAATCTACATAGTTCAAATTTATTAGATTTATAGAGAATCTCTAGAGGATCATAAATGACAACAAAGAACCTCCGGCTTCTGTATTAGCGTTGTGCTGGCAAAACACCATGTAGGTGTCTAGAAGGGTTCTTCAACTATTCCAAGACAGTTTAGCTGATGGATTGGACCGGGGTCAAGCCAATATATACAAAGGCATATAAAACAAAATTTTTAAAAGAAAATCAGAAATAACAACCAAAAACCGGAGTTATATCGAAGGAAGTTAAATGATCGAAACGTTTAGGAAACTATTATGGCTTATCAGGGAAAACTATGTATGTAGAGATTTTGAAAACGAGTTACTGATATTAATGAATGTTCAAACTTAATTTTAATTAAATTTTTTTTGGTCTTTTACGCAGAAGTACAGTGAAAATGAAAGAAGTGAAACAGCAAAATTTCAAGTACATTTGCTTTGCATTTATCGCGTTGATTGTAATTGATTAATACAGATGGAAAGAGAATAAAATTTAGTGCAAAAGCCATAAAATGAAACAGATAATTTAATAAATTAAGAAAAAGTGGATTTGATTTCGAATGGTGAGTCAAAATCAATATATAAAATAAATAGTTAAAATTTCGAAACCTCATATTTATTGATTTTATATGAATAACATCAGTTCTGTGACGAAATGGCTTAAAAATGTGAAAACTCCAAGGATCTACGAAAAACGCAGTACGTCATTCACTGCCATGGTCATGGCGAATGGAGCATAAAAAGTTCCACACCCCAATGATTAAAAGTTTACTGAGTCCGATTTGCACCTAGGCCCTCTTACCCCTAAATCTACCACTTCTCCAGTATTAGCCTTTCCGATTACTTTGTCGTGAAAAAAATTCCCACACTAATGTGAATAAGTACAAGTTTCGGCACCTAAAAGCTTGGTAAAAAGTAAGCTTTCGTGCATACTAGGACAAAAATCAAATAATTGCAAGGAAACCAAAAAGTTACCCTTTTTCGTCCTTTCTCCCCTAACGCATCCCTCCCTCAATATTACTAACACTCATTTAAACAATTTACAGTTGCTGAAATTTGCTTCAAAATAATTCCAACATCGTCTTGATAAATCGAAAAGACCGAATTGCATCAAGAAGCATCAGGTGTAGACCATCCCAAAGATTTATAGAACCCCCGGAATAGACAAAATGTCGGATGATTGATGTCTAGCCCATTTAACGTTAGTTGAAATTGTACGGGTGAGACTTGGGGAGTAGTGAAGATTAATTATTGGAACCTGTTTTATTAATAATTACTTGAAACATCTTGATAAATGCGACCTCAGGTTGGACTTTTAATTTCTGTTCCTCTGGTATAAAGCTAAAATAAAATCCCAACTTGCTGGGAACCGAAAGGAGCTAAGCTATGTCTGGGTAGATTGATGAATGCAAGGATTAAGACGTATTACTAATTCCGAGGGGCAAAGCCCTATTAATAAATCTTTTTTAGTCGGAGAAATAATTAGAAAAGCTCATTAATCACCGATATTCCTAGCTCCTCATCCTCCTAATTTAATACACTTAACTCCAATCCAAATGAATATCAATCACTCAACTTTTAACCTAGTAAATATGTAACTTTCGCCAACTGCGCGGCATATTGAATAGAACCAGAAGTGCCTGAATTTAAGTAATGACTTTGTTCTGTTTAAGCTCGCTTAAAGTTTTTACATAGATAAATTTTACCTCCAACTTCACTGGTCTTGCTCGACATTTCATGACACTTTCATAAAGTTATATCGACCCGGATTGGAGTGGCGCCATATTTGTCCATTCTTTCCAACTCTTTTTAAAATCTATGGTAAAAATTTTCGGTAATGGTCGTATCAGAGTCTTGTCGCGTTCGACAGGCCCGAATGAAGAAAAGTGGTCCGAATGGGATGTAGAATGCGGTCAGCCGGATGACCTAGATTTTTAAGCGGATTTCGGTGAAATATATGACATTCAAAGCTGACCATTCGATGTGAACAAAGAAGATCACAAATGACCACTTATAAGTAATCGATTGCTTAAGATGGAAGACGGTTGGAGAAAATTGGAACGTGCCCGGATAACTTGTGTTACATGCTCAATAAAAACCAACACAGCTCAGTAAAATTTATGTTCGACAATGTGTGTGTTTACGAATTTTAGTTAAAAATGAAGGACACATCTGCTTTCTGTTGCTCTTTTATGCGATTTTATGTAGAGATGAAACTTCACACAGCTTTGCATATTTCAGTTATTGCATAGAATCCCATTATCTTTCTGACATTAACTTGCATTTCATTATTTCTTTGCTTTTAAAAGTTTCTTTGCAAGTAGTATGATTTTTTTTCTAGAGAAAAAATAGGAGGAAACGCGTCGTTAGGGTGGAGCGGTATCAATATCGGGCAAATATTTGGGCCAATATATGTTTTGGAATCTGGCCAATACCAGAAAAACACTCTTTGTTGTTCGGTTTGTTTTGATTTATCAATTTGAGTTATACAAGTGTGTTTGGAAACAGAGATGAAACGTGATCCATCATGTACGCAATAATAGAATATCGAGGCATATTAAGAAATTGGTTTTTGAAAGAGAAGTAAACTATTGAATCTGGTTCCATCGTTATTGTAAAAAACAGTCTGGCAAAAGGTAGATGGGTTATTTGGTTTAATTTGTACTGGTCTATTGCAAGATCAGCCTCTGGGTGCACGCTCACATTCTATGACAACATTTATCAATTAGAAAACACTTTCCTTCCTCTCCGTGTCAAATGCATTTATAACATGAACTCCAGCATTGTGCTACAATAACATGTTCATACTTCAGAACGCTTCTAGTAACTTTCTAGGGCCACAACAATTGAAAGGAATGAATGATGGAGATTGAAAATGGAGTTCACGGTTTTGAATTTAAAGTTGATATAGCCAAGACGGCAGGGATTTTAATAGTTCACGAACTGTGGAGATGGGATAGAGGTGAGAAACGTGACCTTCATGGGAAGGAAGAATGGAAAGAGGAAAAATAATGCTTTTTCTTAATTTTCTTCCTTACGAATGAGTAGTTCACATATAGGAGTGCCATGGAGGGGAAAAAATTGTGGAAAAATTTGGAAAAATTAAATTTTTCACGGAATTTCAACTCAAAGACTATTGGTTTCTCGTCTAATTTCACAAGTCCGCCGTTCTAGAGTGGACATGTCAGGATGTTATGGGTTTTAAAACAGAATTACAAGACATCTCCAAAAAATATTCTCAATAATTTGAGAAGATCAAAACGCAACTTTTTGGTTTCGATTCGAAATCGTTGTTCGGTTCGATATTGAATTCGCAACTTTCGCTCTCTTCATGCACAGAGATTAAAATAGTAAGCTGGATTGCATTCTAAACCATTAGTAAACGAAAAAACTCATGTTACAAAAATGGAATATTCCATTGTTTTGTGAATTGAACTTTCCAATATTTCGGCAGTGTTCCGTAAAGGGTGCAAATAATAGAGAAAATTTAAATATTCATCTTTTCAAGTAGCGGGTATGTCAGGTAATTTTATCCACAAAATAGATCTATAGAGACATTCTTGTAAAGATGGGCAACATTCAGTGAATTTGAAATTTGATCTAATATTTGCATATCTCTAAGCCTTGTCCTCTAGCTTGTTGTTTGCATCTAGACTACAAATAATTATCCTATCCCATCTACACCACATGAGAAATATCCATCCAGGACATCATTGGTTCATCCAGATTTGTTGATGTTGATGTTATCTGATAGACATTTTCAAATACATGTGATGTGACGGATTTCACGGGATATCGCTGCGTCCCCAATGCGTGTCGATCGATGCAATTACTATAACATGCCATTCTCGAAACGCATCAAATTCTATAATCTCTAATGGCTTACGTTCATTCCCCTCTCTCGCGCAATTTAATAATCATCAAAAATTCCCTAATTAAAAAAAAAAAATTCATTCCATTCATTGCCGGGATATTATTCGTGTCACTTCTGACCAATCCCAATGACCTCGACCTTCCTCATCCAATTTATTTTTAACGAGCCAGTTAGGTAGGACCACGTGAAATAAATTGTGCATTACACACCACCATCATTGATCAATATTTCCTAGTTCGAACCAGTTATTCATGAGGGAATAAAATTCAGTCAAAGCGCCACTGTTTGCATACTCCTTTCATACGAGCAAATCATGCAAATCCTGTAGTATGTATTCAGCATCCAGATAGCCAAACTGAAATGTAATAACCCATCAGGAGAACAATAACTAAGTGACTGAAATGAGCATTTGGTTTCGCACGAACTGTTTTATATCGCGTTACAGCCACTCGTTTCCTTTGATTCGATTCGATTTTGTAGGCTTATTGTGTGTCACCCAGATAGTTTATTGTACCTTTTAGACTTATTAGAGAAATGCTTATTCTGTGGGCCGGCATGCAGCAATGCTGATAGGAAACGAGGAGACGCGTTAATGCGCATCAGCATATTTCGGTTATTTGTGGCGCCAACGGCTGAGGTCGGAGGCGGCATTCTAATCGTCTTTTATATTGTCGGCTGCTTTAGGAAAGAGCTTTTATTATGATTGCGGCAACGCCGAATACTTGTGCCAACTTACTCCAAAATTATTTTTCATACAGACGAGATAATACTACTCCAATTTAATCTTGGAAAGGTTCGTCGAAAAATGATAAACCCCGTCGTGTTTAATCAACCATCAGAATCTACAAAGAATGAACAAATTTTCAAGAATTCCACATGAGCTAAAACTACAAATATAGAATGCCCCATCTTTCTCCCAGCATTACTTAGAATACTACTATGACCATGTAATAGACGGACGAAGGTAAGGAATTTTCGAATAGAGAGTAGCGCAGCCTATTGGATTTACGGGAAAGCTATTTAACTTTTTTCCCTTTATTTTTTTTTCACTTTTTGGAACGGTAACAATCCGAAAATACATCTTGAAGCTTACTAACAAATTATTTTTTATACATACGAGATAATAATACTCGAATTTTATTAATCTTGGGCGGGACTCGATGAGAAGGGATAAATTCTGTCGTCCTTTATAAACCAACGGAAATTTTGACGACTTGAAAATAATACAATCCGTTTGGTTGTAAAAAGTGGATGTAAAAAGTAAGTGTAAACATTTTTACGTTAAATTGGCATTTGTGTTTCCTTTTTCTTCTTTCATTAATTTTTAATAATTATAAAATAGTATCTTCCTTGCCATTTTTTAATTGTTTGAAGCATAATAGGGCAGGAAAAGAAATTCTAAGATCTAAACAAGTTTTAAATGACGGGGATTAAATGCAAATTATTACCACCACTTACTTTAATGACATAAGGGAGACAGAAGATAATGATGCGGAAATGGACGTGGATTATTTTAATCATGGTAATACTGGTGAAAAGAACACCATTCTGGATGAAATTGAGGGGAAAGTAGTTATAAAATTTAGGAAGTTATATCAAAAAACGCAATATCATTCCTATTCCATCTGGCTCCATGTGGAAGAAAACCATTGACGATGCACAAGAAAGTAATTCACTTCCTGATTCCCTTCGCTGAGATATACTTTTACAAATGCTTCCACATGCTTCGAGTCAAAGTTTTGAAACAGAAAGTATAGATTCAGATGAGGAGAACATTTTGACGGAGACTTTATTCGTAAAAGTTCGTTATAAATGATCCAATAATCCGGTGACAAAAGAAAAGAGAAAACCCCCGCCAAGAAATGTTGTTTACATAACCTCAAGATCTTCAGGTATGGCTAAAATGCTTCCAATCTCGTGGATGTGTTTCGGTTATTTCTTTTAGACGACATTCTTTCTGAAATTCTAATTTGTTCAAATGAAAAGATATTCCAGTTGCAAGTTACATATAAAGTCTACAATAGAAGCACAGCTGCAACTTCCATGTCGGAATGTCGGAGGGTTTATTCAGAGATTTCGTATTACAAGCTCCGTTAAAAGACAATCATTTTCAAATGAAATTATTTTCAATCGCCATATTCGGTATTTGTGCATCGAGCAACAAATTTTTAAAACAAAGATTTAATTTTTTTTAGTTTATGCGTTACGTTTTGATGGTCCGTCTAGGCAGACTCATGCAAAAGGTACCTACGAATCCTGAAGTACTCGATGCAAACTCAAATTAAAGTTTTAAAATGCCCAATGAAGTTTCAGAATTTTTGTATAGAGAATTGTTTAGTAACACATGATTGGTGGCGAAGTCACATTACACTTTTATCTCGGTTTCAGGAAGCGCAGTGACGATCCATAAGTGCATTATAAAATTTGTTCGAACAACACAAGGTTGCTCAGAAAAAGTTATTTACCAAAGCTAAGTTTTCTTAAATGGAAGGCCCTATGTAAACCGATATTTTTATTTTCTGCAACTGATGTTCCATTTAGGTTCCCTACGTCGAGGAATATTCAGTTACGCAAGGAGAAGGACTATAACTCTATCATGCTTAATAAACCATCGAAAACAAGACGAGAACCCGTATGTCAACCCTTATCAAAACTATTCTTCATCTCGATCCGAATATTATTATATAGGACAAAAACTACTTCGAGATCCTAAAACACTCGACATAAAGTCAAACTAAAACCAACTATTCATTTAGAATATTCGGGTATTGTTCTGTGTGGCAATTCCAGAGGGGCAGCTTATTAAGTTTCATTCTGACCATCTCTGAATTCTGGATACATAGCAGACGTTCCGCATTGTTTATTAACAAAAACAAACACATGCCCCAGCACGAATCAACCATCAGTTTCGGTGCTCGTTTTTGTTCCACGTTCCCCATTGACTTTATATTGGCGAAAGCGAGGCAACTTGAATATATTTCTTTCCTATGACTATACAGTGCCAAATGCAGTAGCAATATGACTGGCCCTAACGGCGCAATAAAGTTTTATGCTTAAGAAATTCGGCTTTAATGAGGTTTTTATGGACCAACATTCAGGATTTGAATTTAATTAAGCCGCAAATCTCTTATCGATTAGTTTCGAGTCTTATATGAGGGGAGAGCTCTATGTATTATTATATTTCAGCTGAAATTTTTGGACTGGAATTTATAGTGCGGAAGGACCTTTTGTTGAATTTTTAAATTTCCATCGTAAAAGTGGCCGTAATAGAATCAGCTGTATCATAAAATTTTACGCGCAAAATGGCTTCCTCTAATGCAATTTTTAGTGCTGTGCTTTAAGCATCCACGGGAATTCCTTGTAGGAGCCAAAAACTCGAAACATGTCCTATAAGTATGAAAAGCCATAAAGCGGAATGCCCTGCGAATAATTTATAGATGTTGGTGCTAGTAATGCTCCATCAGATAAACTAATTTATTCAAGACTGTATTTCCTCCTCCGGTAAGTCCAAAATGGAAAGAACACAAGAAAACCCGTTACACAGAGACAAAAGCCCTTTGTTCGCCGAACACTTGTCAACTAAACCTGCTTAATCCGAACACAAAAAGCAAAGGCTATTTAGTTAAATTATCCATGACGTTTGTTATAGATATGCACCGGTTTCAATTCATTAACCTTGTTTGCCAAAAGTAAGACGAAAGTCGCGCGATTTACATTGATATTACACTAAAATGAAACGGAATCTGAATCATTATACCCCCAGCTTAAACGGCGTAACGCGTCCGTGATGGAAGTGAAACCTCAAGGTACTAAAATTGGGTACTACACTAAAAGCAAAGAGAGTCATCCTAATGTAACTCACAACTAAGTCTAAATAGAATCTATTTTGTACTTTGATGAGTTCGTATTTTCTCTCTATCGAAAATAAAGAGAAAACAAAAGGCTATAAATTCGCGTGTGCTCAAATAGCCATCCCGATATTTTAAAGCATTATTCCACAAAGTGAGAAAGAATAATAGCCGTATATGCTGCTTATTTGGCGAAAAGGATTTCCGCGCTCACACACACAAAAAAACAACAACAAAAGTTGAAATAAATCTTCGTAATGAAAATTGATTGCTAGTAGGAGTTAAAAATGCGATTTCCCTTTCTCCGTTGTATCCGTCTTAATGGATGCCTTTATGGAGTCCCCTTTCTCCGAAAAGGATTATTTTTTTACTGGGGTAGCTTAGAATTTGTGGTCGGGGGTAAATGTAATGCGTCCCGAGAAAAAAATTATTTTACCATGTATACGGGGAGGAGGAATTTTCAAATAGAGGAAACTGGAACTTAAATATGTCCAAAACGTGTTCTATGTATGATTCTATCGTGGAGTTGAAAAAAATTTAAATGAGGGATTTAGAACATTAAATAATAAAAATAACAATTTCGCTACAGAGGCATCAATAAATCTGCCCAACAAAAACTTTTCCGAGACTAAAACTTTTTCTACAGGCTTAATTTACGCAGTCCCTTCCGAATATTCTTCGAAGCTTCATTTAATTGCAGCTATAAAAGAGACGTGTAGGTACCTTTCCTTGGATATAAGCCCAAATTTCCACTCTCGAATCAATTATATACACATAAAGATATCTCCAGATAAAATATTTATTTGTCTAGAATTGGATGTGGGCATAAAAGCACCTCTGAATAGTTTTTGTTGGTCCCTTGCCTTTGCCCCAGTTTGGAAGTTATGCGATATGCGATGTCCAGCTGGACCCTTGATAAAGCTCTGTTCCAATTTAAAGTAAATTTATTGCTGAAAATACGAAGGTATAGGTCCGGTTTATCATCGAATTGTGAATGAGGTATCTTTCCCTCTCTTTTATTTATCCGCTTATATCAGCAAGAATATCGAAGATTGAGCGATTCAATTTTCATACATATCCTTCCATCTAGAACGAAATTCCTCGAAATTTTCACTGGTATACTATTTCGTAGGACATCCCTTATGCAAATAACCATACCCTCGGTGAAACATATTGTGAATTAAGACGACCTTCTCGACATCCTTACCTGAAAACTTTTCAGCTTTTTACACCTCTATTTGGAGATATTCCCTTCTTTTCCTTTTAGGACCTTTTGTCAGCGTTATTTGCAGAGGATGAGACTCTATCAGAGACCCGAAAATGGCAATTATGTACTACGATAGAGCCAAAACAAGAAATTGTATTATTAAAGTTTATTGGCCTATTAATTAAATAGTTTAGGCCAAGAACCTATTAGTTTCACCACATTCCTCCATTTAGAATAGAGCACCGACCTTTTAATAATGAGGCAAATTCCAGCTTATTGTGCACCGCGCTTGTATAGCCATTATGGTTTTTAGCCCTTCCATTACCTGTTAACGTTCGCCCATTATATCCTTTATTTTAATATCCCACATTAATATGGCACCGTCTCGGAATTTGCCATTATTTCACTACTTTCCAGTCAAAATTTATTTACATTGTCATCTTAGAAATAAGCAAAAAGTTAATTGTTTACAAAAAATCAAGAAGTTTTGTACGAGAGAATCTTGATGAACGATATTTCTTTTCTCCTTTCTTGAAATGAAAGTCACGAAATCTTCGATGAGAAATCAGGTAAAAGGAAAAGCGTCGTGGTTTGTTGAGTTTATTAAGGAGCGGAGTCCGGGATCTGAAAGTTTAACCGTATCGATTAAGGTAATGTTGAGTTCGGTAATTGGAATTTAATTGTTTGGTTTCATGGAAAATGTTAAAGTGGAAGGAAATTAAGTTTGTTCTAGAAAACACAACCCCCATTAGAAGAACCCCAATGGAATGTTGAATTCATAATCAGGATAGTAACTTTCGTTTTAGAAATCCACAGAGAACGTAAAAGAGTTGTCTGTAGGAGAATGCAGAACTGAATTTAAAGAAGGCATTTGAAATCCCTAGATGGACCCTTCCGAAAATATCAATTCTTTCATCAATTCATAGAAATTTTCTGAGAATTTTAGAAAATGGACAGTGAATTTTCTACGCTTTTGAAATTTTTAACAACCGAAATAAAATCATCAGCAATTTCCACACACACACACACACACACACACACACACAATATATTCCCGAACTTTCCATAATTAAAGCGATCGTTTTCGGTTGGTACCTTTTCAGGATATATGGGAGACACGGTCGCTTTTATTTTACTCAGCGTGGGCCTATTTCTGGATGGCATCAAGCCTTTCCATAAATTTCCCCCCAAGCTTATATACACAGTTCCAACAAAAAAGAAAGACAAACAAAGCCAAATAAACATCCACGACATGTTTTCATAACCTTTGTTCTCATAATTCCCCACCTCATTAGGTAAATGGGTATAAGGCCTGTAGACTAAATGTGCGGCAACATTTTAACTACGTTCAATCCGTTAGATAGTTTAATGGAATACATATTTTACAAATGTTCCAAAATTAAATTATTTCCTCGAATAAACAAAGTAAAGATTTGCAAACAAATTTCCCACAAATGACTCCTTTTGCAGTTGAAATGGCTTTGAAAACCGATTGATTCCATTTAAAATCCAAACACTTTCCAATGGGCAATTGAAATCCAAAGAGAAACAAAATCACTAGGCACTTTAATTTGAGAGTTGTCAAAGCCATAACAGCGGAATGCAATTGATTTAACAGCATAATCCATTTGTCAAGTGTGATTTTTTAATAATAAAATTTCGAAATGCGATGAATTTGTTCCATTGTTTTAGACTATTGACGACAAGAGCTAACGTTGCTTTAAATTATTTAACAATGTGAGAAATTTCAACAACGAATCGCTCAGAAAAGGGATTAATATCCAAATTATCAGGACAAATTGAGTTTGTCGTGAAAAATCATTTAATAATGGAGAACGATAGCGTGCTTTTATTTGGGATTACATTTATTTTGATGCAATCAATCATATTAATGTCCATTTTAATAATGGAAGTTCGTACAGTCCTGAGTTATAAAAGTAACTGCCTTTTTCGATGAGAAAATGTAAGGATTATTGTAAATAATGAAGGAAATATTTATGGGATACTTTCGGGAGAGTTTCATCCTAATAACGTCTTGGGTGGTAATTTGTGAATAAAAACAACCTGAAAGAATGGTGAAAGCTGGATTTGCTGAAAAATCTTAATATAAATGTTATTTTAGCTCCCTTTTTAAAACAATATTAATATTATATACATTTCTTTCAGGTAACTTTCCGTTTCTCCTCCCAAGTTTGAACAGCTTGTTGGTACTTTATCATCAGGTAAAAACCTTTGGATTTGCTGCTTAGGCTGGTTCGAGTTCAAAGGCCCGAAGTAACCTAAACAGGTTGGAATTTCTCCCTTAACTACATACTTTATTGAAGCATTTGCTTTAGGATCATTAGCCTAATGACTAGTCGCGATTTCAGGAGAAAAGGTACTTGCCACGGAGATATATGTGTTGTTCCTTTCACATATAATTCTCCCTAGCTTAAAAGGTAATACAGAGCCGAGGTTGTTAAAAACTGTTCCACATGGTGCACGCCAAGTCATTATTTTACCCCCCGAGATTATTCTTTTGTAGTTTTGTTGAATTCGCCAACTAACTCAGGCTTAATGTCTAAAGTATCAAACTTAACGAGTTGCAAGTTTTATGCGGTCCTATATATCTTAATACTTTAACAAGATGATAAAGTGTAGTGTTTCCTCCTTACAGTGGGTTAATGTATAAGGCGATGAGCCGTTGTTTAGAACTTTGCTAATCACACTTATTCAGTGTCGTCTACAACTAATTACCTTAACAAGTCTCTCAAGAACTTATCCAAACCTTCCCGGAAACTGCATAGCGAAATTATGAATAATTCTCCCTGAACATTTCCTAGTTAGAGGGGAAAATGAAAAAAGTTGTTTGAAACTAATTACGCAGCGCAAATTTAAATTTAAAGCCGAAAACTAATTTCCTGCGAAGAAAATTATTTATAGCTCAAGATATCATTTTAAGGTGCGCTGTCCGAACTCCGTGCATAGATAGTCCCTGGAAAATTTTCTCATAAATTTCACTCGCTTTGTTCGCACTTTTCTTTCATTTTCACGTTTTAATGAATAATTTCGGCCATGTATCATGTTTGATCAGTTTTCAGTATCTCCAAGTTTCGGTCAAATTTAATTTAAAATTTCTTCGTACCTTAGATACACGTTTATTGATTATGGTAATTTATTGAGAAAGATAAAGGGGTTTCCTGCAATATGAAAATATCGAAAGGAAATTTGTGAAGGAGGCCTGAAATTTTAAATTTTGGAAAACGGCTCTTCTAAAAATTTTCGGGGCCCTGTGAGCTTATTCTTTTCGATTCGACATTTTCAAAATTTCTTTGGGGTCGTTTGGTAACACGAAGGTGTGTTCCAAGTTGCTACGAAAAAATATCTCGTGAGGCATTCGGGTGATATTTGTGAAAATATCGACGATGAAGAATTCATTGTGATCATTTTAAGTTACTCAGAATAATTCACATTCTGGCAAAAATATATCCTGAATCTAGAAATGCCCTCCTTAGAACTTATTTGGTTATTAGAAATATTTAACTGTACCGAACAGAATGATTTCAAAATATTAAAATTCCCCATCTGCTCAGAAAATCTCTGGTATAACCGAAACAGATCCTCTAGTAATCCACTAATTCTCAAAATTGCTCAAAGCTGTATGATTTTCCCAAAAAGCCAAGAACCACTAATTTAATTACCTCATTCTTGAAAATCACGTTAAAATTATGTATCGGCTGTCCAGGCGAACCCTCTACATAGAACATTAACATGGGAAATCGGTTTTTATTTTTTTACGCATGCACAGATTATCTAATTGAAGAACTTTTACATAGAGGTCATAGTTCTTAAGACCGGCCATCATTTGGTAATGTTTACATACTTCTAAGTAGATCCGTTTTGGCTCGACACACCTTAAAATTTCAAAAATTTTAATGTGTCTCTCGTAATCGTTCGAAACCACGATTGGCCAGATTTGTAGATGGTCTTTTCGATCAATGTAAATGTTTTTCGAAACAATGTTGTAGTTTTTTGTTCACTTACTTGTTTAGTTCAATTTTAATATGTAGGTAATTGTTTAATTTATTTGTTTTCACTTTTTCTTTGTTGCATTTAAATAAAACTTTAAATAAAAAAATTGAAAATTCATTTGAAACAGGATTTTTACTTTGACTCTGACCAATCGTTGCCTCTAACGGTTACGCGAGACAATCAAATTTTTAAAATTAGGAGGTGTTACGGGCTAAAACGGCTCTAAATAGAAGAATAAAAAAAATACCGAACGATGGCCGGTCTTGTGTATAATGATTTCCATGCATTTTTTTTTAATTGGATAGTCCGTACAGGAGCAAAAAAACAAAACCGAGTTCCCATGTTAGTCTCCTATATCCAAGGTTCGTCTAGACACCCCGCATATTAAAATTTATTAATCCTTGATTAAGCAAGAAACACATTTTAGTTAGGATAAGGTGGAATAAGTTCCGCCATTAATTCTCCAAGGGGAATTGATAACTGGAACAGGAGTTAAACGTAGTCAATTCATTTTAATGTAAATAAATCCCCCTGTTTTACATGAACTGCTTTGTGATTCTAACTGGCAACTCCGTGTTATTGTAACTCAATATTGCTTCTAAAATTCACAATTCTCTCCATTACGTGTACTAGCATACTTGCTTAAAATACTGTTTACTGTTGATTTACCAAAATAATAAACTTTAAAAATTCATCATTCGGTAATTGATTTTTTTCGTTCGGCGTTAATTAGATGTAGAGTGACCCCCACAAGTCTGAGCTATTGCTAGTCTCTTTTAAAGAACTCAGAAGAGCCTTTTGTGGTATCTCTACCATCTCTATTTTTGTAGGTGTATGTGAGAGCTTCCACGGAATTATTTCGGTATCAGTTGGTCCGATATATCTCCATTTAGGCATATGCCCACTTTTTTGCGAGGATGTGAGAATTTTCTTAAGACACCCGATATCGTGCAGCCAGGTAGTGTGGAATTCGACCGACCATTACATCACCCGCCCGTTCACTAAACCCACCTTCTTTCTTCGTCGCCTGTGAGGCCTTTCTGTATTCCACCTTCTATGTGCCAACTTATATAGTGTTCAAGTATCGTTAGAGAGGCATTTTCAACAATTGTTTCAAATTATTTTTAACGAAATTAACACATATTAAATAGTTTTCTGTCGATCATAAGCAGTAGAAATTGCAGCACTAACGACCAAAAACATAATTTCCTCGAAGTTCTCACATGTGGCCATGGAAATGAGCGTCACAAAGTGGCCCCGCAAATTTGAACTTTCAAATAATCAGGCTCGAAAACTGCTTTTTAGATCACTTCTAGTCTCAAATAAACTTACTTCTCACATCTCACTCAAATCCGACGGTAAAAGGCCCTTTGCAAATTAAATCAAAGGCTAAGCTGCTCCACACTTTAAACTTCCTTGAAAACCCCTAAAAGTTTAAATTCGTGCCCGGAATAACTCTCGACAGTTTGAACACTTATTGGTCTACGATGAAAACGAACACATTTATGTATAATAGAAATGCAAATCTTGGGTCTACTCCTTGTTCGCTGAAATTCCCAGTGAAAAATTTCAGGAGGACTAATCATTAAATGGCAGATTAGTCCGATGAAAAATGAGCCATTTGAGGGCGATTTAGGATTCGAAATGTACCTTCCAAGCTATTAAGTTCCCGCCCCGGGAACGTCATAAGAAAGTCGAAATTTATGGGCTGTTTAATCGCTTAATACACAAAATTCAGGCGACTTGCGTGCTTAGAGGTAATTAAGGAAGTATATACTTAGTTGCTTAAATGATTACATTTCCTATCTGACGCCGTTTGTTTAACCGAATTTGTCGCACTTTGAACGAAATACACGCAACTTTATGTGGACTTGCAACGGTAGGAGGAGTTTTGATAACAGCAGTTGCCGTCTAAAACTCTTCACAAAGCCCGAATACGTCCTAGGTAGTCCCAAACCGAATGCCTTTTATCTCGAATTCGACGTGACACTTTCGATCCAACTCCGTTTTCATCACCATCCAAAACTTTGTAATTGGCACCCCCTCTAAAATAGTTTCAAACTGAATTACGATGTTGTTCGACGGAAAGTTTTAACTTAACAATTCCTCGCAAGATTCATATCCAGTCCGGAACTCCCCAAACACTTATTTCTTGGCTGGAGAAAAGTTCCAGAACTATTGTGGTGTTTCCTATCTAATTAAAAGCATTTTTAGGGGGTTAGTAAATGGGAATACAACAAATTTCGTTGCTAAATACCAGTTGGAAACTTCATTTTCCAGCTCGTTAGCAATTCAAAAAATTTATGCCGCATAATATGGCTGTAAATTAGATGTTAGGGATTAAAAAACCACGGCCCTACAAGTTGCTAAGCCACTAAATTTAAACACAGTCCAGAGCTATGCAGTAATTCCTGTAAATTTATTACCGCAGGCCATGCAAGCCGATTGTATAATATTAACAAAATGTCAAAATAAAAAAAAAAACAAATTCTGACGACTTAATTAAAACTTTTAACGGCTTAATTTAAGTAAAATTTCCTTCGATAAACGAAACGTGCTTTACGGCAGCAATTTTGGCTCTATTGTTACAGCAAAAGTTGGGCAAAAGAACCTACATCAATATTTCAAGCTCTCGATAATGGTTTCAGTAAATTCTTTGCTGAAAAGCAGAGCAAATTGGAATTTCTGTGTAGTTTAAAAGTTTGCTTTAAAATCCGGTCTTTAAAAATAAACGAGCCAATAAAAGACTAATACTGTTGTGCTCCTCGGGGTATAGGGGAGAAATGCTGCAAACGTAGAAGTTACTGATTCGAGGGCTAAATATCAGAAATATAAATTAAACGGGTTTGCAGATCCCGGTAAATTACTAACCGCATACATCAAGAAATAAACTGCAAATACATATTTATTTTACATATTCCTTCTCCTGTTTTTTATTTAGATTCTATGAACATTGGTCTTATTAAATGATAATTTTTGGACTTTCTATATCTTTGTTAAGGTGTTCGCGCGACGTCTCGAGGAGTGCTATCTCTACTCACTATTAGGTGCATCTAAGATTAATAGGGCTAAATCTTAAGACAACTCGCCGCATACTACAGAATACTTAGCCACGCCCATTGTTTCATGACAAAGCTTTTGAGCGTTTCAGTGCTTGCCAGACCGGAGCGATTCTAAACTTGCTTTAATGAAAACCCCTGGATTGTTTTCAAAGAAGACAACTTTTTCAAACCTCCATTTTTTTCAATGTCCTTCCTTTAGTTTTTGATCATCCTATTTTGTGATGTTAAATTAAGCGTACTCTGCAATTCCCGACTTTGAGGTTTCTACTCTCATTGCATGATGTGTATATTCCTAAACTCGTACACAAAAGAGTACTTTGTTTCTCTTACATAGGTACTTAAGTTAGTAAATGTTCGCAAACATCTAATTTCTATAATACAGGTCATCTAAATTTAATATTTTTTCCTTTTTTTTTTTTAATTTACTAACGGAAAACATTTTTAACTACAATTTGTACTTCGTATTAATTTAATAACTTCTGAACAGTTCGTCACCACTGTCATTACATTTGTTTCGTTACTTTAAACGTGTAGTCTTTGATAAAATGCGAAACAAGTCAGTAACGATAACTGAAATTGACTTCTATAAAGTACACTTTTTTCCACAAACATTTCTTAGAGAGACATTATTTTCGCCAAAAAAAAACTAACTTCGCAACGCACAAGGAATATGTGATCGTTTAAATGTATTCAAGGCGTCGAATATAGCACCTCCTACAAGCTGTATTAAGAATTATTAGAATTTAATCCCTGTACCCAAAAATCCTTCAGCTACCAACCGGCGATGGGTCCAGAATTGAGTTCTGCGACAAACCCACATCAAGCCCCCCAAAGCTGGCAGATGATCCCGACTAGCCACAGCTGAGTTCGAATTTAATCAGCGCTCCTGGAAAAATAAAGACTATTTGACAGCAAGCTCCGGGATATCGTAGGATTTCAATCTACTAAGTAGGACTGAATGGTTGACGCAGTCAAACGCCTTAGTGAAGTCCTGAAAAGATTCAACGGGACAACGTCCTGCTATATAGCGCTTTATCGCTTTTTGCCCAACACTCATAATGATAATTTCTGATTCGACCTGAAACAATGCCAAAGCTGTTCCATTGTTATTATTCGGTCTTTGTTCAGATAACGCTGCCAAATATCATGTAATCGACAGCTAAAAACAAAATTTTTTACTAGTTGTGGATTTGTAATTTTCTGGCTATAAAGAGCTTGCTTGTTTTGTATATTTGAATATAGGGATGAGTTTGGAGAGCTTGAGGCTGGAAGATAAAATTCGAGTCCCTTGCATCCTGAATAGACTAATTAAAATAGTTATAATAGTATATTTAGTTTAACGAACTCGCATAAACTGAAAAAGATTCTTTTCAAATTATTTATATTCCTGATGTATCAAGATATTAACGAATAGAAGAAACTCACGATTAATCAAGCATTCGCAGTCCTGTGGGCCATCACTTTCCAGATCCCATTAGGATAACTCATGGCGTATAGGACGAATAAAAGAAGGGCAAATCATGGGTCCCTCTAGGTTATTGTAGGACCTTTCCCATTTGTGTTTATGCTCGATTTAGTGGCCCCTTTATCGCCCTAGAGTACGTCGGAACTTAAAGGAAGGAATATTTACTGCGTTATGAGTGAGCTTAAAACCACTTCTTACTTTATTGTGTAGAAGATTTAACTTTGTCGCATTCTCTCCGGGGAGTGATAAGTTTCGTTTTTTATTTATGGATTTGCCCCTCCAGAGGAGAGGACATACAGGAAACGATTTTCTCGAAATTTTTCTGTCTTCAACCAGTTAAGGTTGAGAAAACAAAATTAAAATTTGTATTGCTAAGCTTAGAAGCATGCCACCCAATTAGGCATCTGCTTGTTTTACAAATCCTTTCAAGTACCTTTTCCTTTATGTGTGTTTTTAATTAATAGCAATCTCCCGGGACAAAATAACGACATTAAAAATGGTAATTCTGATTTAAAACACGGTTTTTATTAGATATATAATGTTCTCACGCAAATTTATACCTCGATGGAATTTTCCGCTCGGCAAAAATTGAGAGGACCTAAATATATTTAATCAGGCAAACAAATCTGTAGCAGTAGGCATACAGCTTGCAGGATTACCTGAGGAATTTAATTAATATATTAATCTCCGTTTATTAATGGTTTCCGATGTAAAACTTATGCATGTCTGATGAAGCCAATAAATACAAACACGCGTCGCCGAGCCGTTGAACATCCTCTTCATGTTTCCATTTTACGAACACGTCATGAACTTTTCCTTACATTTATCTACATCCGTACGATCTTTCATGTATTTTTAACATTTCTGGCTGGCTAAATCACAGCAGGTATCCTTGGCAAGCTGTCGTGGAATTGAAGAAATTTTGAATATATCCACAAAAGCTGAACTGACGTCTTGTGGTTTCTCTTTTTTTCCTTTCTATCCATTTCCGAGTACATCCGCATGCGTCGATGTGTTTGGACATGCGCCGCGTGATGTGTGTGATGATGCCAATAAGTAGAAACATCAAACATTCGTCGGCGGGTTATCCAGCATCCTCTCCCCACTTCTGTTTGAACGCTACATTCCTTTCGAGGACATGCCACGGATTTTTCCCCACGTAAAACTTAACGTTTGTGATGATCCAAGATTTTCAGATTATGTTGCCGCATTTTGCTGCTCGTAATTTTTGGTTTGCTGTAAACAAAGCTTTAATAATTCACGCAAGAAATAGTGCAGTAAACCATCTGATTAAAGCATCATAAAACCGCGAGAACGCTTTTAGTTGACGATTTAATAGCTTCCCTCCGCTTTGGAAGCGGATTTAATCTGGTGACCGGCGAATCTTCTCGAGTTTTATATTTCCCCGGGGGATTCTGGGTCAACTAAAGACAACAGTATATTTCCGAATACACTCTGCCCCGGATTTATAGCTGCATTCGGAATATTTGTATTTTTACTAGTTTCAAAAAAAAAAAAAAAAAAGTCCAAGCAATTTTAATACTTGCAATACCATCCGCTACTTTTTAATTTCTCCGCTTAATCACCATTATTCGCAAACATTGCAAAATTCCGTTTTGGATTATTGTAGAATCGATTTGATGATAAACATAAATATATGATGCAAATTATCTGAAACAAGATCGCAGGGTACGTTTGAATTATTCGCTCGTTAATTATCCCAAGCAAAACTCTCTAATTGCAAACAGAATTTATGGATTTCATTGCAAATTTAATCGGAAACATTATGTATTCTATCCGTAAACAAGCAAAATTTATAAAGGTACTAATACAAAAATCGATGGTCTGTTAATTGCGGGACCAGTGCTTCTTTGAAGGAAAAGACTAGCAGCGGGACGAATGATGTACGAGTATTATGGGCGAGTAAACTTTAGGAGATTTAGAGTAATTTTGCGAGATTTTTGTTATGGAAAAAAATTCGATGATTGACGCTAATTTTTTTCAAATATCTTTGTGACGCAAGCGCGCTTGCACGGAACCTTTAAAAATTCATGATTCTCCTCAAGCATAGCTTCACCCCTGGTTAGATAAATATTCAGGAACTTCGCGCCCAATCGGAATGGTAAGTTACCAGCCTAAAATTAAAAAGAATTAACACTCAACGAAGTTTTATAGCAGTTTTAAATTGGAAAATAAATGAATACAAGCTGTTAAACTTCTTTCGTTTACATTACTTACATACCTTGTTCATTCTACGGAATATTTCGAGCACTTCTCAACAACGCCTTTCAGGCTTCTTTAAACATAAAAGGCGTGTGACTTTGTAAAAATTTTATTATAAACTTTTAAGTGGGCGTCATAAAGGAATATACTTTTATTATGCTTTCACGGATTGTATGATTTTAAAGTCGTTCCATGTTATCCTTATAACTTTAGGAATCTCTGTTGAGGAGAATTCTGAGATATTTTGAAGCTGTTTTTCAAATTTGAACCAAGTGCCTTTAAAATGCATATCCTAGAATCTGCCTAAAAACACGTAGCAGTACTCGAAAGTGGAGGTGTTTGCCCATCCCCGAGATTATTGCGACTGTGAGAGAAGCAGACACTTCTCACAACTGTCTGTAAGCTTCAAAAGCACCGGGGAGACTCGCCTAGTCATGATGTTCGAATCGAAAAACAAAACTCGGATCGCTCAAAATCTTCTCAGTTTAAAAGCACACGTATTTTAATATTTGCTAAAGCAAAGCTAAGAAAGGCTACACAACAGAAATTTAAATTTATTTACCCTAAATCACGTAGAGGCCCAAACAGTTCGACGGATTTTAAGATCATGCAACTCGACGGTTAAAACACAGCTCAGTTCTTCTATACAACATTGGAGCTGAAAACATCAGGAATACAAATTCGCAATTCATTCAGTGAATGTCAGGAACGTTTTGCAGAGGCGAGTCACGAATCACTAGTGATCTCGAATCCGCGCGGGGTGTTCGCCGGGAACAACGGGAATAAAAGTAAATACAACTAATAATAAAATAAAACGAAATTGCAAATTCGCGGCAATGACAAAAGAGCCTATTCTTGTCCTGAATGTCCGCATGGAATAGGTATAATACTGCACATAAAGGAATAAAGTCCAATCCAGCTTAGGCCTTCTACAACCAACAGTAAATTTATCTATCGGTCACGGGGAGGAAAAAAAAGCTTTGAAAAAACACCGGATTATATTTAATAAGAATTTTTGAGGACGAATGCAACTAACTGTGGAAAAAAATCTGAGAAAAGACACCGTATTTTGAATTAACTCTTCGCATTAATCTTCATTACACTTTGCTATAGGTAGGGCCTGTGCGCTAACTCCCGCTGCTTGCACTCGAGAAGTTGGTTAAGATGCAGTAAAAAGACACGGCAGATGGCGCTGGTAAGATATTTCCCTACAGGCCCAACATACTTGCCGTTGACATGCCGGTTTCTGCTTGCGTTTAATTGACTCAAGATGAACCGAACCGACGAGATCTAATAGGATCAAAACCGGTCTTTGGGGTGCTCGAGTTAATTAAACGAGCTGAAATGAGGCATAATATCGTAACAGCCCTTAATCTTCTCAGATAAGAATTATTTGAAAAAGCCTCAGGAAGCCTCTGGAGAGAAAAGATAAAGAGAAAGGGAAATATTAAAATAAGAGAAGCAGAGAAATGCACTTCAAAGCTGATTATCCCTCTCGAGTCTGTTAGTTTCTATTCACCATAGGTATTACTGGCATAGCTTAAGCCTAAATCCCTCTTAAAAAAATCAATATGTTACTCACAGCAGGGCTGTCACTTCACTGGATCACTCAACGGCACAGCCCACAACTTTCTGCATGTGTAATTATCCCTAAAACACCCCACAAAAGGGATTGGAAAGCATATTTCACGGCTTGGCAAGCTGTCAGCGTTAAAAAGGGAATATCCTTTGACGGATTGTTTATCAAGAATTAATGGGATCATTGACGAATTCAATAGCTCGCTTTAATAAAGTTCAGTATCCTGAAAAAAACAATGCAATGCTGAAATGGGTCACTCCGGCCTATTGATTAATTATTGAGGCTTTCGTCTTTAATAAATAAATACATGCTGACCGTCCACGTCTAGCTGAATTCAGCATTCCGAGTGGGTACCAAAATAAAATTTAATTAATTACTAATCGTTCCTAATATGTATGATCTCAGTAGGGAGGCTGATATGGCAGACGATGTATCCTCGGGAGGTTAGAAAGGCTATTTTTCTTCTTCTTTTGTGTCGTTAATAAAGTCTTATCTCTTAAACCACTGAGCATATATACAACGAACCATGGAGATTTATTATATACATTGATAAAATTTAAGACAGCCCTTCTTGAAGTATTAAGTCGTGACGTTCTTTATATCGTGAAGAGGGATATGTCAGGGCAGACTCGGATTTTGTGGTAGCTTAAGAGTAGATGTTATGGATTGACATTACGTTAAAGTAAGTGCAAGATTTTACAGAGCGAATTCGCCAGGGAAAAGACGATAAGTGTCACCAATGTGTGGTCATAAGAGTCGTGCAAGCGAATAATAAAATCAGCAACGCCATTTCTGGGGTTATTCAGTGATGTCTATGAGAAACCTGTAGTCTTTCCTTATCTGTGTGACATAGTTGCTTGCCAGGATTAAATAATATCCACAAAAGGTCTCCACCCTTTTGTAATGAAATTCTAAAAAAACGTTTTTTGTTCTCGAGAGGAGAGATAAACGAAATTGTTGCTACCAAATCATCCCAATAGAGCATCAGCTAGGTTCGTCTACGCTTTCCGAGTTGAATTCTAAATAATTCATTTGAAAGGTTTTCAGTAGATTTTCAATTTTATGTGGAACTTCTTACTCGAATTTGTCTTTCACCTGCGTCGCAATCGTTACGTCAAAAATTCAAAAAGCTGCCTGATTGAAGTTCGAAATTTAATTAATTTAAACACAAAGAGTTGGAAGCACAGTGTAATTAGTCGACTATAATTAAACGGAAAGATACCCTAGAAAGTTTTTCCATTGAAGACAAAAGAGACCTAATTAATGCAAATCCTGTAAAACTTTACTAATTTTTAAACTACAATAAAAGTTTACTTTTTTCACAACAGTCAGATCGAAGAGCGATAGCAATATCAGCATAGCCCTTACTTTAATAAATTCTTACAAAGCTCGAAAGGTGTATTTAATGGATTTTCCCCTCATAACTTCAAAGTTTCCAGTTATTTCTTATTGGCGAAAGCCTACACACGCTTTCCTTGAAGATAAACCTGGGGCTTAAATATGAAATGATTTAGGAACTAAAATATAAAGCACAGAGAGTGTTAGAGCGTGTCTCATTTACTACTAAATCCTCGGTGTGTGGCATCTGGAAATGTTTGATCCTACTAGCTTTTCTGGGCTTCTCCGGCTTCCAATGGAAATTTCAATTTAGAAAATAGGGATTTCTTACTTCGACTCCACATATTATTCCCTTCAAACCTAACTGAAGCAAGAGAACGGTAAACGTTTTGGCTATTTTATTCCCACAAATTACATCATTCTCCAAACTAATCGATATTATTACGCTCCGGGAGAAACAATTTTCGCTTTCTCCCCGGTGGAGTAAAGACCGTATTGAACAGATGTTTCGAACACAAAGATAAATGATCGACCCTTTAATATAAATTGCCCATATGCCTATTATAATAGCACGAAACCGACCTGGGAATTAAATATGTCAATATTTATGTACGTTGATTGATTTATTGTGGCAATTAGGGATCGAATCCGATGTACTACTCCAATCCTGCTGTCTAAAGCGTAAATTGTACATGTATTCCCAGCATTCGGACAAACAAATAATGTTCCTAATGGATATCTAAGCTGGCTGCCATAGAAGCTGCATTGGATAGAACTTTCACGTGAACGTGACGATAAAATTGAAATTTTCGCCCTGGAGAGGCAAAATCAATTACAAAAGTAATCTAAAGTGCGCTTGACGCGGAATCGTTAGAATTTGTTCCGAAAAGGTTAACATAAAAATTTAATTAAAATCCTTTTGGATTTTGTACGATACAGGAAAATGTAATTGAAATTTCAGTCTATGGAATACTGAAGTTCGACTATCTGATCAATAAAAATGGATACGAAAAGTGACGATGATAAGAAATAGGGTAATGCAAATGCGAGAATTAATAGCAAAATCAAGCGATGCCAATCGACACAGAGAAAAAAAATTGACTTAAAAGGTCCTGGTGAAGTAACTGTCAGAAAGGTATCTTCAAAACTCCTAGTTAAAAGGTAGAACTGACGGAAACTGTAAATACGGTCATGGAGTGACGAACAAGCTTATGGTTTAACGGAAGATGTACATTCTAGTCTCTTGCACCATCGAATCATCATTTCTTAGCTTGAATAGTCAATTCTTTATCAAAATTAGATCATTATCTCTTCGATCAACCGTCTCTCCCAGCAGCTACCACTTATGAACAAGGAAATGGCAACTAAGCCCCTATAAACCCAAAATTTTCCTTCTCTTCTTCGCCCTAATGATATAATATGCAGTGACATTTGTTAAGCCTCGGTAACAATTCGAGGAATTTTCTCTCTCGGTTTCTAAATACAAAAATAATCCACTACTGAGTGCTGTAATTAATTGAAGATAATGTGTAGTTTAGGTTTGAAAATATTAAATTTCACGTCGCGTTGACTGTTTTTTGAACCTTTCAAACGATATTTGATCTCTAAATTCGAGTTTTTACTACATTTGTATAGCCAAAGTTTGGGAAGGGATTCAGGTATGGCATTCAAAAGGCCCCTGAAACTTTATACTCATATTAGAAGCGTGTGCTACCTTTGTGTTTCAGAGAAACAAAGGTAAAAACATTATATCGTATATGATAGTGGTTTTGCTGAAAGTTTTACATAAAAATGTTTCTATTTCCATGACAAACTGGAACATACACTTTTATGCTTTTCTTGTAATCTTTATACGCGAAATTTCCTTTTTAGGGGATTTATTGCAATAATTAAAAAGTAATTTGAAACTTGCCAATGAAAACACTCCCCTAACAATTTAAAACACGGGCTTATTCCCGTTTCGGCGAAATTGCCTCTGTGTAAGTATACAATTCGGCCGAACTTATCCTAACGTTTTCTTTGTCCGGATAAGACACTAAAGGATAACCTATTCAGTGCGAACCCTTTTCATTCGGTAACCTTTTACCTTTTGTAACACAGGGCCGTTTTACCGGTCCAAAGAATTTTAACAGATTAAAATAGGTAGTAATCATCAGCTTTTGTATCCGGCTCTTGAACAGAGACACGGATTATGCGAGCTTATTCCAGGACGACGGCCCATTCCGAAAGGATCTGGATAGAAGAGAATTCGTTGTTTGTTGCTCAAAATTTTAAATCCAGAAAGGCTCATTATTCCGTCCCACCTTTGGATTTTTGAAATAATCAGTCGTCTATAAAAACATTTAAGACTGTCCCCATTTGACCTGAACTATTAACACTCTAAAATGCCAAAACACACAAATACTGGATATATCTAGTTATGTATTTTTCTTTAATTCATCTAATGGTATTTTAAAAATAATCAAATTGCTACTTAAATTGTTGATATATTATCTAAGACTCATGGAAGCTGCTTCCTCACTTTTAAGGAAGCGTTCTTATCAGCATTTCAATTTACTCAAGAAAGCATCGCCTCCGGGTGTTAGATTATCCCTCAAAAACAAAAATCCCATTCTGTGACATATTATTTTCGCTGAAATGAATATGTAGGGTAAAAAAGGCAATCTTAAAGCTCTGAAATCTGAAATTCCAATTCCAATCCGGGCGTCGTGATCTGATTAAGCTCCAGACAAGAAAACCGGTTTTTTATTTGCAAAATAAAATTACTTGCAACTCTCTCTGAAGCCGCGTTCGCTGAAAGCTACGTGTTGTGAAAACATTTATTAGACTTGTTTCTTCGTTTTTTTTCAACAGGAAAATCTGCTTTAAATTTATGCACATAAAACTCACGAATTGGATAATGTATTATGAATAAAATCGAAGCCGAAGTTTTCCTGCATCTCGCCCTCACGTAACCCATTTTGCTCGAACCTGTTGCCTTGAGCATGCATTCTTTCGGATGAATTTTTAATTAGTTAGGAAAGCACCTGGACATCAACGGATAAATTAATACTTTTAACGATAGCGTGTACAGAGATGCTTAAAAGAGGAGAATTGGATATTTTCCTCCTCGGAGCAACTTCTCGATGGCGTTTTCTTCAGCTTTATTGCCCGATAGTCGCAAAACATGGTGAAAAAATGTCGAAAAAATATAATCATTAACGTTACAAGGTCGATAATGAGTGAATAAAATATGGGGCTAAAGCTTGTAAACCGAGGCGGAGCCGAGGTTTATAATCAACCCAGTTACATTCTTTATGTACTTTAAGTATAAATTATTACAATAAAACCATTAAAAATCAATAAAGGTGACACTTATCTACGCGATTTAAGCTATTTCATGAAAACATTGTTCCGACCTTTATGCAGGGTTTCCCATGTTAATCTATGAACTTTAAAAAGCAAATAAAAAATCCTAATCGAAGTAAAAAAAACTTTTATTGGACTAATATATAGCTAATTCTATGGAATTGACATATTATTAATTTAGATAATTACTAAATTTTTAAAATCATGTCTTCTAAACGCCCTTTTATCAACTTCAAAGCAATTTTGACTTCTAAGTTCAACATTTTGCATTACCTGGCGAAGCAAATCTGCATCTTGATCTTGATCCACGAAAGAAAATTTCATTGAATTTTTTAAGATTTTTAAAATAATTATCAAAATGAGTAGTTTTGTAACACTTTTGTTTTTTAGTTTTCTTTATTTTTTTAAACAAAATTTTGGCGAACTGGTTACAAAAAAACTCCACTGTCCATAAGTCATTGTTTGGTCTGATATAGCAACAATTATGGACCCAAAAGAGAAAATTCGAAAAGCAACTGCAAGGATAGATTGAAATTTACTTCATCGAGTGATGCACAATTGCTTTGAACTTAAAATTCAAAATCGAATAGAATTAACTACACGTGACTCAGATGAATTGATTAAAAAAAAAATGCCGAACCACGTGAATTCATTTTGAATTTTACGTATTTTTTGACAATAAAATGAAATATTTTCCTTGAATCTCCTAGCTGCAAGCCTACTCAACTTTTTTTTATCGAAACATATGTCGTGTGTGGGCTTCTTGAAGAACTCGTGGAAAATAGAATTTTTTCATACGTTTTTTTTTATTTTAGTTATCTGGTTATTAGGAAATAAAAAACTCTTTTAAAAAACCTCCTTTTGTGTCCAATTTTAACGTAGCAAATGTTAAAAATGTCCTCCATCCTTTATTTGGCATGCTCCCAGGCGATAGTAAAACTCCAATTACAATTAATATCGATATTCTGCCTTTAATTCTGAATGATACTTTTTTTTACATCGATAAAATATATAAACAAGCAAAGTGCTATTTAGCATATCAAGATGCACTTCAAAAAGCGAAAAAAATTGCTGAATTTTTTGCACTAAGTTTATTGCCTCGATAAACAATACATTTTTTTTATTCAGTTTTAAAGCATAAACGTATCGATATTAATTTTTATTGGGGCTCAGCATCGCATGGGAGCATACTAAGTACAGGGTGTAGGTAATTTTCAGCATCTGGTATGTTAAATAACGTGCAGATCCGGCTAACAAAGCATTCGTCATTTTTTTGTTATTAAAAGATTTTTTGTATTTCCTATTAACTACGTAGGTAAGAGAAAAAAAGGGTATGGTAAGATTCTATTTTTCACTTGCTTCATAACCCACATACGACGTATGTTTCCATAAAAACAAGTTGGGTAGGATTGCAGCTAAGGGATTGATGGAAAATATTTCATTTTATTGCCAAAAGGTATATACAACTCGAAATCAATTCACGTGTTTTAGCCTTTTTTTCTTAAGTCACTCGTTGAAAAGATATAAATTCTATTCGGGATTTTCTTCCAACCCTGTATATTAATCTAGTAAAAGATTTTTTTAATTTTAAGTAGAAAATTTTAATGACATTTGAAGTGCATAGTCGAGTATAGTTAACTCTATGTAAATTAATTAATTGCTATTTGCGATGCCAACTGATGGCATTGTGTCTGTAGAAAATCTATGTTATCCGAACTGTGAAGATCTGATGAAAAATCACAGCAGCAGCAGAAGATCAAATTTCAACGATCAACAGACTTAAAAAAAGAACCCCGTTGCTGCCTAGATTTTGGCAAAATTATCCCTTAATCAGTTGCTGTGGATATCCAGAGCTCAACTGTAATTAGGTTCGCCTTTTTAAGCCAAATCCGGAATTCAATTGGCAAAGTTACAAAACACCTGTTGTTGCAGACATTTACGTGCACAGCTTTCCAAGGTGCATTTCGTTACTTGAAAATTTATATCCCAAAGTGGCTTGTAATGGGAAAATTTGTACATGGGGCTAAGCCTAAAAAACTGATTGTGTGAAAACATGAAAACAAGAATATTATATTTTAATAAATGTCAAATGACTATAAATAAAGCTGGAACTTCATCGTCCGAAAACCAACTCGACACTATCGCCAGTTCAGCTAATACATCCGTGCAAATATTTGGATTAATTTGAAGTTGTTGCACTCTCAAATTTCGCGGTACTCTGGCAGGAACCAAGACTTCGAAGCAAACAATGCCGCATTGTTCCAAAGAAACTTTGTCGGCAACAACAGTAATTTACACTACTTTGCACTAAGAAAACATTGTCGGCGAATTAAAAATTTGCCCTCGTATTACATATTCACTGTGTGGCTTTGTGTTTACGTTCGGAGAGGGATTTGCTCACTTAGTTTTAGGAATGTCTGATAAGTTTGAGGCCAAAATATTAGAAATGGAAAAACAACGCTCACCGTGATAGTGACTTAAAAGAGACAATTAAGAACCTCAACAGAAATTTAAAGAGGTTTTTAGGTCGATACTAGCTGTTAAGGGTGTTCCTTCGATAAATGAAACACGACAAAGACAATTTGTTTTATGTAAAAATGGACTGTATTAACTATGCACTTATCTCAAAAGAATGTAAGAATCTTGGTCTAAGTAACGAAGAATAGGGAGAATGCTTATTGGGCGGGTACACGATATGATGCGGATCACATCCCGTCACCGACGTAGCTTTCACCCGACCAGACCACAGGAAGAGCAGAAAAAGAGAGCGAAAATTGCTCCGATTATCCCTTAAGTACTAACCCCGAAGAATTCCAACCAGGGGCGCACCACCACCAAGAACCATTATAAGCTATGGCTACAACGCATCCCATAACTCGTGGCCATCTGGGGAATATCTATACTAATCGCTTTTCTGGGAATATTGCGGGTCCAACAAATTGACCATCAAAGCAATAGTCCCTATAGAGAAAGCTTCTTCGACTAGTAGCACATTCCCCAACCAAAGCGTATCCTTAGCTTTGGCCTGATGGGCCATGTGGTCTGGCACCCAGATGGTATTCTCCGAATAAGTATCGCAGTACATAGGCGTAACTTAAGGGAGTAAATGACAGTATACAATAAACCTAACATTAACAACAATAAAAAATAAATAGAAAACAAAAAAACAAATAACTTAGAGTCCCTAACACTAGCAAAATACTGGCAGGGAGTTTGAAAATACTATCACGATGCAAAAAAAAAACAAACAATATTGGAAAAATCGGCGAACATGGAACAAAATATTAAACAGACAACGATAAAGCTGATGCAAATGCAGCAGGCTTTCAGAGATCCGTCGGGACTTTGGACAAAGCATATAATTGGTAAGCAGAACTGGAATTCGATGAAACTGTGGTGTAATCTTGGTAAACCATCAGATCTGGCATACAAACTAATTACAGCGCAGAATACAATTAATCACTGGGTAATGTTGAAAACAAAGCATTAAAAAAGGCGAAAGAAAACTCCGACGCAAAGTTACATATCTATCGTATCACTCCCGGGCTAGTAAGGATAAGTAAGGTTCTTGAGCTTTAGCCATATAATAATAAAACAACCTTCAGGAACTTCTAGGAAAACATATCTCAATATATTAATTTGGCTTTAAGCCGAAACACTTTTATTCACCCGCTCTCTGTTTTGGCGAACAGCATACAAACAACACATCCACACAGTAGATCTGCAAGTTTATTTACAGCATGTGGCACGTAATCTACTATACAAAATTATAAAAATTTCTAACACCAAAATGCCTATTTTATATTATCAAAATCGTATTTGAAGACAGACAACTAAGAGACGAATTTACGGTACCCTTCCTTTTCCTGTTTCTCCTGAACAAAAGCTCCCTCAGGGATCGCCGCTTTCATCCTTCCTTTATACTGTATACTGCGATGATATACACAACCATGGCTTAAAGGATAAAAAATATATAGACAAAACTGCATACATATTGTAATACGTTGACGATACCGCATTTATTGTACGTACATGACAAAATGACTGAGAATGGGGTAGAAAGACTTAATTCAGCAACGGACCACATAATAACATAATTCTATAAATGGAGATTAGCACCAAACGCCACCAAAACCCAATTTCTACTCTCATATTAAAGCACAATCCACAATATTAATAGCAGAGAGTCACGAAATCAGAACAGGAGCTAAACCACTTAGGAATCCTTTCCAAGAAAATGCTTTCCGAACTCACAAACATGACAAAGATAACGGAGAGACTGATACAAATATAGAAAAACTAGAAAAAACACCCTCACAACTCGATCGTGGTGTACCCTCTCTGGGTAAGCAAACTTACAAAACATTTCCGTTTCCGATTCCTCAACACAACTCTATTCGAACATTTTCCACAGTAAGCTAAATAATCCAATTTATTGTATACAAATGTACTCATAAATACCCTCAAGGATTGAAAGATCTAAAGGTCGATAGCCCGCTTCTACTTGTAGAAGCAAAGATTTAAATAGATAAATAATACTTAGGAGTAACAATCGAGAAGAAGCTGAGATTCGCTAAACAGGTTCGAAATATGAGAATAGATATTACTCAGGAAACATAACAAAAACTGCAACAAACAAGATAATCCCGCTCGATGTTTTCTTGAACCACTTCAACAGAGCATTTCTAAATGTAATTTTATTTTCTCTTTTCTTTGCATTTTAAAAATCATTATTTATATATTCCGCGTGTCCCCCGATAGGTTAAACTGACTTTTGAAAAAGGTAAAAATATTTCGATTTAAATTTTCATTGTTTGGGGTTCACCTCTGCTGAAATTAAAAAAAAATCTATTTTCCTATAAAATTAAGTATTTTTTCTGGGTCAAATACGATATAATGTTATTAATAAAAGTTGTTTTGAATCGGGCCCTAAGCCTATAGACCAAATTTGAAAGTCTTCGACCAAATTTGAGTTCTCACATTTTTGTGCATTATACAAATCAAAAAATTTCATTTTTACTAATTTTGGTTTTATTAAAATGATAAACTATTATCAAAAGATAAATTTAAAAGTTTATAATCTCATGTTAAACTGTTTTTTAACTAAATGGTCAATTCAGTGAAAGATGGTTTGGGGGTATGAGCCGGACAACTTGGCCACCCAGGTTACCAGACCTTACTATAATGGACTACTTTGATTGGGTAAGAATAAATCCAATAAATTATGAAAAACATATTCCAAATTATGCATAAATATTAAAAAAAAAAACAGGATAACGCAGGCAGTTCAATTAATTTTTAGAGGACTCGTACAGGCAACTTTTACAGAATTTCGACTCCGAATTGAAAAATTTGCAAATTAAGAGATTTAGTGGAGCTTGAAGTTATACGTTTTTAAATTTACCGAATAATAATAGTTTACCATTTTAACGAAACAAACATTAATAAACATCTTTTTTTTTTATTTGGAAAACACAACAAAATGTGATAAAATAAAGTGGGTCGAGAACTTTCAAATTATGCGTATAGGCTGAAATCCCCCTTCTAAACAACTTTTTTAATTATATCGTAAGTGATACACAAAAGACGCTTTACCGGAAAATCGGTTTTTTGTAAATTTTCAAGACATATTTGATTTTCTAAAAGTGAAATTATGTTAGAAATTAGTTTTTAAACGAGCGTGGCTGAACCTCATAAAATAACAATTTTAATCGAAAACTTTTTACCTTTAACAAGAGTCGATTCACCTATTCGAGGCCACACGGGCAATTTAAATATTTTTGTCGCAAGGGCCGAAAAGCCAGATGGTCGACACATAATGGCTGCACCGCGATTTTTAGACATTCACATTTCAAACGGAAATATTTATAATACTTAAATGCACTGAGGAACTGAACTCCCCACTCCTTAATCGATAAGGCAACAATCAGTAAAATCTCATTAAGTCGAATCCTTCTGCATAAATTACGAGTTCCCAAATTAATTCCATCTCCTGCAGCTATACAGCCGCCTTGCTTTAAGTAAATATAATTAAATACTGCAAGTACAATTAAAATCCATCCTAGCATTGGGCGGTTGAACTGTGCTTTAGGGTATATCAAGGAAACAAGTGGAGCCTCTGGAACGTTTGCGCAACCGGACCTGCATTCAGAAGCAGGAATTACCACAATAATTGGAAGTTATTGAGACATTTACCAAGAGCCTTGAACTAATCATATTTGAGGAATGAATCCTCATGGTCGTCTCTAACATTTTGCCTAATAGCTTGTCTCACTGGGCCTGATTAAATGGCAGTAAGAGAGAGAGAGAGAGAGGGAGAGTGAGAAAGAGAGAAAGAGAGAAAGAGAGAAAGAGAGAAAGAGAGAAAGAGAGAAATAGAGAAAGAGAGAAAGCGAGAGAGAGAGAAAGAAAAAGAGAAAAAGAGAGAGGCAGGGAGAAAGAGAAAAAGAGAGACAGAGAGAGAGAGAGAGAGAGAGAGAGAGAAGATTCTGGCTTAAGGACTCACAAATTCCACCTCTGGATTGGATTCCTGAATAACACAAAAACGGAGTGTAAAGTGGGACATCATGCAAACAACAAAGGCTTTCGCCCGTGAATAAAATGGTGCTTCTGAAGTATTTTCTCAAGAGATCGGTTCATGCAAATATGAATAACAGAGGGGACCTTCTTGTATGTACCTTGAAATGTGCCCTACAATAAAAATGTTTTCGATCTAACCAGAAATGTGTTCTCTTTGATCAATAATTGCTCATATTTCCAACATAAATTTAAATTTTTATTGTGTTGAACCTAATTTGGTTCCCAATCATCCCCTTAAATGTCCAATTCTCATAGGCAAATATCTTCGGATCGATATCCACAACAGACCCAAGCCTAGACAACTTATTTAAATCAAATAAATCGTTGAAGTGTCTCGACGCAGCTGGAGAAATTACAAACTTGAACTTAGTAAATTGCTCTGGAAATTGGGCGATCCGCTAATTAGCAACCAATCTCTTGGAGGCAAGGAACAAATTTATGGAAGAGATTGTTTTGGAAAATAAAAATAGAAGAGAAGCCTTAGATGCCTCTGAAAGAAACTAACTGGTAATGAAAAAAAGGAGGAAATTTCATGAGTCAGCCAGGTGGAAAATTTTATAATGGAGATGAAGGGATGATGACAAACAGAAAGAAAATAAAACAAAATTGTAAATATAAACTCGTAAAATGGAAGTTTAACTTCGCACGATAATGTTAAATTGTTTGATGATGATACTTTTGACCGAAAAAATAATTTAAACATTTAAAATGAGGGAAACCTATTGGAAATCTATTCGTTTCCAGTTATTTTCCAACATTTAAACACCGATACCTGAAAACTTAAGAGAGCAATGGCCTTGCTCTGTAACCCGAACTAGACCAGGTTGTAATAACTCTTTTAGATTCTGAAATATGGGATCACTTTGATATCTATTGTCGTGATCCTGAATGTGAATAAAATCAATGGAGATATCCAGGTTCAATTTAGTTTTATCATCATTCCTTTATTCTGGAACAAGTTCGAACTTTCCTCTTTGGTTAGTTTGCAACTTGAACGTCGTTGCAAAAGTGAAGAAAACATCTGCAAAACTATTTATGTAAACAACTTCATTGCCACATATTTTGGCTCCTTCTATGTTCAGAGTCGATAGATTAAGTATGGAAGTAAATCGTGTTTGTCTGTGTACCAGACCGAACTCACTGAAATCAAAAACCGAAAACTGCGGAACACACAAATCCTGAAGTAAAAGAATGCAATGCACACTTTATTCGATAACGACTGTAATATTGAGGCAATTTATTGCCAAATTATGTTATAAATCTCCTTTTATATACCCACTTACAATCGAATTTCCTGCGATATCCCCTCTTGAGTCCTAAGGAATAAGCGCCAAGAACATAGTTTTTAGATTTGCCATCGGTCCATCCATACCTATCTATCTCTCCTGAATTCCATTGTTGGAGAATAATAGGAATCCGTTACCTAGCCAATTCTTTATTGAATTTCCCCGCCGCCGAAAATGGCAAATCAGTCATGGAAATGGAAATTATCCATCATAGAAGAGGAGTTATTTACGAAACCCTTGTACCGCTACCAACAAGCTTATGGCGGGAATACAATCGTTTATAGTTTATACAGGATATATTTCCTTTCTTAAACCCTCTCTCGGAACTTATTTCTTCATGTAGCAGCCACCATCGCAAGAAAATTGAAACAATATTTTACAGTTAAGCTAAATAAAATTGTTATTACCTGAAGGAAATTGAAAATAAATGCATGATTTCCGCCATGGCTGTGTTTGTTTTGAGGAATGTTTATTATCCCATGTTTCTAGAATTTAAAGAATAACGGCAGACCTTCTGAACTTTCACCTCTTAATCTAAAAATATAAATCGCGTTACGTGTGGAAGCAACAGGCACTTTTGGAACAGCGACAAACTCACGCAAACCTTTCCAGGTGTCCAGACCGGAAGTTACTTACAACGGAACATTCATTCCCGATAATCGCTTACCAAATTGGGGAAAATTATCCAGTGCCGTGGGAATTCTGGATAAAGGAAGGTGGATAGATAAATTTGAGGCATGTTTAATAACGAAAGAACTACTGTTTGCGTTCACAAATGCGGTAGAAATAAACTATTAAAAAAGCCCTTTATTAAAAAGTTCCCTGGCGCTTTGTGCATTTCTTTGTTTTGTGTCTGGCAAGATTTAATTAGGGATGCACCAGTTGGCTGTGTTGGCAGGAAGTAGTGACCCGTAAAAAAGTCCGAATTCAACGAGATCTCTATATTATTCAAGCTGTTTCGGGTTTTAATGTACAAGCTATAGCAGCGATATTTACCTCAAAGAATAATGTTTCTTATTATGAACTGTATTCCAGGATTTCTCTGGTAAGATAATAAACGTAATCGAGTTCGATATTTAATATTAAGTGAGGAACGACGATTGGAATTAAGAATCAAAAATTCGTGGTGGAGTGGGAGTTAGCAGAATGCTTCGAACAGGAACCAATGTAACAGATACAGCGTGTTGCAAATTTTCGTTTTTCCAAAAAAAAAAACAATTTACGTAAACGAAAATAATTTGACGTTCGTTATGCGACTTTTTTCGGCGCTTTATATTTTCTATAGAGAGTGTTAAATTGTAAATTTTGTTAACAGCTTCGGCCTTTCTTCACGTATTTTAATGGAATTTTGCTGTGATGCACAGTTCGATGAGGCACACTTTTTCTATAATTTGGGTAAAAAAGTTTAAGCTCAGAATTGCTTTTGTGCAGAAATTAATAATAGGTATATTACCGATATAAGTGAAAAATGGGTGCCGTGTAATGAGAGGTAATATGCTGGGACATCTTCTCGAATAAACGGTAAATAAAAATTTTATAAAAATAAAAAAGTAAGGTAAAGGAACATTTATTTAAAAAAAATAAACACGTACACTACTGACATTTGCAAAAAAAGTTGGGGGTCGAAACCCCCCATTTTCCCTACTTTGGTTCAATTTTTGTCATCCAACTTGTAGGAAAAGTGCATCTCACCGAACTGTGCATCACTGGAAAATTGCATTAAAATTTGTTAAAAAACGTCGAAGTAATTAATAAAATAATTTTTTTTCTTAAACTTGAACTTGAACAACACTACTGTGTGTAGTGAGTACAAACCACCAAAGAAAAAAATCGCATTAAGAAAGTCTAATTATTCTCATAGAAAGAATCTGTCGTTAACGGTTTGGCTTACTAATTTTTAACGCTCTGTACAACAAATACAGGGTGATTCAAAATTGAGTGCAAATATTTAAAAAGATTATTTTTGAGGTCAAAATGAGATTATTTCTTCCCACAAACTTGTGACGTAAAATGTAAGCCTTCGGAACTGGAGTCATCGAAAGCTCGGCGATAAAATCGATTATGTCAAATAGAGTCACCGATCAAATTTCATGAAAAATTTACAAGCTCTTGTTTTTTATGCGCTCTATTGATTTTTTACTTCAAAAATCATGTAAATCTAATTTCAGAAGAACATTTTATGTTTCCATCGAGAAACTCTAAATTGAACTATCAGCATTTAGTAGACCAAAAAAAAACTAAAATTTTTACGTCTTGAGTTTTTTAAAACAACTAACAATTATGTTTTGACCTCAAATATACTTTCAAAGTATTTGAACTCAATTTTGAATTACACTGCATATGTTTGAGGAAACATGGTACAAGGTGTGAAGAAATTTTTAAAATGAGTCGTTTTTCGAAAATTTTCAATGCCTACTACAGTTTTCTCCTATACTTTTTTTTTCCTATGCTTTTCTGCCCTATAAATTTTTTGAATAAATACAGAAATATTTCATCTACAGATTATTTAAGTCAGGCACGAATTACATTTTCTTTATCGCTTTCAAAGTTTCAGCTACTCTTGATATACAAGTTAAAATATAACTTTTGTGCATCCAGACACTCACTCCTCCCTTTCGATAATCCCCTGAGTTTTTATCTCAAATATAGCACTGCTAAACCTCTTATTGAATTTATTACAACAATTCGAGATTAAACTGTTTTTGAACGTAATTTATGGCTTTCGGAAAAATACTGCTTCCGATGTGAGACGCCATTTCATTTTATGAGCAAGCTTGCCAGAATAAATCGATCCCTCATACAAAAGATAATAATGTAAACATGCTGAAATAAAAAGAGCTTATTTCGTAAAAAAAAATCTCCGTGTATCTTAAAGTATGGAACTATATTTTATACGACAGCAGAGTGAACTCGCAGTAAACCTCAAATGTAATTTATTACTTTCCATTGACACCAATCCTGCAAGTGCTGCTCGAGTGTTGAATAGATTTCACTGAAAGGTGTATAGATTCTGCATTAAGCAGGCAGGAACCGCTCGTTTGTCAACCCCTAAACCGCACCTAAGCAAATCGTTAACTATACCCATTGGAAAACTACCCTATAAATAAAGCAGACTGTTCGGGGAGTGAGTATACACAAAAGAACACTCTCAAGGATTCCTCCTACGTATTACCTTGCAGACACTTTATTTCAATCTAAACAGACTGACATCCGAATGCCTCTACCTTCCTCTAAGGACATTTCTGGATGGCTGTCGTATTGGGACTTACTTAAGTCATTGAGGATTGTCTGTTTGTTAACATACATTCCGTTTTCGGGACAAACATGTGCCGAGAAGATATTCCAGAGTTGGGCAACGAATACGTAATGCATGTTACGTTTGAATATCAATAAATTATCTTTTAAGTTAAACAGTAATAAAATAGGAAAAATGGGTCACGTTATCGCTTGAAAACGGTTATCGCTTCGGGAAAATAAAATTAAACTAACCTGAATAACGGATGTAACTCAGCCGATATCAGTGACATTGAGTTAGTTTTATGTGAGGCCAGTACCGTAGACACTGGCCTCCAAGGTTTAGTACGATAGAAGGTTTCATGTTCATCCTATATTTCAAGTAAATATCTCAAGAATGGGACAATAGATGCAATTTAACAACTTGTCTATATGCTTATTAATAGGCATTCTTCATGCAACCCATATTTTCTTTGAAGGGCAATGTTCTACTGCCCGCTAAAATGATGCAGTACCCTCCCGAAAAAAGACCTCTTTTTGGAACTCAGCTTTAGGTTTAAAGGTTAATTTCGCCTTGATGCAACTTTCTCACCTGAAAGTTTATTTTGTTTCGCAACCAACTAGGGAAACATCATTTTGTACCCAAGGGTTGCTAATCATAGGATTTACCTAATTTCCAAAGCAATTAACTAATTTCCAGGCTGCAACTTCTCCAGCTGCTCCGGGCCCTTCCGACAATTTATCTGATTTAAACAAATTGCTCAAACTTAAGCACTTTCTGGATTCTCTTATAAATATTGATTCTAAAGTCCACCCACCATTACATAACAATCTAGACATCTAAGTTCGTTTAAAGACATCTAAGGTTGGCAATCCAAAAGCGCAAGTTTTCCGGCAAATTGAGTAACTCGACTTGAAAGGCTATCTCAGGAACACTTGGAGAAAATATAATGTGATAAGTTATGTCGGTTTGAAATGGAGTATGCGAATGAAATGAGGGGATTTTTGGGGGCATTGGAGTTGTGCTATCAGCAGTGTTAAATTGCTTGAATCGGTTAGAAGTCCGCTTCAAATTTTGTTGATTGTCGCCGCTTTCTTCATCCAATTTTATATCTACAACTTCAGCAGCATAATATTCTCTACAGTTTAACTTTTTGAGAGAAATATAGTGCTTTAAACCGAACCTTCATAAGAAGAATATTATTGTCCAAATAACCTCAACCAAGCATCTGGTAAAACTATTGACGAAGACGATTTTTTCCTTCAACTTTAATTTAATTTAATTAACATTCTTCTTCCTACTATAGTCGAATAGCTGTTATTTGGAATTAGTGTTTACCTAAATTAGAAGAATCTGATAAAAACCTTAAGAAAGATTTTTCTTAATTAAGCGCCTGGAAAACCCATTTAGAAAGTTAACTCTTTGTTCTATGTGATGTCTTAAATTTGGCCAATTTAAGTATCTAAAACCACCTAGTGGAACGTGAAATTTATTACCTGTTTGTTGACGTGAATTAACAATATATCTGGATTATACGCTTTTTGTGGCACGATCTGTAAGAAGATGATTTACTCAAAAGCTTCTTGAAAGCTTCAATCTAAAGGAAGGACATTGGATGCAAAAACTGCTTCTAATGGATACGCAGAATCTTCGCTAAAACCTTCTCCAAGGATTTATAAGTAAATCGAAATTTTTGGGTCGAATGTGCAATATTGTTCATTATATTTTTGCCTCTCTTTACTATATTTTTAACTTTACCCTTGTCGTGCTAGGCTCGAAGTCAAATGGGTTTGATTGATAATGCAAACTTTCCAACTAAATATTTATATCGATGACACAAAGTGGATAGAAAAATCAAGAAGTTAGAACAGTACTATTTAATCAAATTGATATTCTGGAAAATTTAAGGAGTTCGGATATATAATGTATTGCGGGCCATAATTGTTTAGAGTTACTTAATATCTAGATTTCAATTCCAAACATCAGTAACCCTAATTGTTGCTATTAGTGATATTTTGACGAGAATGATAAGATTTGGGTATCTAAGTTTCTTTCAGAATTTTAGGTGTGTTTTTAGCCTAATTTACAAACTGTTTTTAAACTCAATTATTCTGTTGGAAGTTATTAGGCATTTTAGTTATTAGCCTCTCTTCTACGTCTGAAGAAATACATTAATATACACACCTACACACTTTGGCATATTTACCAAACAACAAAAACACTCCAGGGAACTACAATTTCCTGGACTTTAAATGGAAGTCTCATCCATGGGGGCCTTCTAATTAGAAGTTCAAAATTCGCCTGCACATGCTATCGCCAAATGCAATTAAAATTATTATATGGTCAGTTTATGAGGCAAACTAAGTTTCTGAGCATGTCAAACTGTTAACATAACAGTGAAATTTTTGTCACAATATAGCATGCGATTAATAAAGGATTAAAACATTTTTTTTCTTTGAGTATACTGTATCTGTACAGGGTGTTAGGGAAACGACTTTCCTAAATTTAACTGATGATTAAGTATATCATTTTAAATAAAAAACTTCCTTACAACATGGTCGTAAATACCAACATTTACCGTTAAAATGAAAACCAAACATTCGAGAATTGGCAACATCGCATCATGTATATTGCAATTCGCTACCTCCCTAAATAGCCGCATCATCAGGGTGTGCATTTTTTCACGGTTTCTTTGGATCTGATAGGTTTTAAAGTTAAAATTTAAATATTATGTGATTCTTATTTTATTATTTTGAAGAGTCACTTTTAATTATTGTTGTCATCTCGAGTTAGCATAACACGTTCCGTTACACGTTTTAGACCACCCACATCACAATCAAAACACAAATTTCTTATTGTTTTTACTGCATTAAATGTTTGGAATATCCACTATGTGAGCCCATGCGTGCACGACAGCGTTTTAATCAATTTCCTCCTACACGATGAAAAATTCCATTTGTAGAGCTGGAAGTTTTCTTTCTGGATAACGATTAGCGTAACCTTCGGAATTTTGTAACGTCTCTCCATAAATCAAAAGCATCTCATGATATTCTCGTCGAGAATATATTTTCACGTAGGTAGTGCTAATAACTCCGAATAAATTCACGTACTAATAAAAGATCAAATTTTATCACCTACCGGGTATTAAGGAATTGCAAAAAACAATCATAACAACAATAAACGCCGTTTCCTCGGTCACGTTCAGTGCGGCATTGCCCCATAAGTTTACTTTTACCGTTTAAGTTGTATTATTTGTTATTAATGAATTCTTAAATTGCTCTGAGCAATGTTATTGTTGAATAATTTTATCTTTTTTCGTTAGACCTCGAACAATCAACATCTGTCAAGTACATTTTTCATCATGTCATTAAAATTTTAAACTCATCAGAGCTTTTCGGTTATCAATATATATTTTTTCAACTATTAAGAGTTTGGACCTCTGTCATAACAAAATTTTTTGTTAAAAAAGATGTTCTTAATTATTGGTTAAATTTTAAAAAGTTACTTCCCTAACACCCCATATAGTGTATTTAGGACGATTTTGTCCATGGGCCATGAGACGTTTACGTAATCCGTCTTGCTCTCTCGATCTAAAATATTTTTTAACAATGCAGCATTACCGTTGCCATAATCACATCTTATATAAGACAGCAATAGGAAGTTCGATATATTAAATGGGAGATCCTGTATGTTTTTAATTTATACGTTTGCTACCCCCCTATAATTTCTACTTAACATCTCCTGTAACGATCTTTAGCAGTGTTTGAAATATTAATTAATATTCTAATATTTTTTTAAACACAAGCCTTAATAAAACCTTATGGTTAAATTGCTATTTGAACTCATAAAATGCTGAAATTTTGGACATTGTTTCATAGAAATGTGGTACTGGATCTACCTTGTACAAAATTCAAGCTTTCGGGATTAGGCATTAAACCTGCCTAAAGCACATTTTTTTAATAGAACGCTCTCTATATCAGCAAATGTGCTAAAAACCACTAAATTCCCTCCAAATTCATGAAATACGCTCCTATACCTACCCTAAAATAAAAAAAAGTACCACGCAATTATTCAAACAATTTGATAGGTAGCGGGGTTGTAAATATTCATTTACGCGTTTATACACATGCAAGATAATGCCATTAAATGTGGAACAAGTTTCCACAATGGACCATAAATAACTTGTTGAAATAATACAATTATTTAATATTTACGTTAGATGCTCAAAATGACAGCCATTGGATTTGAACGACTTTAAAACGCGCAAGTTTACACACAAATTTGTGGCTCTCTGAATCTCATTTACATTAAATTCACGAATGCGCTTACACGTTAGGGCTATTCCTCTTTACGGTTTACTGGTGTGATGTAAATTTGTTCTTTTATCTTTCCATAAAGTAAAAAAGTACTGTTCTTAAATCAAGCAAGCAAACATTCATCCCTATATCAATCTTGATGGTATTCTAGAGTATTCTTGTTATGTCACATTTAATATGTTGGAGTTACTCCTACTTTCTAGGACACGCGGCAACGTTGCATTTATGCGCGCACGGTCGAATTTTCGGAAAGATCATGTGACTCGTTTAGCGCAAACATCTAACCTAGTGTCCACCATGAATCGCCCTGTATACCTAAATGTATATCCAGCGTGTAAAATTATTTAAAGCTCTTTTTGTACCTCTAGAAGAAATTGCCACAACTGGCTCAAATTCTTTCCAGTATTTTCCTCCTTTTTCCCGGAGTAATACGTGCACTTCATGCTAGTAGATCTAAAAAGGCTTTTAGTGAAATATATGTATGGAAGTGTCTACAATATCCCCGAGCAATTTTTAACTTGCGGAGGAATGTAAAATTAGCGCCGAAATATATTCCCGGGAGAGATTTATCTTTTATGCATAGGCACCCTTTAGTTTGGAATTTAAACTCGGTTATATTTTATGTTTGGGATATGTTGACAAGGGACAACAACCCTCTTGAACGTTTAGATTTTCTGGGGGTATTACCATAATTTATTAAACTGCCTCTCGAATTTGCTCAAACACATCTCGAAGTGAAACAAAGGTGAGCACACCTCAACGATTTATGGTAGGAACTGAAGCCCAGTATTTATACCAACCTAGTGAAATACGTCCATACTCGTATATTTATTATGTTGTATTTACCTTTACGAACAAACGTTGGTCAGGGCTGGTGCCTGCGAGATAGCCATTCATTTTACTTCTACTTAACTGCAACATATTGTTTTCGAAAGTGTCTGTACGCCGGAGGTCAGATCGGAATTTATGGCACTGGTCAGTGTTCACTTTTGACCGATATTGATTGGCAAAGGGCGCGCGGAATTAATGGTCAAGGGGTGAGTTGTAAATTTGGTATTGTTTATTACTTAGAGAGTGGTCAAGAGTGCATGAAACTGGCTGGATCGAGGCGGGTGATTTGTATCGCTTAGTTAGAGTGTTTGAAATACTGTGTCGTGTTCATCGGAAAAATAAATTGTGGAATTGAGTGAAATTTCAAGGAGCTAAAAACGCAAAGTTTTATGAAAATAAATTTCTACAACATATTGCCTCAATGAAATTGAATGTTTGAACTCTAAAATAATTTTTTAGATTTTAAATGTTCAAATATAAAATGACATATATGTACATAGGGCGTTCGTTTCAAAATCTCCCATCCTCCATTTTTTTCGCACATATGGAGTGCTTAGAAGACAAATCTCACAACGGTTTGCCAAAATTGCACCCTTTCATCTTGATTAATGAGAAAGGTACCAGACGGGATTCGCTGCCCTAAGAACTCTGTTCTAGAACACAAGAAAACCACCACAGTGCGTGTCCAGACTTTCCATGGTGGCTCCATTAGATGTACAAGTTACCGGAAAGACAATGGCCGGCCACCATCTTCTAAATGCCTCCAATAAAGCCGAAGGAGAAGTTTCTACGTGTTCTAGGGCTATGCATACAAACCTTTATGACTCACACAGTTGTTCAGCGATTCAGGAAAGTACGTTTAATCAATGGAGGGTAGTATGTGAGAATGCACCATGTCGGAGACCACATCTAAACGTGGCCTATCTCGTTCATTGGGAAAACTTATGGAGAAGTTTGCGGATGATAATTTCGGAACCTTTAAAGCTGTTGAATACCATGCAGTGTCCAAGGGACGAAGTGGAAATCGCCCTCTGAGTGATGACCGTTTCCACTAGAGAAAATTACATATATAGTAATTGTTCTTGGGAACCTAAAAAGATGGCCGCTTAAAATTTAAAAAGTGGTTAAAGTTGGGTATTTTCCGTCTCTTTGAAACTTTTAAGGTTAATTCAGATTAAGCAAATTTAGAATCTTCTGAGTTGAAGTTTATTGCTCTGATGCACAGATATGGATCCTAAGTTAACCTGGAAACTCTAGAACTTTAAAAATGTAATTTGAAGAACCTTCCACCTTCGTTTAATAGGAAAATCCAGCAACGCTTTCTTTTTCTAACCTAAATTAACCTTATTCCCGGAACCTACAAAGTTCTATGTTCCCATTAATATTCATGTGGCAATGTCACTCTCCTTCTTTCTGTGACTATTTTTTAGCCTACAGCCAATTTTATCGGGATTGTTAATAAAAGTGCCATTCCACCTTACATTACTGCCACTTTAATGGCACAACGTTGCAGAGTTCCTGCTTTTGGCAAATAAACTCCCCCGTTTTATTGACACTTATATCCAATTTATTTTGATTTTACGATCATATCCGTAATTGTGCCACAGAGCACCGTATTGTTTCATTGATTTCGTTCTTTATACTGTAACCGGTTTTACACTGAAATCCAATTTGGACTAAATTGCAAAATGAGTGACGAAAGTGTCTCAAGAGATGCAAGATTTAATAAACTTGGACAAAAAGGGGGAGGAGACTTTAAGTTTATATACGAGAGAAGTTTAAATTAATCCTGTCACAGATGGGTTTGAGATTGGTGCACTTCTTTGACACCATTAGCGCGGCCAAGTGTTTAAGGGCACATCTAAAACAATTTGCAAAGTAGATTTGATGATGGTTTCAAGCAAAACAACCAATTTTTGCCGAGGTAAATTGGACGTCAACGGCTTTTTGTTGTTTCAGTTCAGTTTCTGGAAAGTTTCTAAAGCGGGTTTTTAATTGAAGTTTTCGTTTAATTAAACCTTTGTCCTGAGTTCCTTAAGAGGATGTTTTTGCTGCGGACCGGAGTTAATGCGGCTCAACCCTTTATAATATATATGAACTTTTGGTCGCATAATTTTTCACAGTGTGACTCACATTTCTTACTTTTTATCCCTTTTTATTTATGAAATGTCTTTCTGTTCTAATTACCATTTTCCAATTAACTATTCCGATATTTCATTTCATTGGAGCCATCTGTTTCTGTTCCCTGGCAAATTTCACGTGTAATAACAAAGATCCTACGGTCAACCTGCAAAATGCGTCCCATTTATTTTCCTACGAGTTATTCCGTGGATCTAGCAATTTACCCCTTCAGGTCAGCTGGAAATTCTGTACATCCCACCGGTTGTGATGGAATTTTGAGGGCTTTGAAGTGTCGGAGATGGTTGGAATTCTTTTATGATACGCTTTAAAAGTGGCCTCAAATAACCTGCAAAAATCTCGATAGAGGTCAGTCGGACATGTATAGGAAAGATATCTTGATGGACAAGAGTACGCTTGTAAACCAGATAAAGGGTCAATCGATAGGCACGTCGTTAAGGGAATGCAGCCACCGCTTGTGCGTAATTAATTCGAGCCGCCCTTTGAAATTTAATGCCAATGGAACGGGGCATCATTTAAACTGGTAGTCTTGACTGCCCAACTTTTATACACTGTCGATAACCCTTGTGCTCGTTTTACTCGTTCGATATGGAGATATTTCCTTAACATCATTTATTACAACTGCTCATCAATATAAAAAAAAATTGTTTTAATCTTGAGTGTTTAGCAATAACGATTACGATGATAATAATCTCAATAGTAATAATAAAAATGGCAATGATATTAATAATAATAATAATGATGATGATGATGATAATGATAATAATGAATGCATCGTGGCTACTAAGTATAATTGAGTAATGCAGAGAGGACGCGATGGCAGTCCTCACAGGTCATCGCAAACTTAGTAGACATGTGCATCCTCTGTAAAGGACAGCTCGCTCTAAAAATAATCAGCAAGAGAAGAATCTTCATATAACTTCTTAGAAGTGTATAATGCGAGCAAATACGCCTTAAGCATAGATTTTCGAAATTTCCTTTCTCTTCCGGAAGGAATTTCGGAATCTTGAGTAGAGTAGGATAACCTTCCTCGAAAAAAAGACGGACTGTCTTACACGAGGAGAGGAAACCTATATGGATTGCAAAGGGGTAGATTGGGATCGTTCGCAATACCCCCATCTCTCAACCAACTCTCCTTTCCAATACAACCTAATAGTTAAAGAAGGAAATTAAAAAGTTTTCTTGTTTCCATATGTTTCACGAGTTACAGCAGTCTTTGTAAGCTAAAAACAAAATTAAACGTCGCTTTGGCTGTAGCCTGTTCAATTTTCCGTAAATCCCAACCACGTCGAGAACACGTTCCCAACATTCATCAAAGTTTTACCGTGTTAAATCAAGCGAATTGTCTGTATCGCCCTTGCCGTTCCTGTTCTTGCTTGAAAAACCTAAAGTACAATTTAATAAAGTAGATTGGAAACGGGTTTTTCCATCCCGAAGACGCGTGTCGTGGAAGCTGTTGTTGAAGTTTTGCATTCTTAAAAAATTGAATTACACGTCTTTTCAGCCCTAAAAAAGCAGCGGTTTTTAAAAGAAAGTACTAAAAATACAAAAAAATACCTGTATGAACAAACGCAAAAAGGGGGGCGTCAACAAAAAGTCCACTTTAAAACAGTGACGAGGGCCACATAAGCTCTTTTACTCGTTTTTGTCTCAGATTGTGAAATAATTTACGACCATTTTTGTTGAATCTTTGGTTCAAATACTAACACAATTTAACCAAAAAAAGGAAATAATTCAACAACGAAAAATATCCACTCTTAGTTGGCGGATGGTTTGACGAATATATGTTAAAGTTAGAGTACTTCTACGCTAATTTCGACTTCGAAATGAGTTAAGTACAATATTACTAAATTTAGTAAAGAAAATTAAAAGTTATACCTACTAAAGATGAAGGAGAAATTGAAAGTTTGAGTACTTTAATGTGGGTTAATCTGCTTTGGATTACTTGAAAGTTCAGATAAAGTTTCCACTATAGCGATTTCTACTTACGCTAAACTTTTGACTTTCCCAACGAGAAGCAAAATCGTTTCAAAATATATTATTCTTGTTTATACAAATAAGACCGAGATTTTAGTGAAATTAGATTACGTTTAGCTGGAAAAACTGTAAGTTGAGTAAGTTGCAATAATAATGTTTTTAATCTATATTACGGGCATGAATACATTTTTAACTTTTCGTTCTCATTATGCACTTTTAAAATTGCTAGATTAATGTAACGTCATCATTTTCCTTTTCTTCGAAAGAACTTTTGCAATTATTTAAATTGTGTTTCGTTCGTATTAAGTCAGTCTTCTATTGAAAAAAAATTAATCTTCTTTGTAAAGTTGTCAAATCATATAGACATCTAATAATATCAGCATTATCCAAGCACGGGGTCTCTAGGAGCTGATATGAAATTCCATTACCCCTCCCCAAAAAGAATCATTAAATTGACGGGGAAAAAATGGCAAGACGTGGTATTTTGCCACGGAAAAAGCAATAAAATAAAATGTCTGAGGTGACGTTATTAAATTTTATGCCATTGCGCCACCCTTGCTGCCAAAATTGATTAAAGTTTAATGGACCTTTTGCTGACAATGAACTTTAGGTCGTGAGCGGCGTTATATTACCACTCCTGACCCAAATACTTAGTGCGAAATAAAAACCTCCATGAAAATACGATTATACTTAATCATAGTCGAATAGTTCATCGATTTCGAACAAATCAAGGTTGTTTACAAAATATTTTTGAGTAGTTTACTAAACAATAGATGCCTGGGTAATTCAACAGTCGCCCCAATTATTGAGCCATCGAGCGCACCTAATTGGAGATTGAGCTTGCATGTTGTCTGCTATTCAATTCTCGCCACCCGTATCATATGTGGAATTTTGGGTGTGTCACAGTGGGATTTAATATTCAACGTAGAAATGGGCTTTATAAATTGAAACTTGGAAAGGCCAGATTAACTCTGAAATCCGAAGAATGTTAGGGGTAACAATTTGATCATTTGATCTTGGAAAATCACATAGGTTCATTGTTATTTTAATGTTAATCTATAAAATCTGATTCGGACAGTCGGGTTGCAAAAATTAAAGGAATGCTTTGAAGGGATTGAATAAATTGGAATGAATTGAAAGTAAAAAAAAGAAAAAAAATATGCCATTAATATCTCATTTTATATATTCGAAAACAATATTCCATTAAGGACCTACCTGTAATAGGGGCTAATTATCTTTTTTCCTTTCCAGTTAAGTGAAGAATTGGGCTACGTCCTATATTCGGCCTTAGGTTCATTTTACATTCCATCATGCATCATGGTGTTCGTGTATATCCGGATATATTACGCAGCTAAAGCGAGGGCAAGAAGAGGGATTCGCAAAATTCCTCGGAAGCCTCCGGTGGACGCACAAACCAGCTTCACAAATTCGCCCAAGGGTGGATCGGTGAAAAACGGTAAGCCTTGTTTGATATGCACTTTGTAAACACGTATAAATATAGTTTCTGTATCTTTGTAAACAAGAAAAAGTTGCTTTGGCGGTTGATGGGACTAGTGTAAATATTTAAGAGGGTTGTTGGTTAGCCGTCCTGTCTCTATGATAGTTAATGACCATCAGCCGGAAATCCTTTGAATATGCCTAGAGTTGAGCACCTTTGGTCGTCGAGGGATAAATATTAATTAGACGGGAAAACGATTTTCTCCCAGGAACAGCAAGGATTCGTTATTACTACCAAGGGCATACAGGGTGGTTAACATTCCTTACCCTCAATTTTTTTTTAACTTGAAATTAGAACTGTCTTTACTCTTTCTAGGAAATTAGAAAATGGACATTAAAATATTCCTTCCATAATCAATAAGGTGAACTCGCATGTCGTAAAGATCAATAAAGGATTTAAATTTTTATATATATATATACAGGGTTCGCCATTACTCCGGCCTTGGTTCATGGTGTCTTTGTATAAATATCGATATGAAATGTTTAGTACAGTACTCATTTATATTGGAAAGCTGCATGATTTAATAATATTTTTGTTTATACAGAGTGTTCCGTTTTCGCTGGGCAGCATAAAGTTATAATTTTTTAAATAGCAACCCATGATTTTTTTATGCCATTTGATGAAATATTAATTTAGAAGGAAAATACATTAAACATTTTTTAAATTGGTTGCGGCGTTGCCATATTAGAAGGTAGTGACAGGTAATATGACAACTAAATGAAATAAGTAATTTGTGCTTTTGTTAAATAGAAGCAAAGCCTACTAGAATAAATCTATTGGATTATAATAATGCCTGTTGCAATTTGATTGAAATTTTGCAAATATCTCCATAACTGTAAATGTTAGATGAAAAGATGTTATTGCAAATTAATAGAGAATTAAAAATTACATTAGGACTTGAAATAAAATCATGGGTACCATTATAAAAAAAAACGAATTTCAGCAATTTGTAAAATTTGCAAATTAGCGCTGTTATACAAAAAAAGTATGGTGCATTAAAAAAATGTTTTAAAGTTTTTAAGTACCCCTGATTTTCATTTACTAATTTACAAAAACAAGTTTAAAAATTTCAAAAAACACCGGTTTTGTGATAATTTTTTTCTAATGATGCATTTTTAAAGAAATTTCTCTAATATGGCAACACCGCAACCAATTTAAAAAATGTTTAGTGTATTTTCCTTCCAAATTAAGGTTTCATCAAATGGCGTAAAAAAAATATGGGTTGCTATTTAAAAAATTATAACTTCATGCTGCCCAGCAAAAACGGAACACTCTGTATTAACAAAAATATTATTAAATCATGCAGCTTTCCAATATATATGAGTACTATACTAAACATTTCATATTGATATTTATACAAAGACACCAGGAACCAAGGCCGGAGTAATGGCGAATCCTGTATATGTATGAAGCTAACGTTTTTAAAGTCGCATTCTTAAAGAATTAAAGGAGAATTACACTCTAGAAATATACATAAAAAAGATTGTTAGTTCGAGGAAGATCTCGAATAATCTCGACCAGAAAGTTATAGTGCTATAACTGTTCATTACACCGTCAGATCTAATCATTAATTACAGCACGATTTTTTAGGACGCTGGCCATTTGTAACATCCCAGTAAACTTTGTGGTTTCTTCCATTTCATTATATTGGTCATAACATGACTATTTATCTTTCGACGTTTCAAAAAATCAATTATGGTTATCAAAATGTAACCCTACTCTGCATTTACAGGGTGTTATTGAATAAGTTTTCGATATTTTTCAGAGTAATTTTTGAAGTAGTTCTAAGATGCAAAGTCCTTATAAATATGTGTCTAAGCTAGTTTAGTTTTCAAGATACGGGATATCAGTTTGAAAAAATAAATCAGATTTGATCACTTTGTTATCTTTAGATCTCTTCCTGCCAATTTAACGAAATTTCGTCCCCACGGTTTTTTGGGGACAAGACATTCAAAATTATCAGTAATTTAGTTGTATCTCATAGAGGGTATCATAAATACTATATAGTGTGTACATAAAGTATGGAATAAATTCAGTTACACATCGGATATTTGTTTTTTGAAAAAATGGTAGGACACGTCGATTCTTATTTTTTGTTGCGGTTTTTTGACGGTATATATATATTTTTTCTTTTTTTATAGTATAAAAATGGAAAGTTCTTTTATATATATATATAAGAACTTTCCGTCTTTAAACTAATTGAAAAATCACCCTGGGAAAGATGAGATACCTATTCAATAACACCCTGCATAACGGAGACAATATCACGTTACATGAATAATTATAAAGTATTTTCTGTAAATCTCGTCAACTTTCAAACACGAACTTAATTCATACGTGAAACTTTTGTAAAGAACATTTGAAAAATTGCGTAGTAAGCGGCTACAACGCTTGAACCTTTATTAGTGGCATAAGCAGGCAACTCTCATACACCGTCATTACTTTTAATAGCGAGTTATCCAAGCGACGTTGCCGAGTTTCAATTACGTTTGGAATGAGTAGTAATGGCTGCCGGCTTATGCAGTTTATGCTGCAGGAATTTCGGTTTTAGAGTGGATCTAGTTAAACAGTTTGTTTAAGTGTTTTGCTCAAGCTATGTAGCAAATCAGTCGATTTTAATGAAACATAGCAACAAATTGATGGAAAATCTTCCATTTCTAATCCCGAAACTAAGACTAATAAAGTATCCCGAATCTTGGGATCACCGAGAACGGAGTCGCGAAAATATATACTGATTGTTTGACGTTTATAGGATTAGTAAAATATTCGAAAATAACCTGAACACATCAAAAGAAGGTGTTTCATCCAAGTTTAGTAGTATGTAGTTTCTTTAATTAATTTATTCTAGTATATTTTAGTATTTTTTATGTGGAATGTCCCATATATTTAACAGTTTTTGAGATAATAGCGGCTAAAATTTTACATTTTTCATGGTATCAGCCCTGTAACTTATTTTATGTACGTAAGTAATAATTTGTAGGTCGTCTTTTTTAGAAACTATTTTTACGATCGCAATAATCCAACTAGAGCAAATACTATTCACAATAAATTCAAATTCCGTAAATTTTACTAAGAAATATGACAACAGCGACGCGACAAGAAAGAAGTACCAATGAGTTCCATCACAGTAGAACTTTATCGTAACATTTGTTGGTGGCTGCTAAGTTCTAAAAATTACTTTAAAGTTGCGGTAACTATTAGGTAAGAATTCTGCCACTGTAAAAAATCTTATGAACTAGAAGACTGCTGAATAATGTGTACTGTTCCTAGAGACTAAGAAATTTGATTTTGATGCAATAGAAGTTTTCTGAAAGGACATTATTGACTTTCGAATGTGCTACCTAACGTATACGCTTACTTCAGCGAGTTTGCGGAAAGTTTTGAAAGTATTGACTGCATGTTTTTCACTCAAACTTTAGACTCCATTTTATTATGACAGAATGGTGCCACTTTATTTTAAATACGAAATGATTGTATAAAACAAGAAGGAATAATGTGGGTCTTTAGACTAGCCTATATCTCATTGAAAATCAATTAAACCATATTACCATTCACCATTTTGGGAACAAACTGGTGATAAAGCCGTGTCAAAACTGTTCCTGCCAATAGGAATCGGAACTCATAGGCATGCCTTGTTAGTCTCAGTTTCGTGGTGGGAACTTAAATTGGTAATTTTAACAGCTACTTTTGATAGATCTATCAAGCGATATTACGGCCGTATTAGACTATCGTGCTTGAAAAGTCACTGTGGATAAACCAGAACAGGTATTAGAATCACCGCACAAGAAAAATATTACTGTTAATATTAACCGTATTTATGAAGTTTTTGTTTTAATACATTACTTTTCTAAGAGATGCTATTCTTCTAGCTCTAGCAATGTTGTTTCGAATAATGATTCAAGTACCAGTTTTGCTTCATTTAAACTGAGCCTAAGCCGTCTCTACAATTTTTACTAACCCTGTAACATGTAGTAGCTTCTTGTACAGGGTTCGTCATATTAAACTATGCACTTTAAACAGAAAATAGAAATTTTTTAATCAAAGTAAAAAAACATTTTATTATGCAACGGTATAGCTAATTTTATGGAATTTATTATTAATTTAGATAACTATTTTTTTAAATAAAATCTTATCTTCTAAGTGCTCTCTATTAACTTCATTGCCATTTTGAATTTTAAGTACAGAAATTCGGCATTACCTGGCGAAGCAAATCTCCATCTTAATCTTGATCCATGAAAAAAAATCATCAATTTTGTTAAGATTTAAATTCATCTTAAAAATTAACAGTTCTGTAACAATTATCACTTTAATTTTCCTTAATGGTTTTAAATGAAATTTTCGGAACTATTTATTGAAAAACTCCCCAGTCCAAAAGTTGTTGTTTCCTGTGGTGTAGCAGCAATTCTGGAAAGAGCGAATTCGAAATAAAACTGCAAGAGAAGATTGAGATTTACTACGCCGGGAGATGTAAAATGTTTATACTTGAAATTAAAAATTTCATTGAAGTCGATGGAGAGCATTTAGAAGGCATAGTTTTTAAAAATTTAGTAGTTATCTAAATTAATAATAAATCCTGTAAAATTAGCTATATATTAGTTCACTAAAAGATTTTTTCTTCGATTAGGAAGTTTTTATTAGACTTTTAAAGTGTTTAATCTAATACAAGGAACCCTGTATATGCATGTTAGTATCCCTTATCTGAAGTGTTCACAAAACAAAGGATTATAATATAGCTATTTAGTAGTAGTGTTAATAAATATTTAAGAGGGTTCTTGGTTATTCACCCTCTGGCTCTACAATAGTTAATGGCCATCGACCTAAAGCCCTTTGAATATGCTTACAGTCGAGCACCTTCGACCCTTAAGGGTAAATATTAATTATCCAGTAAAGCGATATTCATGTAAATCAAATAAAGATTGTACAAGTTCCTCTTCAAGTCTAGACTATACCACGATATTTGTAAACTTTATGCAAACTATCAGAATGATTTTGCAATAATATGAAAATATTTTCAAATGAAAAGTCAAACTTCCAATAATATATTAACCTTGTGCGCACAGTTAGGACTCGCCTCGCCCGGGGACTTTGAAAACTAGTTTCGAAAGCAGCTGCGGTTAGTTCATCGGGATTGGGGATTTAAACGGATTAAATCAGCTGCGGCAATCGATAAAAGAACCTGATGGAAGGGAATTATTCCCGCTTGGAGGCTTTCGATGTTTCATAAACAGTTTTTTATTCCCAGTCTAAATTTGGACCAGTCCAGATGTTTAGGCCAGGGGCTTTTAGTCACTGCCTAACAGTAACGACTGCCTCACAAGGCACCCGAAGAGGTATCTCCTATTTTGCTGGTGTGTTATTAATTCGAAGGACCAGACGCTGATGCGTCAATTGATTGTAACCGGGGTTCAAGGGTTCAGGGAATACAAACTCCGTAGCACGAATTAAGTAATTTACTTTTACTATGGATATCACTTTAACTTACACTACGATTTACAACTTTATATACACTTTTTATACATATATTTACAGAGTCGGTATTGGTTCGCCCGAGATCTGAGAATGATACGTATAAAGATTGAAGGGTGTCTTGTAAAAGAGTTATGGAGTAGAGATTGAGGGTAAAGTTGTGAGAGAGGTTTGATGGTATTCCGCTTCAAGGATCGAGCAGTGTCCAAGAAACGGGAGAGAGAGAGAGAGAGAGAGAGAGAGAGAGAGCACTAGTCTGAAGTTAAGTTAAGTGAGAGATTTTGAGGGAGTCCGCGTTCAAGGATCGAGAGTGTCCATAAAACGGGAAGAAGCTTTCGCGAGTGTTGTCTTTGAGGGAATGCTCTTTGGGAGTCCTAAATTATTTGCGTCCCAGGGATGGTGGGGCTGGAGGGAGATTACCACGAAAAGATCTTAACCAATCCCAACTGACACCGCCCCCTAGTTCTGTGGAAAGTTTTTTCCTAGGAATCTTCACGGTCAAAACCCAGATGTGGCTCTCTGGTTTCCTTGACAGATTTATCTGGTGCCCCCCATAAATCGGGACAACGATAATTCAAGGAACCAGTGCCATTACGGTGGCCGGGTTTAAACACGTGAGGGTAAGTGCTGCATCGCGGGGTGCAATGCAGCAGATGTTTTAGGGATTGTTCCACGTCTTTAGGGCCTAATTGGTACCCAGCGATAACGCTGATTTATGTTGGGTTTTTTCCCAACACCAGATTCAAAGGGTGATGAAAGGCTATGAATTCGAGTGGAACGTTAGAGATCACCTTGCGCAATGAACTGTGTCATTTCCAGAAGGACAGTGGAGGGTAAAACCTTAAATTTTAACTTTGAAAAGAGAGACCCTTTGAACGGTAATATTTCCGAGACAAAAGAGTCGTTTATTATTTATCCTTGGCGTCAACTATAGTGGAAATGTTGCAGTTTGGGGCCTTATCGTTAGTTTGCCTTTAAAACGTTTCCATCGCACAAAGGAAGTCTTTGTTAAACACAATACAGTGCCAAAGGTATTATGCCTCGTAAAACTTGATTCCGAGAAGAAGCTGGGATTCTGAAACGAATCCCTTATAACGTGCATGTGGCAGAGTGCAGGATAAATAGGCTAAAATCGTTTCAGGTCATAATACAGTGGAAGCAAGTGCCTCGGTGGACCGTAATAGCAATACGTCACCTCGGGATGGAGAAAGACAAATTGCCACCATAGAGGCACCGCCTCCAGTCACTACTCCTATATCTATTCCAACGGTCACATGCGATTTGGCCAGCGACATTTCAACCAGCGATAATGCCAATGACCAACAGGACGGACAGGAACAAAAGGACACCTTAAAGGTAGGCATTCCAGTTTTCATTAAATTAATTGCAAAAATAAATATTCCTTTAAATAATATAACCATGGCACTAAGAGCGTTAAAGTTTTTAGGATGAGAGAATAGTTGGTAAGGAGCATTATAGATAGGCTGCCTGATATATCGGGCAATTTTAGATACATGGGATAAGCAAATATCTTGAAATCGAGAACTTTTTATGCTGTCTATTTTTTTTCCCAAGTTCACCTTCGCCTGTCATCTGGGTCATAGTAAAAATATTTTCGCTTGACACATTTTTTGTTGAAAAGAATAAAATTCGTAATAAAACTAGATACAAAACAAAAATAAAGTCCTGGGAAATGCAATTTTTCTCTAAAATGTACTATTTTTGGATGAATTGAGCTTCACAAACCACGGGCAAGTGGATCGTCACAACATGCATTATTGGTGTTTTGAGAACTCTCATCGGTTGCATGAAATGGAAAGACAACGACCATGGACTTTGCATGTTTGGTGTGGTATTTTAGGTAGGCACCTGACTGGGCCACACTTCATTGATGAAAACATCAATGCAGACAAGTATCGAAATTTTTTGCTAGAAAATGTACCACACCTTGACGAAGCTAATTTAGGATGATGGTTAACAATGTGGTTGCAACACGACGGCTGATCCCCTCATTATGCCAAAAATTGCGAAGACGTTCTAAATGAATATTTTCCACAGAGGTAGGTTGGGCCTGGTTGTGCAGTTAACTGGTTAGTCCGATCACCAAATTTGACTTCACTAAATTTTTTTTCTAGAGTCATTTGAAACGTATCGTTTATCATCGAGTGCCGAAGAAATGAAAATTCGGATCGTAAACGCTTGTCGAAAGATCTCACCTTAAATGCTAAAAGTTACCTAACAAACACTTCAAAACAGAATTAATAAGTGTCTTGAATAGCAGGGGCATCATTTCGAACATTTGCTGAACTGATCTTTTTTTATAATAAAGTAAAATTTACTTTAAAACATATAAAATTGCTTCAATATTTTTATAAAGTTTAATAAAGTATTCATTTTGCATCTAATATTATTATGACTTTTATCACTTTCAGCGGAAAATGTTGCAAATAAAAACACTTTTACTGTCAACAAAGAATTTGATTCTTGAAAATAAATGAGTTTTCCCTTTAAAAAAACGATGTTGGCCCCAAAGAAAAGATGAAGACTACTTTGAAAAAAAAATTACAGTATAAAAAGTTGAGTCTCCAAAAATAAAAAAGATTTTATTCTACTTTTTTTTACGTCCTCTCAATTTCAAAACATTTGTTTGTCACATTTATCTAGAATTGCCCGATATATATGCCCATAACTCAAAAATAAAAAAAATTACAAAGATATGTAACAATTCAAAATTGGGAATATATCATGTTTCTTTTTTTTCAAGTCCCCAGAATTCCGAATAATACAATATCAACCTTTTCTCAAGTAGGATCTATATTTGACCGAGAAACATTACTAAAAAAAAACTGATTATTCAAATCGAAAAACCTACTATTCATTATTTTTAAAATTTCGACCGTGGATGTCTCGAAAACGCTAGGAGTAATTGCGGTTAATGATAGCTCAAATTACTCGCCTCAATTAGCTCTATAAGTCTATGTATATGTATATCTTTATATATCTCTTGTATTTAATAGACCCAAAGCGAATAATTTATATTTCTTTAACTTCTGCAAAGAAACCCTGCAATATCGCTCAAAACGTGGCCCATTTTAACCCCAATAAATTCGGGTATTTCTTATCCCACTAAGTATGAAACTACCCACTTAAAACCTAAAACTAACGAGTAAGGTCAAAGAAATTTGTCTGCAGCGGTCGTTTAACCACCAGAATCCCATTAACATCATCCCCAAACGACAATTTGAGTAAGGATTGATGTTCGGCTTAGGTTTTCCTTTTTCGTTTAAGATATTTGTCCTTCGTGTAGAATTTCGAAATTGGTTTGCAGTCTAAATAAGAAAGATTTCTCCAAAAAAAAAATTACCAGTTCGTGCATAATGGTCCATCCATATGTTTAGCTTGTATTGAAATATCGATCCTGACTGGAAATCATTTCGTCGTAATCTCCATCTAGAGCCGTGATTTCCATAGCACCAGGCCTGATATATCGGCCTCCAAATCGCATGTGACTGATGATTGCGCCATTTGGGACGGATCGTGTTTCAATTGTGAATATTTATGGCTGATCTAATAAATCCCAACCCTTGTATCTTTGAATCAATTTCACGTATCACCTGAAATATGTTGAGGCTCCTCCGACCTTCGAAAAGTGATTTTTTTATTCGCCGAGACAGTAGGAAAAAAGCAAATTGTCTTCTCTTAAATAATAGAGCTAGACGAGTGATCAACGGGTTAATAGTAACGGAAAAGAAAAGTGCGCGAAGTGAGTAATGGAGTTTTCTCAGAGAAGTTGAATTAAGTGCAAAAATATTTCGATCAATGGCTGTCCAAGATAGCCCCTCTAAATGTGATAACTGAAATGTAATTTGCTTTAAAGCATACAGTTTAAAAATTATACGTTTTTCTTTTATATTCGTAAAAAACAGTATATGTCACACAAAATTGGGGCCACTGGAAAAAATTCGAAGGGCTCGAGCTAAGTAGCCCAGACTTTCATTTATTGGACCATAGAAACATTATATTATCAAAAATTACCCTCACCTCCATTTATTGCATTGATGATACATTCGTATTACCTTTCTTTCAACTCGGCCTGTTAAATCTCCAAATTAAGCCCATTCTCATTCCACCCCTAGGAAATATTACCAGCCTTAATTAGCATTTACCCTCTGTTTCACCTGTAAATACATAAAATCAAAAACCGTGCCTGCTTTATTTAAAATAAATGACAATTCCGCACCCCTCGAAAGGGTTGCCGGAATTAAAGGCCATTTTATATTCACCCCGTTGATAAAAAATCACCCTCAGGAATTTAATCCAGCGATTTACAGATTTAAATCAGGAGCTCTTTGCTAACAAAGAAAGCAACTTTCACCACCATTACAATTGCGATTTTAATTGCGTGCTATTAGAATTGCGTGCTACTTCTGATAGTTTTTGATAGAGTACTTCACCAACTGGACACTTCGGCAATTTTCATTCTCACGGCTCGTTCCTAACTTTAGTCATGTTTTGTGTGGCTTAACCTATCTGTTAATGATCTATTAACCCATGAGTTCGGTCTTAGGTCACTGGTCGAACTCTTGAGCTAGACCTAGCAACACTTGGCAAACTCACGAGTTGAAATCCTAATTCTACGAGAAGATTCTCCTGAGTTGAAGTTGAGTTGTCGGTTTACTGGGAACATTTTGCTTTCAGGCTGATTTTAGGATTTTATCCCTCACCACTTGGTGCGTGCCTTTCAGCTTCCTTTGAAAATTTTAGTAGCGTAGAGATCTTGCTTTTTAACATTCTTCTTTAATACTGAGTTAATTGAATAACTCGTGTTTCTACTCGTCCGCTCATTAACAAATTCGCAAGTTGTACTTCTGACTTAATTCTTCAAGTTCACGAGTTAATTTATAATTCTCCAGCGTCGTTACTAAAAACAAAAAATTTCGATTTCGACTCTATTTCTTTGTATTGCAAATCATCTCAATGATCATAAGATTAACCTAGATTTGGTCTGGCCCGAATTCGTAAGATAATACAGATGTTTACATAAGCCACAAATTTCTCTTGATCCCACAAACTAGCTTCGAAACCAAATATCTCTCGTTTATGGTACCGATAAGTACTTGATAGAGTTAAAGCACGCTTCGGCCATAACGATAAATATTCAGTTATGGAATTGCCTACCTTTAACCAAATAATATAAATAAACAAGCCCTGCTGTTTTAGGTCCGGTCCTGCACGGAGGCAAGGACGTAAAGTAAACTTGCTAATCTGCTTAACTTTAAAAGGGTAAGAGCGGCGCTGTGGTCCAGCCCAGATAAGGGCGAATTTTAGTGTTTATGGTGGACGGTGGTCATCAACGTGGATTAGTCAGAAACTCTATTGTGGATAAAAAATTCCGCGCCAGGTAAAATGGAGTAAGAGATTTTTTATGGAGCAACAAAAGCAATTTCCTGCCTAAAAATGTGCTGCCGGAGCGTTTCGCCATGAATACGAAATCGATGTGCCGGCAGCAGAGCCACACGAAATACCCCATTAAAATGCGCCTATAACTCTCCAGGCATTATAGAAGAAAGGGGGTTTTTCGGTTGATGTCTGCAATACGCGACTGTCAACAGATTGATATTGAATTGCCGCTCATTTGCAACTAAATTTCGTTCGATTCCAAATTAAAATACATTAAAAAGATTTCGTATGTCCTAAGCTCGGTTACGAAGAGCAAACAATGTCCTAGATCAATCATTAAACTAGGAATAAATTATGATGCTCCGAAGTAGGCTTTCAAAATCTGCCACAGGAAAGTTCTCAAAAGATTAAGAAACTTTATTTAGAAGAGCTGCACTTAGGTAGTTCAGGTGCAAATTAAAATTCAATAAAACTTTTCTACAGCCTCAAAAGCTTTTAAACTTAGATGAAATCCCGCCTTTCTTTTATATACTTTCCATTGCTCGGAAAGTTGATTTAAATTCATAAGGGCGGCTTTAGAAACTCCCCAACAAATATGTCGCCCTCTTTTCTGTGGACCCGACAAATATTTTTCCCCCTCCTTTCTTACTTCTTTGTATTTTGATTAATGGGATATTATACACAACTGTCGTACAAATAAACGAATCTTTTTGTCGCCATCTAAGCACACTAAGTCACCCTAAAAATCGAACCTCTTCCTGGCTTTTGATAACGAAGCCAATTTTCCTTTATCCGCGTCCTTATGGACGTTCTCGACCTACTATGGCCAAATTGGAACTTTCATATTGCATAACCAGTGCATGCCAAATTGAGATATTAAGAAACTATCGGACATCCAGTTTGATTCCTTAAACGGGATATTGATTTATACACAGCAAATGGAAACCAAACTAATCAAAAGGCTCTTAAAACAATTTGGCGACTGAATATGCAAACTCGGAGCAGTGCGAATCACAACCCACCAAATGCTTTCCATATGGAGATAGTATGTATGCGTCCGACATGGAGAAATTGTAATCTGTTTGTTACGTGGAAGTGTATTATTTCTGGTGAGCGGGCTTTGGAGCTTCCATTAACAATTCACAGGAAATTTGATGCTGTTCGTAAATGGGGTTCATTCTTTGACCATTGACCATGCTTATTAGGAGCTTAAAAGGATAGCTGAGAGGGCATTTATATGCAATTTTAGGTCATATGTATTTTAGGTTTTTTTGTAACATTTACAGAGAAGTGAGAAAATTAGTATAAATTGAGGCTAAGTTGGCTAAAATGAGTAATCAAATTACAAAATGGCAATTTGCAGGCAAATCTGTTTTGCGGTCATTTTATTGCTTGCAAATAATTATTAAACATTGATAGAGGTTAGATGTGAGCACGAGTAGAACATATATACAGGACTAGTATCATATTATCTGCTTGTTTTTAGTAAGCAAAGTTTGTTTTTTCGTACAGAGAACCTGTGAATAGCAACTCATACACAAGTGTTATTGGAGGTCATTGAAATGGTGGAATTGTACACTATTTTCAGTTGATCTAAACCCGAACTAATCTAAATCGAGAACAACATTGAAAGAAAAAGAAAATAACGCTGAGAATAACCATATATGTTTTCACAATTTCGAACATCCATTAAAGGGGGGAAATGGATTTGCGAAAGTGTATTTTTCTTAATAAAATCGATGTGTGGTGTCTTGTTCAGTGAGCATTACGTATGGGTTACACTTGATTTCCTATGAATGATTTAAAGACCGACCACAGACACATAAAGAAAAATTACACGCAAACAAATACCGCTTAGACTAAATCACCAACAAGGAAAATAAAATGAAAAAAAAAAGAATCGTATATTGGGTAAAACTATCAAACACTGATCATCTCTACTAGCTCAACCATATTAAAATTATAATATCCCAAAAACGTCGATAATTCCTCAGCGATTGAGACGCGGAATTTTCAAAACGTTACAGAGTTGGTTACATTTTTTACATGTTCGCAATTCCTCCACTTCGGTTTTGTTATTTTTTCATCTTCCTAATAATCTGGTCCTAGGCCCTGAAGAGGGGGACAGATTTGTCACCGAAATGTTAACAAAGTTTTTTCGCAGTCCTTACTAAAGGGTGAATTTAGTTAATTTTAACTGTGCGTAGTCGGCAACTCCACTACTCCAACAACCCCTACTTGTGTTTAAGGCGTTCCTCTCATACAGAATGAAAGAAGAAAAAAACAATGTTGTGAAATACCTTTGTTCACAAGTTGTTTGTTACAGACATTACAGTGGAAATTTCTGCTTCTGCTCATATGAGATTGGATTTTACATGTGAAAGAGTGCAGAAAGACACAACAATGAGCTCATTTTTTCCTTCAATTCTTGCACAAAATGGGATATTTTATGTGTGTAAAGCGCAAATTTCTGTTGCAGGTGTGCAACCAGCCACGACCCAACACGTTGTCAACCTGCCAATTCCGAGGATCAACCCTCTCCGTAAATGGGGAGCTGCAACAGCAGGCCGCAGCATTAGCCCGAAGTCGCCAACCATCGATGGGTATCGATACCGATATGGTCAGTGAATTCGATCCGAGTAGTTCGGACAGTGGCGTTGTGGCCCAGTGCACAACAGTGAAACCTCTGAAACTCCGGTTGTGTAAACCGATCTTCGGGCGTGGCAAACACTCGAAAAATCGCCGGACCGACGACAAGAAGTCCGGAAAGGGCGGCGAGAGCAACGGGGCGGAAAGCAAACCGGTGGTCGAACATGTAGTGCCGCGGGTGCAAAAACCCAGAGACCCTGAAAGGGAGAAAAGACGGATAGCTAGGAAAAAAGAAAAGAGGGCCACGTTAATTTTAGGACTTATCATGGGTTCTTTTATAGCGTGTTGGCTGCCGTTTTTCTTTATGTACATATTAAGACTGGCCTATAAAATTCCACCCATAGCCTTCTCTACAGCCTTCTGGTTAGGGTAAGTTCTCCCTCGAGGGTGTTTTACAGTCTCCGACGTGCAAATTTCAATTTTTCTCTCGAGCTTAATTAAATGATGTTTTCGCTACTTTATGGGTTCCAGTCGGAATATTGTTTTGCTTTTGTTTTACTTAAATGGAGCGCATTAAAAAAAGTCACGGAATGGGCTCATCCATTTAAGTTAATTTCGGGAAAATGAAACTGTCACAGTTTTTATTTCGTTAAATATTGTGTAGCTTTAGGGGTTCGTTCGGAAGATAAGGGGAGTAAAAATTCTCGTAATATAGACAGCAGCTGGTCTGCATTTTGCTGTTGACAAGGCGAGAAATGTGTTACCCAAACCAACAAAATATTGGGTTAATTAAAATTAACGATGATTTTTTCGCGCTTTTTTTCGTGAAAAAATTGGCGTTTTGTTTAGTTAAAAAAAAAAAGTAATATTCCCTCTTTCGGAAATAAAAATGCGTACTAAAAGTCATCTCGCTATCCACCGTATTATGCTGTATCACTTCGAGGAAAGACAAAAGGCAACACGCTCATTTCATAATTTCAACGAAATTTGTGGGTAAAGCAACAATCAACCAGAAACAAATGGAAAGATGGTTCAATAAGGTCGAATAGAGCGATATAAACCTCGTAGATGAAGATAAAAGAGGATGATCATCGGATTTCGCCAATCAGACACTTCGGGCGGCCGTAGAACAGAACGAAAATCTGACTAGCAGAATGTTGGCCGAAGACTTCAATGTCAACGAATCCACGATCATACGCCGTCTCAAGAAGTTCGGAAAAGTGAGGAAATTGACGAGATGGATTTCGCACGAACTCTCCGACAACAATAAAGCCGAGCATGTCCCTGTTCTTACCGATTTGCTGCAACGAAGTAACCAAAATCCGATTCAGAAGAATTTCGTTACGGGTGATGAATCTTAGTTGTTCAAAAACGTCAAAGAAAAAAAGGAGGCGTATCGCCAGACCATGATTTTATCCAAAGGAATATCGGAAAACGTCCACTGTAAGAAAGTCACGTGGCGCATCTGGTGGGTGGAGAGGTGGAATCATCCACTGGGGTATAATTTCAAACGGCATTTGTTATTGAAACGACAAGGATGAACAACAAGAGCGACGTCAACCTGAGTGAACTTAACCGTCTTCATGCTGCAATCGAGACGAATCGATCGTGTAAAAAGAACCATATCGTCTTTCATCATGTCCTCGTGTTGAGCGTCGTGTCGTCGAATCCATCTCCAATAAGGGATGGAATCTGTTCCCATAACCTCATTATTCACTGATTGAAGGCTGTACGGACTACCAAGTCAATAGATCACTGAAAAAGTACCAAACAAATAAAATTTATGACGATTTGGATGACTTGGTGGCCGGTGGCGTAAGCTTGAGTTGCCTTCAAATACCATGACTTACTTACCCGTAGAATAGACCGTTTACCAAGCAATTAAGAAGCGTTTATTGAAGTCGATGATAAATATGTTCCAGGATAATTATTTAAATATGTTTTCGTTAAATTTTGTTATTGTTTTTGTTAAATAAAATTTGTTGAAAAAAATCGTCGTTAATTTTGTACCAGACCAATACAAAGTGAGCAGAAAGTATTGAGAAAAATAAACAGTCTGTTTTTTTCAAGAGGATTCTTTAGGAATCCGTCTGTAAGAGAAGTTCCAGAAAACTAAATTAGAATACAAACAATGCTACTCACCTGCGAAAATTACAGAAATTATCCTTTCTTCTTTCACCCATGACTATCTCTGAAAATTGAGACTTTTTCTTTTTATCCGATTAAAATCCTCAAAAGGAGACAAGCGGTGAGGAAAACTTAAATATTACCGACGAAGCTTGAATAAAACTGAAAAGACTTCTATAGAATATGAAGTAACAAAAAAATCCACAACAGCAGAAACACGAAAAAGAACAGAAACTTGCATTAAAGAGAACTGCAAATAAAAATGTCGCCGAATTTGAAGTGAATCGAAAGAAAGTAAAAAAATCTGAGACAAGCTAAAAAGTAATATTAAGAATGAATACTTTGTCTAATCTAAGTGACCAATAAAGTAAAACGAAAAGATTTGTAATATTTTGGACAAAAAATGAAGCCAAGACAAATACTTCTTGGAATGAGATTAAGAAAGTGTGAACACTCAAAAAAATTTGAAACACACTTGCAAGTAAACCACAAAAAGAGATTGCTATTTTATCAATCAAATCGGTAAAAAAAGATATAGTGTTAGTAAGAGAGACGAATCAAAAAAGAAAAAAAACAAGAAAAAATATTGTTGAACTAGGCGGGAGTCCTTTGAGAGTAATTAAAGAAAATAAGCTAAAAAAAATTAACGAATGGAAACTTTTACAACCAAATTAATTTTAAAAAAGCACAGAATGTAAAGAGCAGAGAAGTGCCAAGAAGAAGCAAAGATTATATTAGAATCCTAGTTGTAAGAAATAATATATATCAAGCCTCGGCAATGGGATAATACAAAAAGATAATAATGGCCAGAGAGAATATAAGAAAATGGTAAAATTCTTTTGTGAAAATTAGGTAATTTTCTTTGATGCAAGCATTCAAAGACGATCATTTTAATGCCAAATGTGAACAAAAAGGAGCAATGAAAATCAGAATAGAAAAATACACGAGTTTTGCTTGCATTAAGCTTTATGCATTAAGCATATTGGTGAATAATTAAGAAACAAAAAATTGCCAAAGAGACTAAGTTATTATTAGATACTTAGATGGAAAAGAGGTAGAGACATTGAATCTCTTTATTGTCGGCCGATCAGGTCATATTCGCGTTTGGAATTAGTCCCAAAACTGATTATAACGTGATAATTATGTTTTAATCTGTCGCATATAGTAAAAAGGTGTTTTTGAATCCAGCTTTTAATGAACTGAAGCTTTTCTTAAAAAGGAGAAAACTTGAATTGCTAAACCCAAGAATAAAAACAAATACCGTCATCTCTTGAAATCTCTCGGAATAAATTGGATTCAGATATAAATCAGCAGTTATCGTAGTTGGTGAAATCCAGACACGTCGAAGACTCAAGTTTATTCCAAAGTTGATAAGCATTGAAATATTTTAGCCTCAACTATGATAACGATTTCGCGTATCTGGCGAAAAGTGAAGGCGAAAGAACATATATTTCAGGTACCTAGTTTTAGTTAATTTTATGATATTTAGAATATTCGTTGACTGAAACGTTTTGAGTTGTAAAAATACATGAGTGCCTAGATATATTTTTCCTTTCAGATATATGAATTCAGCTCTAAATCCCGCCATCTACACGATATTCAACAAAGACTTTCGCAGAGCGTTTCGACGCATCTTGTTCAAGTGATGTTTAGCATACGTGTGCTGCTACGAGTGCGTAAGTCGACGCGTTCGAACTGCGCAGTACCGCAGCGCACCGAGTGCTCTTTATAGGCATTAACATTATTCAAAATAACAAAATTCCCTAAGAAGAAATTCTAATAAAGATCTATTTTTGTTATTCGTTGATATCTATCTAAATAGGTTCCTCGAGTGGACTGTAGAGAAGCCGAATTTAATTTCGTTGGCTCCAAATTAAATTATGGCGGATTTAATATAATTTCGATATGAGCCCCCGAAAAGGCATATTAAGGGCGTGTCAATCAAATGAGAACTCAGGCACAAAAATAATATATAGGGACTGTGAATAACAGCATTCACGCCCGAAAGGGCTTTTGAAGGCTTTTAAAACTTGGGTATTGGAAATTTACGGGGAAAAAATTCGCAATTTGGGACACGTCCGATTTGTTTTTGAGACAGCATGGCCAAAAACGTGGTCGTTTATATAATGTGGAAGTAAGACTCTCTTTGAAATTGCACTTAAAACGAATGTGGGATGAAAACACCAGCGTCAAATAAGGCAGCACACAAAGATTTCCTTAGCGCGAATAATTCTTTATTTAAATCCTTCTAAAAACGGAGCCGTTTTAATTTTTCACTTTGAAGCTGGACATTTTAAACTGGAATGAAAATTTATGTCAGGAGAGATGCGATATTTCTCATTTTTATAGTCTGGCATTTTCCAGGGCAACCCTTCGTTATGGCAGAAGCAAAATTGATGAACGGCATTTACAGTCCATTAGGGGCACAACTTAACTGTTATATTGTTCTGTCGACAATCCTCATCTCATGTTATATTTAATTCATCTTACGGGATGTTAGAAAGGAACCTTCGTCTTGCTTGTTCCGGAAAGGAAATAAATTGGGGTCTTACAACTTTCCGCGTTACGTCTCAAAGTTTCCATTTCAAAAGTCTCAGTTCTCTTCCAGCCCTAAATAAATCCGTTTGCTGTTAAAGTTGAAAATTGCTACTTATTGCCAAGTTTTTCAAGGAAACTTGGGACATTTCTCTCTCTTATCGATGGGCACTTTTTTTGATAAAACGTTTCACGAAATCTTCATGGTAATTGACCTCATCTAGTATATATGAAGGAATTATAAAATCCAGAACAAGCAAACGGAAAATATCAAATCCATCCCGAAGAACACATTGTTGATAACTTCCAGTTCGTTAGAGAGTCTTTGTTTCAAAATGGAGAATCACTAGGAGAGACTTAGAAAGAGAATGATTCAATTTTTAGTGCGTAACAAGATTGTCTTAAATATACTTAGTGTTATATAAAATATTTTAAATATTGTTGAAGCCCTCCAAGAGGGATCCAACAATAGCTTAATCTTCGTTGAATAAAAAATAATGATCAAATAAAAAAAAACAAATACCCTGATGTATACGGTGCATAGTATTTTGGCAACGATTGTAGAGATAGACTTGATACACCAAAAAACGATGTTATTACATTTGTTGTAGTTCTAGACTTTTAATCCTTATTTATTGACACTTTGTAGAATTTCTCTAGTTAATAGTAGATAATATTCGCGTGGCGCACCCACCCTTTAGTCAAGGTAAACATACCCCTCTTTGCATAGAAGACATAGAAAATTCTCAAATAATAACTATGTACTGTTGCCTTACAATTCCTGAAGTCAAGTCCACTTCTAAAGTAATTTTTCAATTTATTTCCTTCACAATAGATATATGCTTCCTGCCCTTAAATCCATTAATCATTTATTTATCAGTATACTCTCAAAAGAAAAACCCAAATATCTTTAACGCGTTTGTTCTTTTTCAGATTTCGGATATTTTTGCTTCTTCAATGTTCAATATTTACATTTTTTGAATTCATCAACAAACAGAACAACGGTTTTTTTAAATTATCGTCCATAACTTTATGTCCACTATATTAGAACCACAAACCCATGAACCAATACAAAATTTAACTTGCAGCTTTCTTTAGAAATTTGACGGTGATTTATGCTTCCGATTACAATCTTGTCAAACTTGTCTCTTCTATTTGATCTATAGGTGTTATGCTGTTTTGGATTTTTGCTTTTTCTCCTCCGCATTTCTATTTCTTCCATTCATGATATTTCATTTAATGCTTTTGTTATCAGTAACAATGAATCCAGAAAATCCTGTAAAAAAAAATGAAGGATATTACTAAACTAACCATTTGTTTAAAATTATTCTGTGTATCTATTAATATATGGTATTATTTTAAACTGAAAAATAACTCCCTTCGAGTGGCATCTCTCATACAAGATGTTTCACTGGAAAATATACATATTTTGAACCTTTTTCAATTTTGTACTTTTTTTATCTTGGGGGTGATTAATAATGAACCATTCGATTGATTTGTTTGATATGTGCCAGGCTACACAATTCTAGCGGCTTCCCTGTTAAGAAGAAAATATCCAGGGCCTGATTGACCAAATAAGACTAAGGCTTTTTCACTAATTTAAAATTTCAGATGAGTTTTTACTTAAGACTTTTATTAAAACTTTGTTTTTTCTATTGTTGCCTATTAAAAAGCAACATGCAGAGTATTTTATTAGGAATCGGTAAGAATAAAGTATGATATCAATAAAAGACATTTTAACTCAACAAAGGTATGAGAATAAAACCTAAATGTGGTCTAACTTCTATATGATTAATATACGTCCGTTTCCCAATCAAACATCCTGTACGCAAAAACTTAAGACATACCGTTTATTAATATCAAATTTTTCTGGATATAAACATATCACTAATGAGTAATTTACAGCTTTTAAATTCTACATTCTTCTCATACTAAAACTCTTTTCTCTCTTCTTCAAAAATGTTTATCAAATTAAATTAAAAAAATACATACATGTCAGTCATACATTGTAAAGTTATGGCGATATTTGAGGATAGCAATGAAATTATCATATTAATAATAAGTTAGACAAACAAAGTGCTGTGAATTGTATTATAATTTAAACCCATGTTCAAATCAAACATCTCACACAAGAATCTTTCAAAAACTAGTAATATAGAATACTAAATAAAATACATTTTAAATGATGAAACCCTATAGTGATTCTCCATTGAATCTATTTTTGTGAAAAAACCAATATGGAGCAATGACTACCACTGTGATAATATAACGCTTTTATTCTGAGATTTACGGTGTAAGCGGTTTTAATTAAAAAACAATAACATTTATGTATCTAAATGAATTAAACTATGACTTGTACCAAAAACATACTATTTGATGTCTTAGATCTCGAAACACCCGGTAGTCTCTTAAGTAGGGTACTCATAGGGTTATAAATAAATAATTACGGTACGGTTCGAGGTATAGTTACACTTTTTTAGGGACATTCCAATGTAAGATGTAAAATATGTAAAAAAAAAATTTCGGAAAGTGCAATAATAGAGTCGTTACGGTTTTGTTTTTATTTTCCTTTATAGGGGACAAAGCCTTAGAATAGCAGAATTACTACTGCCGGGTACTTAATTTGTAAATAGTGATAGTTTCGGTAAGTTTTAAGCTGTTATCAAATCCTTGGTTAATGGAAAATTCGCTTCAAGAAAGCCAACGCACTGCGAGGTCCAATAAGGCCTTATTATCTATGTGTTCTCTGTGATTATTGAATACATAGATAACTCAGGTTTAATCAATTTTGTTTGCAATACAAAAAGTCGATACAAAGATTTCCACCGAGCTTTTTTTGCGGCCCTCACATAACAATATCAAACCTTTAGAGGCTGAAGTCCTAAATTTGCTCAAAAAGATGTCCAGTTGAAATACATTCTTTCGGTTTATAATATATTATTACCTATTATTATTATTATAGACAATCATTCTTCCAGAGTATCCAGGCATCAGCTGGACAGCTTTTTAAAGCTCATGAAAAAGTATACATTTATTGCCTTTTATAAGGTCTCTGAAGGAAGTCTTCCACGAGAGCGGGGGCATGACGAGGCCCTTTTGACTAATTTCTTGTGCAACGAATCTAATGGTGCTAAATGACTGTTCGACGAACGGAAATGTGATTTCGACCATGTCAAAGTCCCGTTTCCGGTCAGGGGCCCTCGTGCACACGGATCGCCGGATACGCCCCTGAGCCCGCTTTTCCGGCGACTCCGGCCCTGCTCTCCAAATAATCTTGTTAAACGTCTTTAGACTTACTTATTGTTACGAAACAAGATGATGATGATTATTATTATATCTATCTGTAATACTGTCCTATATTTGTGTGTGTACATCTTCCGTGAGTACGTTTAAATATTTATTATTTAGGTTAAGGTTATTGACATAATTAATTCTAAAAAATAAATACATCTTGAAGAATTTCTCAGTTGCGTTTTATTGGTTTGGGAGGGGTGAGGGTTGTTCACGGTGAGTGGGGCAAAAAAATGAAGGGCTCAGCTCCCGTGGAGAACCCTCAGGTTTCCTTAAGATTTTATATTGTGTTTGTTTTGCCATAGAGCAATGATAGGAACGCAGCGAAAATGAAAATGGCTAATGGAAATTGCTGGTTTGATCGCTATGACAAGGTGACCAAACCGCTGTGACCCGTTGGTTATACAGTAACGACCTACTGATTATTTGCATTCGGTAAATAATTAAATGTGGATATATCCCACTCTGAACTGGTTTCGGATTAGTGCTTTTTCTTTCTTGTTTATTATTCATTTGATTTTTCCTGTACCCGAGTTTCAATTTATTATATGCGAAACTTTAATATAAAAACCGAAATCAATTCAAACCAGTGTCACCAGTAAAACTTAATGAACTGTTTGAATAAATGCAAATAAACATGAAACTTACGAGTCTGTGTTTGTCAATATGTCACTCCGGTTTTATGGAAATGAAAGAGCCAGCTGCTTCGCTCGAACTAGAATATTTTACCTCCATTTGCATTAATCTATGATAACTGTGTGTTTCCGGGACTTTCGCTCATAGAAATAAAGACAAATTATGTGATCTCCTATTTTAGTCTTAAATTGTTAGGAATAACATAATTTTAAAGAATTTGTCCTCGCATACACATAAGAAGCGGAAAAGCATTTCCCAGCAGCAACAATAAATCACTCCTAATGGAAACGAAACGATTCTTTGAAAGTGCATATACATAGACTGAATGGCGGAAAAATTTAAAGTTTTGAAACCTCTTCATAAGGCTGTCAAGAAGATAGAATATTTCACACCACGTTGGGCTGTCAGTTGGACTGGAAGAATATTTCTGCTTAAAACTACTTTAGTCTGGAATTTGTGGAAAGTTGAATCGTAGGCAGTCACATACAGGGTCCTGCAATAATGCGTCATATTTTCTTAGCTTCTCTATGAACAAAATTACACAACACATGAGGAAGAATTTCCAAAAACTGTTTTCTAATGTACAGGGTGACTCTGAAAAGTGTGACGTTATACAACTTCGTTACTTTAAATGGAACTTGTCAATTTTTTCTTATCTTCAAATTTCTTGATAAATTACAGGTTTTGTTCATGCAAGGTGTCCTATTTTAAAATGAATTGTTTTCGAGTTACTCGACAAATATGAAATATTTGACAGCTGCAAGGTCCCACAAAAATCGGTATTTTGCGCTAACCGCAGTGAATTTCGCAATTAATCGTCGAGGGCTCAAACAGCACCTAATAAGCTATATTTGGAGGTATTATAATTTAAAAAAAAGTCCTCCACAACCGCGGAAATAAGCCTTCGAATTTGCATGATTTCACACTTCACTAACTTGCTTATTTTAAACAGAGAGCCCCAATTTTCTCGACGGTATTGTGCTCAGTATTCAAAAATTTGCTACTTTTGATCAAATTATTATATCACTAAACCCAACGATTGTTGAATTCCTGGAAGTTTCCTCTTTTGGCCTCTAAATGTTTTGATAATTATGAAAAATGTCACAATGACATTTTTTATCTCTAGCTGATGAAGTACGTTTATCGCAATTGCACGTTTGTCATAGATATAACTCAATATATAGTTTAAACATTTTCAGATTTTAATTAGTTTAAATATCATATCAGTGTAAAATTCGTTAAACATTATTTTTTTATTTTTCCGTTAAAAAAATTTGGTCCCATGTGTAAAATATACTAAAATAATAAAATAAATAATAAACGATTCCATATTTTCATTAATTTCTAATTGTTATATACTATTGCTGTTTTGATATTTTTTATAACTATCAAAACGTTCAGGAGAAAAATAGGGGCAACTTTCGGATACTCAGCAATGGCTGGGTTTAGGGGTAGGGTGATGATAACCAAAGTCGCAAATTTTTGAATTCTGAACACGATACCCTCAAGAAAATTGGGGCATTCTATTTGAAATAAGCAAGTTGTTAAGTTTTGAAATCATGAAACTTCGGAGGCCTGTTTTGGCGGTTGCGACGGACTTTTTTTTATGAAAATAAGACAAAACGTAGCTTATTAGGTACTCTTAGGTATTAGATAGAAGCCTGATTCCGAAATTCGCAGCGGTTAGTGCTCGAATATCAATTTCTCTGAAATCTAGCAATAGGCTAATTTTTCAAATTTTTCCAAATAAACTGACCTTAAAATTTTACGAGCAATTCAAAATGGAAAAACATTTTGAGTGGTTCCATTTAAAGAAACAAAGTTGTGATCGTCACACTTTTTGGGGTCACCTTTTCAATTAGAAAATAATTTCTGGAAATACGCCTTTACGTGCTATGTAATCCCATAGAAGAAACAAATTGTTAATTTCATTGGTACAAAGTCTAAGGAACTTTGACACACCATTACAGGACCCTATATGTGCCGAACACTGAGGATGCTTTTAGCTAAACGTAAGACAAAATAACTCACAGTTAATTAGGCAGTGGTTCAGTACAACAACAAATATTAATGGGAACTAATGTAAACTTTCGCGAATCATCCCTCGTTAATTGGGTTTGGTTTGCTTAATAGACTTCCGCCTATGTTTACCTTGATGATGGTTTATCCGATGGACGAATACATTATTCACTACAATTGCTGAATTATTCATGATGAGTAATGTATGAATAGTTAACTGTAATTGCGTGTTGTTAAAATATATATCTAAAATTGTACCATAACTGTGCATCAGCGACAATCTCCAAATATGCCGGTATCCTTATATAGTGCTAGATTCTATTGATTAATTCCTAACTTTTAACGTTGAATTTGCTTCTGTCATATTGCATCCTCTAATCGGATAAATCAATGTTTGCACCTGAAAACAGACAATCGACTACAAAATTCTGAATTGCCCTGTGTCTGTACTAAGCTTCTGCTGCGTGATTAAGCTATATAGTATACGCTGTTCGTTAAAATTAATAATTTCTCAGCATCCCCAGCATCCAGGAAATCCCCGGCTAGCTAATAACTAGAAATATGTGTTACCAACATCCTCGTAACCTTTTTGCTAAAACTCTGAATTTCTTTTACGAATTGCTACTACTACATTACATTTGTATTTATCCATAAAAACTTTTTCATCATATATAGATGGTGTCCCTGAAGTACCTAGCTAAACTTCAGGAGGTGGTGCTACACATTAAATGCCATCAAAATTATAGAGTAGAAAATTTCGGAAAACTTAGCTCCTTTTGAGAAAATTATTTTTTTATATTTTTGGAGACTTGTGTTTTGTAATCTAAATTCTCCCGTATTTTCCCTTACATGGTAGCAATTGGTGTGTAGAACCACCTAGTAAAATTTTTTTAAATAATTTAGGAACACCCTATATTCCTTGGTAGGGAAGGCAACGGACATACGAAGCATGCTGAAGCTAACGTGGCCATGGCCAATGGTTTTCTCAATTGAAATAGGTGACTAAAGGCTTTTATCAAATTTAAATAAATCAAACCCAGGAGTAGCAATTGACAGAGTCAATTTCGCTTAGTCGAAATCAAATCAGTCACTAATGAGCCCCAAAGCCTCTTTCTTTGAACGTTGTTCAACCATTTAACATTACTTAGCTTCTGGAAAAAAGAAAGAGAAAGTCGTTTTACTAGTGATACCATATGCACTCACTTTTATATAGAATGAACCACCCAGTAAAAATAATAATTAAGACTTGTAATTTTGAGAAATTTATACTTCACAATAGAATACCATATGATCAGAGTTACAGTAAAAAAAAACAACATTTATTATTTAAGAAGTTAATAATGAGTGACTTCACCTCGTACAGCACTGCAAGCATGTACTCTTCGTGGTGTGCTTTGCAAGAAATAATCACTATCCTCCTGGGGGTATTTCATTCCATCCTACCTCAACGTCGTCCAAGTTCTTTGGAGGTCTCAGGAAATTTCTAAAAAGGCTAGTCATCATGTTCCAGAGATATTCAATAGGTGATAGGTCCGATGACTGTGCATGCCAAGGCAGCATTTCCATTTGTGCTTGCTCTAGACATCTTCGAATAATATTCTCAGTATGTGGCTTTGCATTATTCTATCGGAAAATGTCATTTGATAAAGGCTGCGCGAAGGATACTAATACTAAATAATATATGCAGGGTCATTCATGGTGAGTGTTCTATTAAAGGTTTACGGGGTTCTAATATAGCTAGAGATTTAAAATTCTGGATGTCGATGTAATAGAGTTTGTTCTGTTCAATTAAAATATTGTTATCATTGCGAGGTTATCAGATTTATGCGTAACTAACAACAACTTTGTTATTGGAAATGGCATATCTTGTATTTTATTACATTTTCGAATTATTTGGAAGATTTAAACCTTAGTTTATGTACTGTATGCTATGGCTATGATGATCCGCTTTCGAAATATAATTTTTTTTAAGCCGATTTGGCTACAAACAGCTCTAAAACGAAAAGCGTATATCTTCTCAACTATCACAGCTAAAGAGCTGAAATTTGAACTGCAGACTTTTATTAGCTGTCTGTATCTTGTAGTAATATAAATTTTTTGAATTTACACACAGTGCGTGGCAAAAATTAGTGCTATATCAGAAGGACATAAATGCCAGTGTTAAATCACAATCTTAAATAAAGCACCTTATATTTTTGGACGCCATCTGAAAAATCAATAAATTCTCTATAAAAAATTATTGTATGTTGATATAATTTTTTTCAGTCGTTTTAAGATATCTGCAAAAATTAGAATCTTTAAGAGTAAAAGGTATCACTTACCAGTTAATTTGATTAGGACGAGACTATGGGTTAGTAACGTAAAATAAACGAAATTTTAACATCTTTTATAATAAACTAGACCTACATAACACAAAGAAAATGGCCACCGTGTGCTTTGAGACATTCGTGGATTGAATTCATAATATGGATATCTGTAGTTCCGTGGGGATCATTTGAATCAAGCAGGTCACATGCTTCTCTTACCCGTTCTTTTAACTGTTGAATATTTTGCACCTCATCCCGGTATACTCCACTTTTAATGACATTCCATAAATAAACATCAAGCGGTGTAAGATCTGGTGACCGGGGTAGCCAATTCCAAGGACCCAGACGTCATATCTATCCATCTTCAAATATGAAAAGAAGTTGAGCATTCATTTTATTGGTGCAGTGAGCACTAATTGATACCAACATTTCCTATATAAATTTAATGATATATTGTGTATACAGTCGATAACTGTCGACCTCAAAATGTACCAAATATTTTCAAAAATGATATTTTTCCCTGCGATAGAGAATATTACAAAAAAAAACAATTGCTTATTTATAATGCTTCCATAGTAACCCATAGCCTGCTAATCAAAGCAACTAATAAATGGTACCTTTACTCTCAAAGGTTTTAGTTTTGAAAATATTTTAAAAACTACTGAAAGAATGGCATAAATCAATAGATAGTACAATAAATAAGTTACGATAGACAATTTATTGATCTCTCAGATGCCGTCCAAAAATATGGGGTACTCAATTTAAGGTTCTGATTTAACACTCATATTTATATCGTTTTGATATCGTACTAATTTTCCCACGCTCTGTAGGTAAATCTATACAATTTATAATACTACAAGATACAGATAACTAATAATAGTCCGTAGCGCAAATTTTGAGCTTTCCAGCTATAATAGTTGAAAAAATGTGAGCTTCTCAATTTAGAGCGGTTTGTAGCCAAATAAAAAACTATTATTTCGAAAATGGATCATCATAGCTATGACATATGATACATCAATTCGAGTTTGAATCTTCCTGGCAATTCACAAATGTAATAAATTGCAGGATGTGTCACTTAAAATAACAAAGTCGTCGCCATTTACACGTAGATCTGGCAACTTCGCAATGGTACCATATTTTAATTGAACAGATCAAACTCCATAACATCAGCATCCAAAATTCAGATCTTTAGCTATATTAAAACCCCATAAACTTTTAATAGGACACTCCCTGTGAATGACCCTGTCTATACGAGTATATTGACTAAAAAATCGAACAGTTGATAACAAAAAAAAACCATTGACGTTCTCTCTTTGTTACTAAAACTGCGATCATTTGATGGCCCATTATGAAACATTATTATGTCAAAATAGCTAGACTTAATTATTATTATTACTGGGTGGTGCCTTTCATGTGAAACTGAGTATATTTCAACATAAATGTTGGTTATTGACAAATATGGCGAGAGTTTCACATCTTCGTAGTGTACTATACCCAAGATTGATTTAGCAAAGAACGTTTAGCTTTTTTCGCTTCGAAATCGTCATCGGGACAAGAACGTTTTCGATCAAAATCTAGAGTTTCCTGATAGTATCGCAATATATCGGCTAGAAAGAACATATACCACGATAATGGATATTTTAGGACTAGCGATAAGCGTTCTGAAATTGGTGTGTAGCCCATCTAGAGAGAAAATAAGCACACGATTACTTTCGTACGATTTTTCGAGTTAAATAGTAAATCTCAGAAAAGAGAATTCCTACTAAAATATTCTCAAAGCGACATTTAGGGTACTGGGAAAAACAACGTTGTTCAGAATTCATCCTAGAAGAAAGTAAAAACAACCTGGTAAGACCACGTCATCTCGTAGAAAATGGTGATTCCATCCAATCCTAATCAACTTCATTGTTTATAAACAACACTAAACATGGGTTTAGGTTGAATGGCATTGGTAAACGGCGACGCACGTTGAAATGCGATTCTCCCACAACCTTTCCCTTTCTTAGACCGATAGCCACATTAGTAGTGTGTAAAACACTCATTATTTGTTTATACTGTAAATGACAAGCAACTAAAGTACAAGTACTTGTCCGATATACTTTAATCGGCTTCGCTAGTTTATTCGGGCAAAAGTACACCAGAAACGGCTGCCAAAACCGATTCAAAATCGGCCGGTTCGGACATCTTCTTAGTAGTAAATAGAAGTGGATAGCCTTGGGACTGTCCAATTAAAAATGTGAGAGAATCTTCTTCAAATTAATATTGACCACCATGTGATTGAGTTTACGAGGGAGACAAGGTAAGACTCATTAGACCTTTAAAACCTCCATGATAATGCAAATGAACGAATAGTTCCCATGGAGTATCGCATTGCAATATTCATGAGATCATACGATCATAGATCGTACCTTGCAGTACTAGTTACTAGTATCAGTAAAAAGTTATTAGATAGGAAGTGAGCATTGGGTGTTTATGAGATATTTATTACCGTATTAAGAGCTTCGCATTAGAAGTTAATGTGAATGTGAAAAAATTAAACATGTTAGTATGAATTATGTATTTCCCAAATAACGAAATTCTTATGTAATAAACAGCAATTAATCCAAATTATGTATTACGTATATGTACCCACGTTTTACGAATAAACATCATGCCTCGTGGCCATTGGAATCATTTGTATTTTTTAACCGCAATTTGCCTGGGATATTAAAATAATTCTTCTGTCAGAAATATACAAAAATTACTTCCACATTCAACAATAATATTTTAATGAGTATAAATTACAAATAATTAAGACCAAGTAAATCTCTCAAAATGCGGATGTTTTCATTATATGCGGTTAAATCATTATTGTTCAATTTATTGAATGTTGTTTCACGAAGTGTGACTTTGATCACTTCGTCAGTCCATCCCATCCGATTTTTTCCATTTACTAGCTATTCATGAAATAATGGAACAGCACTTTTTTAAAAATTATATGTACTTACATCTCTGCCAAAGTTAAATATGAGTCTTCAATTTTTATTGATCACGAGAACAAACGGATTAATGAAATTTGATTCAAATAATAAATACTATTAAAATATACATGTAACATATTTTTGGTATTTATTCTTTTTAATTTTTTCTATTCAAACCCATCATCTATCAGTTATTGTAATTATTTTGCGTTTTTTTGTTTCTATTTTATAAATTATTCGGTGCAATACTGCTAGAGACGATTTCCTTCTCAATCCTCTATGGATTCTATAAATTTTCAGGTAATTTGCATTTTACTGGTATTTTGGATTATCCTGAAATTTTCTTAAACGACTGAGGCTCGTAACAGTTTTAATCTATTCCCCTTTGTTTTTCAGACATTTGCATAATTTTTTTCCGATAACCTTTTTTCAATCTTTCATATTAAGCTGATTTAAGTGACAAAAGCAGATAACAGGATCTGGGACGGTTTGTCAAAATTTTCAGTCTGTAACGATGAAAGAGTCTTTTTGGCATATTTCAAAACTTGATCATCGTTATCCCGGGGTTTCGTGTTAAATTTGTAAATTTTTCGTAAATTCGAACTGCCTTTCCAAAGCCTCAAGATACTCTAAAGTCTCTAAATTTGAAATCAATTTAGGGAAATATTTGAAGTCTAAATAGTGCGTTTTCGGGTGCAAAAATGTGATGATTGAAATTCGGAAATTCCTCGAAGTTACTGAAAAATACAAATGGTTAAGTTTGCTAAAAATATCTTAAATTTTAAGCACACGCACACTTTCCGATAGTGTGCACGTTTTTCGGCCTTCAAATTCACCATTATCGATTTTTGTGTGTCACTATTTAATATAAGTTAGTCATAATTCCTGAAAATTACTTAAGATTAGTCATTGCCATTATCATTTTTGATTGTGCGCGTATATTTATTACATTATATTATATTTGTAGTTTTTCAAGATAAGATTAATTTATACAAAAGATTTGATAACAACTTCTCAATAAGCGACACAACAGCAAATATCAATATTAGCTAACATTTCCGGTTAATAATATTATCGGTGTTTTGGATTTAATAGACCTAGAGTAGTCACGTGTTTACAGAAAGCACGGAAATCAAATACCGTTTAACTGAACCCGGTATATTCTCATGTTTTTTTCCGTGTTTGTTGTTTTGATTCATAAATTATTTTGGTAATTTCAAACATTTTGATAGGTTTTCCCATATCTTGAAGCCATTGAATTCAAGTAAATTAATTTATGCATAAAAAGCCGTGTTGTTGCCATTGGTTCTTCTCTTTTATCTGCGATTTATAAGGAGCCATCCGTGATCTTAAGATCGTTTGCGGACTATCTAAATAACCACATTAGAGTTTTAGAGGCTTCGAATGAAGTAGAAAAGCGAGTTCCTAGCACAACTGGGTTATAAGAACGAAGCAATTGTAATAAATAATAATAAAATATTTAGAATCTAGTGAAATAGTGGCCTGTTAGTGGCCTATTAGCTTTGCAGCTGCGGTTGTAGATATTTGAAGGGTCAATAAATAGTATTTATGTTGCAAGTGGACATACTGGGATCATTCGGAGTTCGAGTTCGCAGCAATATTTTTCGTCAGCTTGAACAGATAGTCGGTCAGATTTTTTCAGTTCTCTTCAGGAAGAAACAGCCCGAATAAAATCGAGCTTTATCCGAAATGTCCAAACGATTCCCCAAAGTAATTCCTGGCACTTAATAGTCTTTGTAATGCCCTATTTTCAGATGTCTCTGGGTTACAGTTCCATTTACTTTAACAGTGCCATCGGACCATAAAATGCCAGCAATTTCAAACCAAATCTCGCTGATGCGGTCATAAACTCGCGTGGCGCTATCTAAAGTGCAGCCTTGCATGCTTCACCTTCATGCATTTGGGAAATTGTTTGCAAATTATTGTTTGCTTTTTGTGCATACAAAATCCCACATTTTTTCTCACGTTCTGAATAATTAGTTCACTCATTAATATCGGATTTTCATCAATTTGCACTGAAAATTATTACGAAATTGCTAACTAGTTAAATATGAATATGAAATCTAATTTGATCTGCCTTGAAATCACAAAGGCAAATAGTTTTAACGATGGAACACAGTTTTATGGCAAATTTCTTATTGTCATCAGCTACAAATAAGACTAGTATTGTTTAAGCAAACAGTGTAAAATCCGGTATAAACTAAAATTATAATTTAACTATGATTAATGATGCCTACATTGCATGTTCTTTAACCTCATATGTGCCGGTTTAATGAAAGGTATATGCACAATGCCTGTTTTTGAATGGCTAGATAAATCATTTGATATTGCGCTAAATACACAGTAAAAAATCAGTTATGTTATTGTTACATTCAAATAAATACAGGGCTGGATTTGTATGCAACAAAAAATGTCCAAATAATTGTTTTTTTTTCCTCCCTCCATTGATATAACGTTTTATGTGACTTGAAAACAAAGTGTGCAACACAGAAATGCTTTCTAATCAATACGCATTAAACATTTTATGGGTTTTAGATTGCAATAGGTATGTTCATTATCTTGAATGGGGCAAAACACTGTTCATAGTTGATCAGACAATTCAATTATAGATGAAAGTGGAAGCAATAATAATCATGTAGTGTAATTATTATCTAAAAATAGAGAATTGGGTTTTGTGTGTGTAATGAACGATGCAAGTCACTGGCTTTACCAGTGTTTTTGATGGAAAAACTTCTAGAATGTTGCGAGATTAATAATTCATTTTATAGGAGGAAATTCAACAAATATATTTTTTATATAGCTCAGGAACGTTGGGCAATGCTGTTACGTGTATATGAGGTATTGTGTGCTATAATTGTTTCCAAAATCATATTTGAATTATCATAAAATTCTGTTGTGAAATTATTGAAAGCTTGACGTCAATCCATTGTATAAATTTTGTAGTAATTCTCGAACATTTCAATTTTGCAAAGCACAAATGAGAACATTTTTAGTAGGGTTCTGTATACATATTTTCATAAGAGAATTCATTACAATAAATGGCTTTTCTTCTCACTTAACTTTGGATAGGACCTACTTACTCGTTTTTTCAGTTTTTCATTATTTTTCGTTTTTTTGTGGTATTTGTATCTGCTCAGCTTCTTGTCTTATGATTTGGTTTCATAGTTAAGCGATTTGTTCCAATTATTTGGAGCCTTGGCATTACTTACTATTTATTCCGCCAAGTGCCTATCGATTTTGGGATTTTTCTTAATAAGTTTTTAAATTTTCAGGCTTTGGAGAAGTTGTTACAGTTTTAGGGTTGTGTTTCAAATCTACTGAGGCACCCAATTATTAAGTGTATATCGGGAAACATTTCTGGAGGTTTATTAGTTATAATAAAACACATCTTTTAAAACAATTTTTTTTTGTATAATTTATACCCATCTGGAGATACACCATAATAATTCATTTATATACAATACGTCAAACCTTCTTTTCCCAGATATTTGTTGTCTTTTGTTTGCCCAAATTCCAATTATCTACAGAAAGTTCCTAGTTATTTGCTTGTTAAGCTCTCTTTGATGAATCATTGAATATGATATGGGACGATAAGGACAGTAACCCCCAGAAAGAATTTACTTTCTCAATTTAAGATTGTGCATTTGATATTGGAACATCAGTCAAAAAAAAACCAGAAATGTAATGATTTTTTAAAATTTTGCATCTAATGCAGAGCCTTACAAACATTCAACATATTGACACGAAAGTATTTTCGAAAGTTAAATATTGGATCTAGAAAACACTTTCTGCATCTAGGGCAAGAACATTCCCCATCGAGGCACTTGAGATTGTATTTCCCAAAAACTATTTTATTGGAATAGTAAATTCTCTTTATGAGTTTGAATAAACCTAGTAACTTTAGAATGCCCATAGGGCTATTAGGGAAATAATATTTAGGTCAAATTTGTTTTCTGTTCTAGTAAAGTTAGCTTAGCATAAAATGCATTACTGTATTAGTCAAAATTTCTGTCGGTCTGCTATTCAATTTTAAATTTTTATTGATTCAATTAAATTTATATTTACCGCAGTGAGGGAAATTTCGCAACGTAAAAGCAGCTATCTCAAATTGGGCACGGTTGTGTGCTTTGTTTGAGAGGTGTTTGTTGGGTTTATATAGCGCATAACGCACAACATAATGCGAAGTAAGAAAGTTGAAAGGATGAACTTCCTACCTTATGCATTATGTTAATGCGTTATGCACCATATAAGCTGCTTTTTTCTTCTTTTATCCTTCCTCCGTGTCAATGTTGGCATCTCAAATACAAAAGCCGCCGTTACATAAATTTAAGTGCCCATTTGAGGAATCAAAATTGAAGGCTTAAATTTAGAGCTCGCTTAAGTAGTTCATATGTTGCATAGGTACTTGAAATGTCTTTGGCCGGGTGTCCAGGCGACCTCTGGAGTTAGGACATTAACATGGGAAATCGGTTTTTATTTTTTTTTTGCGCCTGCCCAAATTATCTAATTGAATAACTTTTACATAGAGTTCATAGTACTCATGACCGGCCATCGTTACGAGCGTTCAGGCCGTGTTGGCTCTAAACCCCTCCAAATAAAAAAAAATTTAATGCCCCGCGTTCGAAGCGACGATTGGTGAGAGTCAAGATCAGAATTAAACAAGCATGAGGTCACCCGTAACATAAGCGTAAAAATCCCATGTCAAATAATTAAAAAAAAAAATTTAATTTAAATGCAACAAAGAAAAAGTGAAAACAAATAAATTAAACAACTACCTACATATTAAAGTTCAACGAAACAAGTAAGTGAACAAAAACGACAAACTTTAACATTGGTTGTAAAAACATTCATATCAATTGCTCAAAGAGACATTGACCATCAACCAATTTGAACAATCATGGTCTCGAACGGTTACGTGAGATATTCAAATTTGTGAAATTTGGAGATATTTTAAACCAAACTGTCTCTACTTAGCAGATTCGACAAACTGCGGAATGATCGCCGGCCTTGAATACTATGACTTCCATATAAAATGGTTTTTAATTGTATAATCCGGAAAAAAAACAAAAAATGATTTCCCATGTTAACCTCATATGTCCAGGGTTAACCTGGGCCCCGGCTTAAAACCAAACCTCTCTGTTAGCGTTAATGGAAATTTTGAACTCGCGAGGGGGCAATTGTAAAACTGAAGTTTCCGGTTTTTTAACATGCGGTACAAGTAATTGAGGCAAAACCGTAATGGACGATGGAAAAATAGTATTGCGATACTATGACCGTTGAATTACGCCATTGCTTTTCTTGGAATAAAGACAGTAAAATAAGCAATATTTCCTTTAAACATCAAGCGAGTATGAGATCACTTCATTGCTCATTTGTCAAGACATTTCGATGCTCACAAAAACAAGGAAAAATAAATGACCTTTTTTTGCATGGATTTCACGTTTTGTGTAGTTCAATTTGAATTCGGCAATCCCAGCTTCGTTCACAATAATTGGGAAATCATCCACAGCTCATTGTGTATGCCTGCAGATGAAAACTCGGAAACGTGGTCGTTTAACAAAAACTATAGAAATGCTAAAGGCTTTGTCAATCACTAAAATTTGCAGATGAGAATATACAAACAAAGATTTGAGTCTTTTCGTCATTGGCGTGGGTTAATACCAAAGTTTGCCTTTTTTCAGTCAAATATCTTCATGCATAAGAGAACTTGATTGAGGTATTAAACATAATTGACCAATTACATTATGGCGCAATTATCTTGGGCAGATTGTCGGAAACTATTAACATTACCTCCTAAGTTTGTGCTAATATCATTTATGGTGTATTGGTAATATGATTAGGTTCTAGTATTGCCGTCTAGCAAACAGATAATTACTCCGACCAATCTGAAGGAATTACCGAGTTAATAGCTATTAAACATTTTCCGGACATTTTAGTAGAGTAACTTTAACATTTGTCTGGTCTCTGGTCAACAATTTCCCTAAATGAATTGAGCTTTCCCCGAAATCCTAACATTTGAGATGAACGATAAAAATTGTTTTGAACATCTTAGAAATTTTAGATCAAACAGCATCTTTTGCCGTTCGAAGCAATCACCTCCATTTAAACTTACATTGTTGTAACGAATTACAAGTTACAACGTCAGTTCTGAAGTTCGAGATTGTACATTACAAACGACCGTTGAGTAAATCTCACCTTGCCCTGAGGTAGGTTACAGTGTATATTGACGGCGGATATTATTAAAATTCAAATGAAGACACGTGGCTAGAAGGTACTTATCTACATATCGATTAAGTCCATGTATGGAGATGACGACTATGTTGATAAATACAGCGATATAATTAGGTATTTACACCCATTAAGTAATTAGGTCACGAAGGTCCACCCTTATGGGGTTTTTTCATTTTTCCATGTTTACTAAAAATTCAATGAATAACGACGCTTTATCGATTTCCCCTCCATCATTTTGGGCAACTCTAAATTGACACGCTATCGCCCCCTTTAATCGGCCCTGAGTCAAACATTTACATTCCCAAAGGTATTAATTACAAAAACATTTCGTTCGCGATCCACATTAGGAGTACTCATGCACAATTATCATTTTTATCTCACTCAGTGATATGGATTTCTGCCATGGCCAGGAGAAATTTAATTAACCCATTTCCCGCTTGAATACCTCTCCATTGCATTGCAGTCCGCATGCATAACATTAGTGACATAGTTTGCATTTTTGATCATGTTTTAAACTAACAACGTTACATTTTGCCAGATTATTATTAAACGAATTTGCCGAAAAGTATGCCAATTATGCAGAGAGCTGGGAACACCATCATCCTGGAAGTTTCCACGGAACTTTCAATCGAAAACTTCTAATAGATAAACAAGTTTATTAGTTAGCTCCTGGTGCAAGTTTCGAAACTGCGGTGTATTAAGGGGAAAACCAGATTTTGAATTTTTAAAGCAGTGCTGAAATGAATCTGCTATTAAATCTGAGATGGATAGCTAGAACGGGTTAAAATTTGCTAAAATCAGGATTTAGCGACAGAACTCGTCATAAATTAGCAAATTTTGGCAATAATTTAAAAAAGCATTAATGCCTAAGAATATGTTTAGCATACAAATAAACCTTCTTGAATGCTAACAAGGTCTCGAATTTTATTCACTTCAGAATTATTCATTATCAGGTAGGTGATAAATAAATTTACTTTTTGTTAGGAAATTTTCAACTGCGGCCATATCGTTAGTCATTATTTCTTGTGCGATTTTCAGAATTATCTGTGGTGAAGTTTCAGTAGGAGAAGGCAGGAATTTTAACAGTGAGGTAAATATTGTAATAGCCAAAGAGACCTGCAAAGTGTGAGATAAAGTGACCCATAAAAAATAAATCGTGCAGATTTCCAAAACAACATTTGCATATAGTAAATAGTATGATTTAAAATCCAATTTACGAAAAAAGTTAAATGTGTTTTCGGTAAACACTTGGCCCACAAATAATTCTGTTGATTGTTAGAGGAAAAAGTCATATTAGGTAGTAAATCAGAAATTATAAATATACTGCCCAATACAAGACGAGAATTGGGATTTTCTTACTACCGAACAGATGAAGGAATATTTTCAAAATGTTCTAATAAACCTGAGTAAAACTGAAATAAAATTATGATCGATATAAAACACAGTGTTCTACATTTTATAACCGCAATAAGTAGTGAATCTATAAGTGTGCGAAGAAGTAGCTTCTACTGACCAGAAACATTCTATGGGTCACCCGTTAGGTATTACTGTCACAAATGGACAATTCAAACTATGAAATAAACAAAAAATGCCCATTTAATTAATAACTGTAACTTAACAATAACTTCAAATAACTAAACATTAAACGTTGTAGAAGCTATTTAAAACGTATTGCTTCATTTTCGATACCCAAACGTTCTGGTCTTTCAATCCTTCCTATAATATTATGCAAAATAACATAATTCGCATTAATTTAATCGCTTTTTCCTCTATTTTATTACATTAAATTGTTTAAATTTCTAACAGGTGCACCAAAAACAGAATTATCGAGGCTGTTTAAGTGCTAACGCTCCGTTCAAACGAAACTCAAAATTTAATACATTGAGAAGTAATCACTATATTCACATTAAAGTAAACGCCACGTTCCTATGCATTCAAATGGTGGACGCGCTCATTGGAGTATGAGCACGAATGTCGTGAGACTTCTAGTAATGAAACGGGCTGTAATGGTTGCCGCGCTCATTTTAATGTGAGCGTGAGCTTCGCTCGACTCGTCGAATGACTCGGGCTTTAATTTGTGACTGTAAGGACTGCAAGTAATTGACCTTGGTGGACAATCATTAGTTGTATTCCTACTGATTATCGGCCATTAGAATACAGTATTAGAATATGTAAAAAGTGGTTCAGTATTGTGCGTAGATGCACAATCTTGCTGAGAATAGCCACTTTCCAGTTCATCACAGCGAAGTTCATAGAAATGGAGAGAATTTCACATCAACAGCGTCCTACGGCGCTTACTGTAGTTTAACTTCCGTGTTGAAATGTACATGATGATTTCCCATGCAGGTCTGTAGTCGATGTTTTCGGAAGGTTTGATGTAAAAGTAATGTAAATAAATAATAATTAAAAATTACAGAAACAGTCGCATGGAATTGTGATCTATGGAAAAAATTTCTTTTTAGAAACGCCATCAGTAGTGAAGCTAAGGTTCATTTCCAAAAAATGTAACAAGTGAATACTTCCGAGAACAGACAAAAATTTTGGTCCTCTTATCAACTTCGTTTGAATATAACCAACATTTCATATTTTCACCATTTTTCGCAAATTTACGTTTATAATTGCATGCTATATCGTAACTACTCCGACGGAAAACTACACTTTCTGTTTTTAACAAGAAAATTAGTATATTCTTCGAATAAATCCTTAATTGAATATTAATTTACCTAATACTATACCAAAGCTATGTATTTTCGAAGAAATATGATCATTATTGTTGCATAACCAGTTAGGTTTGACAAGCAACGAATTAATTATCTTGTAAGCCAACTATTTATTTAATAAATTTATTTATGAAATTAAGAACGTCATTTAACTATCGTTTGTTTATTAATATCAGCGCATAAATTTGCATTGTTATTGCTAATATGCTAAAATTAGCTATTCTTTGAATTATAAATATTATGAAGACTTTAATTGGTTTGTAGATGTGATTAAAAATAACTTCAAAAAGAGCCTTCGAGATTGAGTATTTGAAGTAGGAACGGTGGGATGAATTTAAAATTTTGTGATTTAGTAGTTATTTTCAAATTTAAAATTTATCAATGAAATTCCAACACACTTAAATAATTTCTTGTTGACTTAAAAAAAGAGACACTGGATGGTAAACATCTGAACAGAACGGTGGAAGATAACATTCCAAATAAAAGCAATTCTCGTGATTGGCAGAGCTGTAATAGAGCAATCTCCTTGCAAAACGTTGGTGTGTATATATATCCATGGTAGTCTCTGTACATGTGAGAAGAGATTTCCAGTTTAAATGAAGCCGAAAGGGTCAACTACTAAAGCACTAAAAAAAGACACTAAATGATCTCGACAAGAACCCCTTAGCTCTAGACCACACGGGGAGGTGATGTGATTCAACCAGTGAGTAACCAGCCAGAGGTAGCCAGAGACTACCACTTATCGCATTGCGGTCCAATATTATTTGAGTTTACACTTAAAAATTATAATTAATCGTACTAAGGCTACAGCAAATGGAGATTTCTGGAATACCATTTTTTCATTCTTCTAAACACAACTTTCACCAAAATCCCAACACAGAAGCACCTCGGCGACGCCACATAATTGTATCGTCGGCAAAACCGAACGACGGAAATCACCCTGTAAGTAGCTGGCAAAGCATTTAGGGACACATGTTGGTAGGAATTTTTTTGCATGTAATCTCTCTATTGAGTACTATTATGAAACGCTCTGTATAATGGAGCGAATGAGTATAGTCTTTTATTGTAAATTTGCAGAGCACTTCTGAATTTTTACTATTTAAACATGAGAAAAATTCAATCATAACATATTGAATTTTATTATAAAACTATGATCATCATCTGCGTTATAAGAGGTATCAAAAAACTTTATATACAAAACGTGGCCGGAATTTGTCGCTCTTCAAAGTTTTGAGAGAAAAAAGACATGTTACGTGCTTCTTAAATCCCGGCGGCGCTTCCTATATTAAATGTGTAGAGCGTCTGTATACCTTATACGTTCCGGTTTAGTTTTGTAAAAAATATATTTTATGTCCGACCAGTTTCGCAAAATATGCGTGTGATTTTAGATTTGAGTGACCCTGTACGTAAAGAATTTTATCTCGATTTCTGAAAAAATGAAGTGGTCGTAAATTAAAATTAAAAACCAAATTTGAAATTCTTGAAATTTATGCTTACTGCTGCACTTGCTAAATTTAAATATATAGAGCTTTTGTAGTACCTTATGCATTCTTATTTAGATTGGTAAAATACATTTTCACTGTGCCCAACCGGTTTTGAATCCAATGTGTGGACCGCCGAGAATGAATGGCCCTGTACAGGGTGGAATCTTTCCGGTGGAATTATGAGATCTAGACTGAGAAGTTTCATGGCTGATTTAAATCACGTCATAAAATTTCACTTAGGATTCGATTCAAGGATGGGCAATCAAATTTGAAAATCTCATTGATAATGCCCCATTGCGTATAGTAGATGCTCTTTAGAATCTATATGACTACGACTCACAAAATGTTATCAAATCAAACAAGGTGATATATATACCATTTCTTGATAAATGCGGAAAAATGTGTAAAAAATGGTGCTAAATTGAACAGGGAATTCAAATTTCGGAAGATAGGGCACGAGAAAATAATTTGGAGGTAAAATTGAACTTTTTTTCTTGTAAAACAAATAGCACAAATTCGCTTACTTTTTCATTCAACCCTATCAAAACATTTTCAAAGCTTTTTTTGCATTTTATGAATAGACTTAAGTTTTTTCGTCAAAAGAATAGAAAGACCAAATGATATTTTTTTTTCTGGAAATTTAGCTCAATGGTAAACAACGAAATGATCCAACTCACAAACAATTTTATAATAAAGTGGATCAGACTAGTTCATTTCGTTCGCAGTCATATAACGGAAGACCAAAAATTCTTACTGTAAATCAGAAAGAGGAATTTTTCGTCTGAATGCTGGAGGATCCAGAGACTAACACTAGACGTATCTCTAAGACGACGGAGGTCAGCAAATAATTAATTTCTTGATCTCTATGCAAAGAGAAGCTATTTGCTTTTCCATACCATTTTACGCTTATTCAAAATTTATTGCCAAGGTATTTGCAACCCAGAATTGATTTCTGTAATTTGTTATTCTGAAAGCAACATCATGAATAATCGTTCTTTAATAAAATATTGTTCAGCGAGGAGCCTACATTTACAAGGAAAGGTATATTTAATAGGAGAAATAACGATACTTACAAAGACAGAAAATCCTTATTTAATGAGAGAACATCAGTTTCAACATGAATTTTCAAATCATATGTTGTGAAACCAGTTGAACTTCCGGCAAAACTGAATAATGAATGGTACTTAAACTTCTTGAGAAACGAGTTACCTCTAGTTTTAAAAGCTGTTCCTCTAGCCTTAAGACAATGTTTTGGTTTCATACAAGATGACAATCCTGCTCATTTCCATATACTCGTAAGGGAGTTCTTGTAAATGAATAAGAGTAAAAATCGATGAATTAGTGTGGGTATTGACAATCTATAAGCACTACAAAGCCCAAACTTAAGCTCATTGGATTTTGTTTTTTGCGGTTTTTTGAAGTTATCAGCAATTTATAATTGGGATATTACAACTGTTAGATTTATTCCCCAATATACAAAATAGAAAAATATGTTGGCACCCTCTAGAATGAAAACAAGCAAGTTTCGCATAAAGCAACTTTAACTGCATCACACTATTATTTTATCCGCTAGCGTGCTATACTCATTGGTTTACACAGGCTCCGCCTTCGGGAGTTGAGTCAATCCGTAAATGGCAAATTTCAAGTTTAATGTATTTTTGTTTTTTGAAAAAGCCTGACATTGTAAAAATATATTCAACCCGATATAACTTCCGGTTACACCAGAAACTGACTCTTGTTTCATTTTTTTATCTAGAAAATGGGAGTTTTTTTAGTGAAAGCGTTTTTTTTGTTGATAGTAAACATGGGTTTATTATGTTATTATAAAATAAACATTAAGCAATTTGATCGTGTAAAGGCGCACTGATGTAACTATTACCTACGCAGGTTAAAATAGTTTAGATTTTTTTTCGATTTATTCAAAAAGTATTAGTTTTCGGTACTTATAAAGTGTATCGTATAATATTTATTTTTCCCTACTAGTCCAACGGTCCAAAACTAATTGTAGGACACTATTTGACAAAATCACTTTTTTGAATAAAAAATCTAAATTTCAAATAATTTTTTTCAAATATCTCTCTTAATTTTTTAATTGCATGTAAATTAATTTCACTGGTAATTGCCTATAAAAACGTGTTCATTTTCCAGTAATTTAAAATTTCCTTCATCAGTTTATATCAAATTATTTTGTAAATAATTGAATTTTAGTAAATCTTAGCAAGTGTGAAAAAAGTCGTAAAAATCTAAATAAAACAAAAAAAATTTAGAATCGGTACAGTGTTATTATGAAACTTATGCTTATTATCAACAAAAAGCTCATTTTCACTGACAAAAACTACTGTGTTTCATTAAAAAAAAAAAAGGAATGGTTCAGTTTCCGATGTAACCGGAAGTCATATCAGGTTGAGAATATTTTTACCATGTCCGGTTTTTTTTCACAAAACCAAAATACAAACTTCATTAAATGCATTAAACTTGTAATTCTCCATATATAGATGGGGCCAGCTCTCAAAAGCGGACCCTATATATTCGAACATTTTACGAAGCATGCTTCCCTTATTTGCAATCAACGGTAGCTCCATTTTGTATTGATTAATTCATCCTAGCTTTCGATTAATCTCAATTGATCGAAAGAAGTAATCTATTGCAGAGTAATTAATTATCTTTCCGCGTCTAATTTACTCTTCTAGCTTTTTCTGAAACTTCCCCATTCTCTTTGTTCTCAGCCCATAAATTGAAGCCTTATTTTGGCTTAATATTTATTCAAATCGACTAAAAACAAATCAATTTTTAATGTGTCCCAACTATCACGTTTATAATTGCAGTCACGTAGAGAATGGCACTTAAAGACTTTTCACCTTGAACAAACATATCTCTTACTCCACTATATATGCGCTCCATTAACCAAATACTGAAATTATTTTTCTACATAAACAAACTAGGAAAATTAACCTTTCAGAATTGTATCCACTAAGAACGTAAACACGTCGCACGTCTATCCAAACCTAGATTTCTGACTAGACGTTCGAGGACGATGGGAAAACAAATAAACCGAAGAGGCAATAAAGAAAAACTGGATTTCCCCAACTCTCCAGTCAGTCCAGTTCCGACTGGTAAATATAGCAAGACTGCTCTATTAATAGCAAAGGTCCGTCGACATACATGACCACTAAACTGACCAGGCTATTTTCCGCCACGCCTCGTCTTTAAGTACGTAATTTCTATGTGTGTTTTTATGTCGATTGGCTGTCTATAAGCCGCAAAGGCCAGTTTGTTTTTGAAGGGAAAAAATCTTCTGAAAACGCTTTCAGAATTGTCTATAACGCGTCTAGGAGACGCACATGAATAACTAGCAGGAGGTCAAGTTTAAAAGATCGTTTGATAGCGGGTTTCGACTTTTACTCCGGCCGCGAGCGACCAATCAAATCCCTTGGCTCATCTTCCTTAAGTCAAACAAGTTCTATCTTCTTTCCCATCAGGGCGAACAAATCGCACGATTCAGCATCCAAATCAGTTTACCTGAGGCTGACCGTTTGCTCATGTGTTGGGCACGGACTTTTGATCTCGACTCGTCTTCATAAGCTTTGTTACCACTCATTGGGGGTCATTTTAGCTTCAAAGCGATAAAACACCGGAATATCATTTCATAATTCAGTGATTTCGGTTGTTAAAAAAAAATGAGGACGGATATGTTGTTTTGATTTGTGGTTCGCGAAGGACCTCGGTTCGGTGCTTAGAGAGGACTGAGGAGGTGATTGCGCGCATGCCAAACTTGATGCAGGCAAAGCCCTTTGCAGCAAAAGTCAGTGAGTATTTCAATTTTAAAGCAGTTTGAATTAAAGGAGGGTCTTGTAATATTCTGCATCGGGTTAGTTCAGGTTAGCCAAATGTTTTGAAACATTTTCGTTTGCGATGGCTTGGATTTGCGAAGAATGCGTTTTCGTTCGAGACGGTTTGGATCTAACTTTGATTGGTTGATGTTAAAGCTTTTGGTAGGTGAAAAAATATCTTTCTATTAGGGTTAGTGAAAAGTCCTGCAAATTTCAGTCAAACTAGGCAACATTTTAGCAAATACAAGGTCAATTCAGATCAACGAAGAAATCTGGGAAGCTTTCACTGAGATCAAAGTTAATAGGAGAAACCTGAAATATTTCTCTCAAAAATTATACACATTTTTCGGTTAGTCAAGAGCTATGTTAGTTTCGTATTCAAGTTAGCGAATCTGTCTAAAAAGTCCCCGCTCAGTTCAATTCACTTGAATCGCGGGTTTCCGAAAATATAGGTTAATAAGGACCTCTCTAAATTTTGGATTCAAAGGAACTTAGGTTAGTTAGAGCCCGAGTAGACCTTGAAGTAGGTCAGTTCTTTTTAGTAGTAATCATTTAAATTTTTAGTTTGGGTCAGGCAAGAATTCTAAACAATCTTTTGTCAGACCTGTTAACCTCAGCAGACCTAACTCAGAAAAAAGAGTGAAAGTTTTCATTGTGATTTGTGGTGTCTGCGATTAATTCCTTAATAATCCTGAACATTTGAGGTTGAATGCAATGTACATTAAATAACGATTAGGGAGATTTTTCATTCGCTCCCATTCCAATTAAACTAGAAACTTATTTAGTCATATCTAGTCGTTTGACCAGGTCAGGGTCAGATTAATACATAATTCGGTAAAAAATTCGATTAAGTCAGTTTCGATTATTCAAGGATCGTTTATGTTATAACAATATTAATAATTACATTAATAAATTTCAATAATTACTAGTTTAAAGCAGTTCAGAGAAATTCGGATTAACCTGTTTAACTCTTATTAGTTTAAATCTAAAAGTTTGTCACTCAGTTTGATCTTTTGTAATATTATCTAAAGTTACGATTCATTATATTTCACTATATTCCCTGATCACATCTGTTGAAGTGACTAAAAATCCAACGTCGTTCTTCAAATGACTCAATTTTAATTACTCATGAATTTCTTATGTAAGTTACTTCAGTAGTGAAAGTCTGCTCGAAAAAGATCCCTGAAAAGTTTTTGTTAAGGTCACTTGTGTTAGTTTTTTCTTAGATTAATTCGGGTTACTAAAGATTCCCATAAATTTCCACAAACTCCATATATACTCGTACATGCCTCTGCTTCTAATCCTTCCAACATGGAGATAGACGAGATGAACGGAAATTTATCACCGAAATTTAAAACTTTTTAACTATCTCTATGAAAACTCTTATATATGTGGAAAAATCCTCCTTAAAAATTGTTCGACAGTGTTAAAGTAAAAAGTTCTTAGTTTCCTGCTAGATTCTTTCAAGCGGTTCTCATTCTGATTCGACTGCTCAGCCAAGGTGAAAAGATCGATCTTGAAAAGGAATTTATCACCAATTCTCCCGCCCGTCCCTATTGATATATCTCTGTAATTTACTGTGGAAAATGTGCTTATTAAAATTAGCAAAAATTACTTATTTGAGGCCCGATTTTTCGACCTTACAATTAGAACTAACCATTAATCAAACTTTTAATAATAGAAAGTTTCCAACTTGGATCAGCTCTATTCTGCCAGTTTTCCTACCTCGACCTTTGAATCTTGCTTAAGTTTTACATATTTTCTTAAAGAACCTACCAATCTAACAAAAATCAGCAAAAGCTCCATTTGCTCTGCTAATTTTAACTTTTTACCATTTGTTCTCTAAATAGTAATATTTGCCTCATTTCCCTTTCAATATATCTAACATAATATTTTCAAATTTTTATTAGTCTGCTTGTTCCAACAAGGAATGTATGAACAAGATAAAGAGTCTATTTACTTCAAGATCTTACTCAGGTTTTTCTGTCTGAAGTAAATTTTCCAATGCCTGCATTTTAAGACGCAATTCCTCAGTAACGGCTCATGAAGCCTTGAAACAAATAGCAAACTGAAAAATAAGAAGCTCTCTCGAAGCTCTCAGTTTTCGATATGTCGCTCATAAATTATTCTTTCTATTTTAGTGTAACTTCATATACCTCCTCACTGGTATTCTTACAATTACAACGAAAACCTATAATTCTTGTATAATTGAAATCCACCTTACAATTTACTCAAAGACCAACCTGCAGCTCCAAAATGAAATAAACCCAAAAGCTTCTCTCGCCATTATTGTAATTTGCCAAATAAAAATTCATTATTCAAACAAATTTCAATAGGAAGGTACGTGCCTTGTTCGAGTATTAGAGAAATACGTCTTTAGTTGAGAATGTTATCAAATTTGTTCTATTATTATTGAAATAGACCTTAGAATCTTATGAATGCATGTCATAAATCATTGAATTTAATCCAGCACTTTCCCTATAGCGAGTGAAAGCAAAAAACGCACCTTAGGTAGGTAGCTAAGAACTTTAACAATTATTAATTATTCATTTTATTTGATATAGTTCTTACAAGAGAAATCCAACAGGGAGTATTTAATTTCATTGCGGGAATATTCCACGAAAGTTTGCTTAGGAAAAATCCTAAGTAAAGCGCCCGGAGAAGATAGAAATTCCACAATAAGGTTTTCGTACACTTGCCGAAAAATACTGGCACAAATCCAGCTTCAACGTTTATTTTTATAGGCAGTGAGATCCAAAATAAACAAAGAGGCCCATCCAAGTCAATGCTTTTTCAATCATATTTTTGGTTCGAAACTGATGGTCCTTATTCAAATCTTGCAGTATTGAGCAAAGTTTACAATTTGCACCCAAATATGATATAATATGAAACATCACTGAGACAAAAATATGTAAATACAATAACATAACAGTATGATGCTATTCTTGATGTCAAGGACGTTGAATATACGAGAAAATTGCGAACCATTGCGAATTAAATAACGGTTTTAGTTTGCACGTCTCATCAACAACCACACATATCTACAAGATGTTTTATGTCAATATCTTGATCTTCGACAAGGTTTTTTCCGATTTTAATTCAAGGAAACTGTTATGAACAAGGCATCGCATTTTTAAACCGAAAAAGGGCATGTTGTAGGTGAAGATCAGGTTTGAAGTCTGAGCACAAGTTCCAGTATGTTAAGAGAAAGATTGACGAATAATTTATTAAAGCATACAAGTAGCTTGTGTAGAAATTTTCTGGTTACCCTGTACACCGACCGACTTTAAGAATTAGGCCAGCATTGCTCTCACCAAATGCCGCAAATTAAATTATTTAAGTAGGAATGCTAATGTTTTAGAGCGGCCTAAGTAAGAGTTCTGGTTCGGCTTAAGAAATTATGCAAACATGATCCCACAACTCGCTCTGAAAAGAGAATCATAAGGCATGCAGTTTACTGTGATGTCTTTTCTACCATTCTCCAGATCCAGAAAATTGTGTCAAAAAGAGGTTTATGGTTCTGTACGTACATATATCGAGTAGCTTCGGGACTCGAAAATAACTCAGATCTCCCTTTATCCGCAGAATGAGCGCGGCTCATTTTCCGCATCAGCTGTAATGATATATGTATCTGTCGGAAATTTAGAAATTCTTAAATTTTAGTATTATGGCAATAGACTTAATAAAACGATAATGACCGGCAAACTGACAGCATTATCTAAGGATGAAGCATGGTTGAACGAAGTTACTACTAGCGCTGCTACCAATTGACCGACTGTCGGGGAATCCCTTCTGGGACTAGACGTCTTGAGAACAGAGAAGGAAAGGCGAGAGCAGAAAATAGGAAGGAGAGATATAGAAAGACAGAGGTGCGGTTGAGTAATAATAAATTAGTTAGTTTGTCTTTCTATATTTTTATAAAACAATAACATTCGTTAACTACTTCTGACATACACATTTGTCCTTTCCATGGAAAAAGACTTATTTGTCTCTACAAGAAATTATAAATATTTAATCTTAACTGTTAATCGAAAGAAAAGGGTTAATTTTCTAGACACACATAAGGGACTCACCATCCATATTACAAATAATTATAGATTTTTTAGAAAATTAATAAATTTAAAACAAAAATTTACTATCGAAGCTCGGCAATTATAATTCCCAATTTAGTTTTTTCTTCGTGATGTTACTGGGATTAGAAAATTTCCCATTTGTTATTTTACCACAATGATGTCATGCAACAAATCCGTTCCTTATTCCTGAGACTCAGTCGTAAATGACTAAAACAGTTGTGAAAAAAAGTAATTTTCTTGCAAAAAAAGACTATTCGATGACGTAACCATTTTTTCCATCTATTCAAACTTGCTCGAAATAGCTGACGCAAAATCAGTCATTGTTGTGTAAATCCCGATTTCTTGCCTGGCTCTAGCTCAACGTGATTCCCATTGTTGTTACAACAAGCCTATTACTGCATCATTCAATCCATTTACTTATCAGGCTCGGTTTGTTTAGACTAAATTAATAACCAATTGTCACCAAAGTGTAACAGTAGTCGTCAAACACAATAACATGGCTTTCCACTTGGAAAACCATCTGTTTACGCTTCCTTATCACTCACATTCAAAGACCGACAGCAGTTTGTTCCTTTTTTTTATTTGACGAATTTCTTTTCAACTTTTCTACCTCCGATGCGAATAGACTACAAAGTTTCAGTCATTAAACCACCGTGCTTTATTGAACTTAGAATGTAATATCACCTGGACCCGGCTGGACGATAAAATTACGAATTGACCGTTGTTTTTAGAGGTTCAAGGCGCAGATAAAGCATTGGTGATGCCTGGGACAAAGTAGTGTAATTTAGCTTTAGCCGAACGTACCTTGAACGGCCCTTGAAACAATGTATACGAACGATTTTTGTTGAAATACTGCCAATATTTGTTCTAAAGCGACGAGCAAAGTAGGAAAAATTCCAAGTCTGACCTATTAGGAATTGTTTACAAAGAGCTTACTTCGGAAGGATTGTTATTCTTTATTAATGAATTTTCAAGTAGCAACATACCATAGTATTGCTTAAGTAAGCTATTAGAATTTCACGGCTCATAAAATGCCACATATCTCAATATGCAAATGTGACATTTTTTTAGTTCGATTTAGTCATGAGACTGCTTTTGGTAATTAGCCAAAAAAGTTATTTAAAACGTTATGACGCAAATTATTTTCAACTCCTCATGTGGCTGTTTCGTGAACAATTTCGGTTTCTCACCAACCTTTAATCCCAGAACAGTGTACCCCGCAATTTTGTGCCTACACGTGATTGTTATGTTATTTTGAGACATATTTGATCAAATTTCACGTGTTTTCGCTTCTAGTGATAAAACAAACACTTAAAAACTGGCTAGAATAACTTATCAGCTGCATATTGTTTTTGACTGTTTGATAAAGTATTAGAAAGGGTTTTCCAGTCAAAAACATTGGATTATGACTTTCGTGTTATACATGACTCGTGGAACTATGTACTTAGAAAAAAAGTATTATAAGTATTTGATTTTGCTGTATGAATTATTTAAAAAAAAAAACAATTTTGGAATCTATAGGGAAGACTGATATCTTACTTAATTGCCTTTCTCATAAAGACTTTGCGTGCTTTATCAAGTTCTTCAAATGCCACCCCCTGCGGCATTATTTCCTGACCATTTATCTTTAAAGATCGAACACCTGATGGACTATACATGTTTATTTTCGACAAAAAAACTCTTTTCGTTCAAAAAACGGCCATGATCCATTTAAAAAAATTAGATAAGGGTCAGTTTCCGGTTTAACTAGAAGTTACGTTAGGTTGAAAATATTTTTACAATCTCAGGTTTTTCCACAAAACAAAAATCAAAACTTCTAAAACCCATTAAATTTGTACTCTTTCACATATGGATTGTGTCAGCTTCCAAAGGCAAATCCTGTGCCTCCCGAATTTATAAAAAGTTTATATAACTAGTTAAAAATGGTTTTAAAAAATGCTTATAATATTGTGGCCCAATACGCCAGTGTCTGTTAGCCAACAAAATTGAAATATTAAAAATTTTACCATCTTTGCGAGAAGTACCCCAGGAATAGTTGTTCTTGAAACCCATTTACTTGGAAGGTCTATTAAATCGCTATTTCGGTTTTCAAAACTTCGCATCTTCTAAAGTTGTTTAATTGTGCATTATCAAATTGTGAAACATTTATTGCGTAATCTAGACGTAAATTTGATTGTTTACGTCCAATATTTAGTTTATTATGTTTTTAAAATTTTATAGACTAGTGGTTATTGAGCAGACTTACTGAGGCGGACCCTTTCGATTCTTATATTTTTTTTGGAAAATTTTACTTTTTATATGAACTTTTCAGCGCGCTTTGCCAAGTCATATACTATTTCTTGACCAATGAAGATGAGCCTTTTACTGTTCATACACAATATCAAAGGTATCGTGCTACCTAAAATTTTTTAATGCAAAGACTCTATTTGCAGATTATTTTATGACTACATATTTTGTCAATTTTATTTTTCACCACGTACGTAAAGAACACAAAATTAACATTTTTTCAATTCTTCTTCTTTCAATCTCGTTCGTTCCCCACAAATATCTTTTTCATTTCACCTCTGTAATCTCCTCTTCAAGGCACAATATATTACCATTCAAAGTAGATTGATTATAATTTGTTGCGTTATTTTACAAATATTTCCATGGAATTTCTAATCGGCATTATATCTTCTACTTATATATAAGAGTTTATTAGTCTATAACGGTTTTAAGAACTCTGATGTTATTGTTGCTAATATCTGTGGCCAGTTTTAGAACTTGAATGATTTTTTTAGGAACGAATTAACACGATTAATTTCTACATTATTAGTATTAAATAACTCAGAGTACCTTTTAAACTCTATTTTTAGAGCCGAAAAATTGATGTCAATATATTTCTGCTTAGAGATTTTTTCATTTAAAAAAAGTATTTTTAAAAGTATTATTTATCACATTAAGTTGTCAGTTAATTTACTGTCTCTTAAGCTAATTCACAAAACGAAACATAAATTAAACAAAACCATTGGAAAAATTAAAGACGTCAGTCTTTGTTTGCTTTTTCGTTTTAAATATTTACCCCATTTTTTCCACCGCATTCAGTTCATGCCTACAAATCATGAGTGAAAAGCTAGACTTAACAATAATTTAATTGTTTTAAGCCTAATTACGTAAACGGTACTATCAGTACTTAAAACAAACTCGCATGTCCCAAATGTATATATTTTAATATTGAGCGGGCACCCATATAAGTAGACAAGTACCTACTATCATGAGAAGATACTAGCAGGTAAGTGTCTGCAAATTATCTAACAATTATTCTTCGAGGAATGCTTTTTTGAATTTTTTTAAAATTATTTGGGTCATTATGTATATTAATAAATCGAACCAATTTCAGATTTGAAGTGTTTTTTTTTTATTTCAATTGCACCGCAATTTCAAATTAAAGGATATATTTGAAATTTACTCACTTGGTTAACGCAATCACGTTATGTCTGTAGACGAGGAACAACTCACAATCGGACAATAAACTATTATAAGAGTGAGGGTTTAATAACGAAGTAATTTGCAGCAGGTGGTTTTATTTTTAACCATTCTTACGTGCAAAAAAATCTACCTAAATTGCATGCTATTTTTGACGCAGATTATGGTAATATTAAATAAATACCGTATTGGCATATTATTATCGTATAAGTGCCAGTAGTGGAATGTTAGTTCCTACCGGAAAGTTTCTTGTGTTTGTGTATTATTCCATAGACTTCGAAATATTATAGAAGGTAACTTATAAATCATTCAAAGATTTGCCCATTATTGAGTTAAAAAAATTTTGCATTTAGAGTCACGAATTCAATCATTTCTTGCATACATAAGTTTTCTCATGGTTTAATTTTTCCATACTAATAATAATTGCTATATATATATATTACTTTTACGTGGTTAGTTTGAAGATAATGCATACGTAATTAAAAATTTAAATATATGAACGTTCGTAAATGACATGAACATGTGCGGGGACGCTCCTCGTAAACTCTTTGGAGCCACGTAACCGTCGCGAAACCAATATTCACATATGTGGCTATAGCCTGGGTCTGAAAAACGAAACGACTTACTATAGTGCCAAAACTGCAGTCCCTGAATTATCTGGAACAATCACAGAGCTCAGAGTACTTTAAGACAGCATAAACTAGTTGTGATTTGGCTCCCAGGAGCTCCATTCTGTAGGAACCTACGAGAGCCAAGGTGAAAATTTTTTTGTAGTGAAATTCAAGAATATAATTTTTTTTTTTTTTTTGAGCGAATAACTACAACGAAACGAAAATTCGAGGCCTGTCGTAGGTCTCGAACCAACAATGGTATATTGCACTTCATGGAGGATATATTTATATTTAGTGGACTACAATAGAGTTCAGGTCGCAGTAGAGTACTGTTATTAGTTCACCCTGTTCAATGCAATACAATGGAAAATAAATGCATTAGTCGCAGGAAAAATCTGAGAAGATTAAATTCGCTTACCAATAAACGCAGAGCTGGAACGGCTCATAAAGTCGTAGACTTTAAACTTCTCAGACATTAATTGTATCGTCTGAGAAGACCTATCATAGTTAAATATATTTATTAATTTTGTACTGCCGTCATTATCGGGTTTTACAATCCTCTTACTAAATGATTCCTCATTTCAATGTTTTTCAATTCTAGAAAAATAAATAAACTTTCCATATTTCTCAATAAAGTCCATTAACACATTTAAACATTTTTCAAACTTAATATATGTTGATGCTGGCATTACAATTGCGTATTTGCATTGATGATTCTATATTTTTCCCTTACGATTAAATTTTTTAGTGCAATACCGCTGTCTTGCTCTTATTCCTCAAATGGTTTTCGTAGTATTTCAATTTTCCATTTGTTTCTCACCATTGCTTTTCAGGATATGTTTTCTCTACTACAAATGTTTGAAATATCACGATATGCAACGTGCTTTCAAACACATTTAAAAAGTATTTCTCCTAATAAAATAAAGATATTTCTTTCATATCACACATACGAAATCAATAAAGCGATTGATTGTTAGGTGTCTACAACTGTAAAATCCGTGATTTAGGTGTTATACTCTGCATAATTTGCGTCATCATTGGCTGCACCATAATTAGGATTTTGAAGAAAAACAATAGTCTCAAAGTTGAAGAGAAAAATTATTGGGCCATCCGTGACTCTATTGTTAGGCTGTGCACTTTTTCATGTTTCTTGGAAAAGAAGGAAATCCAATACGTCGCAGAAAGTTCTTTTTTTGCAATTCGTATAAAAGTTACAACTTTCTGGCGTGTTTTGGTGTCGTAAACGTCATCGTTCCAGGTAGGTCCAGGTTTTGCTCATATATGCGGTCAGGAATGTCTGTAACTCCGCAACCAGGGCACATAACTGACCGGAAAAATATTCTCGTGTTTGCTGGCTGGTCTCGCATCGACGTTTAAAATTTACACATTCGAGTAAATTGCAGAAAAAATAATATGTGAACCTCATACGAAAATCATATTCTTGCCGTTTGACTCTGGCAAGACTCGGCTGTTGCTCACGTATCAATTTACAACGCCGGTAGGTAATACGTAATTTTACCTACAAGTTCCACAATACACAATTTGTTCGAATTTAAGATTTGTGTGATATCTTCACTTTCTAAGAAAATCAGGCATGATTTGAACTAAAATTAAAACTTTACGCGATATCTCAGGCATTACTTAAAATTAAGTAACCAGTCTTATAGTTAATTGTGGTTAAACCGTAGTGTAGAGAAGTAGAAGATGTACGCCACTGGCTGTTCCAGCAAAAACTCTATCATCATCAACACATTCCTGTTATATTCGACCACTATGAAATACTCTTAATCTTCTCTTTTTGAAAAATACCTATCACAGTAAAATCGCTAGATACTGGACGAAGGAATAAATGTGTCCCAAAAACTAGTGGTTTCGTTCGTTCTTGGAGACCTACATAAAATGAAATATCAGGCACACATTCTTAGTTTCTTTTTCTTAGTTACAACAGTAGCTTGAGAAAAAATATGTGTAACTTATAAACGTATGAAATCAAAGAAGCTTTTTTGTTCGACAATCAAATCATGAGTTTCGTGACCGTAGCTAATTAGCTGTATAGGTTTTAATATGACCGGTATCCGATATAATCTAATCCAAAACTCTTTTTTCTTAAAAATTGAAAGTGTGAAATATTTTCAAAGATTTATTTGAAAAAAGTTTAATGATGTGGAAAGTCTTTTGAGCATTCAAAATACTTGAAACTTTGAGAATTAATTTTGGTAACTTTGGTGCTGATTTCTTACATCTTCAGGAAAATTTATATAATGTCTTGGTGACATATCCTAAAACCAATTAATATGATTCCTTAAGAATTTTAAGCGAGTTGAATTATTGAGAAGTAAATTTATTTAATTTAATCAGGTCACAAATAAAATGAAAATTCCTTTACAGAAACAATTGTTCTTTGCAGATTTGAACCGTATTTCTACAAAAATTCTATCGAACTGAACACAAACCGAACAAGATGTCTAAAGATAACAATTCGATGATATGGGATTACCTAGTTTTCGTGATCTTCGTGATTGCTAGTTCTTTCGTGGCCGTATATTCTCGCTTCTTCGGACCCAAAGAGAAGACCAAGGCAGACTATGTCTTCGCAGCGGGGAAAGTCTCCATGTTCGCCATGATGTTGAGTATAGCAAGAGGAACATTAGGCGTCCGATCCTTCCTAGGTAAGTTGAAGTTGTGGTTAAAAAAAATTATACGGGAGGTTAGTTAAACTTTTAGGCAGGAAATTTTATACGATTCTAATGCTGAAAAATCTCCTGATGGAAAAAAACTCGAATAGTATGAAATTTGACGTAATAAACTTGTACAAAAAACGCTTTATAAAGATGTGTAAAATTCAAATTTGAAAAAAACGAGGGTTACTATGGTTTTTCTTCCTGTTGTAGGAGAATTCGTGGTAATCCTGCTGAAATAATGACGTATGTAAATTCGTATATTCCTACTCTTCTTGAGTGTAAATAAGAATTTATTTTCCTGAAGGGACCAGGCATAGAAATAGCTGTTTTAATACTAAAATGCTTGCTAAGGTGTTTAATCTCATTTACTGCCTCTAAAAGCTTAGTCCCAAATTATATACGTGCAGTTAGCTAGAATGCGCTTTCAAGGCCTCTTTTATTTTATTGCAGTTTAAAGATCCTTACTTACACTCACGAGACGCAAATAGAGCTGGTAGAGCCACTCCTTATGGACGAACTTATATATTTTAAACATAAATTTTTTCCAGATATTGAAAGTACTAAACCTTTGTGCAGGATTTTGTGGGAAAATCTGCTACTCAAAAAACTCAATAGTTTTGAGATGAAGGCAACTTTATTGATTTAAACGCAACACCCTGTATATTTTTGCATTTGAAAACCACATATCTCTAGTCTCGCAGTATTATATTAAAACTGACTCCAGAACACGAATTAACCGAAAGTAACCACATTTCTTAATTTCAGGATATCCATCCGAGCTCTTTTATAGAGGCAGCGCAATGTGGGAAACCCTCTACGGAATGGTTCTGGCCTACCCCATAGTGTGTTTTGTGTTCGTTCCTGTGTACTTTAGTTTAGGAATCACTTCCGTATACCAATATTTGGATATGAGGTTCAAATCGCGGCTAGTCCGATGTTTAGCCTCTGGAACTTACGTAATTCGTCAAATGCTCAATCAGGGCGTCACAGTGTTCACTCCCTGTGTAGCGTTGAACACTGTGATTGGCATCCCGTATTGGGCCTCCATATTCGGAATATCCATCATCAGCATCATATTTAACCTTCTGGTAAGCGTGAAATTTTATATATTTGCGTACAAAATGTCCTTTATGTGGTTATAAATGCAAAACCGGTCTGCCAAATGTATTTCGCGGTTGAAATGCGGATAAGGAATTTCAATAACGGAACAATAGTGACATACGAGTTTGGTGTGAAGATATGCGATGACAGTGAGATGCAGGCTTTTTTGTTGGATTGCTCTAGTCCTAATATGATCCCAGAGGTATTTCCAAAGAAATGAATAAAAATGAAATAAAATATGTGTATGGTTTCTAGGCTGAAAATTGATTATTTTAAATAACGATTCGCTGTCTTGCCTACTTGGAATTTGAACTTGATGAAGTGATTCAGGTTTAACAACTCACTCTTTAAATTCGGTATCTGTGAAGGACACGTTTCGTTACATAGGATAGTATCCCTGTCATTCCCGCCTATTTAACTCGAGAACTTCCATTTCTATTTGATGTCGATAAAAGGTTATTGTCAGTTCACAGGGTATCCCGAAAATGCATGTCAAAAATGTTACATGAGATTATTTGGCCCAATACATTAATTTAATTTAAAAAATTATTTTTAAAATGTGTTTCGCTAAGGCGCCATTAAGGGCCAAAGTTCTTGAAAAGAAACATATTTTTGCTATGTCTGGAGAATAGTTCAATGCATTTCAATGGAACCGACTGTGCATCGATTGATTAGTACAGGGATTATTTTCGTGTATCTTTCATGTTTATTCGCAGTGCGCAAGTGTCATGTGTTCTGTATCAGAAAAAAAAACACGTCAAATTTTAACGGTATGAAAAATTTCCGAGAGAAAAAAAGTTGCAGAAAAATTTAATGTATCATCAGAAAAAAAATCACCACGATGCAGCTACCTAGTGAAAAATTCTGGTCATTTTTGTACAAAGATGGCCAAGAACTTACTACTTGCACACTGCGAATAGACACGAAAATAATCGTTGTATTAATGAATAAATGCACCATGAGTTTTGTTAAAATCCATTGAAGCATTCTCCAGATATGGCAAAAAATATGTTTTTTTTTCAAGAACTTTCACAATCAATACCGTCTAAACGAGATTTTAAATAATCGTTGAACCAAATCTTAATGTGTCCGCCCAAATTATGTCATGATAGCATTTTTGACATGCATTTTCGGGATACCCTATCTTAGCACAACTGATACTTAAGCGATGCCAGTTTCCAGGAATTGCAGATTGCGAGCAGACATTGCATAGTATATTATACGAGATGTCTCGAAATGACCTGTACAAAACTCTATCACTGAAGCTCTAAAATAAAAGTGCTTAAAATGAATTCCTAATACTCCAAAACTTCCATTGAGTTGTTTAGAGTCGACACAGGATTCAAATTGGTAGATATAAGCAAGAAACAGCAACAGAAACAGAGTACAACTGCGGAATTCAATATCGGTACACCTGATCCAATGCATATATATGCAATTGTCCGATTTCACGTATGGAGTAAGAGTGCAAGGACCATTACTCCCGAGAGAACTTTCTTAAAGTGAACTTAAGTCACCAACTTAAATTGAAAAAAACATTTATGCACTGCGTACATTCCCAGTTTTTTCAACTTAATTGCAAATTTTTCTTAAGTTGTAAATTTCACCTTAAGAATAAAAATTCCAAAAATAATCAATAATTTTCATAACGCTTATTATATCATCTCAGAAAATTTATTCTTCAGGAGCTATCCCAAAAAATTCCAGAAGGCCAGAAGTGTCCACTTTTTGTAATTTCTCAAGTTTTACCCCACTTTCAGTCAAGCGGCATTTCCAAGACTATTTTAGCCCTTAAATGGGTTATCGAGATTGATTGATGATCTGAAAAATGGATTAAAGAGTAAATACGTACTCTGGAATATCTCTGAGAAATTTTAGATGGCCTGGAATATCCGCCTTTCTTCTTACTTCTCAAGCTTTAAGCTCACTTTCCCTCAAGTTAAGTTTTAAAGAAATTTTGCCTTTAACTAGCTTCCCGCAGATACAGGGCGAAGCTTTAATCATTTCAAAGTTAACTCATTTTCTTATGATGTTTTCGTCATATAGCGAAATAAAAAAAATCATTTGTATCATATTGCATATGACAACTTTAAATATTACTGAAATCGTTAGGTGCGGAGCAACGTGTATTGTTTGCCTTTAGAAATTTCCTTTTTCCTCCCGAATATACTCAAAACTGAAAGGCACCACATCTTTTAATAATGTAAAAGCAACGTCTGGACAACAATGTAGTTCAAACAAGTCGAAAATATTTACGGTTAACTTTGTGCCGTTTCAGGGAGGACTCAAAGCCGCCATTCTTGCCGACGTTATGCAGGGATTAACCATGATCGCGATCTGTGTAGCCATCATCATCCAGGGGTGCGTCGAAGCTGGGGGCTTCGGGAATGTCTTTAATATTACACAGAGAGATGGAAGGCTCAATTTCTTCAAGTAAGTTTAATTTCTTATTAGGCAAACAACTGACCGAATTAATAATAATTGCACACATGAAAAACTTCTCTGAAAGAGACATTTTTTTCATTCCAGTGAGGGTCAGTAGGTCAGCACTTGCACTATGCACAATCAACAATGTTGTAAGATAACATTTCATAAACCTAATATTTCGTTCCACGTGTGCTCAGTATATCATACAAATTCAAATAATACTCCCCAATGCCTTTATGTTTTTCAACCGCATCCCCAATTTTAAACTGTCAGTAAAATGCCCAAACATTCATTAAATTAAAATGCAATTCGGATACTCGATTTAGAGAAAAAACTGAACCCATCAATTTGCGTTTGGATTGATTCGACTGTAGATAAGATCTGTCATTAAAAAGTTAAATGGTGCCCATAGAAAGGGGAGCTCGGTGCAATTGCGTGGCCTTCGAAGCGCATTTATTAAAAACCGACGTATCATTATCAGGATCTAAAACCTCGTTAATGGCTTGTCAGTCTAAGTATATGACGTGCTTTGATTATTATTTATTACCATCCAGTGCTTTTAATGAGGCTTCAAGTACAAGGATTTCATATATTGTTTGGACCGCATCCAAGGCCGATGTTTCTAACGACGCCATATTAATTATTAATGTCCCCTCGTGTCCGAACCTCCCCTACTATCCTATGGCGCGCAGCTCTCGCCGGACTTGGGTCACATAATATTTGTTGATCCACATCACTGACATTATTCGTTGATTAATGGGATTTTGCAAAAAAGATTGCTGTTTATATTTAGGCACTAAAGTTTGTTTCCCAGCTTGCCAGAATAGACGTTTTGAAATAGGTACGCTTTGATGGATGTTCCCAATGAATATGGATTTGCCGATGGGCAAGATACGAGCGGACTGTTTACAGCCGTTTAGTTTATCGATTCTCATGTTGTTTTGCAAATCGAAACATTATGATGAATGAAACAGAAAAGATTATCTTTCTGGTTCTGTGCAGATTCGGTACATAAATTTATTTAAAATATCTCACAAATATTCGAGCTTTTGCAAAAACGTTCAATTGTAATTTCAAATTTCAAAATTTCTTCAATAACCTTCCAAACTGTATAGGAGATAACAAACACTCGAGGATAATATCAGTCAAAGCGTCTTTGCCAATATCGGAGATGATTCAAATAGCTGCTTCAGCTTATTTCAATCTCCCATTTGACTTTGTGTTTCAGTTCGACCTCGCACCTTTTGTGTGTGATTAAATAAACCTCCCTGAAAATTGATTCTAACCATTTCCTTTAAAGTAATGAGTGTAAATTCCTGACGTTGAGTGCATTCAAGAATCTTAAAAACATTATAGTAAAACCATTGGTTTAGTAATGAAATGCAGCAGCGAAATTCCAGAAATTGCGAATTTGCATCTCGTCTAAGCGGAGCCATCTCCGAAGATATCGCCCAAAATAGAATGCAAAATATTTGCGCAAATTCCTGTTATAGTGGGAATAGGGCCTTATTTATTGCCTTTAGCCCGTAAGTTATTGTAAAGACATGGAACAATGTTGAAATTTATTTATATTTTTATATAGCTGGAACCTTGATCCGACTGCCCGCGTCACTACTACCTCCGCCGTACTCGGACAGCTCTTCATGTCTGTGTCCATCTTCGGCTGTCAGCAAAACTTCGTCCAGAGATACTGCAGCATGGACTCTCAAAAAAAAGTCACAAAGTAAGTCAGAATTTAAGAGCAGCAAAGGCGCTTATTTCGTTGTAAGCAAACTTTTTTTAATTTCGCTCAGACATTATAATTTCGTTGCTCGTTTACATAATTTCAAGTAAAATTGTGTATTTAACATACCTAATTTAACCCCTTTTCGGTTTTCAGTTGGGTTTATGCAAAACGAGGGACGAAAATAATCCAATAACTTTTCTGTCAAAAAAGGGATGTTATTTCGTGTACTTTTTTTTATTAAAATGCCACATCAACTGGGATTACCTTTTTATTTATTTGTAATGTAGGTGTGGTATTTAATATTAAAGGGTAATAGGGTCTCCTTTTTTACTGCACAGTTTGAAATGTGCTTGCCTGAACTTGTCGGAATTTACCGCATCAAGTATAGAATCCCTCAAAAGAGATTAGTTTCTTATTTATATGTTTATTTTTTATTTAATTTATAGATACCCCACTCTAATTTGGCGGACCACAAAGATTTTTTAATATATCGATAGCCACAATTTAAAACAGGTCTTCTAGCCGATACTGCATCCTCCTAGATGTGTATGAACCTGGTCATAAAACCTTAGGTCACCGATATAATTTAATTTCACACAAATTGCATGCGATTTATAGGTACACGCTTTGCACAGGTCTCCCCGAAAGCAAACTCAATGCTCCTAATTTCACAAATTTCTCTCTGATCTAATTATATAAAAAATCACTTGAGTCCTCATCACATGGATAGAACTCTCAGTTTCATCACACAATTGAAATATATACAAAAAATATCGAGTGAATTAAATAGAGAAAAATAATGTGATTTCAAACTTCGTTTAATTTCATACAGTTATGTGCAATCTAAGTAAAAGAAAATAGTTAACTCTCCAAAAAATGATAATTCACCGATTTCTTACATTCGCACGTTTCAGCGAACTTAATCAACGCGATTTCATATACAACCTTAACAGGAGAAACTGACTTCGTCCAAATTTTATTTAATTAGCAAACGTGTATTTTAGATTTCCAGTGAAATAAATGAAATCCATTGAATTTATAAACTTCTCTGCAGCCTAATCAGGAAGAGGAAATTAATTCGCAATACAATTCATAGCGACGATTTAGCGAAGTGAATCAATACGATTTCATAGCAATTTCAGCTGAACGTAGCAAAATGAAAGAATATTGTTTCAAACAAAGCTACATATGATTTATTCGAAAAGTTAACTGGTTTTATTTATATACGTTTCATTGGAACGAAACGAAACAAAAGAACTTAAGTTTAGACAAATTTCATATAATTTATTGAGATAATTTCCTATAGATCTTCCGCGAAGCAAACTAAAGTTTCTGATTTCACATAGTTATTGTAACCTAAAAATGCAAGTTGGGATTGCAAGTTAGCTAGAGTAGCCAAAAATTCATCCCATACCAAAATATGGGATAAACGAAATACTCATCTTTCATACGAGATCAAAATATTTCGTGGAACGTTTTGAATCAATACCCACATTTTTCATCGAAACTTTCATGACGCAATTGCGGTCAGCAATTGGTAGACGCATAAGATCTCAAGTACCTTGGATCTTACTCCTTTCCATTTGTACGATTAAAAAGGCATACCAATTTGGCTTCCCAAAGCATACCACCGAGAAGCCGGCTTAATTTCCCTATATTTCAGTACCTTGATTGTCGTTACAACGAATTAACACAGTTTTGAATGTCGGTGGTGGCTTGACCCTCTCTTCTTCATTCTCCATCTCACCAGAGCTCACGAAAGATCGGTGGATTTGCACCACACCAAAGAATCAATATTAAATATGTCTTCAATTCATTTGCATTTTACTAAATTATAAATTTTCAGGACGCTGATGTGGAACATCCCAGTCATAACAGTGCTCTTCAGCTTATCTTGGGTGGTTGGCATGGTGGTCTATGCAGTATACGCCTCTTGCGATCCCCTCACATCCGGATACATAAAAAAATACGACGAAATCCTTCCGTTCTTCGTCGAGGACCGATTCAGCTACTTGCCGGGGATTCTCGGCTTATTTATGGCCAGTCTTTTCAACGGGGCTCTCAGGTAAGTTCTATGTATGAGCCACATATCATAGAAATTTGATTATGATTTATATTAGAAAGCGCGGCAAGGAAATCCATTTCCTTAAACAATTGTAAAATTGATTTCCTTAAAAGCTTTTACTATCCTAAAAGCGAGTTGGTAGGGCGAAAGCAATCGCAAAGCGGGGAACGAGTCTGTTTCGAAGGCTGACGATAAAAAATGCTCTTTAAGGACAATAGGCCCTAAATCACTAATAGATCCTTCTGTAGTATTATGCTTTCTTTGGAATAAAATATCGACTCGATGCACAAATATGTGCGATATAACTAAAGGGGACTGTTGTTTTAGTGATTAAATACCGATATCCCTTAACCTTTCGGTCTTGATATAGTGAATGTTTCTTATTGCAAAACATTTCTCAAAACCATATTTCCCGAATACACCATACAACCTAACGAATAGTAGAGAACTTTCGCTCAACTTATCTCTTTTGTTGCGTATCAAACTGAAGTTGAAGGATTATAAATTACCCCTGGAAAATAATGGAAGTGTGGCTTTTATAGCATAAGAGCCAGGCTACATTTTCTCTAACGTCATTTCGCCAAGATTAATTTATAATTTAATTTTGAACATTGTAAACTGATCTGGCACATACATACATGTACGTCCTTTTTATCTAATAATAAGTCATCAAAATTAAATAAGAACTTTCTTATTTTTAGCTTAAACGTTTCCATCTTGAACTCGTTAGCTACAGTGGCATTTGAGGACTTCGTGCGTCCTTTGCCATTCTTGAAAGGGTTGACGGACTCCAAGCAGCTGCTGTGTATTAAACTCATCAGCGTGATTTTCGGATTCATCATTATGGGCATCTCGTTTTTGATTGGATTGTTGGATGGAGTTATTGAGTCATCAATGTTGGTTACTTCAGCCACCTCAGGGCCACTGTTGGGTGTCTTCATTATGGCCATATTGATTCCTGTGGCCAACTGGAAGGTAAATATCACCTGTACCGCCCCATTTATCTGTGTCACTCCATCATTTCAGCCCAACGTCACCGCAATATACCGCGAGAAACAAGTATTTTTTATTTTAGTTTACTTATAGAAAACAAAGGAAAAGAAGCAAAATACATATATTCACGACAGATACACAATCCCGAACAAAATAGAAGAAAAAAAATTGACTATTTGCCTCAAACGTTCAGAACATATACCGCTCGGCTTTATATTGTGCTCACCCCCCTTTGTATTTTAACAAATATATAATTTTTTTTTAATTCAAAGCAACATTGAATATGACAAAACATACTATTTTTGAGATTTGTTTTTTTTTCAAAATTTTGTACGTCACCAATAGTGCAAAATGATCGATACTTTTTAAATGTGATCAAGTGACACCTCTCATTAAAGGTCTTTCAAAACTGCATTCAGTCGTGTATTGCGCATCAAAATGTATCGATTAGTTTTTGAGAAAAACAACTATAAATTTAGCGAAAAATGCAATGCAATCTCAGTTAAATACTATGTAAACAATGAAAAAATTTGTTTGTTGATAAGAAATTGGTTTGTTTGCGATTTTGTGTTCACTCGTCTTTGAATTAAAAAAAAATCAATAGATAAATAAAAATAATAAAGTTAAATTCACTGGTATTAGAAAATGTCCATCGTCGTAGAATCTTGCGAGGGGACTCAACAAAACATGTGCAATTTGCTGTTGTTTTCAAGAAACTGCACGCCATAAATATTCCATTTTAATCTCCAGCGCGTCTTTACTTGCAACACTCACATTCAATTTCACTCTGCGACGCAACTTCACTTGCAACGCTCGAATTCGATTTCACTCTGCGACGCAACTTCACTTGCAACGCTCGAATTCGATTTCACTCTGCGACGCAACTTCACTTGCAATACGCGCACTTAATTTTACTCAATTCTCGTTTGGTTGTTATTGTTAGTCTTATTTAAAATGGGGATGTTCTCAGCAACTTGTGAAGCACTTCACGATAAGTTACAATGTGCCATTAATAAATACTGGCTATGTTTCATGATGGTAGGGCTGCCATACATTTTCATATCAATTTTTAACCCTGGAAGTAGGTACTCTACTCTACAAGAAGTTCTGTTTGTAACCTACAATAGTTAATTGTTGTTGGAAGGAGTAAATTAGTGACAGGGTTACTCAGTCACGCACACACCCCCCACATGCATCGTCAATGATTAAGGCATAACCGGGTAAATTATTTGTCCCAAAGTTGCCTGAGGTAACAACGGGGAGCAACGGCTGGAATATACATAGTCAAATTTCTTGGTCTGATTAATACTAACTTCCTAATTGCATAAATGATTCGTGCGTTTCAAAGGGCAATCAATCTAATTCGGATTTAATCAATCGTGGAACCGGTTCGGATGTAAATGGAACTCGACTCGTATCCATTATGATGATTAATAATAATTTAAATGTCATTTTTTAAACGTCCATGTGGAAAGCCGAATCAATACTGTTAGTGGAGGTTCGTTGATTAATGGTGATAAGCGGTGCTTAAAGCCTCGCGAGTGACTCGGGAATTTTAAACATTCGCATCGTCAACCTCTCTACAGCTGAGTAAAGTTCAAAGCCAATTATCAGCTAAAGAAGTAAATATTTGTTTTCCCGGATTTCGTGGCCCTAAATCTAGACTTCCTGATTAAAAATCGCGATGTTTACTAGGCGAACTTTCCAGAAAACATGATCCAGATCGTTTAAGTATATAATTAATTTGCATAGTAATTGAAATTGGCCCTCTGCAGGAACGTCAAAGGGAGCATTGCGTATCAAGTTATTTTTACAAGGAGCTTGTTTTATTCATATTTTATATAGACTCGCACATATACATGCAATTACACCGCAATGCGCTTAAAAAATAATTAATTCTGATTCCAGGTAGATGCGGAATTATCCTATTTATAAATACATGTGCCCGTGCACATATCTGCACCGCTGCGTTGACTACGTTCGAAATTTTTAAAGTAATATTTTGGAGAACAATTTTAACTAACTTCTGACTTAGCAGCGAAAGCTAGGGTGTTTTTAGAGCAAAACTCCCTTTGGATCTAGGATTTTAGCTCATGCATGCCGACATGGGTGAACGATGTCATTTCGAGTGACAACTAATCCAACGAAGCGATAGAAGTGACAAATCCCATTACATGTGCCCTCGCGAAAGCGACTGTTTAAACCTTTTGCCTCTGGCAATAAAATCAGGCTGCACACTGCACACACATGTCAGAATATTTAAGTTTATTTAACGGAAAATCCGCTTTAGCTACAAATAGCGAGATAGTCAAGTTCGCATTTAACCCGAGAATTCTTCCCTTGGCGTGTAACATCGAAGGGAAGAAATATATAGGGTGTTTCTTAAACATAGCGCGAAAATTTAAGGAGATCTTTCTTGGATCAGAATAAGAAAAGAAGTCTCTATAAACATAAGGGGATAGTCCCAGAAGTACGCGAACGGGCATGTAGATGGCGTTTTTTTTATTAAAAAGTTGCGTATAGTACAAAGACCTAACCTTACAAACGTAAGTCTAAAGTTGGAGGGTGCTACCTTGATTTATGTTTCTATAGGAGCCTTTTTAGTGAACGCTTTTGGTGATTTTGTGAACATGGAAAAATTGGTTATCGATACGTGATTCAATATTTTTATTTGAAAAGTCTTAATCCATCCAACATCAAAGCAAAGTCCGGTTCTACTATGGGGGAATCTGATCTTTCGTTAACAACTAAAAATGCTGGGTTGTAGAGTTGAAACTCGGTCCTACCAGCTGTCAAGACGAACTTTGCAGTGGTCGACCCAATGACACTCCAGATTTGATCACTCCATTGTGATGAAAATCCGCGAAATTGTACTGGAAGATGGGCATTTCAAAAAATCCTATACATCGCATTTAGACCGAACAATTGGATAGGAGAAAGCTGTGTGCAAGATGGATGTTGCAATTACTCACAATTGAATAAAAACAGCACGGTGAGGAGGTTTCAAGGGAGTGTTTGGCAAAGTTTCGCAGTAATAAAGCGGACTTTTTGCGTCGATTCATAACCATGGCTGAAACATGGGTCCATCATTTCACACCTGAGGCGAAAGAGCAGTCAAAACAATGGAGTCAAAATGGAGAATCGGTTCCAAATAAGGCGAAAACCGTTCCATTTGTGGAGAAAGTTATGGCGTCAGTTTTTTGGGTTGCACGTGCGATAATTTTTATTGATTATCTCTCTAAAGAAAAAACAATAAACGGAGAATGTTATACAAATTGACTGTAGCATTTGGACGTATAAATTAGGAAAAAACGACCACATTTGGCGAAAAAGAAAATCTTGTTTCATCCAGACAATGCATCAGTCCACAGTTCCATCATCGCGGTGGCCAAAATCAATCACCTTGGTTTCAAACTTTTTCCTCGCCCACCCTATTCGCCAGATTCAACCCCCTCCGATTATTTTCTATTTCTAACTTGAAAAAATGGCTGGGTAGAAAGAATTGCCAATAATGAAAAGGTGGAATTCGAGGTTGCGGCCTATTTTGAAACATTCAAAGCTTCTTACTATAAACAGAGTATAAAAGCCATTGAACATAATACAGAACGTGGCATGGGAATCGAGTGTTTTTAAAATAATAATAAAATCGCTAGTTTTGTGATATGTAATTCATATCTTATTTTAACAACACATAGCATTTTATAATCATGAACAGAAAATTACATATGGCATGTTTTCGAGCAGAACAAAGTGGGCTTCTCTGTATCGCTGACCTCACCCTTTCAATGTGTTCTGGAGTACGCACAATACGTTGAGGGCCGGAAGGCTTTTTTTCATTATTGACCCTCTTGTTCTCTAATTTTTAACCCACTGTAATGATTGTATCACGGGTGGGAACAGAATCACTTTTATTAATATCGAATCTGCGACTAAGCTCATGCTAAACTGCAGTCACAGACTCACCACTTCTAACAAAACAAACATAAACACACATTCGACGTTCCAACGTCCACGACGGCTCCATGGTGGCAAGTGCAAGATAATAATAAAGAGTTATGAGCCAAAGAATAAAATGCGTATTGAATGTTGCCAAGTACTACTCGTTTTGGAAACGCTTTGTTCCCGCGCCACACCCTGTACGTGATGTTAAAAGACTTCTATATAATACTAAATCCTCTTTGTCAGTATAGCGAACTACAAACGCGGCCTATTTATCAAATTTGCCAAACCGTGCATTAATAGGAGCGATTAATTAATAATTTTGTATTCATTAAAGAAACGTGTGGAAAGAAAAAAAACGTTTGTTCCATATTCACACAATAGTTCGTGAACGTAGCTAACACATTCCGAACCACACCCAATATTGACAATTCTGTCGAAGGATAGCTTAACCGTATGTCTAACCTTCCACATATACCGGTGTCGGTCCGAACCCTAAATTAGGGTTTTCAACCAAGACCCCAGAGTTTTACACACGTCATTTATGTCGTCAACATGAGAAAAGTTATGTAGTCATAAATAATGGAGGAGCTGTGGCAGACACCTTAAGCAGACCTTTTCAGTCTAGCATAGACGCGTTTGTGCAACGGAAAACTACGTGTTAGAGCTTTCTGCAATTCTAATTTTTGGCTGAAGTGTATGATATGAGCCCGTGGCATGAATAAGAGAAGCAAACTTAATTAGAGGGAAATAGCCATCATAAAAGCAGTCACCATAAGAATAGAGCTCTATGGTAAATTCATGCCCATTCAAAGAGTAGGCCACAACAGGCACCACAACGAATTTTATGCTTGCAATTTGAGCTCATGTGATCTAACGCAACAAATTATTTGCAAAAATTTGGGTCCGTGGTAGCTTTATAAAAAAAAGCGGGATCAGACACCTGTCGTGATAAAAAGTGCTTTAAAAGACTATAAATTCTTTGGATAAAACCATTCTCTGAAAACAACCTTTATTCCTAGACCATATGGAACGAGGTTGAAAAGCTGCATAATCTTGTTTAGGCTAACACAATTTCTTCAGTCTCGCTTTCTCAACATCTACAGACCACGTCGTAAGGTTTCCCTGATATAGTAAAAGAACAGTAGAAAATGAATACTGAGGCTCTTTTTTCATGGATTTTTGGCTAAATATGAGATCTTCAACATGTTCCGTCAATCATATAAGAAGAATGCCAAGTTATCAATAAATGTGTTTGCATTACTTGTAGGAGCAATATCACTATGTTTGAGTGTTTATTTTTAGATCTGGCACTACAGACGAAGATGTTGACGACATAAAGTTACTGCTAGTATCAACAAACTTCACGAGCTCCTTGTAACTTTTTTGACTAACATCGTCAGTTATTTTATTACGTGGAAACTTGTATAACTTAGAGGAGTCACTCAAACATGAAGCCACAGCACACCCTAGATATTAATTTTGTAAAGACACTTTTCAGCCGAGTTTAAATCTTCCCTAATTAAGTATTACCCATATGGTTAATTTTATCCGCTAAAGTGTTTGCATTATCTTCATAAATCCACCCATACGCGAACCCGCAGGTTAACCTTTCACATTCCAGTATCGCCGACATCTCTCCATTAAATCATTCAGTCCTCTCCATGTTCATAGCCTCATTGTCCGTGGTGATAAATACTTTAGTAGTTCTATCGCTTCGCTTGCTCAACCATCATGAAACTTTAACCATTAAAGTACACTTTCACCCACTTTACGTCAACATTATTGTTTTAGGGATTTATGATGATTTATCTGATTAAAGGTGACTTCCAAATATTAAAAAAATTAATTACTTTATTCCCATGTGTCTTTGATTAGCAATTTTTTATACTTTCAGGGAGCATCCATAGGGGTCATGGTAGGACATATAATAATTCTGTGGATAACTTTCGGTGGTTTGACCGTGGACAAACCTCCAGCAGCCAAATTGCCTTTACACACTGATGGTTGCTCAAACTCCTCCTTCAACGATCACATTCTGAAGTTAGAACACAGGACCGCTTCTTGGACCCCCACGACCACTATTTCACCGTACACGATCTACAACGACCCCCTGGCCCCCCTAAATACCACCAGGGCTGAAAAATCGTAAGTACTTGAGGAATCTTTTGAAAGATAAATTTCGGTTGCATGAAACTAATTCCTGTCTAAAGTTCTTATTGTTCGTGACGCGAAACCGAGGAAAAACCGAAATTATTATCTGCTTTACGCTTCCTAAAAGTGTAATAAATTATTTTGTGTGTGAAATAAAAGTAAATTAATTTCGGCTATTTTTGTCTCGGGAAAAGTACGAAATTAATCATCTTTCTTGGGGGGGGGGGTCCAGAAGTCAGGTGGCAATAAATAACCGAGAGTTCATACACATGGGATCTGCTGTTTTGAGGGTTTTTACCCTTCCGAGTATTGATTTTGGGGAAAAATGACTGGAACTTTTTCAGGATTGTATGTTTTCGCTAATCCAAGGTGATCAGATTATTTAATTTGAAAAATCCGCTAAGAGTATTTATTTTCTGATATTTTCATGGAAAATTATCATAACATTATTAAAAAATTTGAAAATTACATCTTCAAAAATTTTTGTAATTTTAGAAAGAGAAATTAAAATTGCACTAGACTGTTTTGGCGTCACATATTTACCCAAAATTTTCTTCATTTCATTCGAAAATATAAAAGATCGGTTTATTCCTTAAACATCCCTTTACAACCCAGTAAAGTTTGTATTATCAGTCGCCTTTTACAAGATGTCGTGGAATTGAAAATAACCGAGTTGTAAGGAGATATCTTAAAATCGGGTCTTTGATGGTTTTCAATTTGGAAACAGATACCTTGAGTGATTAGAAGTGAAGTAGAAATTAATGACACCTTGAGTGATTTTTTAATGGTCTCAATTTACAGCCCTTGAGATGAACTGTCTATCAATCTCTCTTTTGGAATGATAAATCTTTGAAATAATGTTTTCTTGCAGTTATTTGTTAACGGCCAATTTACAGCCCTCAAACTGAACTAATAAAAATAATTATTAGTAAAAATCTTGAATCAATTATCAAATTTGAGGGAGTTAATAGGATTTTATTTTTACTTCTAAATTTGATATTATGCCAAACGACATGAGATGAAATTGCGTTATATGTCTATGTACATACTAATCAACAAACATTCAATTATAAAACAAGGTCTTTTTAAGCACTAGACATGGAGTGCGTTCCAATGAACGCGCGCAGCTCTGCCTTCTTAAGTTGTGCATAACCAAAAAAAGTTACCTCATCTTCTTATTAAATACATTACAGGAGAAATACAAAGAGCAAATACTAAACATATGTGGAAAGAACCCTTCTCAAGAAAAATACGTTTTCTTAAGAAAAGTTTTTTTGTACGCAAACGCAAAATTTCACGTGTAGGCAACTTCTGAGAACTTCAGAATGTGAAGTTAATCATAGCTAATGCCATGAAAAATAAAAAATAAAATTAAAACCACAAAATAGATATCTTTGTATCTCACTGCTTATAGTGTTTTAACTATAAAATAAGCACCTACAAGCAGCGGGAACTGTTCAAAGTCTAAATCGTATTTATCGAAATATATCCGAAATCAAAATGAGCTATGCAATGTCAAAAAGAATAAAAATTAACCAAATTAAACATAAACTAGCTCCTCAAAAATGTTCTCAAAAATTTCCAATTAAAAACTGACGATTTATATCCAAAATAGACTGAAAAATTGCTTCAAATTAACCGTCTTTTTGAGCTCCATATGTATGGCAAACCATTTTTTAATGTGTAATGTAGTTTCTCAGATATCGGGAAATTTTTATGCCTCTTTTAGCAATTTTGAAAGTATGTCCAAATCCATTTGCCAGAGATTACCTCTACAATGCAAGAGACCCGCAAATGAGGCATTCAGGGTCAATGCGGAATTAAAAGAATTTAATTCATGTAAAAAACAAAATAAAAACGTCAACATTGTGCTGAATGTACCCAAACGGGCGAACATTGTTTGAAAACAATTTGAAATAATTGAGTTGTATTTGTCAATCTATCATTGTCTTTTTTATCCATTTAAAATCGTTTCTTGAAGTCTTAATTTGTACTAAAAGAATTTCATCTAAAAATGTTATTAACAAATTCAGATTTTATTGTAATTCACTCGGAAACTAGAAAAAGATTTTGCTATTAGATAACCAACTTCGGGTCCTAAAACTCCTTAAAACCCCCTCTTTTATTGCAGAGACCCACTGACAGCCCTCTACTCAATAACCTACATGTATTACTCCATCCTGGGTTGCATCATTACCGTCCTGGTGGGATGGACAGTGTCCTTCTTTACTGCCAGTGAAGCAGATCAATACGACGAAGAACTGATACATCCATGGGCGCGTAAGATGGCGCACTGGTTTCCTGGAAAGAAACGCCAATATGTCTCAAAAGCCCTTATAGAAGAACCTAAAGGGAAAATGAAGAGAAATAGCTCAGTTGCGAGCAGCAGTACTGCCACGCATAGTAAACAAGATTTAGAGGTTGAGAAAAAGAGTGATGTTACGAATGGTACTGTGAATGCGGGGTATTCTCCGGATATGCCCATGGAAGAAGTCAATGGTACTTACAAGACAAAGTTATGATTTGAGCTAGAGTAACTGATCTGAAAGCGTCGGTATATAAGAACTGCTCTTCAGAACTGGGTTCGGTGCCTTAGCAAGTCTGTGATCTCTAGCTGTATCAGTACTTAATAACTTTGATAAAAGACATTAATAAAGTTTCTGTATTGTATTGCCCTCTAAACGCTTTTTGTAACTTTAATTAAGATAGGTATACTTAAGAAAGTTCTATTTATTTTTAAGACGTGAAGATTATGCTGTTTTTGATGGATACTGTTCTTAAAATTTTAATCAGCAAATTTACCCCTGATTTTTTACTTTTTTTGGGACTTACGCTATTGAAGAAAACATAACTGAGACGTCAAAATAGGTACTCGTACGTAGTATATATAAATGTATAGTACGTCTAGAAAGAATTTTGTTGAGAAAAGCGTTTATAGAAAATGACAAAAAAAATGTAAAACTTTGAATATTACTGCTAAAATTCAATTAGTAGCAGCTCTTTTAGAGTCAGTAGGAAAGAACTAGGTGAAAGTAATGAATTAACCCAATTCATCGTTAGGCATATCCGAGACACTCGAGATTTGTTTAAGGATGAATTGCTAACGCATCATCAAATAAAACAAGTTTGTGAGTTTTTATGTGTAATTAAATTTTATTCAAACGAAAAGAAAACAAATCTTTACTTTTGTAAATCCAGGCTTCCTAGACGTACTATACTATGTAAAAGTTTCTATAGGCATTAAGTACTTATCTGTAAGTCGTATCCCAACCTGTAATCTTATTTATTAGAAACATACTGTTGGCCTTCAAATAAAAAAGTAGGTCGAATAAAGATACATTTTTTTATTTTAAATATGTCTTTTTTTAATATGCCATGCTGAGTACAGCTGAAGTACGACCATGCAGCTGATAAACTTTGATGTTCTTACAGCTTAATGTGAATTTTTCCGATGACATTTATTCGAATTTTTATGTAGAACAAATCGATGCTAAGACAACAGCCTTTCGGTTATTCATAACATGAGGAACGCCTCACGGTAGGACGCAATCAAGGCTAGTTTAGCATATTTATATCTAAAATAGACAATTGTGAAATGTATAAAATTATCAATCTAAGGTGCCTATATGAAATTTGACATTGAATTAACTTGAGATTTTGAAATAAATTTCAACCTATTATATAGTCTGTTTTGTCTTAAAGCCAAATCTTTCTGGCAAATGAGCTGATTCAACTACCAAATCCTGACAATTACACTATGAAAGAACCTTACTTTAATTAAGATAGCTATATATCCTATGAATTGCTATTGCGCAATTAAAATTATTATGAATACAATAGGAAATGCTTTTACAGTTGATGCAAAAACTTCATTTAAAAGTCCAAATCTATTTGCATGTGTCGCTTGACGATGTGTGACTACTAATATTAAGTGTGGGTAGTAGATATATTTTTTATGAATTTTTTTTATGAACACCACATTTTAAACCCTCCAAAAGTACTCCCTGTTGGACCATAATTCAAACAAAATACAGTTTTATGCGGTAGGTGTTGACTGGAGCTGTAGCTGATAGGAACTGGTCATAAATAGCAATAACGATAAAAATAATCTAAAACCCATTGAATATTGACAACAATTAAAATGGAGAAATGTTGTATGGCTATTATAGCTGACAGCAAAATTAATATTAGTTATATGGTAGGTTATATTGCAAATAGAATCAATAGACACATGTACATGTACGAGTATATGTATTCAAATCGATACAAAAAGTGTTCCTGATTGCAGATTTTTGATGATCTTTTTCAACCCATAAACAGGCAGGCTATAAATTTCATATCTTCTTTTTTATTTTGTTTATAGCAGATTAGTAAATCAGACATGTGGGCGTGGCACTATGGCGGTCTTGTTTGCCCATATAGTATCGAGTTGATATTTCTTGGGATACCGACCGATTAAACTTCTCTATCTTCATCTTGAAGTTCCCCGGAATCACCAATAGGCATCACTTCGTGAGAAGGGTGCTGTTCCTCGTCCATACACTCTTTCCATTTACCGTACAAGTCGCAGCCCTCACCCTCCTGTGTCCGCTAAAAGCTCTCCGTCCTCATCCATACGTGTCTCCTCGGGTATGGAACATAAATTTTATATCTAAGAATAAAAGTAAATACCTTATTACCATGTACAGTAACGTCAATTTCATTACATATTTTTCACATTTAACACCTTCAATAAAACTAGAGTATAATTTTATTTTCTGTTAATTGCTATGGATTTGAATATATTTCCAACCCCATATTCGATTCAATATCGATAGCGGAAATAAAAAATGTGTCACCGAATGACGTCCATTGTCCATAACAATGACCAGTCATGGCAACGTTTATGATGTCTTATCGATATATACAAAACCATGACGTAATAATCCTGCCAGCTTCCCGTACGAATATAAGATTTAAGTTTTAACACTGACTTGCAGAAAGTACGCCCAATATGGCACTTTTGTTCATATGAATTTATCAGAAAATTTTATTCTTAGTAAAAGTTAGTGCGTAGCTGCAAATTCAAAGCGCAGTTTACAAAATTTGAATATATTATTTCATATAGGGAGATTCGAAAATTATGAAAATGGGTCTTGATTAAACTACCTTTATTTTTAATTTTAGAGAAAACATGTACTATGAAAAGTTGTTTAGAATTAAAAGATAAACCCAACAATAAATTTTCAAGTTTCTATTCCGTAAAACACTTTTTTGGAATTTTTAATGATTTTGCTAGTATAGAAAATAAAACAATTTTTTTTAAGTATGCCAGTTCTATTTCAGAAAGAATTAAAAACTACAAACATATGTAGCATCGGGTGTTTTTCGATACTACTTAAGATATATGATGTTGGTTATATCTTTGTAATGAAATCACAGGTCAGAGAGAAGGTATACAAGCTTTCGTTTATTAATACGGAATATACAGACTAATGAATGTAATGAGCGCGGACATGACGACTGCGTTACAATGACCGACCGTATCCCAAAAAAAAGGGCAAGAAAAGAGAGCCCTCCATGCCTTGTCCATCCTTAAGTACCAACACCCATGGTGATAGACCATGGGCGTACCTTGACCAGGGTGCCATCTGCACCATTAGCCGCATCAAACCGTGGCGTCTTAACCGGGAATTGGAACTGCAGCTGTGAAACCAACAAGGTTTATTGCGGGGATTTCCAACATCGACAAGACATGGCATGGGAAATTCTCATGCTCTAGCCAATGCTTACCAGTGCCGTGCCTCAAGGGGTATTTCTAACTTAAAAGTAATTCCTACTGTCTAATCCTTATCGAACTTACACTTAACTCATATTTACAAAATGATTAGACACGAAAGCAAAGCGCAGGGTTAGTTACGTAACCCTACACATATAACACACACACTTAAAAAAAATTAAGTTAACCCAGGGATATAAAATTTAGAACCTCGCGGTGTACATAGATGGATGCTGTAAATAAATTGGAAACAGTTATATACTTGTTAGTTTATGTATGACAGGCTGCGGGAAAAGAAATTTGGGGTTAAATACTTAGTTGTATTTGTATCATAGTGGATCCCCAAGTTATGATTGATGAGAAGTCTAATTTGATAGAAAATTGAAATTGACAATATATTATTTATAAGTCTGCGAAAAGCTTCAAAATCCTCAAGTTGACAACAAATTGGTGATGAATGTGAGCCTATCGCGACGCTAAGGGCGAACAGATATTTGGATTGAAGGTAATAATGCTATATGAGATGGAAATTCCAGTTAATATTTGAAACGTTGTCCCACGATGCTCAGATTGGAGAGAAATTGATGCTGAAACTGAAATGTAATTATATCGCATTTGATTTTCCGATTGAAAAAGAAATTCGGGCTGAAACTGAAATATATATTCTCGTGATGATTAAATAAAAATTGATGTTTTATTCCCTTAAGCATTAGACTATGCGGAATTTCTGTTTGAAAGTGAAGGCCTTAATATATTTCATAATTCTAACAAGTGGAGCTCTAAGGAACGGGATGCGTCTCAAATAGCCTTTTCGACGAATTTTTCCAACGTCCCTCTCAGTAATGAACTTAGTGATCGAACCCCCTTGCAAACATCTGAAACCAAATTTCTCAGTTTTTTTATAATTTTTGTAATATCAGATTGATGACTGGCATTTGCAACCCGATCTAATCGGCTTAAGGGCAATAAATCACACAGGAATTAATATTACAGTGAAACGATGACAAGCACTAAAAAATATCAAAGGAATCTTTCGTTCTATGACTAAATGCTCAATCCAGCGAACATGCTCTTTCTTCTTTTTTTCTGACGCATAGTTCCGTTTTCATCCAGGGGCTAACACTTTATAAACTTAACTTTTTGGTATGTGACATTTTAACCAATAAATAAGTCTTTATTTTTGAAAATCGCTTTTTGATGCATCACATCTCTAGAGTGATTTGGTTTGATCTGAGATGACCTTACTGATCGTGATCTATTTTGCCCTGGCCTGATGACCTTAAATAACTCTGAACTCTTCGTTTCACTCACTTCTTCCCGATTGTCCATATATATTTTTATCTTCATTTTTCCTATCCAAAATACCGCTTCCACCATTTTTTTAGTTCTCTCCATGCCCGCCTCCTCCAATCCGTGCATAGCCACAAACTCCTCTTGCTCCGTTTCTCTTTTGAGTTTTACTCAACTCCTCCACAAGTCCTCAGTCCTCCCCGTGCAACTTATCCTCACTATACTCGTGCTTTTCTGTTTCTGGCCTATCCCATATTTAAATCTTACCGTCTGTTCGATCACTTCGAATTCTGCCGTGCACTCAATCAGTTCTGGATACCTTTCCTTGATCCTGTTTTGTATTCACTTTTCAATGTCAACCATCACCACTTTCACTTTGTCTGTTTTTGTCTCCAGAAAGTCTCCATTTTTAATTTCTGTTTTTATCAATGCCAAATCGTATCTCATTTTTGTTGTTGTATTTTTTTTAATTCCCTAAAATTTTTAATACCCGTAATTTCCATGATATTTAATTCCATCCCCGTTTGTATCTCCTAATCTCTAGTTTCTATTTGTCCATTTGCTTGTACGTTCGCGTTAAAAGTCATCCTTTCAGTCTTGTCATACTTATTCTTTCCTAATAATTTTTTCATTATATCCCTGTTGAAAATTTCTCGTATTCTTTTTAAATTTTTACTTATTTTTTTTAATATCCTTTTATATATTTTTCGTCGATTTTACCCTATAATTTCCGTTATTAACTCCGAAACCTTTTCAATTGTCTCGATTAATGTAAACGTTTCCATACTTTTTCCCTTTCCTTGTATGCTTCTCCCCCAAGATTTTTGCCCCATAGATATGTCCAAGACCTTTCTCTCTTTAGTTCTCCCCTCCCTATGGAGGGCTCCGTTTAGCATCTCTCCATGTACACTTCCCTTAGAAGCCTTCACTAACCTTGGCCCGCCCCAGAATGCACGGAACCAGCACCGACCAGCGGGGCTCTCACTCTGTCGAAGCCGGCGGCGGGGTTGCCACCCGCCTAGGATACAAATTTGTTTTGTTCACCCATTGCATCCTTATGTGTCTTTCTTTATCAGTATCCTCCTCATCCGTCTCTCCACTAGGAATCTTGCCGGAGGGGACAGAAGAGCAGGAGCCATCAAGCCCCCCCCCCCCCCCCCCCACCACTACAAGGTGAAGACGCTATGTAGGAAGGAACTAATCTTGACCTAATCTAAACTAACTTGAACTAACCTAGACTTTAATTTTTCGGGACAAGAGTAGCAAAAAGATTCCCACCAATAGTACAAGATTTATAGAAATGATATAGAGATTCAACATCACTGTGAGAGAAAATGTGCGAGGCATAAAACTACAATGAAGATGTTAATGTTTTAAAATTTTGAAGTAAAAAATGAAATCTCCAATTAGCTTAAATTGAATATTTCTCTATTTTCAAACTCCTCTGCGATAATATAGGAATGTAGATAAATATTACTCAATCTTTCATAGATATATTGATTTTTTTTTCTTTTTAAAGCTTCGGCTACACATATCTTCGGTTTATATTTAGGAAATATCTATTCTATTTTAGACATGCGCTTTCTTCCACTGTGGAATTAAGTGAAAAATACTAAAGATCTCGGGTCGGAAGAGATTTTGAGCAATATTAATAAGAATTATCGCGGTATTTTTAAGTTAATAATCAAATCCTCCCGATATTTCCCTTTGTACAAAATTTTATCTCTAGGTCATGCTAAATAGCTTCCAGTGCCGTGCATTAAACTCATCTTTCTTTAGAAATTTGAAGGGGGCGTCAATTCTGCCAGTCCTTATATCTAGTAATATACAGAGTGTACACTCCTTTAGATTCGAATCCATTATAAGCCAGTCATATTCCATAGAGGAAAGTTATCTTTTGAGTTGCGTAAGATTAAATTCAAACAAGTATGCTGATTATTGACATAAAAAGCTTCAGCTTTTTCTAATACCCACATATTACAATATTATGATTTCTATACATTCCATGTTGGCTCCATACTGTGAGCCTGTTTATGGGGTATAAATATTTTATTCTAACTTATCATAATGCTATACAGGGTGATCATTAAAAATATCTCAAGTAGGAGTTAAAATATCAGGCAAATGTCTTGGTTAAGTTCATCCGTTAATCGGTTGTCAATCATGTCTGTAATTATAAATAGGGAATTACTTAATCAGCGCGCTACGTTTATGGTTCACTACTTACTGCGCGGGGGTTTTTTCATGATCACCCGTTACCATGCATAAGCTACATCGGGTAATTGATTTAGTTCCATTATCATTCTTGCCTCCAACGTGACTCCATTAGACCCACGTGAAAAGAAATTTTCGTATAAGAAGCGTAACATTTTTATTTGCATAAACAGTAACCTAATTATTGTTGTCTATTGCTAAGAATTTTTGGTTGTTTGTGGCGACACATTGTGCATTGAAATTTGGCGTAAAAATACTAAATACCAGGACAGTATGTCGCAATATTGTTTATAATCTAATGACAAGGTTCAAAGAATAGGTGTTCTCGCTTAGACCTACACCTACTGCAGGAATCCACTAAGGAAAACAATGCGGCATTAGTTGGGCATACCCTGAAACCAAATCCCACCTTTAATATCTTGCTTACATAGGAGATTTTGGAGGTATTGATCTAATTGTAACTGACCTTCTCAAACTAGTTATATCAAGCACAGGACAGGTTGGCAATAAACGTAAATCAACGTTGAATAGAGACCGTGAAATAAGCGCTACTTAGGAATTTTTCTAGCTTCCTTTATAATGGCATTAAACAGCTAACGATTTATGAAGTGTTGCAAGCTTGGATTTAATAATTGCTGTAAAGCTCTCTAGTGAAAATCTTTTTAATTGATGCCTTGAATTTAACGGGAAAAATTAACAATGAATGGTCTGTTTAAATAAGGGCGTAAACGCCGCTAGCCGACGCAAATTTCCTTTTGTATAGGTACAGTATTTGAAAACAACAATTCAAATAGTCAATATGAAAAAAATCCCAGAATAAAGTGCAACACTTGTCTCGGTATCACGTATTTAGGTCAGAATTGCTTGAAGTAATCAGACCAAACTGAAGTTTGCAATTTACACCTGTTGAATTTTTTTTTGATCAGAATGTTCCAAATATTCGTAATTTTTGCGTAGGTATTGCGACAAAAAGTGAGGTACTTGGTGTGCCAGATGGTTGTGATGGTTTTAGTTTTATTGTGTATTATTACATTTTCTTTTGGGTGTGAGCAAATGGTAATTGAATTTAATGCTCCAGTTAGTTTTGTTGGTTTGTACGCCCACGATAAGTGAGGCGTGAAGCAATGATCTATTACATATTCAAATTTTTCAGTCACTAAGGGAAAGAAGTTGCAAGTTGAGTATACGACTCAGTACTCTTCAATTCCATATAGTCTAGAACGAGAACTATTCTCCTTTAGTGTGTGCTAATACAGATTAGGAAAGTAGAGAAAAAGAAAACCAAAATGAAAACGACTCTAATTTAGTTAATGAGAGCAAAGACTTGTACAGAGATTTTTACTCTAACTTAATGAAGTTTCAAATTATTTTGAAATCACGTACACGTACTCATCAAAAACTCACTGGAACCATAATAATGTATGAGTTTCTGTAACTTTACGTTAGGAACATTTTCGCTTAAAGAAGGAAAAGGTATGGCGTTCAGGTTATAATAATGAACTTTATAACCTTGTGCAATATATTGTTACTTAGATCCAAATCATTTTAAGTTACTTAAAACAAATAAACAGTTGATCTGCCCCACAGCGGAACAAAAAGTTTACTTACTCTTAACAAAATTTTTATTGATTTTGATAAACTTTTGTGGCAATACTAAAGTGTAGAAAAAATAATGTCTGCCTCTCGTAGGAAATTCGTATTACCGATAAATGTGGACATCCCCAATATGCCGATATTTTCAATAGTTCGATATTATATAGAAACCTTTTTTACTATCGGCTCATCGATCATCCATGCTAAAATAACAGATACCTCTATTGATATGTTGTTTCAATTAATGAATAATAATGGATGATATAGATAGATACGCTTTAATTTCAATTCACGTCATTATATCAATTCATTTTTATTACTAGAAATAAATGTAACAATGTTAGCATATAATTTTTTATGTATATATAAACCAAACTTCGAAAGAATATGTCTGTAGACAAACACATTCTGAAAGCATCGGTGGTTCAATGGTAGAATGCTCGCCTGCCACGCGGGCGATCCGGGTTCGATTCCCGGCCGATGCAATTTTTTTTATCAATGTTTATTTTATTATTCTTATATTTATTGTATCATATAATGCAAATGTTGTATATAATAAATTAAGTTGAAAAAACAAATTTCGTAAAACTTTACTAAACAATTCGTTATCTATTGAACGTAAAATAGACCAACACAACATTAATTAATCCCACAGTTCAATTATTATAGATATTAGGGTGAAATTAAGCTTTTATGATGGGCTAATATTTAATCGAAGTTACAGATTAATTCATTTTGTTTATTATTCTATTACATTTTTTACATTCAATAAACAACGATCGTTTAAGTCCATTTTAAGAGAACTTGTTTTTCAAACTTAATTTATTTTGTAAATTTTGGATATTACAGCTTCAAAAAACAGATACATATACAGTCTTGACCAAATGTATTGAGCACCATATCTGTCTTATGATTAGAAGAAAATTATACTAAAATGCTTATATTAATTAATAAATACATATTTTATGAACAACATAAACACCACAAATTTGATAGCTATGAGGATTAGTACAATGGCAGTAATGAAACTTGTTTCTGGTGTATAATTTCTCTCTGAATACTGTGAATTTTAATTTCGCTTGTAAACACATCTTTTGTATTATAGTGAATTTTTTGGGAAAGAGATTGATTTTTATTGTTTTCTGTAAATAATGCACAAAATAAGTGATCAACGTCAAAAACGCGTGCAAACTCAAATTATGTCTGAGCAAGGATATTCTCAAGTTGAAATTGCCAAGGATTTAAAAGTTTGTCGTAGGGCTGTGCAATATACTCTTGGTAGATTTAAGACAACTAGGTCCTACGCGAATCAATCAAACTTAGATCGACAACGTACGACTTCAAAACGCGAAAATTGAAAATTGATCAGAACCTTATTAAAAGATTGAAAAAAAAAAGTTTTCAACTAGCTGCTGACTTTTTAATGGAAAGGCGAAGAACAATTTCTGCTAACACAGCGAGAAGACGTAGCAACGATATTGGCTTGAAAGGCTGCAAAGCTAAAAAAAAACTTTGTTCACAAAAACCAATATGAATTCGCGCTACAACAAGGCCTTGAAATACAGGAATTTGACAAAGGAAGAAGGTTCAAATATTATTTGGTCACATGAATTTAACTTTTAGGTAAGCAAAATTGAAGCATATTCACTAGAAATGCATCGTTTTTAGAAGTAGACATTTTGTAAATACCTAAAATTACTAACCCTTTATAATCATTATTTTTATCATTAAAGAGATATTTACAACCCCCGGAACTACTTACGGCAGGTGAAGCAAAAGAGAGGAATACAACCTAGATTTTATTGTGACTACTGTAAAATACGGTGGTGGTTGCGTGATGGTGTGGGGGTGAATGGCAACTTCGGGAGTGGACAAACTAGCGATTTGTGAAAGACGCATGAATTCCGCAAAATACAGAAATGTTTTGGAATTAGCCCTTGCACTATCAATTTCGGACCTTTTTGGCATCACAAACACGTAGGAACTACAATCAATAGGACAACGCGCCATGCCACAAATCGAAGGATACAATGAAGTAGTTTGGGGAAACTTACATTCCTCTTCCAGAATGGCCTACACAGTGGCCCGATGTCATCCCCATCGAACATTTGTGGAGTTTATTAAAGAGAAAAATTTGAAACCACACAATATCTTCTAAAAATCATTTAAAAAGTGTGTTGCAACAAGAAATGAGAAACGATTTCCTCCGTTGAGTGTAAAAAGCTTGTAGACACCATACCTAACTATACAGCTGCTGTAATTAAGGTTAAGGGTGGTCCCATAAAATGTTAATATTTTTTTAATTAAAACATATACCTTTTGCGAATAAAAATAATTTCATTTTAATTTATCTGGTGGTAAATCACATATCTGACGTTGATAGGGGTGCTCAACACATTTGACCAAGGCTATCTATAATAATAATTAAAAAAAAGTGCATCGGCCGGGAATCGAACCCGGATCGCCCGCGTGGCAGGCGAGCATTCTACCATTGAACCACCGATGCTTCTGCCTGTGTGTTCTTTACGGACCTATTTTTTCAAAGATTGGTTTATAATTCTATAAAAAATTGTTAATTAACATTCTAAAAACTCTCTATTTCAATATTTCTCCACAAAATATAAAGAATATGGAATCAACCTTGATTCTATTGACCGCAAGAGTCCATATTTACTTTTTTCAAACCTCAATATCATTACTACATTCTTAGATTAAACGTTGATAATTAGCTATAATAATAATTAAACCGTGATATTACATTTTGTGCATTATCTAAGAAAATGAATGAGGAATTATAATCTTTACTCGACCACTTGACTGCCGTCGCAATCAAGCTCACTACGAAATGACAAATGGTGGTGCTTAACTGTATTGACTAGCGAATCAAATGGAATCGTAAATTGTCACACTGGAATGTCCTTTTTCATATAAGTGCACACATATCCTTTAACATGTATTAATTAATGCTACAATATGAACAATATTGTAAATCAGATATTAACTGTCTCAGTGTTATCTACTAAAGGAAATATGAACTTTAATTTATGAATGTTGACGTCTCATATAATTGGAAATTAGTCTTCTAATACATTTAAGGGGCACTTTTCTTAAGCCTGATTTAATTATGTTTTGGATAAGGATAGTTCAGAGTTCAATAAAATCTCCAACCTTCACGATCGAGCATATCGCTCCTAGAAATCTAGCTCATGGCATTAACCACGACATTGTGCAATAAATTTTCTCAAAAGACCAAAGCGACTTTATAAAATTTCAAGCATTTGATCTTAATGTGGCATATGTGACAAAAACGTTGATAAATTAGATTCTTAACTAATGCAAATCGAATTCTTTAAATACTATACGTTAATTTTGCCGAGCCGGATATACACTGAGATCAATTTTTTCTATCTAAGGACAACCCAGAACATTTACATATTTGTTAAACGACTGGTGGAAGAAAATTGCCTTGCTATAGTCATTTTTCATGTTATCTTAGGCGTTACATATAATGGTAATGAGTTTTACACCATTTATAGGAACCAGAGCGAACTTAATGCTAAAGGAAGCGTGGACTTTACTGATAACAATATGATGGTATAGATTTTTGCATTATAGAAGAAGAAGCAAAAAGTAGTAGCCACATAACGTGTTATGTTAACCAAAATCCGATTACATCAAAACACACATTCAAGTGTATTTACGGTCCGAATCAAGCGAAAACTTTATTAAAATTTCATAAATCATTCTATTAACACGGGTCGTTGGTGATTTTTTATCGATTCTAAATATGGCATTATCTCGGATAACATAAAATTGCAAATGCCATAATAACTCTCGTCATGCTCTAATTGATGTTGTAGGCCCGCCAAGCCGTAAATACACAAAACAATAACACACTAAACCCAACTAATGATTCGTATGTAGTATATACCTACATGGATTTTTAAACATGTTTATTAAGAGTATGTTAAAATAAGGTGATTTTGTTTGCACACTAACGGAAAAATCCTTCTAATGAGGGATAGTCCTGATGATATGACCACCTCATCCAAAGTGAGAAAATTCAAAGTAGTAAAAAATGCGGTGCAAGATTTATAGTTTCGAAATTCAAGAACTGTGTCACTAGAACTTATTAACCTTCACAATTTATTATTATTGTTTAAATGTTGTAAAAATTATGTTCAAAAATCCTCTAAATGCTTTTGCCTTGCATTATAGGCCTAACTTACGGTTCACTCTGCTGGGTATTGCTAGTGAAAAATAATGCATAAATAAGTATCATTAATGAATGAATTTGTAAACTAGTAACTAGTAGTAACAGTCCCGATGGCATAGTGTTCTAATTAGTTCTGCTTTGTGGTTCATTGTAATCAGAATCAAAACTTGGACTTGCAAAGTTAAGCAGCCTTAATCTTGGAGATTACATTAAAGCTTGGTTTTCAATTCATGGAAGTGATTTTAGTCTTATTTTGAGTTCAAGAATTAGCTGCTCTTATAGCAAAAGATTTTATAGATTGTTAGCAAACCATTGATTATCACAGATGTAATCATTGGATTTTCTGACTAGTCCCTTGCTAACGATGGATGAAAATTTGCGCTTATTTATTAGACGAGTAGTAGAAGAAAATTGCTTTACGTCAATTACTTTTTAACTTTATCTTAGATATTACGTATCATTGTAATGATTTTTGTACCATTTATAGGAACCAGAACGAATTTAATGTTTTAGGAAATGTGAACTTTGCCGCACAATATAATCGTACTAACTTTTGCATTATAAAAGAAGTAAAAAACTAGTAACGATAAAACGTGTTATCTTGACTAAAATTCTATTACATCAAAGCACACCTGAAGTGTATTTGTGATCCGAAAAATGTATTACAATTTTGTGGTAAATCGGACTAATCTTATAAATTAATTTTATTTATCTGGAATAAAATAACTTTAATCGGAAAATTCTGAAATTTCTTACCCAGTAGCTGAGCTTAAGAGGTTATCCCTATTTTTTCAGATTACTTCAGAAGACTTTTTTCCTATAATCCTAGATATTTTCTTCAAGACATTTCAGGTGAATTTTTGAGATTAGTTCTGAATTCATCCCTTTAATGTGCTCTTTTTGAGATTTCGGAGGAAGTCTTATTTTAAATTAAATCTTTAGTTTTCCTTGTGATTGTGGTCACCTTGTTCAATAACTGATTTTCAAAAGGGGTATCAAAATTTACATTTCGTGTGCGATATATTTCAATACTACTAATTTATTTCATATTTTGAAAACATTTTGTAATAATTATACATAATCTGAAATCAAAACTAAAAAGCCCAATTACCTTCTAGGCTTAATTTTAATGATTATCATTACCTTAACCATTACCCACTATTTCACACTCATTAACTACCGCCCGTGATAATTATAGTATTTAATTGGGTGGGTACTGCGCTGATATGTTTCCCCGCGATAGTTGAAAATAATCGTATTATAGGGTATTTTGATTACAGTTCAATGTTTTCCTAAGTTATAAACTTAAAATTAAAACATGCCTCTAAAACCTGTAGGAAGTGAAGGAAAACGACATAGAAAGTCACAAGAATCTTTATGATCCCAGACAGTTTCCGTATTTTCTAACCTGCACATGCAGAAGAAATTTTCCAGTATTTGTACCATTCCTTTCAGCATACTTTTTAAGACTTCAGCATTATTAAACTTTCCATTTAAATCTCAAATTTCAATACTTTTTTGTCCAAAAATCAACTGAATTTTCCTTTAGACCAAATTTCCATTTCCACTACAACAAAAACTATTATTATCCAAGATCCATTTAGTGAAAGGGACCTTGCTCTTCAGATGGTGCTACGCACTGGGGGGCTTTATATATATCGGGCGGGGTCCCAGTATCAGCATACAGTACCAACTCAACAGTCCTAGTTGACAGGAGGTCGAGTTTCAATTCCATCATGAAATTTTTGGTAAGTATCCGCTACCCATTTAGCACCAGTACCACATTGGTGCTTTGTGACAAGTGCATTAGTGCTTGAAGCAGTGCGATCCATTCAGTGAGTTTCGTGAGTAATTTTTTTGTGATTCTTTGTGTGAGATTTTGTTGAAAAACTTATGAGTTATGAATTTCGGAAAAGTAATTTTATATGTTTCCTATTTCGTTATAATTTGGGTAAATTTAGGTTATTTTATTTTGTCCCTAAAAATATGGGAACATTTTTGGAAATTATTCTTGAAGAATCAGGAAGATACTCATAGAATTTATAATAAACACCTTACAAACGCTTAATTTGAACTTTCCTCAATTAGAAATATTGAGGTCCATATGTAGTCCAAAGGTTATTTCACATTATTTTGGTTTAAACATTATAAATATTATGGATTTCATACCAAACTCTTCTATGATCTGGTCACTTGGTCCATCTAGCATTCAAATTTTTTTACAGTTTTAATTTAGTTTTGTATATGTATATTTTGAATACATTTATATAGGAACAAAAGAACTTTTCCCGTATAAACATCATTAAATCCTATATTGCTTCTACACTGTCTTCATGATTACAAATACATGCAAGTATGCATTACCAACGATTCATCATGTTCATAACATTTTCTTTGAAAGTCAAGGTTAGAGGCACTTCACTTACATTAACTCTTGTCTAATTTCTCCTTATAATAAAAGAACAATTCAGGTTTAATCTGCTATTTAGAACAATGTAAAAAACTGCATTTCTCTAAAAAGACGTTTTATTTTCGTACATTTTTTATTCACTTATTAAGAAGCAGTAAATTCAGGATCACTTTTAGAAATGACCACTTGCACGACTGTTTTCTTTTAAATGTTCGTAAAGTCGCTTCTTCATTTTAGCACATTTGATTCGACACCGAAATTTGTATACTACTTTATTTGCGATTATAATTTGTTACAATATATATTACCATTATAAACATATATAATATACAGGGCGTTTATTAAGTACTTGTACAAATTTTAAAGAGTCAATTTTTGAGTAATTTGAAGATAAAAAGTTTATATGAACATTGATATGAATTGGTTTGGTTCTTGAGATGCAGAGCTTCAAAAAAAAAATTTATAACATGTCAATTTGAAGAAATTTCGATTACTAGGGATATCGGTAGTGAGGAACTCAAATATTTACCTTGTTTTTTGATTAACGTTAGAGAGCGCCACATATGTGTTGTGTTTTACTTAGATTTAAGTAACCATAACTTTAAATGCTTGTCGTTGAAAACAGTCGTTTCAAAAGAAAAACGCATTTAAACTTAAACCTACGTTAGAAATTTATTACTTGAATTAGTGAAACTTTTTGAAAAATAAACGGAAAATGGGCCTTTTGTGGATTGTATTATGTTGTAACAAATTTTTATCACTTACAACGATAAGACTAAACTTCTTTTGCACGTAATATGAATAACATTTACAATAATTGCTGAAAATATCTATTATATCCTGCAATGCATGAATCAGTTCGCCTTAACATTCAGTAACGAACTATTTCAAATATACCTGGGGTCTGATTAATAATGGCACACGATTCAAATATCCTGTTCCTTAGATCTGGTTCATTGTAGACTGGAGATTAGTAAACTAGTGAGTTCAAGTGACCCAGCGGAAAATAATCCAATGGATTCAAATCTGTTGATCTGAGAGGCTTTTTTGAAGCCCTGTATCTCAAGAGCCAAGACGATACGGACCCACGTTCATATGAACTTTTAATCTTGAAATTAGTCAATGATTCACTCTTTGAAGTTTGCACAAGTGCATAATAGACAACCTGTAGATATGCGGGTAACTAAGTGGTTATATCAAAAATTGAAAAATATAATTTCGATTAACCATTCTATTTGGAGGATCGAATTTTGAGATATTTCTTAACATACCAAATGCTCACATACTTGAAATTCCTAGGCGATATTAAATGCAAAATCGAAGCTCTACTTATTCTAAACACAGTTACAAGTTTATATTATTGCCCTCACTCCTACTTATGCAAATTAACGCACGCTTTCCTTCTTTTCTCGAACTGAATTTACATCACACCAACCTAACAAGGTCCTGTCAGAACCATATATCACCGCTATCTGTATCAATTACCGATTACTCAACACCAAAACTCGGTCATTAATCAAACATCAATGACATTTCACGATTATTTTACTTTATCCGCAGTTTCTGCAGTAAAGCGAGCAAGTGTCTGCAATCAATGACAGCCATAAATCATAACTTAATAGACTAACATATTTTATTAATACAATAGAAAACTAATTTGTTGACCTTTCTGAGAAAACCTTGTTTGGAATGTTGCTTTTGTTTTGATTGTGTTGAGTGAAGCGGAAAGATCCAAATATAATGATTGATGTGAATAAAATCTTAATATATATTTGCTGGTAGCATTCGATATTGGAAGCATCGGTATTTTCCAGCTGCAGGTCAGAAATCGTCAAGTGTAATTCAGAATAGTCAATCGTAATTCATAAAACGTCAATTTTAATTCGAAAAGCATCAATTTCAATTCAGAAAGTATCGACTGTGATTCAGTTGAACCAAGAGTAGTTATCAAAATGTAAATGTAATAAAAGCGTCTATTGAAATTTACATATATTGTCGGTCTGCGTCCGGAAACTTCAATTTTAATTACTAAAACATTATTTTCTAATTCAGAAAATATGAAATGAAGGGTGCAGATAGCACATGTTGATTTCCTATGAACATGGCATCTTTCAAATTTCTACCCTACTAATGTTATTTAGGCAAGGTAAATTATTTTTTTCAAGCCACTGTCCATAAGACCAGTTTCTTTCGAATATACTACGATTTATAGCAGAATATTGTTTTGAGTACATTTTCATATCAAGATGTGGGGCAAATGCCAGAACAAGTTTTGCTTCCGCGTATTAACATGAGTAAACGTTTCAGGTGCTAGTTTCCTACGTCCTTGCTGTGGCTTCCGCCATCTACGTAGGCCCGCAACACATCCCTGTCATAGGGCCCAATGGGGTGCCAGTGGAGCCCCATGAAGTACAAGCAGCTCGCGCTAGCCACCTTGCAGCTCTAGCTTCAGCTCACTCAGGGGTGTCTGTAGCTGCACCTTATTACGGCTCTGCACCTTTCACTGCCTTCTCGGGAATACCTTCTTTAGGTAACATTTTGTTGTTGGTTAATGGGATTTTGAAAAGATCCCTTTTAGGACACAATGCCCTTCCCTTGGATACTCCAGAGGTGGCTTCAGCCAAACTTCAGCATTATCATGATTTTGCAGTAGCAGCCGAAAGAAATGGGGTTCACGCTCCTCTCTATTCATCTCCTATAATTGCTGGCAACTATCCTGCAGATACACCTGAGGTATTCGCATTTACACATGAAGTTGTAAACTATTGCTCAATGACCTATTTAGGTCCAAGTGGCGAAAGCCGCCCACTTCGCAGCCCACGCAGAAGCTTTATCTCGTTCAGGCCCCACTCCACTCACCTTCTTCCATTCACGCAAGCGCCGTGACGTCTATGGAGCATACCACATCCCTGTGATCGGCCCTAACGGTGTTCCACAAGAAACTCCAGAAGTCCAAGCCGCCAAAGCCCACCATTTTGCAGCCCTCGCTGAAGCAGCCACCAGAGGAGGACCCGCCCAATACGCTCCCTACAACTCTGGAGCTTACGTAGATGACCATCAACGGTACTATGGCCCTTATGCTGAGATCGGGCATGATGGACAGCCACGGGAGACTCAAGAAGTTAAGGCCGCGAAAGCCTACCATTTCGCTGCGTATTCTCAGGCTTTGAGTGGACACCCTGGACACTACTATTGATGGATGTAGATTCTAAGATATATCTAAGAGTAGTTTATGGCTTGGCAACATTGGCGGTGCCTTAGTTAACAATTAAGTCGGTCCTAAACCACCCTTGTTGCCAAATGTATATATTGATTGAGTCTTAATTATATGGGGGAACAACACAGTTACCGTTATTCTAGGACATTTTTGTATTAATTAAGAGCAATAAATATTATCTCTCTCAAAATATTTGTGGCTTATCCTTCCCACGGGTTTTAAGTATAATCATTTGATCGGCTAATGATTCACATTATTACCTCAAGTCAAAACCGATATATTGGCACATTCGGCATATCTTGCACGAATGAATATTTCCGCTCTGCTGATTCCTTATGCCTGCGATTTAATTTGATATAACCAAAGGAGAATTAACATAGATAAACCATATCGGTTACATAGTTGAAGACATGGGTGTAAGAAATGCAGGTATTCGGGTTAATTTCGGTGTGGTCAAATTGAATTTTCCGCCTTGTTGGAGGATAATGATGATGAAAAAGTATTAAAAGTAGATACCTACCAGCACGACGAATTCTGTAAATTCAGTCACGTAGAAGTAAAATATTTTACAATATTGTCTGGGTGTTTTCAAGCTTGTTCATTTGCATTTGAGTAAATGATAAAATTAATATTAAAACTGTTGAGTTGTTTTCATAATGTCCGTAATGCCAGTCAGCAGATTGATTTTCTCCTTGTTTTCGGTTGAGGACTGATATTGCGGTCGGAAAATCATGTTATTTACCCTTAAAACATTGTCCCGAAATGCAGCTCATTCATGTAAATACGAAATACCAATTTTATAATTATGCACCTATAAATAATCCGTGCACTTTGCCTCACCCTTTAAAGTGGGGGATATTGTTAACTTTTATAAAATCGCAAAGTGCAGTTAGACTCGTTATTATGAAAATCAGCACTCGTTTACAAGTAAACCGACCATAACAAATTCTTCAGTTGTCAAGGATCTTCGAAGACTTACGATCATCAGGGGCACACCCATCAGGAAGCGCGTTCATGTTGGATCCTGGGGCTTACCCCGAATTCGTTTACATAACTTTATTTCGCAACCTTGAATTAATAAACTCTTTTTTGCTACACTTTTAATTATCGAGACAGTTTTGTCTCTGATATGTCCATACGATACGTGGAAGCATATGAAAAATCTTTCTCCAAAGGCGGGGCGTGCTATATAAGGTGTTAAGGTCACTGTTTTAATAAGTCGTTCTTTGTTGGTTCAGTAGGTGCATATTGAAGGAAATTATGATCATCAGATATTTACTGGTAAGAGCTGATTTCGCAAGTAGCAGTTTTTATGGTTCTGGTAATCATTTTTTGACTAATTTAATTATTTCGGACCTATCTCTTACATGTACTCATGAATGTTATTAGACAAAAGAACATTCCAGACGATTTGCTATGTTAGATTTCAGTCTAATTTGATAGTTAATAGAAGCGAAGACCCGAAACGATCACGTATGTTATGTAGAAGAAAAATTGATAACACTTCGGTATCACGACAGACTGAAATGCGCATGTTATTTAGTCTATGATGGGAATTACCAATAAAAATTTACATTCACACTCTGTCTACATGGAAGTTTATTTTCTTATTACTTAACATGTCAGGTCATCCATGTTATGACCCGTAGAAGTGATCTAGGGTAAACTTAACACAATATTGAAAAATCGATTATAAGTTTCAACATCAAATTGGAATTTTATGATTAAAAAACTTTAAGGTTTCCACTATCGCCCTCATCTCAAGCGAGGCAGCACCTTCTCTAGAACCCATCAAATTATCCCCTGAATATTTCCACCCAATCCAATCTCTTTACCACTCTCAAGACCAGCTGGGTCACTACGTCTATGGCTATGCCACTCCTACCGTCAGCAAAAGTGAAACTAAGACCTCCGATGGAGTCACCCATGGAGGGTATTCGTATATAGGTAATATTTAGACACGACTAAATTAATAGGTAACTAAATAAAACTTAATGTTATTTCAGATGGTGATGGCCACTTGCAAACCGTCCAGTACACTGCAGACTCCCAAAATGGCTTCAGAGTAGCTGCTACTAACTTACCAGTTGAAGCTGCTGATGTTGCTCAAGCCAGAGCTGCGCATTTGGCTGAATTCGAAGCTGTTAAATCTGAGAGAGTGAATAAACTAGTACCGGTACCATATTTCAATCCTGTTAGTGTTCCTCAGAGTGCAGTTCCTGAGGTAAATTTCTTTACCATATAAACTTGTTGGTAAAACGAAATGTATGTCAACTCTAAAGGTTTACCAAGAAAACTTCAAAAGGGTTTACCAAATTTTCTTTAATAGGATGATTTTAGGTGTACGGCCATTACGGCAGTGACTTGCGGAGATTCTCGAAAAAATAGAAGTATGCTTTAATACTAATTAGACAAAAAATTTACGTAAATTGACTGTAATTTTTGTATAGTGCTAAATTTAGAGATAAAATATCGAAAATGTTTTTCCATCATGGGAATATAAATTTCCTTATGAGCTATATGAGTAAAGCAGGTTAATACCTGAAGGATTTTCCATTCACTAAGCGGCTACTTCACGGTAAATCCTGCAAGTTAACATATACACATATATATATAGTAATATCTTGTGATACCTTCTCAGATTTACATATGCTGTGGCAGTATGCAAATTACCCAAGTAATAAGACCAATAACATGAACTAAGTTGAAATGAACAAACTCAAATCCGATAAATCGTATTAAAGTTTAAAATTTGGCCCCTATTAAAATTTATTGACCAGTTTGCTCTTGATCAGCATTTTAAATGATAAAAATTAGATTTCCTAATCGTAAGTTATCAGCTTCCAGAACCGGTTACTGACCTTCCAGAAGTGGTATTGGCCCGAGCCCAACACTTGGCGGTTCTTCATGAGGCTTACAGAAATACCCAAAGAGCCCAGTTAGGGTATGGGCTACCCCAGGCACCATTACCGGTACAAGATCTACCAGAAGTACGTTTCTGTTAATTGTATTTATCTAAGTTTCATAATCTCATGTTTTGAACACAATTCCATAATTTGAAATATCAGGTAGTGAAAGCTAGACAAGAACACTTAGCTGCTGTTGCCAAAGAACAGGCTCTTCAGAGTCAACTTAGAGCTGAAGTGGCTTTAAGTCCTGTACCTGCGAATTTAAACGGACACGTTGTTCCGATTCAAACTCACGTGAGTGATGGAAACCCTTTGCCCGTAGCCCCTCAGGCTCAGCTAAGTTATACTCCTGAGCCATATGGATTTAATGCGTATTCTTATGGGTAAGTTACACACGGTAAACCTTATCTTTATTTTTATAACGCAATGACCCCAAAAGTAAACAACTTTTTATTTTATAAATTTGTCATTTGCCCTCAAAATAAAAATATGACTGATAAGATAAAGGAATAATCAGGGGGATTTTTTTCCAATTGAAATTTTGCTTTAGATACATTGGACCTCATAGCGCAAAGTCCGAGACCCAGACCCCAGATGGAGTGGTCAGAGGAGGCTATTCTTACATAGATGCCCATGGCACAGTCCAGACGGTCACGTACATAGCAGATAAGGCTGGATTTAGAGTGGCTGCTACCAATATTCCTGTGGACAAGAACCATTTGATTCAGCCCAATGTTGCCCCAGCAGCCCCAGTAACAGAAGAGAAGAAGGTAGTTGTACCTGCCTCTTATTCCACCAGTGTGCAATATTAGACTGATTTATGGCTGTTGTGATTTTATACCAACTTACCCTAATCCTGTGTACACTTTATAAACTTTGTTTGAAATATAATTAAGCAACGTTGCGTCCTGTTGATCCTTAGCCTTTAAGCTCGTTAAAAAAAGGTTGCAAACCTTGACATCAGTTAGTTTTAGCTCTTTCTTGTTAATAGTTTTCGAAACCCTGGAATTACAACAATGACATCTTAATGAATCAACACTTTAAAGTCTGTTTGCAATATATCAAACTTAATAAACGTCTTTCTGGTTATCTTGAGGGGCTCGACTAGAATGAATGTTGTAGTAAAGAGTCTATCAATGTGGCCTCTAACCTTTGAGAAGATATATAAGAATTAAGAAATGATGAAACGCTTTAATTAGTTACTGGTTTTTATGAAGGAAAGTTGGTGACTTGAAAATGACTCGGCCGGTTTTGTTAAGTGAAAACTCTAGGAGTATTTTGATGACTTCTGCTGGCGTGGTGCCACCCAACAAATTACCACAATTTATAGCAGCATTTGTCAGTAAGTAGCCGGTGTTTAAAGTACCGAAAAGATTAATCTAAAAACGGTTTTGTTCAGGCACAATGTCAGCAATATGCCTAGGCACGGTTTTTTCATGGACTTCGTCAGCAATTCCAATTTTACAAAAAGAAATGGAAATGACATCTTCACAAGGAGCTTGGGTGGGGTCCTTGGTAACCTTAGGGGCGTTCGCAGGGGCCATTCCTGCGGGCCGATTGTGTCACCTTTTAGGCAGGAAAACCACCCTGCAGGTGCTGATAATTCCACTTTTTATATCATGGATCATAATCGCCTTTTTTTAGTAAGTGTTGGATTTATGGCAGTGTTTGTTAGTAGTGTTACTTGTGTTTTAGTCACAATTTATATCTGCTGTATTTCGCCAGATTCCTGGCAGGAATCGTCTCGGGAGGAGTCAGTGTCGCCGCCCCAATGTACGTTTCAGAACTAGCTCATATATCGATTAGAGGAACATTAGGAACGTTTTTCCAAGTACAGATAACCATTGGAATACTTATCGAGTATTTGTTAGGTAAGACAATTACCTACAGAGGGCGATTTAAAGCCTGTTGCCAATAATTATTTAACTAACGAGCGCGGAAATTGATACTTTACCGCACGCATTGACACAGTGCAGCAAATACACTTTCACACGTTTTGGGTGCAATATTTTCCATAATTAACTTTATTGACTTGTCTAAATTTAACGCTTTGAAGTACTTTTTTAGGAAAAAAATGTATCCACAAAGATTTTATGTGTTAAAGCAAAAGTAGCAGTTGTGCTCCAAAAATCAGCATATTTGGATATACAGAACAACAAATTTACATTTTTTTTGTTTGGGGGAGCAAATCTGCATTTTCACTCCTAGTTCTTCATGATATATTCACACACATGTCTGTCTGGAAAAGATATCTTGACTTTGTCCAAAATTCGGCCCAAACGAATACAACAGAGAAACTGTAAAAGACCTGGGTTTTTATTTTTACGTGCCACACATACTTACGAGATGGAACATGTCAGGATAGAGAGGAACTGTATTATTTTTTGAGGAGTTCTAGTTATATTACTGTGAGGAATATCAATTCAAACAGGATTGGAAGGTTTCAGGTCATGAAAGGCGAATGTGGCTAAATTTTCTTCATGCTCGTGATTTTTGTGTGGTATAAGAGATTTCTAAGAAGAACTTCAGAAAAGCGATAATATTGCTTTATAACTTTATTCTCTATTATTAATTTTAACTTAATATTAAACACTTGATATAATAACCATCACGGTCCATTAAAGCCAGTGGCTCATTACGCTTTTCTCAAACTGAGTAATTTCTTAAAACGATTTGTATTATTAATATGTATATATTTTTGCCAGAGTACATGAGATATACATACTCTTCTTCAATTTTCATTTTTTTAATTTCAGGTGACATCGTTCCAGACATCAGAACATTGTCCCTTGTGTCGTCAGTACTACCTATCGTCTTTCTCTTAGCGTTTGCTTTTATTCCAGAATCGCCAGTTTATTTATGCCAGGAATCCAGATTTGAAGAAGCCTATAAAAGCCTCACTTGGTTTAGAGGTAGGCATCTCAATTTAGGCTCAAAATGTTTGGAAAGTGTTATTGATCCATTTGGTGACAGCATAGAGCGCTTATAAAAAGTATTGCAACACGTTTATAACTTTCAACAACCTGATACAAAAAAATGCTAAAAATACATATATTTTTATTTTCAAAAAGACGTTTAATGCATAGTTTTTGTTGTTCACATTTTTGACCTCTATGCAGCTTCCCCTACTAATTTTTTATTCTTAATTGGAGAGGCCCCTATTATAGTATATCAAGTGAAAGGCAATTCAATAAGGGATACAACGGTATATTGAGAACTAAAAGTGTATCTACAGTTTCCTTAAAAAAATAGGATAAGGCCCATGTCCTAAAAAGATTTAAAATTTTACTTCCTAGGTGGACAATCCATTCTTATTATACTTTGAAAGAGACTGAAAAAATGAAAATGAGACGTGAAAATTCCAAATCGTCTTCAAAGTGAACAATGTTTTAGGTACTATCAAAGTGACTCCAACAAAAAATGGAGGGGCATAAGATCTGGAGACCGTGATTGACTATTCCATTGCGACTCTTCTACCGATCCATCTCTTGGGCAAAATCTCATTGAGATATTCTCTCAGAGCGATAGTATAATATGGTGATATACCATTTTGTTGGAATCAAATATTATTGGCTATTTGTTCCTTGTTTTCTCCAAGAAATATTGTGGCGATTGATGGAACTATTTCATTTTGTAATAAGTGCAAGTATGATACGTTTTTTAACTTCCGCTCTATAAACAATGGACGAATGAAGTGGTGCCCGATTATATCCATCCATACAGTGCGTTTTTACGGATATTATGTATGCAGAGTCTGCATCCATTGAGGATTGTCTGTAGACCAAAAATTATGTTGATGAATAGATCCATTTAAGCGAAACGTCGCTTCATCCAAAACTAAAATTCTAGAACACAATCTATTATCCTGAATCCCTTTTTCTTGCATCAATTCACAAAATTCCATCCTGCGATCAAAATCTTTAGGCGTCAACTCTTGAGTAAGGAAAAGTTTGTAAGGATGAAATTTTTCTCGTTTCAAAAGATTGCTTACTGATTTTACAGAAACATCAAATTTATCGGCAAGTGTGATGGTAGACTGTATGGGGTTTTCATCGATAGATAAAAGACTCGCTAGTGCTTTATCGCGACAAGTTGCTGTTCGAGGTTTTTCACATTTTGGAGTAGTTTTCACACTTCCAGTTTGGTGAAATTTTTTATTATTCCAACAAACTACATCTCTATTATAACAATAAGTGGATCGTGATATCTCTCATTAAATATAAGGGGCACCTCTTCGTACGTTCTTTTGCGATCTCTACAACCCTGAAAAGTTATAATTTCATTCCTTTGCTTCTAAGATGAACGGTCTTTTTTTTGATACTCTAACTGTGCTAAATGTTTAACAATTAAATTCAACTACTGATTAATTATATTAGAACCAAAATATTTTGTATTTAAAAATTTATTTACATTGAAGACCATTTGAAATTTCTACATCTTATTGTCATTTTTTCACTTTCTTTCAAAATAAAATACAAATGGATTGTGCATCTAGACAGCAAAGGTTAAAACTTCGAATTTTTTCAAGATGTCAAATTTGTCTTATTTTCTTAAGAAAACTGTAAATTCAATTTCAGTTTTGAGTATACCAGTGAATTTCGTATCAAATTACCTTTCATTTGATATATTACAATTTGCACCGTTTCATTTGAAAATAAAAGTTAGTAGCAACTTAGCTGAATAGGGGTGATAAATTTAAACATCGAAAAAATACATTGAATATATTTTTTCAAATAAAGTTTTACTCGTTAAACATTTCTTTTAATATTGGGTGCATGAAATTTATAAATGTGTTGCAATACTTTTTACAAGCGCTGTATATTTAAACGGAACCTTATTTTGCAACTTCACAGGAATTTACTTCTTTTATTTCTTAAAACCGTTAAATTTTACTAACAATTGTATCCTCGTTTAAAATAAACTTGAGCGAATTAATTGTGGAGTACAGGAAATGTGATCTTAGGTCACTATAAGGAAGTGGCCCAACCAGAGCCAATGGTAAGCGCTGACCCGTCTGCATCAATTGCCACTTTATAACTTCCGCGTTTTCTAGCACTATTCTTAAATTATTTTCATCGTAAAAGTGTTTTTAAAGCTCACAATCGCACACCAAAATACTTTAATGAAATATTACCTTCATTTCCTTTCATAAATCATACCAAGTGTAATAAGGTAAAGATGGCATACACCACGAAGTCAAGTGAGGAATTGGAAATAATTCCGCCGCATCTCGCCAGATTGATCATCAAGGTTTGCCAATTTATAGCTCTCAATTTTTCCCTCTTTTCGAACAGTTTACCGAGTCTGGATTCAACTTTCTAAATAAGCGTGAAGATTAGTTCATAAACTAAATTTACTGGCACGTTAGACAGGAAAAACATCATATAACTTGGCAACCAAAAAAATGTTGAAATATTCGCTACTTTTATTCAAATCCAGAATATCGTTGGGAAAGCTTTCAAACATCAGGCACACAATGAACTTTTAATAATGGAGAGAATGGAGCTTTCGCCATCAAAGCGTGGTGGAAAGTTGCGCTTAAGAATACGTTACCAACACGTACTTTAGTTATTTCTTTAGGCATTTGCCCCAGATTTTTTCTGTTTGTCTATTCAGGGGTGGATTTATAAATTTTCAGGCCACGACTACAATATCGAGGATGAGCTGGTGAATATTACGGAAGAGCTCAAAGAGGGGGAGAAGAACAAGACAAGTCTTTCAGATCTGTTGAACTGCAAAGCCACGTTCAAAGGGCTGATTATTGCTTTTGGACTCATGACTTTTCAGCAACTGTCTGGAGTGAATGCAGTGCTTTTCTACAGCAATAACATATTTCAACAGGGAGGCATATTCGAGCCAGGAACCTGCAGTGTTTTGATAGGAATAGCTCAGGTAATTTGAACAATATTATTCTCTGTATTGTGATCAATCAAATAACTTTCCAAAGGTTATGTACATTCCCCTGTGATTCACCAAAGAGATTTTGTGGAGTCAATAACTGCCGTATATATCCCACAGGAATTGATCCATACAATGCGACACGTATGTCGTTGAAATACTGACAGGATGAAAATTAGCTTAGGGATTTCATATCGCTAATTTTACCCCTAGATATCGCATTAAACTGACGAATGTCTTCTTCTTTAGACAATGAATAAAACTCAACGATGATAAACTTTCATGGGTGCATTCGTACCATTTTATGTGGGGCAATATTTCAAGAGATTCGCATCATTTTAATGAGAAAAAAGGGCCGTTTCGAGCAGAGACCGCATTTTGCGAATTCAAATATGTTCCTACTGTTCGCGACGTTTATTTGAAAATCAGAGAAATTTACAGCTCGAAATTTGGCAAGGTTTCTTGTTTGTTTGTTTGTTCCATGCATTATTCATTTCCAAAACTGTATGCCTAATAAACAGCTTGGGGTAAGTACACAAGGTTCGAAGAGTCATAGGTCTTGTCGAAACCGGTCGTAGCACAGTGCTGTTTATAAGCTCTGGTTGCTAGTTTGTAGTTAAACAACGTTCAGAAAGGTTTTATAGGTAAAGCTTACACTGAAGGCATATGACATCTTGGGTTGCATGCAGAAATGAGATATGGGTATATACTAAATTAAACCTCCGAAACAGTAGATGAAAAGAATGTAAAAAGTACGCTATGAGACTACTTTAAACACAAAAATTTTGCTTTCAGCACCTCACATTAGTACGTACTGGCAATAAGTAGGTACAGGAATATCTATACCAGAAAGATATTTCAAGTGAGTAGGATCCAAAAATTCAAAAATATCCAAACTATGATCGTTTATTTGCATTAAATCATCCTGTACAGTATGGAGGAGAAAATTTAAAAAAAAGCCAGATACGGGAAGGGTCCTCTTATTACGAATTAGTTTAATCTCACTTGAAACTCGAATACAGTTTCAAGCGCTTGTGAAATCGGCCTCTTCAAAACATTATATGCAAACATAAAATAATCCTGTATATAGAACCATAATTTAATACTATTTACAATATTTCTGATATAAATAATCTCTAAAACTCTTGTTTTTTCAGGTTATAGCCACCCTCTGCTCGGCAGTTCTAATAGACCGTGCAGGCCGCAAAATCCTCCTCATCCTTTCAGATTCCATAATGTGCCTTAACCTCGCAATCCTCGGTACCTATTTCTACCTCAGCGATCACATGGGCATCACCTCTTACACATTCATACCATTATTCAGTGTAACCTCTTACATTATCTTCTTCTCTGTGGGTTTCGGCCCAATTCCATGGATGATAATGAGCGAAATCTTCCATCCAAAGGTGAAAGGTACTGCCAGTTCCATTTCAGCGTCTCTAAACTGGCTCCTAGCTTTCGTGGTGACCAATCAGTTTTCCAATTTAACAAATTACTTAGGAATTGGATTGGGATTCATAGTTTTTAGTATCATCTGTGGATGTGGGACTTTGTTTGTGGTATTATTAGTGCCTGAGACAAAGGGCAAGACCATTGAGGAGGTTACAGACATTTTAAGAGGAGAGCCCCAAAGAGCGTTAAGTAAGAGTTGTGGGAAGGGTGACAAAACCACTACGACCGTATAACATTTAATTGATAGATTTACAAATTTTGACTGTGATTTTTTTTTTAATTTGTTAAAGTAGCTCTATTGGTTCACAGTATATGCAATATATGTTCGTGTATTACTTCAATACGCTGTTTTAATGAGTAGTAATTGAGGCATTCAGGAGTGGAACGGTATATAAAGGGGGCCTGATTCACTATTCATTTAAACGAAATAGTGTTTCATTGTAATCTGATAATGGAACACGAAAGGGAAAAAATCGGTTTCATGTAAATCGAGTATTTAATCTGAAATAATTCCCCTGAAATTGAAGTTAACTTTCTGGGGGTTTAGCTTTGAAATCTAAATTATAGGAACATTTTTTTCATTAATTTATCTATTTGTTCAGCTGCCTTCCGATATTAACAAAGGACACTCTCTGGTTCACATCGCCAATTAAACACATGAGTTTCCCGTTATTTTCTTGAACTGAATGCCTTTTGCTTTTTCTTCAGTTCATTTCATCCTCAATACGTAAAAATCTTCGAGCCAGCATTATTTTATAATTTTTCGACGGGAGAATAAAAGAAGCGAAATCTTCCGTCAAAATGCAAAAATCAATAAAAGTGGAAACTAGAAAAATACATTTTCAATATTTTTTTCAAATATGACTAAAGATGATTTTCAGGTGTATAAGATGTCTTTAGCGATATTTTCAGACTGTTCTTGTTATTTCTATTTTCCACTTTTCATGGTGGGCATTCACAAACCACATCCATAAGTTATTAAGTGAAATTTTTTAAGAGCTTTAAGATTATAACCAATGTCGATCAATAATTTTGTAACTAATTGCGATAAAAAGTTAGAACTAAACTTTACTTTATTTGCACCTTTTGATAAGCCGTCTAGTTATTTTCACTTCTTTTACGTACGATAAAACCAAAAATTTTCGGAATACATCCAGAGATAAAATTGCATTTTATTTCCGGGGAGCAAACGTCCCCTATTTTACATCATATATCCTTGCAGCTCGCTGTTTTGTTCCCAGATGAAATGCAATGACAGATGAAGTCACAGATGCAAATAAACCCACTTACACCGAATTAAAAACGAGCTTTTGTATCCTTTTAATCAAGGGCCGCTGCAGGATGCAGGTTAATTACATAGGTGATGATGTTTCCATTATTACAAACCAGATATGTTGCTACGTTTTAACTATGTCAGCATGAACATTGTAGGGAAAATCACAACTTTTACACACCTCGCCTTTGAATTGTCCTCTATTCGATATTTTTTGTTTTACGTTTTCTCAAAACTTCTTGCATCTTACGTCAGAATAATGAAAATTCCTGTTTTGATTTCATGTTCCGCTCTGCAATCAAGCCAAGCAAAATGCAGTAATATATTCATGATGCCTTTATTATTCTAGCAAATACATCATACACAGGTAGGTACATAATTATATTTCCTGCAATAGCAGGACGCAAGTTGAATATTTATCTGACACTTAATAAATAAAATATACAAAAAAGTAACGTAATTTAAATTTCGGAAAATATTTTTATAACCTCGAGTAGTCGAAAAAGTCAACACTGATGCTTTCTTTTTAAAAGTCACATATATTAAAACAGTAACTATAGTATCACCTTCTTCACAATAACAGAGATATAACAATAATATAATATTTACATACAATTAACTGTTTATGTACAAACTTTGCTCTCTAGTTTTTGGCTACGACACAGCCCCATTTTTGCGCAATAAAGCAACATTACTAAACCTACTGATTACGTTTAGAAAAAAAACGGAACAATGCTTTAAAAGGCGTCAGTACCTAATGAGAAACATCGTTGAGTACCAAAGGAAACCATACTAAATAGACCTATATTAGTAATAATACCCTGATAATTTAGAAATACATACTTATAAGACTGTAATACAATATTAATATTGACTGTGCGTTGTTGAAGACGTTACAGTTGGGTCTAAAGCTAGAACGGTATACATAAATAATTGTATGTACACTTTGTTATTAGCTAGTATTTCAATATTAAGTCGTTTAATCTTTCCCTCTCCAAAACGAGTAATGGAATCATAATAATAAGTATATAATACAGTCAAGTGTTGTTCAAAAGCACTCAAAAATACGGCTCAATCAACCTGAAAGCTGCATTTTCAGACGTATTCCCATTATAGAGCTATGCGAGAAATGAAAACCTTATGAGACAGCCCTTTTTCCTGAAACGAATGTTTTACGTTGGTGGCAGGTTCTGCGAAGAAATGATGCCTGCTCCCTTCAATCGAATTGTCTGACACAATTTGTGCATTCTGCGCCCGCCCTTAAGGGCTTTATGCAGCTAACAAATATAGGAAATAAAACCTAGTAAAAATAAAAGCTTCCTTAAAACGTTTAGACTTCAAAGAAATGAATCCAGAAGAATGTTTTTAACTCAGAAGGTTGGAATAATTCGGAAAAAAAACATGCCTTCGGTGCTCCTTAGGCAGTGAAATAAGATCATTGTCGAGCTGTGATAGGAAATAATATAGAAATTAACAATTTATTTCTTTTTCTCATTTATTTTTCGATGTAGAATACTTGATTAAAATAAATACGTGTTTGGATGTTCATATTTTATTTTTCTATAGGAAATCAGTACCTAGGTAGAGTTCTTACGCTTTTATACATGAATGCAAAAATTCCCAGTTAAATTCTAAAGTGTTATGTATTTTATTTAAAAATATACCACCTATTAGTAGGCGTTTGAAAAATTCACCAACAATAAAAATTAACTCGCTCCAAAAAAATTGAAGAATTTTTGGAAACCAAATCGCATTTTTTCGCACGCACACGTGTGTGGGAAACGGTTCTTGTCACACGCTAATTACAAAATTATTAGTTTCACTAATGTACTTCATGTGTAAAGACAAACTATCACAAGTTATTTTGGCAAATTTGCACAAGGTATTACAATATACAGGAGAAAAGTGTCTCGACTTTAAAAAGCAATTCCCGCATTCTCAACAACTTAAATTCGATATTCTTAGATTCACAATGGCTAAATCTCGACGATTTGATTTGAAACAGTTGAAGGGTGCTCTACGGAGAGTGTCCCTTTGTAACCTTTGTAGCAAGAAAAGAAATACGTCCCTGAGAGACATTTCTGTAAGTTTCAAGCAGTTTCCAGGCCAATTGATTGATCGTGAAGATATTATCCTATATACTTTATTTGATTGAATTTCACTTTTGAATTGTAGCTTAAACTATAATATGTTACAATATAATACGTATACATGGCAAGAAGATAACATCAAGCCTATTTCTTCACGAGATCATAATCTCCGTACATTTTTAACTCATAACCCTTCAAGCTCCACAGGTACTTAGGGCTAAATCACAATAATTTCTATATTACAATAAGATCAGTAGCCAATCTGAATCCTTACAACTCAGTGCTGTATCCCACAGCTCCGCCCTTGAGGTTCTCCATTTGTCACCCCATGACCACGCTCATGGCTAATTTAAAGACTCCCCCCGTGTCTACATCAAACGGGTTACGTCACCTGGAATCGGACTGGTCCCTACCTACATCGCTCTCCTCTCCCAAGGAGTTTGCGTGACCTTGAACATTGTAACTTGGAGATCTGTTTTGACGACCCTGGAGCAAGAAAATGGTGAAAAGATGTAGAAAATGAGAAGCTAATCGGAACTACCCTAAAAAAAAATCAATAAAATCATACACGTGCTATTTTTTAGCCTGTAAATACAGAGGGGAACGTGGGAACCCGGCCGACAATATCTATATAGTCTTTGAATTAGACACTAATTATGTGGTGAAGTTTGTTATTACTGAAGAGAAAAATGTTCCGGTTAATAAAAACTGACCGTGTTCTTTTAATTCCACTCTAAAGTTTCATTTTCATCACATCATTACTAATTGGGGAGTAAAAGCTTAGATGAAAAAACGTGACGACTTGCGGCGCAGTCATTTCGATTTTGTTTGTGAAAACGTGATAATACATTTGCAGTTAAATAAAATTAAAAAGTTAGAGCTTTCAAAAATAATGCAGCTTATTATTAATTAAACACTCGAAAGAGACCAAAATACAGACCTGCAATTGTGACCCGTCCGAGCCCCGCCGGGAATTATGAGATCCTTTGTCAGTGCAAAAGCACCTACATATAATCCTCTTGAAGGCGAATCTGAAGTCTTTGGAGAACAGGGCGTATATAAGAGGATTAATGGCACTGTTGCAATATCCCAGCCAGAAGAGGATCGAAAACATTAGGGGATTAATGCAGTCCTTGCAAAAGGCACGCACCAAATACATCGTGAAGAAAGGCAACCAACAGCATATGAACCCTCCCACGATTATACCAAGGGTTTTGGCAGCCTTGGTTTCCATCCTGAAGCGCTTCACCTGATGGGAATATAAGTTGGAGTTTAAAACAGAGTCTATAACGAAAAATTCACAACTACATTCTTCGACCGATAAGCTGCTTCTTTTTAAGTTACTAAAGCAACCCTTAAAACTTCCGCTAACTTTAATCATTTGGGTTAATTTAATTTTATTTTAAATTATTGACATTTTTTTGTTATCTATATATAAATCGTATTTTCAATGTCATTAAAAATTTTTAACCAGCATTGAAAGTTTTTGTTTGATGTTAAAACTTTAAAACTAGCAAATCTTATATTCACTTTATTCTTACCTCTTTGTACTTCTGAAAGGTCTCGTTATGATACTGGTTAGCAATCATAGACTGCTTGATTATGAAAGGTGCGTTATATACGTATATATATATATACAGGGTGTTTCCTAACTACGTGTAAAAAATTTAAAGTCGTAATTCTCGACTGATTTTGAGTCAAAAATGTCTAATATATCCGCAAATGCCTTGTTTCCAAGATACAGGGTGTTGAAATGTGACAAGAAAAAGAGATTTTATTTCCAAAATGACTCAATTTGAGTGTTTAAATTTTAGAAAAGACAATTTTTTGGGAGAATGCTTTAATGGTTAATTATAAGAATTGCTGAAAATGACCACCATTACTTCATAAGAGATCCTGTATCACAAAGACGTTGAAAGAGGTTTTTAAAGGTTTGGTGGTTGGGAGCTTGGTGGTTTGGAAACCTTTCCATGTAAATGCGCCTCGCTGCCAAACACTTACCATCAGCAAGGCCGTAAACAAAAACCATATTGGCCATTTCTTGATTAGTGTAATTAGGCATTTGAAAAATTTTCAAAACTGAGGTATAATCTAATTTTTGGGACACAGAACTAAATTCTTTCACTTTAGAGAGTAAAACACCAAAATAACATTGACTATCTTGTTTATAGTAGTGGAAGTAGCAAAAAAAACTAACAATAAACAAGTTAGTAAATATCACCAAACCTTTAGAAACCTTTAAAACATTTTTCAACGTCTTTCAGTCATCACCCTGTATCTTGGAAACAAGGCATTTGCGGACATATCTTTATTAGACATTTTTGACTCAAAATCAGTCGAGGATTCGCCTTTAAATTTTTTACACGTAGTTAGGAAACACCCTGTATATGTCGGATCATCAATAGGAAGGTTTTCCATGAAGATATAAAGTATTTAGTTCACTTTTAATAGCAAGAATAGAAAAAGGGCAAAACCAACGAATTTGCTATCACACGAGCGCTTCTCGTTACTTCCCAATCTAATCTGCCTGTCCCTTTTTAGTTTCTGGTTTTCCAGATCTCGCGAGTCCTTCAAATCCGAAGGATAAGGTACCTGCTAGTCCCTGTTTCCAACGAAGGCTCGCACACATGGCCTCTCGATTTCGCCCTTGGTGGTAGCGACCTCGTTCGACAGAGCTTTTCCTTAAGGTGGCCCTGTCAGCCTGCCCTTCGTCATATTATCAGCTCGTAATGTTACACTTTATCACTAAAGGACTAATAAATCTCCGACATATATATACATATATACATTTTTTTTTAGGAAAAATGCCTTTTTTAAATTATATATACGTTATGCATATATACAATAGAATATTTTTCGTTTGCTGATCTTGATGGTTTTAACTGACTGTTTAATAAAGAAAGGAAAAATAATTGACAATCTTAATGTTTCCTCTCGTCAATAATAAGTATTTTGGCTCCAGATTACCGAGTATGGTAATATTCATTTATCCTCCAGCTTTTCAATGATTAAAAATTTCAAAAAATGTTTCATATAAAACCCGTTTAAAATGCATCGATGTACATTTTTTTTAAATATGTTCCTGAAAAAAAAATCGTAGAGTTGGGGTCGTAACGTCAAACGTCGCTTTCCATATGTTTTTAGGATTTATTTTAACTTACGTTTTATTATTATGTGATATAGTGAAAAAATTACTTTGCTAAGTCCACCTTTTTCATAAAAAGTTAAACTGAGTTTGGATTCGATTGTGGATTTTTCATTGTATTGAGAACAAAAGAAGGAAACTGCATATTGCTCAGAGTTAGTTTTGAAAATTCCAGGCTTGATCATATGGCAAAGTTTATTTATTAATCTTGAATGAATGTGATAATTATTTTCCTGGAATGTTAGGTTAAATATCATTTTAAAGTTATATAAGTAAGCCGAGTAGGCCTTCGAGTCGTATTTAACTTACAAGAATTAAGTGGGTATTTTCTTTAAATTATATTTCCTTAGTTTGAGAGGATGTCTCTTATTCCCATATATTTAACAACCACTAAAATTTAGTCTCAAAAGGTACGATCTATAATGATAAATCTTACGCAAAGGAAACTAATTTTCTCGCAAGCCCCTGTTAAATACGTATTGAAATACATTCAAAATACAGGTTTTCACGTTTTCCATGAGGGCTTCTTCTAGAGGAAAGACATATTATTTATGAAAGCTAAATCTGAATTTATTCCAGTTTTAGGCTCTCTTCGTATAAATTTATAGAGCTGTAATAAATTTAGCACAGCAAATGCAAATGGATAAATAGAGTAATCTCTTATGTATGGTTTGACTGGAAGAATTTAGCATGTTCGGGATAAACCAACAATGTATTATCGATCGTTGTACCCCCGGGATTTGATAGGCGATGGTCCCTTAGATTTTTATGGAAAACTGTTTTTAGAATTGTTGAAAAATTTGGGCACTGGATAATGAAACTAAGTTATCTATTTAAATATTATCTCAAGTAACTCGGCTTTGCCGGTTAGATCTAAAAGTGACCGTAACGTACATTTTTAAAATATTATACCCTATTTATGTTTACATTTTCGGATACGACAGTTTGTGGAATTCTTTAATATAAAACAATACACGAATTACAATTGTTTTTTTTTGCGGATATCGAGCTTGATGAAATTCTTGCAATGTTAAATATTTTTCAAAATGATTTTTTTTTCATTTCGCACATTTTTCCAAAATTTCATTCATACATTTTGCTTAACCTGATCTACCTACAGTGTCGTTTTGAATATTTACGAATTCGATCAAACATAAACTGCGCTGTTTAGTTTTCGCTTAATTCTCCTGTTCTCCTCATAAACATCTACTTGTTTGGCTATGCATGCTTGGCAAGCAACTGCTTAGTTATGGGTTCTAATTATTTGCATTCCAATCAAGAAAAATTAATTGAAACTCGAAAACATCTACCCACGCCTTCTTCTTACATACGACATTAATCCACTAAATGAATTCCATCAACAGCACAAAAAATTGCATACAGATAATGTAAGAAAAATACGTGAAAATCAACTAATAATACATTGCTGCTGAGATACGTCTTCAAACAAATCATTATTCCATAATGTTGCGCGTTTACATCGCTTTCATTGGCGCATTAACTTTCATTAGTGTTTTCAACAAACATGCTAAATTCAGTGCTTAGATTAAAGTACCTACACATTCAGGAATAAGGAAAATTTCAAATATAACAGAAATAACAACTGCGTTTTCTTTATTCACACAACAAGATGAACATGTGAGTTTCTCAGGTTCCAAGGTTTTCACGCAGCCAAAAACTAGTTCTTGCGGTTCTTCTTGTGTTTTCGTTTGGAGATTATTCGATAATGATGTTTTTGTTTACAAAAAGACTTAGACACATTAAGAATGCTCTTAGCAATTGATATTTCTTCGCCATTTCGTAACAAACAAAGATGCATTATTTCTTAGTATTTCGAACGTTTAGTTAAAAATATTGTTGCTATTAAATATTACTGTGAAAATTTATGAAATGTTAACGCTGTGTACCTCGGGAACGTACTTTTGGTGACAGACATTATATGAAGGTTACTGCACACATCAGCTTATTAAATTCACTTGATGTTACAGGAAATACCTTGCATATCCCTAAAAGTAGAAAACCAAGTAGTATATTCGGTACTGCGCAAGCGATACGAGGAGTCGGAGACGCTTGCCGCTCCATGCGCTCTACGTATAACGCAAGTTTCGACAATTTCGAGACAAAACCAAGCATGCTCACTGATAAAGTTGTGTTAATAAAATTAAAGTTTTCAATTAGGGCCGAAATTGGTGTTATGTGGGCTATTTCGTTTAAAAATATTTTTTAAACGATTTGGTCACAGATGCGAAATCATCGATTATGACATATAAAAACTTACCAGAACTAAAAATGATGTTCGCAGATAAAAATTTAAATCTAAAGCTGATATTAGTATTTTACCTGTGCTTTAATATTCCTCTTCCCCATACGCCTATTGGTTAACTTGGACTTTCCACTCCCCAGACCTATATCATCATGCGCGCTAGGGCTGGGACTAGGAGCCCTTTCTCGGCCACTGTCCACGCTACTGGATCGCCTTTTGTTGGGAGATTTTCCCGAGTTGCAGCGATTCACTTTTAGGTGGTTGTTGCCGTCATTATTGTGTAGGTATCGGTTGCATACCATGGTGGTAGAAGAATCTTTGCCGTTGGCGGTGTAATGGACCACGTAGGAGGGATGGCCCGATGGTGAAGTAGGTGTTACCTGAAACAAATAATGAGGGTCATGTTGTAATAGGGATATTGTTAATGTTGCCAAAAATTAGGAAAATGTTAGGCATTATCTTTAAAAAAATTTAATGAAATAAGCCGAAATTGTTGAGCAAGAAATAGTTCATATTAGATGCTTGTAAATGCCTCGATAAAATGTTTTGTGCATAAGATCAAGGACCGAGAAAAAATTTAATAAAAATATCTTCTGAACCCTCTTTAGCTTAAAAGGCAAACAGGGCAATACCTCTTCACCCTTCCCCCTTCTCCTTACCATTCAATTTTTTTCTCTTTTTTCTCTTTTGTTCGCATTTTACATATGATTATTTAGGCACAGATGTTGTCTCTAGAAATATATTCTAAATATACGTAGCCCTATGAAAATCGACAACACAAGAAGAGCAATCGTCAAAAAAAATTTTCCCGGAAAAAAAACAAAACTTGAGAAGTGTTATTCCTTCTAACTTTCACCTTATTGTGGAACTGATCTCCCACACATTTTCGAGTTTTAGTAAAGTAAAGCGTAATTTTAATAGAAAAAATAAAGTTATTCGATAGTTGCTTTTACGAGGCGCTTTTCTTTCTAGCACGTTCTTAGAAACTGTTAGGAACACAGAAGACGTGGCTCTAAAGCCCAGAATTCCCATCAGCTGCATCTGCCTCAATGGTGCAGTTTCCATGAAATCGCTATGAAAGTTTTAAAATTGCCTCTTTTATTGATGTTGTTCGTATAATTCTTGAATTTATGACACACACTGTGAGTAATACTTACTGCTAATAGTTGAGGACTAGACGTGGCCGACGACAAATTTTCATTGGAGGGATAGCTGACGCTTATTTTAACCCTCTCGTGTTTCCTGTCGTGACTTCTTCTCGGACTAGGGGATGCACTGCTGGTAGTAGTGGCCGTGTAGCTGCTTCCATTAGGAGAAGCATATGGCGCTTTAGTGGAGCTGCCACGTCCTCGATGAATTCTTAATGTAAGCCGCTGCTGCTCGAAGCGATTCCCGGGGGAACCTGGAATTTAAAATTATGCCCACTTGTAGTCTTCTTGCCTAATGCACCCAATTAACTTGAACGCGAAGCGTTGTCAAAGCATAATGGTCTGATTTAATTGTATCATAAAGGGCAAACTAAGTATCCGCGCCCTTGAGATGCAGTCTGGGAAACCAGTTTCTAGGGCTCTTTCATATTACAAATTCAAATGAGCGCGAGGTGTAAGTCCTGCATTCTGAGCGAAGCCAGAAACGCTACTTCAATGTATCGAAGAACATTTCTATAGACATTATTTCCCAGGAGTTTATTTAATCATTTATTGTGTTGGTAATGGCAAGTTAATGTCTCCTCTTGTATCTTTCGTAATCACGTGTCACGTTGCCCGAATATAATACAAACCCATCCGTGTTGTTAAGATTCTTATCACGCAGCATAGGTCAAAGATTTGTTTGCTTTGGTCCCTGTTTGCTGAAGATTGGGCTTCATAGAGCCCTATAATATAGAAAGGGGATTTATTATTAACAGACAGTATTCAAGACAACAAGGAACTCAAAGCTTAGAGCTTGATGAATATTTAAAGGAGTGGATCACAGAAATTTTGAGGAAATCGAACCAGAAACCGGACAAAATCAATTATTACAAGTAAATCAGAACACGATAAAATATTTATGCGATGGAAGTTTAAACATAGCGCTGTTATGGTATTACCAGCATCAGTGTACATTTTTATCTTATGAACGTGCATAATTTAAGGGAATGTTAGTTATGATCAACTAGATTTGAATGTCAACGATTTTTCTACCAAGAAGGAGCAACAAAAATATATTTGGAAACGCTTTGATAGAGTAGTTAAAGACAGTAAGGAAGCGGGGTCGTCTTGTTTGTCTTGTGGGGAAAGGGGGTACAAAATGGCTCAGTTGTGATAATTGCCTTTAAATGGTGGTTGGTACGGCGATACGAGCTAAAGTGCCTGCAGATCTTTTTTTTGAGAAATTCGATGAGAAATTTAAAGAAAAATCGGCTGACAATCCTAGCAAAGTCGATTTCAAGTAGGCCACCTAAAACGATATAATATTTAATTTATTATGGAAAGAGAATGGGCGAACGCACGCGAACTTTCTATTTTCGACAAAGCTAACTAATATAACGGCGTGTTTCGATATTATATCAGCTCGCCATGATGGTGGTTCGGTATTTTAGTAATGACCCCAATGGCCATGATATGGATATTAACATATTTTAGGGAATATTGCTCACGATGAGGGTAGCAATGAGCTCGTATTACACAGAACAAATTCGTAACAGATTTATCTGACAGTTAGCTTATCTTAACTATTTGGTATCGAAATATGTAATTGGAAGTTGATTAATAAATATTTCAATTTCCTGAAAAGTTATTTTCCCATTTAAAATCATCCGACGTGTACTGTTTGCGATACTCTGAACTAATAACGGGATGTAATCATTGCTGGTAGTTTTTGTTTCAAAAGGATTGTGTATTTTCATTTTAACTTTACAATTATTCACATTAACCATAAACTTTATAATCAAATTTTTATACAGGGTGTCTCTAAAAGGTCTGTACAAAATTGTACCACAGATTTCTGAGGTCAAAACATGACGCTTTAACCCAATTTACCTTAGTCCAGAAGTGGACGGTTTTCGAAATACAGGGCGTCAAAGTGAAAACAAAAAAAAGCAAAAAAATTAATTTCTTGGTTGGTAATGCTGCTATCTACACAAAATGTCGTATCGGGCGGTTTTTAGGGATAAGAAATCAGAATCCGTTTACATTTTCGATGCACAATGTAGAGGGCGCTGTCAGCGCTCGATGAACCCTATTTAAAAGGGCATAACTTTTTCATCACCCGGTATAAAATTTATTTATGACTAAACTTGTGTTTTCCTACATTTTTTAAGGTAAAAAGGTCTCTTGTTAAAAATCTCTACGAGGCTTCCTTCTTGAGATACTTGAAGCTTAAAATTCGCTGCATGTCTTGAACAATAATTTTAATGTACTACGTATCTATTCTTACAGTTGGATCGAAAAAAATCAAAACTTAAAAATAGTCTTCAATTCTTATCCTTTTATTTAAATCTTCATGTTTTTATTTGTGCATACCAATTTTTTGTTACTTATGCTACTTAAATGAAATTGGACCTACTCGTACCTATTATGAGTAGGATAGGTGTTGTGGATTATTAAAGGTGCTTCAAAGTTGTGTGTAAATTTTCAAATTTTGTGCAAGTTCAATTTTTAAAATGGCCGTAGTTTACACAAATGTAGAAATGACAGATATGTTATTAGTTTATGGATTTTGTCACGGAAATGGTCGCGAAAGTGTTAGGGTGTACAACGAAAGATTTCCAAATCGATGCATACCAAACCACCAAACATTTGGTGCCATCGAGAGGCGACTTCGCGAAACCGGCAGCTTTATTCCTGTAACTGTTAATTATGGACGGGAACGTAGGACAAGGGTTCCTGAAATTGAAGAAGAAATTTTAGACCGAGTCACTGAAAATCCAAAATTAAGTACCAGACGCTTAGGTTTAGAAATAGGAGTATCGAAAGATGTTGTTAATAGAACTTTAAAAGAACAACTGCTTTGTCCATACCATATCCAACAAGTACAAGACCTTTTGCCTCCGAATCTCAATCTACGACTGGTCTTCTGCCGATTTATCCATGAGCAGAGAGAATACAACATAAATTTTGTTACTAATATTTTATTTACGGATGAAGCTTGTTTTTCGAGAAGTGGAATTACTAATTTACACAATGAACATGTTTATGCTGATGAGAATCCGCATGCTACGAAAGTGGTACATTATCAACATGAATTTAAGATTAATCTGTGGGCAGGAATATTTGACAATTTTATTATTGGTCCTGTCATTTTGCCGCCCCGATTAAGTGGTGAAAGTTATTTGCAACATATTCAAATTACAATGCCAGAATTATTGGAAGATCTTCCTTTACAACTTCGCAAGATATGTGGTTTATGTACGACGGTGCTCCGCCATATTTTACTATAAATGTGCGCAACTATTTAAATCAACAGTACCCACAAAGATGGATAGATAGAGGAAATGATGCTCCGGTACCATGGCCACCGCGCTCACCGGATTTAACTCCGATGGATTATTTTTTATGGAGGACTCTAAAGTCCATGGTATACTTCACGGCCATATATAGTGAAGAGGAACTATGGGGACGAATTCAAAATGCAGTAAACATTTTAAAGAACGACGAAGAATTGATGAATAGAGTACATTTTAATTTCTTGCGTCGGATCAATCTTTGTATGCATGTTAATGGTGGTCATTTCGAACATCCACTAAAAGTATAATTTTTTCGTGTTTATGTTTGGTATCTATGCTTTCAAATAATTTGTAATCTATTTTTAAGTTTTGATTTTTTTCGATCCAACTGTAAGAATAGATATGTAGTACATTAAAATTATTGTTCAAGACATGCAGCGAATTTTAAGCTTCAAGTATCTCAAGAAGGAAGCCTCGTGAGATTTTTAACAAGAGACCTTTTTACCTTAAAAAATGTAGGAAAACACAAGTTTAGTCATAAATAAATTTTATACCGGGTGATGAAAAATTTATGCCCTTTTAAAGAGGGTTCATCGAGCGCTGACAACGCCCTCTACATTGTGCATCGAAAATGTAAACGGATTCTGATTTCTTATCCCTAAAAACCACCCGATACGACATTTTGTGTAGATAGCAGCATTACCAACCAAGAAATTAATTTTTTTGCTTTTTTTTGTTTTCACTTTGACTCTCTGTATTTCGAAAACCGTCCATTTTTGGACTAATGTAAATTGGGTTGAATCGTCATGTTTTGACCTCAGAAATCTGTGGTACAATTTTGTACAGACCTTTTAGAGACACCCTGTATAATGAAAATCTATTTTTGTAGCGGATTAGAAACTGACCAAAGAACAAACAAGATGCTTAGAGCTAGCTCTTTACCTTTGAGTGGGAAATTAATCACCCCCGGCCCTTCCTCCCCATGTATAATGTTTAGGAGCTATACAGAAGAGGGCGAACCAAATAGATAATAAGTAATCTTGTTCAGTCTTTTAAGCCCTACAGAATGGCCGAAGAAAATGAAGGGATATTTGTTCCGTCCAATTCACTTGACGTCTTGCCTTGTCCCTCACTTTGCAAACAAAGAGCCAACGCTATGTTTCTACAGAGTTAAGCAAAACATCTGGACCGATGCACTGTCCAACTCGGTGGTGTTTTATTTGTTGGCTCCATTTCGTTCTAGTAAATTAAAATGCTGCTACTGGATAAATTAAATCGGGATCTCCCAATTTAAGGCAGAACAAATTGGTTCAAGTTTTAGTTTCGGCATCAAGACTTTTAAACTTTTCCGCCAATCAAAACCATTAGCAGCTAAGGCAAAACAGCGCTCCGGTTTTCGGGCAATGGTGAAGTTGTTAGAACGGTTTCGCTTTGTGTTAGTGTGTTTGTTTAGGGTGCCCTAGTTTGTTTTTGACATGGGTCACTTGCAAGTAAGACACTGGACAATTTACCTTCTACAATAACATTTGAAAGTGACGAGACCTAAAAATTAGATCAGCGATAATTAAGAGGCTTTATGGCAGTTTGTTAGAGGTGAGAGTCCTACCTGCCTGGAGCATTTTCGCGCTCCATTGAACTTTGTGTAATAATTTAATTAGTAAATCTTCAATCAGTGGGGCGTTGCCATTCTTTCGAATCAAAAATTAAACTTCTAGAGATTAACTTGAGACGTTGATTCGATTAAACTTTCTCCCTCCAAGAATCCGGCACTCTTCCAACTTCAAATCAGTTAGGGTCGAAAAATCAATGCTCAGGTAACTTTGGCAGAAAATTAAAATGCAAGAACATGGCTACATAGCTTCTTGGTTTTATGGTCCAGAAAATGCTGCCTATTGGCCGCTAGGCAGCGCAGTCTAATGCAGCAGTACTTTTGATTGCGAAATTAATGTTGCGATTACGATCTTGTTCAATTGGCCAGTTCCGAATTTTTTTCATATATTTCCGTATTACCGAACTAAAATAGCTCCAGAGTTAGTTACTAAATCTGAAAAAGAGACTTTTCTATGGTCCCAAGGTTCACGTCATTCCGAATTTCGAGTTAAAAATGAAAATTTACTCCAAGAAATACGTTTTTTATATCAAATTTTACTCAGTACATCAAACAAAATGACAAGACAAGAAAACTCTCGTATTAAGAACGTTTGATGGTAAATATGTGAAAATTGCTAGTTACTTCTAAATTATTGAAAAAGGTTAGTTCAGGTTAACCAAAAAGGATAATTTCATTAAAAACCAAATTGGTGCATATAACTATAACTTCTTCGTTTTTATAGAAATTAGGTTTCATATAACGTTATGAGTAGTTCAACGTAATCCGACCGGGTTTGTCAAACTTCTAATGACTTTACCAGCAGGGTAATTTGCGTAGAAACTACGAAATTAGACCGGGGCATTTGGCAATTTGTTAATTTCCACGAAAATTACCTTATAGGTAAAGTTACCAGAAGTTCAAAATACCAAGCCTCAGAGCAGCATGTTTATACTTACCAGTTATTTTGAAACCCTGATTGATCGCCTGCGTAGTCCGGATTGCCGCCCTGTATATTCTCCAATAAAAAAACAACATGACAAACATGGGAATATAGAAGGACCCGAGGGCAGAGTAAACTACGTATCCAGACTCGTTAATCAGCTCGCATTTCCAGGGACAGTGTGGATTGTCTTCCAAAAGGGTTGCGTTCGATTCGTTATCGCCCGACTGAAACGAAAAGATTCTATTAACGCTGGAAATCTCTCTGGATGCTTCTCGCAGTTTATGGAGATGAAGAGTAATGAGTTTTCCTGGTTAGAAATCAAATGCAAGGAAGCTCAACAGAATGCTTCAATAAACTCCCAGTAAAGAGCAATAGCTTAGAAAACAAAGTTACAATTCAATTATTCATTCACTACTCTACAAAAGCTCTCGCAAAAGGCACATCTCCCCGAAAATCTCCTTTATGGGAGCTCCTGAAAGCACGTGTTTCACTAGTTCTATAGAGGCACTTAAAGTAAGTTTGCAGAGCTCTATTTCAATAAAGAGTTTAAGAATTCCTGGAATACCCAAACAACCCACACAGCTAACGTTCAGGAAGAATTATGGCACTAACTTTAAATTCTAAACTTGTCCATTTACTTCCATGAAGGAGTTTTCTATATGTGCTAATTTGAAAAATACTGCTTTAGAGCGTTTTAGTAGGAATTTCTACATCTGAAACGAAACGTTTCTTAAGTGCACAGTAAAAAGTGAATGCTTGAATGATATTCAATATTTTTATTTTTGATTTGAGTCTCTATACAAAAATTGTTCACCACAATGTTACCTACAACCTCCTTAAGTTTCGCACAACCTTTCTGGAGCGCCCTGTATATTAAAACACGTTATTGAGTATTCGAAGGGAAATAACATACATATATATGCCAAACGTGCATTTTCTCGAGTTAAGGATATCAATTTACAGTTTTGTCTGCGTATCTATTAACTATAAATGATGTTGAAATGAATCTTCGACTTGCAATAAGTAATTTTTCAGTAATTTGAGAAGTTTAAATTTGAATGTTGTGTAAATATTCCTATAGGGCATTCAAGGTAAGAAAATATTTAAAGGAAGCACTATTTCAATTAATTTTTTAATTCAAACGAATGTTCTATTACCTTCAATTGGTCCTATATTCTCAACCTATATACATCTACTCGATAGTAACAACACAACTTACTTAATTCAAAACAAGTATTCACTTCTTGTGTGTGGGCACTGAGCCTAATGGCCCTAAAATGTAAGAAGGGCTGATAAGTCAAGCATTAGGGTTAACTGCGGAAAGTGTTACGCCTGTTTCCTTATCGAAATTGGCTACGTTCTAATAGAAATATAAAGCTCTTGTTTATTGAGATATTCTGGATTTACTCAGAAGTACAACCTTTGGCATTTCACTGCTCTTGACTAGTAACGTACAGGATTGATTTTCTGCTAAAAAATTGCATTCACTTTCCTTGAATGAAAGTCGTAGGCTCGCAAATGCGAGGTGTATATCAAAAGCGAAAAAATAAAACGCGGAAATGGGGGCGTCTCTGTTCTCGAGGGAACAGAAAAAGGAATGGAAGAACTATTGTCTGGAATGTCGTAAATAATAATGATCCTGGATCCACGCAATCAAGGGTTGAAAAGGATGTACTCCTTTCAGATTTCGGAGTGATATAGCCATAGCTTTTACCAATTGTATATGATCTCAATTTATTAACTCCAAGCTTTCTTTCATGTGGAGGGCAAAAACTGTACAAAAGTATTAGGGCAATCCCAATGGTATAAAAGTGGCAGAAATTTTTTCCCTATTTTGCGGCTATCCTACACGGCAATCTATTTAAATGGAAAAGTCACATACAGCAGTCAGAATATTCTGTAAATTACCTGTCAGCATAAGCTGCATGTACAGGATGTCCCATTTAAAGCTGAGATTGAAAATTACTCAAAAAAGTTTCAATTAAGAAATTATCTGGTAAAGAGCGAGCCATATGAAGATAATGGTTTTTAGCCAAACCGTCATTTTAAGGTCTTTTCATGGGCAATTTTTTTTTCAAATGGCAACTCCGTATTTTTTTACAGATTCTCGTAGAACTTCAAAAAACGAATATCTTTTATTCGAGCAATTTTTTTATTAGACGTTTGGCTGCAAAGTTATCTTTGATTTTTGCCCAATATTTGAGATAGTCGAAATTATTGCTTTTTTTCTAAAAAGTTTTACAGAGCATATTCTGTTTAAAATTCATGACAATCCTTGTATCTAATCAAAAAAATTATTCCTATGGAAACAAATATTTTCTAAAATTTTCTGTTATGAGAGTCTACCTTATGACGAGGGCTACACGAAATCGAGATTATTTTTTCGACAATAAATCTGTTTTGTGTGAAATTATTCAAATTTTTTTTTTTATATCAAAATTCAATAATCGAAATGGATTGCTACACTTTGAATGAGAAATTATGAATGGTTCTTATTTATGGAGAGCCTGGAAGAAATGAGAACGTTGGAAACAAAAAACGCAATCGCTCCCGAAGTGCAACACATGAAGGCAATCAAACAGCAGTTTTTGAAATTGTTGCCTTTGATCCCCATATAAGTTGTTGTCAAATTACTGCTGACTCAGGAATCTCAAAGACAGGTGTCTAAAGAATTTTGAAGGTGAAATAGTACTATCCTTTACACATTTCATTACATCAGGAACTCCACGAAACTGATTTTGAAAACCGAGTCAATTTTTGTAATTGAACAAGGAAGCAATAAAATCAAAATGCAAATTTCTTCTCCAAAGTTTTGTTTTCGGATGACTCCACATTCACACACCTTGGTACAATGAATCGCCATAATCTGCATTTTTAGAGTGCTGTAAACCCACACTGACTTAGAGAAATTGAACATCAGAGGCCATGGTTGGTGAATGCATGGTGCGGTATTATTGGGGAATAGTTAATTGGGCCTTTCTTTATTGAAGGAAATTTCAATGGAGAAATATACCGCAATTTCTTGCGTAATAATTTTCCGGAATTGTTAGAAAACATTCCACTTGCGATTAGAGGGGTGATGCAGTATTAACATGACGGCTGTCCAGCACATTTTTCTAGAATGTCTCGTGAGGTTCTGGATGAGATGCACCCAAATAGATGGATTAGACGAAACGGTTCAGTGAACTGTCCTCCTAGGTCGCCTGATTTGATCACACCAGATTTTTTCCTCTGAATTTTTTTAAAGGAGAACGTTTATGCAGAAGTGCCAATAACTGCAGATGACATGAAAAGGGGAATTGAAAATATGTGTTAATTGATAAACTGGGAGATTTTGCGCAGAGTAAACAATTCTTTTCGAATAAAAGTTGAGAGGTGTTTGAAGCAGGAAGGACACTCTTTTGAACATTTGCCTCCATCAGTTTCACAAATTAGGATTTTAAATTAATTGGTCAAATAAAAAAACATATTATTTTTTCATAGAAATAATTTTTTTAATTAAATACAAAGATTGTTATAAATTTTAAACTGAATATGCATTGCAAAAGTTTTCTACAGAAATATGCAATAATTTCGATTATCTCAAAAATTAGACAAAAATCAAAGATAACTTCGCAGCAAAACGTCTAATAAAAAAAATGTTCAAATAAAAGTTGTTCATTTTATCAAGGTTTGCAAGGATCGATAAAAAACAGGAGGTTGCCTTTTGAAAAAAAGGTGCCCTTGAAATAACTTTTTGTCTAAAAGTCACTATTTTTATGACGTGTCCTCCTCTTTACCGGACAACTTTTATTTGAAACTTTTTTTCATACAACATACCGTTTTTGAGTAATCTTCAATCACAGCTTTAAATGGGTCGCTGCATTATCTCCTGGAAACTTGTTATTGTTCGATGACTACGTTTATTTTCAGATTTTCTAATTTCCTATTTGAAAATGTCTCCACCGTTACAACGTTACCTTTGAATCTTTCCATCCGACCAATGGCGGGAAGCAAATCACGAAACTAAGTATCCACAGTCCAGCCACCAGCATCTTGGCCCTAGATTTGGACATTATACTGGGATAAGTGATAGGACTGGTCACTGCCACGTATCTATCCAGTGAAATCGCACACAAATTCAGAATGGAAGCTGTACACATCCAGACGTCCACTGCTAGCCAAATTCTACACCAGATATTCCCGAAAGTCCAAACCTGGAACAAAGGAGAACTTTAAAGTATCTAGATATATTTTTGTCATTTTAAAAAATGTAATTTGTGATTGCCACTTTGCAGAATATTTGATAGTCGGTCTGTATTTTATTTGTCTTTTTAGCACCGAGGAAATGTTTAAATTACAGCGAAATGTCGACCTGACGAGAAATTCAATTTTTCCTTGTCCCTTAAACCGACGAAATCTGATTAAATATATATGAATCCAACTTGAATGATGGTAAAAACAACTAGTTTGGTAGTTCGTCAATCGACTGTAGGACTTGACTTGGCGAAACTGATCAATAATGTTTGATCAAGATAATCCAGGTTATTACACTTAAAACTAGTAGATGACAAGAAAGGGGGAAATTGAAGTCGAGAATAATGATTTAATGTGGGCTGTAAATATCCGTCACTGAGCCATAAACCAAGTAATTTTATTCCATATCTCCCTCTAAGATTGAAGTTTTTTAAACTGAACCAGTATGTCGAATGAATTTTAAATTCTCCCATCTCCCAATGCAATATTTTGTCAGGTAATAAAAACATAAGGGATTCGCCGAGCTAAAACTTCTATCTGTCTTCAGGGTTTTACGTTAGTTGGGACTTGCCTTAGTAGGCGATTTGTCATAGGAGATTTAGGGGATTTAGTGGCAGACGAAAGTTGTTTAACGATGGAATTTTCATGCAAATTGTTTGAGCTTGCAAGCCTGTGTAATCTCAGGATGTAATTAGATTTTTCGGTCTGAGTTCATTATCGAACTTTGATGATTTTTTACATTTTTAATGTTCCACGGCCATAAATCACGTTGCAGGGATTTGTTCTCTGAAGAATTCAAAGACGTGACAATAACCTCCGCCTGCTGCTGCTGTATTGTGTCATCAATTTAATTACCCGCTGAAGCGGAAACAAAAGAGGCGGCATTATCTTCGTTTCTCCTGCTTATAATTCAAAAAGGTTATTTATGACTTTCTTATAGAACGGTAAATATCGTTTTGTAGATACAGAAGAAGGTAAATTTATTGGATCTCCTTTTAATTTCCTATTCGGGGAGAAAAAATTTGGGGAAACTCCAAACATTTAGAGATTATTAAATTCTTCCTCTGCAGTTTTTGCTGGGACCGCATTGGCAAGAATAGATCAGATATCAATAATGCGAAATGGCCAAGGGAGTAATTCAAATCATTTACGGCTCATTTTCCTCGGGGGAACCTGGGAGCAAACTAACCAGGATCCTGCAGTTCGGATCATTACCCACTTTATTTTAACTGCAGAAAGTGTTTTGATCAAAGGCCACGCTCGTTGCGACAATTGTTATCTTTTGATTTTTGTCCTTTCAGTTCATATTTCTCACGAGTGTCGATCATTTGCCCTGGTGATTTAAGGGGTTCTTTGTAAACACACAAACCCTTAAATACTCCGTTAATAACATAAAATAACTTGAAAACGATCTTCTGGCAGTACATATCAGCTAACAGTCAATTTTGCAAAGACTGAGCCTAAAAGCAGGAGTTTTCCCGTCTCTTTTGTGTTACGTCTCTACCTTCATGTTTAAATACTTTATCAGCCTTTTTTTATCTGCTTTTTTTAATCAGGTTTTGGAAGTAAATTGAACCGCACTTCCATGAATTGCGTTTTTTGATATCTCATTTGTTAAAAAGCCATAATTAACGCTTATCTTCAAAATTTGCGTTCAGAGTATTGTTTCGGAATAATATGATACAGGGTGCGGCACGAGAACCAAGCGTTTTTAGAACGAGCACTACTCGACCGTTTACAATAGAAAGGTTGTGCTTCGAAAGACATTTCATTTTATGGCTCATAGCATTTTATTATTATCTCTCCGTTGCCACCATGGAGCCGTCATGAACGTTAAAACATCGAATATTCGTTTATGCTTGTTTTGTTAGGAGTGGTGACTCTGTGACCGCAATTCACCGTGAGTTTCGTCGCAGAGTCGATATTAATCGACATGATTCTGTTCCCACGCTTTGTTTGTTTTCTTTGCTTGTTATTATTTCCCAACCATCTAATTTTCAGATTTGGCGACATTTTGTAGCCTCCTCGGTTATCTGACCTATCCTTATGTAATTTCCTTTTAATGGGTTAAATGAAGACCCGTGTTTACGAGGCTATGTCTCGCACATTACAAGAAGTAATCCAACATTACATAACCGAAATCTATGAAGATCTGCTAAAAAGGCTGAAAGAAAATTTTTTCGAACGATTTCAACATTGCATCAACAAGAGTGGACAGTACATGCCAAATGTAATTTTCTGTTCATGATTATTAAATTTTATGTTTTCGACCATGCTGTTATAATAAAAAACAAATTATATATTAAAAGCTAAAGATTCTGTGATCATTTCAAAAGCACTCGATTCCCATGCCGTACTCTGCATAATGGCTTAAAACATATACTTTTAAGTCGAAGTTTAATCAGAAAGGCATAGGATCCATATTGACGTGGCTCCACATGCTTTGCCAGTAAATCACAGGCAGCACCTTAAGCATCCTGGAAACTTTATCAAAACACTAACTAATAGTTTCTTGTTTCTTAATTGGGGTCCTATTAGCGTTAAATGAAATATCTCAAAACTTTCTGCTCGATAATTAGTTAGATGTATGAAATTTGATTACAAATTCTCGACTGTCCGGCAAATGGAAAATGATTTTCCCCATGATTCTAGTAAAGATTTGCTCATGTTGTTCGATAATTGAAGTGTTAAATTGCAAATTTTATTTAAACTTCAACGAAAACCAATTTTCTTCATAACTGAAGTTAGGAACTTTGAAACTTTGCAGAAAAATAATTGCTCAGCCGGAATTTATTCGCGAAAGCAAATTTTAACCGAAACTGAAATTTAATATTCTTTAAAATTAAAGACTGAATTTCTTTAGTGGCTTCCGAATCACACTGTTCAATAAACTTTCCTGCGGAAATGAACTTTTCCATTAAATATTCCGATCAATCTCATCCCTTGAATTTATAGTTGGGCTAGCTTTGATATTTTAATACATTTAATTGGAAATTCTCGATCGAATATTATAGAAAAATATTACAGAATCAATTTAAAATGCTTTTCAGGCTATGAAATGAAATAAATCTGAAAAAATCGACTAACATTTAGCTGCGTCAGGCAGATAAACGAGTCTGTTCATTGCGACACTCACTAGTTAGATGGGATGAGATAATAGAACACTATCATAGAGAAACAAAAATGTTCCAAACCACTGTCAAAAACAAGCATGACGATACGGTAATAATTATCATTCAAAATTTATCATACCTAATATTGGAAATGCGCAAGGGCTAAATTAAATGTACTGAATCGTTAATAGAATATAGAGAGCTGAAACTGTTTCAAAGCTAATTGGAATTAAATTAGCCGGTACAGCCAGTGAGGTGAAATCCGGATAAAAAGTCATTCGTGGCAGGTCAAGAAAAATCGATTAGTTCGTAAACGAACGGATCCTTTTGATGAATCCTTTTTCATGACTGACCAGAACTAACATGAACTATAATGACAAGTACTTCAAAACAAATTTGTATTACAAAGTAAATGAAGAGAGCAACTTCTAAACTTTAAACTCCACTTCACTCTTTAAGTATTAAATTAACAATGCAGCAGTTTTAGGGTGTCGGCAGGAGTGCAGCGCATTAATTTATCTTAATACTATATATTTCTCTCTTAGTACTGCAGCAGCCGAGTTAATCTGCGTCATTTTGTGACATGCATAAAGATAAGCGCACATATTAGTTTTCCTTGCTGATTCACGTTGCACTTTCCCGGAGATTTATCGTTATTGCTTCAGGATTTAAGGGATGTAAAGGGAAGTTTTTTATGCACCAGGCAATGCGCCCTTCGAACCGTAAACAAATGGCCTGATGTGTAGGTACTTTTAAGAGCAAAAGTGTACCTCAACCGTTGATGAATTCAGATTTTTCATAATATTTTTAAATACTCGTCTTTAGGACTAATTTATGGGAGTTAAAATTAAGCAAAAAGCAAAAAAACTCCGACCGTAATAAATAACGCAAATGGGCCTCGTTTAATTCCGGAATAACTTGAATGTTCCTTTTTGCAGTTGTAATTTATAATTAGTAGCAACTTGCCCGTTTAGTTTCTAATGTGTTAACCAACTACCCCAGTTGTCAGATTCTCTATAGCTGTTGATTTAAATCCTCCTCAGACAGAGGTTTTGAATTATTTTTAAGGAACTCGAGGCATTGCTTTTTGTTTAATCCTAAGAGAACGATACCTATCGAAATCGATTCAGCAGGAATATTCTACCTTCGTGGCTTCGAAGAAGGTGAATTTCAATTTTCCCGTCTGCAGTTCGAATTTTACACACGACCTAATCAGGAAGAAGTTTCATACGGAAGCTTTCTGAACGACGTTTCTTTATAAAGGCCTGAGGGCACAAATCGCAACATATATGAAATTTCATCATAGCAATTTAACCACAAAAAATTGGCAAATATTTGGTACCTTGAAGGCATGATCCTTCAAATCCCATTCCGGATATTTTGAAAGGAAATCAGTGAAGGGATATGAGTTAGATATGATACCACATTATTTATGTTTGATATGATACTACATTACACCTAATAATGTAATCGAGGGATAAACTCGCACAGGCTCTTAACTTTTCTATGACGAAAGATATTTCCATATTTTTTATCTTTTAATACCCCAGGGACGGACAAAAGCAGTGGACAAAATATGCCATTATACTAGCTTTTTATGAGCATTATTCCCTCGGGATGCTTGTCCCCTCGCCTAGAGCTCGGGAAGTAAACGTTTGCCTCAGCGAATAATGCCTATCATATACCGGGTGTTTCATAAATATACCGATAACCTTTCGGAAGAGTGCATAAAAACAGGTATTTAGAACGAATAATGTTAGGTCAGAAATCGCTTTGTTTTCAAGATGCAGGGTATTTACTTTTTAGTTTTTAATTTTTTTTTAATTTAAAAAACGATTAGAAATACGGACATAAAATTGTTTGTCTTCATGTCCTTCACCTCTGTCAAAATAAAATCAAATTAATTCCTCATAAATGATTCTAATAAATCGCACTTGGAAGCCTACATTGGTATTTTGGGTAGGCAAATGAATGGGAAATAGTTTTTTTTTTATTTCGAAAAGGGGCACTTGAACAACAAAACACTAAGAGGCCGTCTTTATTAAGAATTAATGAAATATTATGAAAGAAATATTCGTATAAAAGAAGTCAGTGGCGCATCATTTCTTTTATCAGAAACATCCCATTAAATGGTCACACAGACGCCACTGGTGTAAATGAAAGTATTCTGCCTACTCGGGAACGTGCACATTGATGCCGTGATAGCGCGCCCGGAATTTTATATCCATTTTGCTAACCGTTTTTGAAAAATTAAAAAAAAATTAAATGAAAAATTAAACACCCTGTATTTTGGAAATGAACCAATGAATGATTTTGAACCTAACTTTATCCATTCTAAATACTTGTTTTTATAAGATCTATATCCCCTGAAAATTTGTCGGTATGTTCATGAAACACTCTGTATATATCATAAACTATTTTGAATTTCTCTCGTATAGATACCGAGATATTCTGCTAATATACTTTCTCCTAATTTATCTAATGTGTAGTCAAGTCCCAATTTTAAAGAGAAAATCAAAGCCGTTTTTTATCATAAAATTTTAGAACTATTTACCCCTCTTTAAAGCCGTTAAGACCGCAGTTAGTATGCAATTCGTGCCGCTATTCGTATCAAAGAAATACAATTCGCAATCTTGTGGGACGGGAAATTGCATTCCCATTTCCAACTGGATAATTCAACGTGTTTGATTTTTTGTTGGAAGCGGGTTTGAGGAACAAAAACAAGGAACATATGAATTCCAACTGGACAATTAAAAGTTAAAAAAAAAACAGTAAATTAATAAGGATTACAGTGATTTCGTTTGCTTCTTTTAAAAGGGCCCTTTGAATAACGGATCTACAAAGTTAAACTTTGGGGAACCCCTAAGGAATATGAAGTTCCATATGTTCTACTTCATTAAGCTTAGAACTATAAAAGAATTTTCCCTATTTAAGTATCAGCTCCGGAACAATTTCAGAACTATTTATTGTAGCAATTATTACTGACTTCATAATAAATTTCAACTTCAACTTTATTTTATAGCCGATATTTACGCCCATTGATCTCCCAAGAGCAAAATTCCTTCAGGACACGGTCAATATGCTAAAAGAAACGAAGCAGCCATTTCACAATCTTGGTTCGACTTTTTTGAGATTACGACCAATAAAATATCCGAGTAGATTCCTCAAAGTTCAATCTTTTATGCTCGAATCCATTATGGATGCGAACTTACATAGATAATAATTTATGTGTGACTGCAAAAGTTTCGATATGAGTAATGCTATTGATTGTCGGAAAGCTTCTAGGTATGCATAAAAGTATGTATTCAAATTCACTGGCAAATAGAAATAAACCTTATTCTTTATTGTTAAGCTGTTAATATTTATGGAAATGGAGGAACGGATGTCACGAATTGGTAATGCTTCGTGTTTTGAAGGACAAGGAAACGCTACATAAAAATTTTAATTTTTTTCTCATGACATATTTCCATGTTACACCTTTATTTTAAACTAATAATCAGTAGACTGAAGTCTACATGGTAAAGCGCGTAATACAATTGGACCCCAATTACTTAATTTGCGTTGTATAGTCATATAGCTTTGAAACAATAGCTGTTTTCCTGTAGCAAATAACTGCAAAGCCACATTGCTAATTGTTAGTAGTTTAATTGAATGTAGATAAGCAAGCTGCATTTCCCAGCTCTAAAATGGAGTTTGAGCTCCTTTGGCTCGATTGTCTTATACAATTGTATTTGGGCTGCTAATTATATACATAAATGCCACTGGTGACAATACTCAGACATTCAAAAAATTTAAGCGAGAAATTGACTATAAAAAGAAATACGAAATATGTGCGAAAATTAATGAAACCATCCGAAAATGTAAAAGCTATATAGATGTATTCATTATAAAATTAATTAAAATTATAAGGAAATGAAAAAGAGTGATTATACGGTAATGGTTATTTCTACACTCTTGAACGTAAAAAACCGGACAACATGATTCAATTTCAATCTGACAAAGCTTTTTTAGGTTTATATCGATTTTGATCATTTTTGTGACAAACTGTGGCCATAACCATTCTAATTATTACTGGATATTGATATTACCAAAAATTCTAATTAATTTGTCATTATAAAAGGTGAAACTAAAAGGTGCTTTTTGATCTAGATTTCTGAACATCCTGTGGAAGAATCTGAAGGCAATTGTATGCAATTGTAAAACTTTATGTTTCCTTAACATTTTTTTTTTTGATTCATAACAATACATCCGTATTCAAAAAGAATTACAATTTTGTTTTAACAAAAAGATACGATTTACCAACGAAAATTAGTACTTGTCGAATAAGCAGTAGTAAAAATAACATCTTAATCAAGAACCAATAGTTGTCACTAAATACCTAGATGAAATGAAATTACATAGGTTAAATCTGCCTCCTCGTAGCTCTGACCTAAATCCAATCAAACAATTGTGGAACGTAATAGGGAAATGTATTTACAACAGATAGTTAGAAAACGTTGCAGACCTTCGAGTAGCTCTTCTTGAAGAAAATATAAATATTCCGCTAAGACAAACTGCTAATTAGGTCCTAAGCTCACCTCGCCTCATGGCAGCTGTCATTAGAGCACTAGGAGGAACTACGCGCTATTAGTGTTTATTTATCTTTAACTCGGTTATTAATTTATGTTGCTTATTATTATTTATTTGTTTGATATGTTTTGATTTTCTTTTTCGTAAATCGCATCTTTTTGTTAAAAAAATTGTAATTCTTTAAAGAATTGATGTATCATTACCAATCATATATAATGGCAAAATAATCACAATTTTTGGCGCAACTAATTTATAATAATGACTAAAATAAACATCCTACAATTTGACAAAAAATTATCAAAATCGATAGGAAGTTAAAAAAACTATGTAAGTTTGAAATTCAGTAATACTTGTATTATCCGCTCTCTTCTCCATGAGTTCAGCTTTCGATCAAAAACGTATTGACCTTTTTCTCAGAAAACTATTTAGAAACAATAAAAAAATTAAGCAATCGGTGCTTTATACGAAGTCAAATTTTCTGTTTTTATATCTCATCTGAATGAATTCATAACCTTTCGGCTCATATCGATCTACATAATATACAGGGTGTCCTCGAATTACGTGGCCAAAATAATACCGCAGATTGTTTGAGTGAAAATAAGTCGATTTAACTAAACTTCCCTCAGTCCAAAAGTTGATAATTATGGAGCTACGGGGTGTTAAAGTTGAAAAAAAAATCACATTTTCTTTAATATCTTTCGATTTCGTTGAGTTAATTTCACGAAATTTCATATTTGAGGGTGTTTTAGGATACGAAATTCAAATTTATTAACGATTTAGTTGTTTCTTCTAGGGGGCGCCACAAGCGACCATTAGGACACATTTAAATCTCTGTAACTTTTTCGTGCCACGGTGTATATTATTTTGATATTTAAAAACCTTTTTCCCTACCTTTTATACTTAGAAAAGGTATACTTTATTGACGTCGCTAGAAGCAACGGTTTTGGTGAAAAATGCATCTAAGCCTGATGATGCATGCAAATTACCTTAAAATTATTTTCCGTTAAAAAGAATTAAGTTTTTCAAAAATAATTATTAGTAAAGGTATAACAATAAGTTTTCAAAATCAGATATTATTAAATAGAAAACAAAAATAATAATTAACAAAGAAACAACAACAAGCGAGAATAACACTTACTAATTAATTAAATTAACTTATGGAAATTGTTGGTTTAATTTTTTTCATTTAATCTGCTATCATAACAAATGTTCAAAGTGTTTACCATTTTCCTGTATGCATAAGTTCATCCTTTTTAAGAAATTACATTGTACTCTAAACAATATTTCAAGGGTATTCTTCAATAATTCCACTTCATGAATTATTCTTGCCTCCAATTCTTGTCGCGTATGAACTGGAGATGCATAAACTTTTGATTTCAAGGCACCCCATAAAAAAAATCACAGGGTGTCAAGTCTGGTGATCGAGCCGGCCAATTCACAGGTGCATCACCTCCTCTTCCAATCCAACGTTGTGGGTATTCCTCATTTAAATGTTGCCTTACATTTAAAGTAAAATGAGGAGGTGCGCCATCATGCATAAACCAAAGATCACGACGAAGGAGTAAAGGCAAATCTTCTAATAAGATAGGTAGAGTTTGTACTAAAAAGTTCAAGTAGTTATCACCATTCAGCGTATCTGGCATTACAAAGGGACCAACAATAAAATTATCTACTATTCCAGCACAGACATTTACTTTAAATCAATGCTGATAATGAGTCACTGTTGTCTCGTGAGGATTTTCATAAGCATAAACATGTTCATTATGCATATTAAAAATACCGTATCTAGTAAAAACAGCTTCATCTGCGAACAAAATTTTCTTACTAAAATTTGGATTTTCGATTCTTTTGTGGATTATAAACCGACAAAAATTTAAACGTTGAGCAGAATCCACTGGCAATTGTAGGTCTTGAACTTTTTGAATATGATAGGGGTGCAACAATTGTTCTTGAAAAACTTTATGAACTAGTGATTTCGAAACTCCCAATTGCAGTCCTACACCTCGTGTACTGGCCTTTGGATTTCTTTGAACAGCATCCAAAACCTCTTCCTCCATTTCTACTGTACTTATTGTTCGTCCGCGTCCAGAATCTGCATGCCCAGGTTCAAACTTGCCATTTTCGCGGAGACGCCTTTCAATATTAACAAAAGTTTTCCGATTTGGAATTCTACGGAAAAGATATTTTTCCTTGTAAACTCGTACACTTTTTTGACTATTACAACGGCAAAGTCCATAAACTAACAGCATATCCACCATTTCAGAATAAGTGAATTTATTGGCCATACCTATGGATATTTACAGGAACAAGAAGCGAAACTGACAAGAAAAACTGAGGGCTAAATAAAAAAACTGACATTTGAGAAACAAATTCAAGTGTTAAAATGTCAATTAAAAACATAGCCAACTGAGTTATTTACTTAAAAGCGCTAACGCAAATATGCAGCGCCTTAGAATTATGCGTTTTTCTCCAAAACCGTTGCTTCTAGCGACGTCAATAAAGTATACCTTTTCTAAGTATAAAAGGTAGGGAAAAAGGTTTTTAAATATCAAAATAATATACACCGTGGCACGAAAAAGTTACAGAGATTTAAATGTGTCCTAATGGTCGCTTGTGGCGCCCCCTAGAAGAAACAACTAAATCGTTAATAAATTTGAATTTCGTATCCTAAAACACCCTCAAATATGAAATTTCGTGAAATTAACTCAACGAAATCGAAAGATATTAAAGAAAATGTGATTTTTTTTTCAACTTTAACACCCCGTAGCTCCATAATTATCAACTTTTGGACTGAGGGAAGTTTAGTTAAATCGACTTATTTTCACTCAAACAATCTGCGGTATTATTTTGGCCACGTAATTCGAGGACACCCTGTATATTTTCGATAAATAACGAAAATCCTGCCGAGATCTGATAAATAGTGATTTGATATCTACTGTTCTATTTACCAGCAACTGCTAAAAAATAGGCTGCATAATGTAAAAATGACCAAGATATGGAAGTGGGACAATCTAGGACCTATTTTACAAACCTATAAGTCTGGTTCGTGACCAATTTAGAGTTTCCACACTAATTATTATAAGTTGTAAATACACTGACTTTCAAAAAAACCGCAACACCAAGAAGAACACATCGTATTCGTTAGAAATTCTGACATTACGTTGGGTCGGGTAATAGATAAAAACGATCAAAATATCAAAAGAAAATTATTGTGAATAAGTGAAAAAATTTAATAATAATTTAATAATGGGTGGTATCTCCTCTTAAATTAATACATTCGTGTAAGCGACGTGGCATGCTTAAAAATAAATTGTCAATATCTTCCTGTGGTATTGTATCCCAGGCAATCTGCACCTTCTCGCGGAGTTCATCTATGGCCTCTGGAGGGCAAGCTAAACGTTGAAGTCTCCGACCCATTATATCCCATACATGCTCTATTGGGGACAAATCTGGAGACCGAGCTGGCCAAGGCAAAGTATCCAAATTTTCAAATTCCAAATACTTCAAAGTATCGTTGGCTACATGTGGTCGCGCATTATCCTGTTGAAATGTGCTTCCAGGATGGTCGTGCATGTATGGTACAAGAACCGGTTCTAAGACACTATTAATGTACCTCTGAGCATTTAATCTATCATAAATGAAAACAAGAGGAGACCGACTACCATAATGGATGACATCCCAAACCATGACACCTGGTGTTAAACCAGAATGACGCCTTTCCAAAAAGTCCAAATTTAATCGCTCTCCTCTGCGCCTTCTAACACGTAACCGTCCATCAGATCGTCATAAACAAAATCGACTCTCATCACCGAACCCGATTCTTCTTCACTCATCCACCCATTGCACTCTCAGACGACACCACTCCAGTCGGACCACCCTGTGGTTTCGTGATAATGGAAGCCGAAGCATAGGACGATATGAATTTAGTCCAAAACTTCGAATTCTGCGATACATCGTACCAAGGGAGACCCTTCGATTTAGGGTGGCTACCCAGTTAGCACCAAGAGACGGAATTGTTTCAAACGGGGCGACTGTCGCTGAACGACGAAGTCGCCGGTCTTCGCGTCGGTTCGTCATTCTTGGACGGCCACTACCACGATGACGATTTACTGACCCTTCGTTAGACCAATCTCTCGAAGCTCTTAGCACTGTTGATGCGTTTCGATCCAATCTACGTGCTATTTCGCGGAAAGGTAAACCTGCCTCATGCATACCAACAATTCTTCCCCTTTCAAAGGGAGTTAACTGCCGATAAACTGTATTTTGGCGTACACAAGGCATTTTGCCCTACCACACATTTAATATGGTACTAACAATAATACCTTTATCGCTATCCGCCTGTAAAAAAATTTGCAAAAAGGACGATCGTCACAGATAAAAAAGTAAAGAAAAACTTCATATCGCATTAAAATACGAACTTGAAATTTTTATCATTTTTTTCTCTTTACAAGTCTACAATCATACCAAAATTTCAAATACATACAATGCGTTCTTCTTGGTGTTGCGGTTTTTTTGAAAGTCAGCGTAGTTATAATTTCTGAAAAAATTATCGAATTTTTAGCATTTGTATGGGCTGTAACGTTCAGACGGTTTGAGTAAAACATTTTGACATCGTTTCATAACATTTTAAGTGAATTTAAAAGTTTTTATGTTGACAAAGTGAAATAATTTAATTTTCTAATGAGGAAATGTTACTATCACATAATAGAAATAATTTTTGTCTTGGCTTTACTTAAATTTCCGAATGCATCCCTATTTATTCAAAACTCAGTGCCATTGTAGATAATATAATAGGCAAAAGTTACGAACAACTGTACATGATTAATGAATACGTCATAACCTTTAACAAAGAACATATAGAAACACCTACACGAAACCCTGAAATTCCTTTACAATCTCTATTAAAGAGACAATTCAATTAACTAATACCCTGATATCTATAGTGTCCCACCACGATTGCCGGATTACCTCTGCTGTCTTCTGTCAACAGTTTTAATACTTCAAGTTTTTTAAAAACTATTTTTAATTATGACCAAATTTGCTGAAAATAGATCGAATTAATCCAATGAAACTGGATCGGGAGCGACGATTTCCACATAGCAACCTAGCTTCGAATCAGGTTCTGCAGCCAGGAACGTACGTAATAAAACAAAACTCAGAGCACCTACTGCGTTAATTAAATGGAACAAATATACCACTAATTACATTATATGACTGAAGCTGAGCTAGTAAACACGTTAGCTCGAAACGAACACCGATTTCGACAATAACCTGCTACAAAACACGATTCTGATGAATTGGAATTGAATTTTATTATTCTGTATTTGCATGAATGATCATCGAAATCTCATTGTTGACACGTAGGAACGTATTTTATTTTTGGCCATTAGAAGACAGCTCCACAAATATTTCCTAGAAAATCAGTCGTATTATTGGAAAGCTCTATTGTTCTATAAAAGCTGGCGAAAATTCCCATAAGAATGAAAAAAGGTCGGATACAATTTCACCTGCAAATGACACACTAACCAGAAGAGATAATCGCCTTTGTATTATTATTGGCCCTCAAAGAGTGGGAAATAGAGCAATGAAACCTCTGACCCATTATTACAGGGGAGAATTTTCAAATTTGAAATTGCACAATGCTTAAGCTAAAATATTTTAATATTGTACCTAGTTGCGAACAAATTGGCCATTTCTAATCTTCCTTTTTCCAAATGCGGGTAAAAAAGTAAAAAATTTGGGAAACAAAACTTAAGTTCAGGTAATAAATTATCCAGTAACAAAAGTTTAGCATTTTTTTAAATCCTAAATAATTTATACAAGTTCTCATGCATGAAAGCCAATTTCTTAATTATAATTAGTTTCATTGAGTTAAAATATAATAAGCAGCATATTACATGCAAGGCGAAAGTTCACGAGCGAGCCGCATGCGAGGTCAGTAATATCCTCAAAAAGAGTTACATTACTTGTTATTGAGTAATTTACAGCACTTTTTCTATGACTTACCTAGTCCGATAACACCGTTAGAATAAGAGCTATACGAACCATTTGGTCATAACCTTATTAAAGTTTTAATGATTATACCATGATTATAAGTTATCGTTATATAATTTACCATTTATTGGTATAGAAATAGAAAAATGATAAGAATGAACTAGGTGTACCAAATTAAGTACGCACGTGTAAAAATCATACATAATATCTAACAAAAATTATTCATTTAAAACACAAAAGTAACTAAAATTTCTTGTATAAATTTATATTGACTTTAGTTTCATTTATAAATATACACAGTGTTCCATTACAAAAGTGTTTTTTTATTATCTTTGCAATGTGGTGTTCAATTTTTTTAGCATCACTTTCGCAACCAGCCCAAGAAAATACAACTTTTTATAATTTAAACTAGGGTTCTATCTCTGCTCAGAATAAAGTTAACAATGATGTGCACTAAATTTGGTACACCCTGTATATAACAGCAGGAGCAACACGAAAGAATTTCTAATGTTATCATTTCAAAGCTTCTTCAGTTTTTGAAATATTAAATACAATTTTGTATGGAGTATACTAATTTTGAAGTTCACTATATGATCTCAGGAATGGTAAGACAAGATCCGATTTAAATGGGTCAAAATGACACTATTAGGTAGTAGCATATAAGTTTACTTGTTCAAAAATTTTAGAATTCTTAATATTGTCGGACATATTTTAAAACATAATTATTCTATTTTCGTATTTTATTATTGCTCAATTATTTTTTAAAGAGAGAGGAAAAACTGAACAATTTTCTTATGTTACTTACTACTTCTGTTTCTAATACTAACATCTGATCCAAAATATTAATCCTCAAACTAGATTTCTTTTTCAATACTTGTTATAATCTCAAATAAATTATAATGTAATGGTGTAATATTTACGCCATGGAATGGTTATTTAATGGACATGTCTATTAATGATGGCGATTAATAATCGAGAGTACTTAACGCATAAGCTTAGTGAATTCCTTAATAGAAACCAAGATTATTAATCACTCATTAATTTGCATGTTATTTTATCGATGCAGAGTGCATAAAACGGTCTTTATCGTGCATTTGGGGTTCCTAGAGAAACAAATCTATATACATATCAATTTGTGCATTCGAAATATAGTCTAAACACTTTGACGAATCTATTGACACTAACGCACAAAAACAACCATTCCTGACGCTTAAAAGCAATAATTAGTTGTATCTTAATGTATTTGTATAATGATACAGTGTATTATCTTCGAGTATAAGAAATTTTTAAGCCCGTGAGTCTTACAGAATAAAGCACTGCGCGTAATGTTCTGGAATATCACACGTGCCTTAAAGCCCTCTTTATATATCTATATTACAACATACTAATTTATGTAAGTGTTTTTGAGGCACTCTGTATTATAAATAGGCCTTAAAAATCCAAAAATAATTGAAGCGAGAAGTTTTTTTTTATTATTTATGTTCAGTAATTTGGTCAAAACTAGGATAATTGGATATTAGGAAAACAAATTAAATAAACAAATAATAATTTGTATCAGCCTAAAAGAACTCACATTTTTCTGTTCTGGAGTATTTTTCTCATTTATTAAATTTTACAGAATTTATTCCCAACTTTGTAAGATCATTCGAACTTGGAAAACTTGACAATATAAAGACAAGAAATTTTACTGTTCCAATGCAGCTAATTTACATTCCTTCACTATAACCCAGATGCCATTTCGTTCTTAACAATAGCAAGCTTATTGCTCACGATCCTCGCAAGTTACTGTCAAGTAATGCGGAAAAAGTTTTATTTCCCAAGTCTTTCCGAATATAAATTCGACCCTCGCACGTTCTTTTCGTTTCAATCTCAAGACTTTGTTACTCAAATCTACGGCACGTGCTTGACAGGTAAAGCCTAGAAATTATTTTGTTTTGACCCACCTATATTTCCAAGAAAACCGAATCTATTGGGCACGAGTCTCGGGAAGATCCCAAGGGAAAGCTCTCCTTTATGCGCTTTTCACGAGTTAAGAAAACCACTACAGAGGCAATTTCTAAAGCTTCGCTACACCTGTTTATGTTTACTAGCAGTGAAGGCTTAAGCACATTGCCGGGTGTTCAATATTTAAAATTAAAAGACGCGACTCCGAAAATTGATTCTTTGAGAGCTGGAGCTAATTAATCTTCGGTAAAGGTAAAGAAAGATTAATGATCAAAGTGCCAATAACAGTGTTTAAGGAGTTAATAATTCATTAGAATGATGATTTTGAGTAAACTGTAGGAGATAAATAAACGAACATTATTTTTGTCTTTTAGCAAGATAAAATGTTAAAGCACGCAAAGACCACTTGGTTTAAAGTAATTGTTCCTTTCCCTTGCATTTAAATTCGGATTAATTTTAGCTCCTCCAATAAATAAAATTAGCATCCTCTTGACATTGTGTATTATTAAATGGACCTCATCAAAGGCCAGCAGGGTATGATGATTCCCCATTAACTGGAAAAAGTTTTAATTCCTGAAAGTAATAATATCGTCACAGACGCTGAAGTGAAAACGGGATAATTAGAATTTTGTGTGCTCGACGCTGCGTTCAGTTCAACGAACAAAAATCATCTTTTTAATAATGTATAAAAGTAATGAGCCGAAACAATGGCTTACAAGATTCCTGAATATTTTACATGCTGGGAAAACCGCTTACTTTTCGAAAGTGTCCTGGAAAACAGCAGATTCGCATTCAAACACGCCTCCAATCTGAACGTGATTAAAATGTGCTTTACGAAACGCTTCACTCCCACCTTACGAGATATGAAAGACAAAAGGAATAATATTTGTTTGAGACATGTCTTCAGGATTTATTCAGATACGAATGTGCTTAGTTTTGCAGTTGTCGGCAAAATGCAGAAAATTCGAAATTAATAAGAATTCTAACTTCGAGAAATTTACAAATATATTGATTATTAAACACTATTTTTACGAATCTGCCGAAAAGAGAAACCAACTAATTAAGTCGAAGTCTGTGGCCGATTTCCACGATCAGAAAACATTAATTGTTTCGAGGCCAGAACAACATACTTGATTACGAGCCTGATAAATTCTCGTGCACCCCATAGATTAATAACATCTATCTGGTGTCCAAACCGGTCATATTTCTTTCAATTCAGTGCCCCGCAGCACTTGGAGAGTATTTTATGACCCCAAATTGAGTGTACTAATTCATTAGTTTGTTATCTTTTTCCTGTACTCATTGCCTTCTACATCCCAACAACGGTTACTGAGATGGAGTACTCAATGTTCTTTGTCATTTTCTGGTTAACAGGTTCATCCACGGTAACTAAAGCAACGAAAGCATTCTAAAATGCAATTAAGGCTGTCGCTAGGTTGACATTCATTAAGATTTATAAGCAGTGTTTCGCCAAATTGCTTCCGGCTCAAAGTGATGGCTCCAAAGTGAATGAAACTGCACCTGAAACTGTTTATCATATTAGGCTTATTTATCTTCCCCAACTGGCACCTGTGAGATTCGTCCAAGAAATGCGGAAAATCCAGGACTCGTTACGCGCACTGGAGGAGAAAGCTAAATAAAACACACGGTTTATATTTTCGGAAATGATAAATTGTTTCCCAGCCATTTTCTCATTTTGCATTGTTTTGCATTGTCGAGAGGATTTTATTTACGTTTTTGATGAGAATAATAAAATAGGTACCATAGGGCATTTCACATGTCATAATGAATCAAAAATTCTTCCTCTAATTTCGTACCTATTTCAAATCCAAGAGGCTATAACTCGAGAACCTCTAAAGTTTTAAAATTTTTATTTCGAAAACTCCTATCCTGTATCGCTCTAACAGTTAAACAAACTGACATTTTATTTGTTGAAACATTAAGGAATTTATTTGCCTATAATATTATCAGATAGTATAGATTACGAACTCATATTTATTTGAATTCAGCCTCATTATTGACAGTTCTGAGTTTTTCAGTGTTTCATATTTTTCAAACGGTAAATAGAGTGTGGCTTTTATTCAGTCGTAATGAATAAATTGCTAAATTTAAACTATGAGCATCATTTATATTATAAATAAAAATCAATATCACTGTTAACTCAGCATACAGAGTCAAACATCATCCTTCGATTAAATACTGCTACAATACAAAAGTCGCTTAGAAACCTAAATCCATAGAACCAGACATTTTGCCATTAAACACAACTTCATGCCAAACCATCATAAATCCGAAATAACGTCCATTGATATCCCACTAACCTAATTTCCCTACGTGTTATGTGTCTTAAGGTATAATCAATTTACAAGCAAAGGCAATGCACTCCTGATGGTATCGGCTAAATAATTTACATGGAAATCCTCTGATTTCTCGTTCTATTTTACTCAATTTATAGTCAGGCAACTGCCATCAAAATATGAGGCAACAGTGCCACCATTAAAAGTGGTTTCTTTGAAAATAACGATTACCTACTCCAATCATGCCATGTTAGTCTTTGCAAGAATTTCTGAATGCATAAGAAATCAAACTTGAATGCATTTCCATGTTGGGTATTATAAATATTTTCATCATAGTTGAAACAATTTTCTATTAATTGTGGAGAGATTCGGGATCTAAGAGGTGTGTCTTATTTAAAACATTTTATATCGTCAATAACAAACAGAGGGTAATAAAACTTGAATTGTAGCTCGTACTACATCACGCTCCTTTTACGCAAGCGCACTTTATATACGCCGATGCTCCGCCCCACAGAGAACGAACGAATAAATCCGCCGGACTCTCAAGTTACATCTTTAGTCAACATCAAGAGATACGCAAGATCACTTTGCCCCTATCTCATCGCCTTTCTTAACATCTACTGTAGTAGTGAACGAAACGTCAGAAAGCAATACCTTTATTTCCCACTTTATATGCACGGTAAATATTTCCAATAACTGTATTTGACCGCAAAAAGGCTTCACCGTCATTTAATATAATTTAAAAATTCCAAAATCATAATTAATTCACAATTTCATAAAATAAAGTTGTTTCTTGTCTCTTGACATGCATTGTAGGCGTTTAAGTTAAATTATAATATATTGCTAGTTGCCTAGCAATGGCATCAAGCTGGATAATTCAAATGTATGAAAAAGATAATCTTTTGCAGTATTAATGACATGATTATGGATATGATTAATGATAGCCGTTAACTTTTAGTTTGAATTGATCGTTCGTAGCGCTTCAATATTTCTTTACATTTTTTACATTTTTCTTTGAATTTTTGTATAGACTGATATATAATACATTTTAGATAAATTGCTAAAAGTGAGTTGCGTTGAATTTATCAGCTACATTGTATTTCTACCAAAGTCCCATTATTTTTTCGTATATTGTAAAATAATGGTTATCACCAAAAACTCTAAAAAATTTATTTGCTGCCAATATAAACAAATCTGAGTGATCGCTCAAATAATATTTTTGCTTCTACCATTTTCCTGAATTCCTACAATTGTCTCTCATTAATTCTTCTCAAAACTATATGCCCTTTAAACCACCTTCACGTAATAGTCCTTTTTTCGACAAAGAACAATAAAGACATTAAAATCAATTTTTGGTTTCAAACTTCATCAATATTCCCATTATTTTCTGAATAAAATTCATGCATGTGTGAAAGAATTTATTAACACTCTAAACCTGCACCAAGCATTTCGCAAATGTGATTTTTTTAAATTCCTATACATATAAATTAACTCAGAAAAACCACAGGAATTATCTTCTTACTCTATACTTGACCTGTTACTTTCAACATACGGCTCAGCTACACTCAATCTTACCTTAAACACTTCCCACACCGACGAGAATGGCAACACTGCAACTCCGACCATCAAATCAGCTACCGCTAGTGAAGCTATGAAGATATTTGTGACAGCCACTTGTAGCTTGGACGAGCACAGCACTGCGGCTATAACCAGACAGTTGCCAACGATCACCATGACGTCAATCAGCAACAAAATGGTCAGTTTGGCCAATGCAGTCGCATCAAACCACCGAACGTTTTCCAGTAACTCCGCGCATGCGGGCTCGCTTAGTGTATTTCGCATTACATCCACATATTAGCCAGAACTGACCACCCTTTAAACGTATGCATGTTGTATCGCGCAATGGTCGGCTACTTCGGGCTCTGCTTGAGGGTTGTCTTCAGCTTGAAGGATGAAAGTGCCAGTTCCAGCCATTTTTGTAGTCCTGGAAAAGAAGTCTTATTTAAAAGTAAAATAGGAAAAATTGGATATAATACGTGACTCTGCTCCAATCATCCATCACAATATGAACAATGCATCGGCTGTATTACCTAGGTGATGATATTGGCAAAATGCCTGATGATGAAAAAGATGGATAAGCCTTTTGTGTGGTTTTGTTGAATTTTTTTTGGCCGCTGGTCGATTGTCAAATTATTGATGAAAATACCAATGTACACTGTTAATTTATTTATGATTAGTTTAGACGGGAATGTTGCCCGTATAAAACTATACGAATTGATAATTGAAAATAGACGAATTTCGGCTATCCATATTATTAATATATCAGCCATCGCTACGGATAATTATAATATCTTTAATGCTAAATTGATTGAAATGGCTCTATAGATTTATAATATAAACTGTTGAGACCTCAAATCCTAATAGTGCCTAGCAGTCTGGTATAGAATCAAAAATCGTAGAAGCTTATAAACATACCTAATTATTATTTAAATGCAGAGGTCAGTACAGGGTATATTTTATTGTCGAAACAACGGAACAGATTACAATATTTATCATTGAAGGCACTTGACTATACGTTCGAATGTACCTCCACGATAACACCACTGCCGTTTCCTTTCTCGCCGCGTTCCCGCTGGAAACAGCGAAAATAACAACTGTGTTTACCTAATACTGTCATCTTTTGAAACTCAAATTTTTAAAATTTATAATTTAATCATTGAATATGGTGCAGTAGAACTTTATTAATAATGCTCAGTTAGACCGGAAAAAAGTAAAAGCTCGAAGTCTTAGAAGAAATCCTATTATTGCGAACTTGAAAGAAAAACCTGAAAGAAAATTAAAACCTTGCGCAATCCAACTGAAGTTCGAGTTTGCTCTTTGAAAGCTTATTAAAACCGTAGAAGAAAATGTGCTTTTAAAATATCCCCTATAAGTTGACCTTCCTTAGCTTGAAAATACAAGGGAAGGCTCTTGCTTTTTTGGCCCATAGTACAATTTGCTCAATAGCAGCTTAAAATTAAATTCTCAACCTTTAAAGAGACAGAAGAAAATTAAGTAGAAAATTTAACTAGATCAACATATTTGGAATTTCAAATCTTGAAAAAGTTGAGTTTCGAGAGTTTCAAAGCGATAATTTTTTTTTGCATTTCAAAGTAATCTTAAAAATTGATCAGTTTGTAGAGTAAACAATAAGTAACCGATACGTCCTTTGGAACTTTTCTGAAAAATCTTAAAATTTTTAAGATGTTCAAAATTTATATATGTAGGACCGTAGAATACATCGAAACAATTAATTTACGCTATTTTTAAAGCAGCTCCTCCACGGTTTTCCGAGATACAGGCGTTTAAAGTTTTACAGCTGGAGAAAAGTAGGTTTTGGAAATTTTCACAAATTTTCGAAATTTTTTAAGTGCGATTCTTCAAGTCGGTAACAAACAAACATAATTACGGAAAATCCATTAAATCCGAAAATTTTAGTTCAAATGTATTTTTTTACAGCTATATTATAAGTTACAATTGACCAGAAAGTTTTATGACATTAGATGGGCCTTGCTATTTTATACACATAAGAATTCTGTCCGTTTCCCTGGAATTTTTGTAGTTCTGTGTCTCGTAATTAACTATCTAAAGTTTTGAATTATTTTTAGATCTCATGTAGCCTCTTCCAAGAGAATTTTGCAACCTCCCCTTTCTAGATTAGCCACGAATATTAAGATTTTTTTTTAACTTTTTTTTTATATCACGGAACTAGGAAATTGTTTCAGATTTTTTCGATATCAAGATTATATTTGTGCCGCAAAATACCAATGTGCAGTCACAAACAATGATGCAAACGCATCATCTGACTCACATTAACGTAATTCTATGGTATTCTGGTGAACCTACAATTAAATCTCCCAACAAAAGCTTCAGCTCAAATAAAGAATAACTATAGCTGTGAAGGATAAAACGAGATATAAAATATGTGCAATTTCCTAAACAAATGGAAATAATAATTCACTTTAATATCCAGCTGCAGAAACTCCATTGGAGAATTTAATCTCCTTCTAGCAGTTAAATGAAACAAAGAACTTCTCCTGCGGCAGATATAGAAAAGCATAAACTATAGCTTTGTGTAAAAATCAAACTCCGAAGTGTTTAATCCTCAGTTTATGCCGACAGCCTGTGAGAGCTTTCTTCATGCTTGTTGACCAATTTAATAAAATTGCCTGTAGAAGATTATTATTTTGGATATTTCACATTTTAAACGGAATTTTCTTCCATGTTTTATTGTTTTTGCGCAATTACAAGTTTAACTTGTATTTAATTGTATTTTTTAACATTAAATATATAAAAAGAGAAGTAAATATGATTGTGTATGATAAATTTTAAGCATATGGTTAGCTTTTCAATTTGCACTTCTAAGCGATACAAACGATCAGAAAAACCCACAGGGCGTGTGGTAACCTACAAGTTCTCGGAGTCTAGTTTCCTCTCACCATTCCAATTTTTTTCATGGAACGCCATATACACCTCACATAACCATTTTGAGATGATAATTTTCTAGACCTTCGAGTAGGAACTTCCTCTCTCTTTCTCACGCACGCGCGCTCTTTCTCCACCTTGTATTCTGTTAGGAAAGAAATTTTCATAAACAGAAATGCGTTTTCTGATGTGTCACCTTCTGAGCTTGCTCTGATAAACGCGGACAGCAATATTATCACCGCTAAAAATTCAATTTAAGAAAAGCCGATTAGGACAGGCTCAACTTTCTTTCAATTGGAGAATCCTGACCAGTTCTGGCCACATAAAGACAGAATTAAACTTTTATTTAGTGGCTCACAAGTCGGGAGTTTGTTTCGGTTAAAGTGTCGGTCGGTTCTATATCGGGATTGAAACGGCCTAGTTTATAAATACACTTTTTGTTTTTAACATTAAAACTTTTTTCCTGAGAGTATCAGGCGGATTAATACTTGGGTTTGTGGGCAAAATTTCAAATGGGATAGGATTTTTATTAGCTCGTTCGAGACCCTCATTCGAGATCTTAATTTTGTAGTTTCGTACAGTGAGTCTAACGTAACAATGGTCATTTTGCAGATCTGCGAAATGGGTGGAACTATTATACAAATTTGGGAAAATTAAGCTTTAGAACGCCTATTTCTATTCCTAAAAAATTATGTCTTATTAAATCTACATAAAATTATACAAGAATTAAAAAAATAGATTCATGATAAAAATGAAGAATATGCCTTTGTAACTATTCAAAAAGAAGGTTATTTAATTTAAAAATTGAAAATTCCTTCTTTGTATGCTCATCTCATGTTTAACTGTTATTGCATAACAATCAAAAAATTAAAATAAAGTCTCCATTAAAACATATATCAATGACAAATACTTTGCATTGACTTTACGAATAATCCATAGAACCTTTTCCTAACAGGCGTAAGTTTGTACCTTCAGTTTATGTAATATATTTAAAAATTCATTAGACGATTAAAAGCATTTGAAGCCGAAGGAAATAATTCCTGCAGTTTAAATTTAATCTGTCTGGATTAAATTTTAATAAATCACTAAGAGGGAGAGAGAAATGAAGTTGAATTCAAAAAAGAAGAGCCAGGTATTTGAATTAGAAGCTTATTAGATTTTAAAAGCAGCTAGAGTGTGTATCAATTATTATTTAATAAATGAAAAATCAATTTAGAGAACCTCCTCTTAAAAATATTTTTCATGCTTTTAACTAAAGAATTAATATATAATTACCTCAAAAAAATTAAAAATTTTTACCTCACAACTTTGGACAATTTGACCTCAGTACTAGAAGAAAATCCGCAGTGCGGTTAAATAAAACTAAATTAAGTCGTTTGCAATATTTCAAGTTTATTAATTGCCCAAAACCAACTACTGTTTGAGTAAATTGAGATTCGTTCAGGATTCATTTAATCGTTTTCTCTATTGTAACTGGTATATAAAAATTTCAGCTAAAAACAAAACCCGAAAATTAAATACTACTGAAGTGCATTATAACGACCCGTTAGTCTATAAATATCAGCATTTGTAACGATTTTTCTACAATGGCTTTGGCCAGCGGCCAGTTGCAAAAAAATGAAAGATTGTTGTTTAAAAAAAAACTATTGCTAATTGATAGTGTTCGACAAGGATTGTAATTCTTTGGGAAATCTTAAACATAAATTCAAGGCAAATTCTCTTGACATTTGCCTTTAGGTGGTGTGAATTTATAGCAGGACGTTTAGTTATTGCAGGTCGTTTATCAGGAGAAACGTCCCCTAGCGAGTCAGAGTTAAATGTCTAAAGGTTTGTTTGATTTTCTTATTTGTAGTCGAAATATTTGTCTATGCTTTATGTAATAAGAGCTGTAAAAAATTCTCTAACCCGTAGATAAGGAAATCGATAGTGTAGCTACATAATTCCCATATTTGAAACCAAACCTCTTAAATTTAAACTTATATTCCTGACAAATCCTTGTACTAATCCCTCTATCATCCTTATAACTTGGCTAGCGGTTGTGAGAGATAATTGGAGAACTGAGATTGGTGGAAAGATTTCTGATGTATCTTTCACCTTTCTATATCTTTTAAAAATAATCAGTTACAAAGATCCACTAATTGCAATTCTTTACTGCTAGACTCGCATTTGATAAAAATAAATAAAAATATATATTTCATTGTAAAATAATCAATATCGAAATGTTCCATTGCTATCACCTAAAAATCCGAAGGTTTCAATAAATGCTTTAGAATGAAATTTCTTTTGCAAATGCTTATAGATATTCAACTGTCAATATTTCTGATGAAAAGTATTTACCACAAAGGCCGTGTAAGGTTAAGGGGTCAATTCGGCCCCCACGGGCGATCGATTTGAAATTTTTACCAATTGTTTCTATCATTCAAAGGACTTACCCCATAAAATTTCAACTTCCTAAGTCTCACCCTTTAAGAGTAGGACGGGGTTGGGGGTGAAAACTTTAAAACGTCATTTCTCGGGAACTATTCATCGTACAGCATGGGGTAAAATGGTGCGTCCTTCAGTAAGCACCTTCTTATTTTCATATACTTGCAGATTTATCGGTTGATGCCAAAGGGCCGAAATATAAAAAAAAAAAAAAAACTTAAGTGGTTTTAGGAGAGTTTGCATTTTGGTACACTAACCATTTTTGCACACTATGTAGAGGACCTCTCGAAGTATCTACCCACAAAAAATCAGATTTGTACTAAATTCAGTATTTGAGATATAACGATTCAAAGTATAGGTATATAAATATCAATAACTTATTTGTCTAAATTCATATAATTCATATAACTAACGCAGCATTTATATAACGACTTAAAGTATACGCAGACCACGATCCAAAAAAAAAACAGTATTTATCGCAATAAATGTTTTTTTCTCACTTATCGTCTTAGTATACCTGTACGAATTGCAATAAACTATTGTGCCTAGTGGTGTGTACCTAGTATGTATATTTGTTATGCCAACGTTCACATCTTGCTAAATGCTGGATAAGATATTCGGCGTATCGATTGTATTGTTTATATTATTTTTTCGATTACGAATCGGGTCTCTAAAAGGGACAGAACTGATTCGGTATTCTTTGCGATCAGACACCTCGTTTTTTTTGTCAGTAAAATCTCGTTACCGAATCGTTAGTTTTAATTTTAAAAATTCCCGAAAATTAAATTTACACACAACATAACTTATTTATTTGAAAATTTTCGATTCATTTTTCTCAGTTTTTAAAAATTTATTATTATTTATTTTAAATTATAGAATCTAATGATTCATTACCTTCCACATCAGTGTCGCTGAATGTTAAGTGTGTGATTTGTTCACGTGCCTGGAAAGTCAAAATGTATCAACACGCCTGAAAACGCCTGTTTATACTCAAGAGTATTCTGTGTTGCAGTTCAACAGAATCGCATCGTGTGCGGATATTGTCGGATATGCTTTTATAAAAAGCAAAGAATGCTGGTCCCAATTCAGCAAAATGCTGGACTTCCAAATGACATCACTGAAAATCCCGTGGTGGAAGAGTCGATTCGGATTGATATCAGCGATGATAGCGATGATTCCGAGACAGACGATACAAGTGATCATGAAATTAAATATAATTTAACATCTAATGAACAGGCCGAAGAATTAGTTAGTATGGAAATCGATCGCACTGTTGCAACTCACAAATATTGCATCATTTGTGGTGGTAATACAACTTCTAATTTAATGTTGATTCCCGAGAAGGCTCGTTGCCAGAGTTACGCGAAGAGAAAACTGTTTATTCCAGCCGGCGATAGATGCTGCAGAAGTCACATCATCTTCGACTCATTTTTTGAGGAAGATTTAATGAAAATCAAGGTATATTCAAATATTTCTGAAATCACATCGAAAGAGCTCTCTTGCATGATGGAAAACTTAGCGATTGGTTGTGATAAAAGTCTGTTTAATCAAGTCTCGGATTTTTCTATGCCCGAAACACAATTAAGACTTTTCACAAGCTTAACTTGGGAGAATTTATTGCAGTTAAAAGAAATGTTAACGTCTCTTAGAAATTCTTGTAACAGAACCACCACACAGGCCATCGTTACTTTTTTATTCAAACTTAAAACCGGTAATTCACATGAACTAATTGCTTCCATTCTGCATTTACCCAATAAAGGGGTGGTCTCGGAGTATATTAAATCAGTGAGATGTGCTTTTGTCCAAGATATTCTAGCTAAACACTTTGGATGTCAAAATACGACTAGGGAAAAAATTATATATGAAACAAGTCCAATTACTCGAACAATACTTGAAACTGATAATGAGGATTTAATTCTGATATGTGATGGCACTTATGCTCGACATCAGAAAAGCACTAATAATGAATATCAAAGGAGATCGTTTTCTGGCCAAAAGAAAGTACCTTTGTGTAAACCATTCACGATATGTACCACTAATGGTTTTGTTGTCGATATGCTTGGACCATTCAGCGCAAACGAAAATGATGCGCGAATTTTAAAAACAATTCTAGAAGTTGAGAATACGGGATTATCCGATTTACTAGAGGCAAGGGATATTTTTGTACTGGACAGAGGATTTCGAGATGCAATAGAATATTTAAAGAGTAAAGGATACAAAACAGCCATGCCAGCTCTTAGAGGCAAACGCAAACAGTTAGAGAGTTTAGAAGCCAATCGCTCGAGACTTGTAACAAAAGTCCGATGGGTCATTGAAGCTATTCACGGTATTTTGAAACAAAAATATCAATTACTTGACCGGAAAATAGATAATAAGATGGTCCCGACAATAGGCGAGTATTTTAGAATCGCGGCTTTTTTACAAAATCAGTTCGGGCAACGATTAACTTCCGATAAAGACGCTGGAGAAGAAATCATCGCAAGGATGCAAGCGCTGGTAGATACACCGAATTACTTGGCGGAAGAAGTGGAAACAGGAAAATGGGCTCAATTAATATTACTTTTCACAGGTACTTATCAATTGGGCCAAGCTAAATCATATTTAGCAGAGATAACGAACGAGGATGGTTCCCTGAATGTTGACTACTTGAAAGAGAATGCAACAATTTTAAGAGTACAATCTCGTTCTAGGCATTGTAATCGGAAAACCTACACCTCTTTCATCGATTATACACTAAAACGAAATGATGTATCAGGTATATGCCGCTATTGCTATGATTGCGCGAATGGAAAGCGTACTGTCGGTTGTTGTTCTCATGTGGCTGCAATTATTTATTATTTATCACATGTTCGTTACTTAGCCCGAATTATCAACCCGGCCGAGATTTTGACCAATATGTTTAAGACCACTGGTTTCGTAGGTGTCCAAGAAAACAGTGATACGGATGAAGACGCTGACGTCACCACCCTCCCTGAATAATAACCATTGTTGGCTCTATGCCATATATATTGTATAGCTACGTCATTTGGTGTTGATTCTGTTTTCTGCCGCGTTAGTTATATGAATTATATGAATTTAGACATATAAGTTATTGATATTTATATACCTATACTTTGAATCGTTATATCTCAAATACTGAATTTAGTACAAATCTGATTTTTTGTGGGTAGATACTTCGAGAGGTCCTCTACATAGTGTGCAAAAATGGTTAGTGTACCAAAATGCAAACTCCCCTAAAACCACCTAAGTTTTTTTTTTTTTTATATTTCGGCCCTTTGGCATCAACCGATAAATCTGCAAGTATATGAAAATAAGAAGGTGCTTACTGAAGGACGCACCATTTTACCCCATGCTGTACGATGAATAGTTCCCGAGATATGACGTTTTAAAGTTTTCACCCCCAACCCCGTCCTACTCTTAAAGGGTGAGACTTAGGAAGTTGAAATTTTATGGGGTAAGTCCTTTGAATGATAGAAACAATTGGTAAAAATTTCAAATCGATCGCCCGTGGGGGCCGAACTGACCCCTAAACCTTACACGGCCTTTAACCCTAGAATACTAATGTGATTTTATCACACGTTAATACTAATGTGTCGTAAATTTTACGACTTTCCCTAGAAATACGAAAAACTCATTAAAAAAAATTTTTTTTAATTGAAACAAAAGTTAACCTATACTCTTTGGTCCCTAAGGAATATAATTTCATGTTTGGTGTTTAATCACTTTTAATCCTGTAAGCATTCCGTGCAAGATTTCCCGCGGTGTTCGCCGCACATAGCATGTTTGCAATGAGTGCAGTAAATGGTCGTCATTCGCCTTAACCTGCTGGGACAATAGTAACATAAGGTACGTTTGCCTTCTACTTGAGTGGCGTTGTCAAATCTTTTTTCGATTTTGAGGATTTCTTGAATAGTTTGTCGAAGTTTGCGGCGTAAAGTTGTACCACTTAGTCGATGTTCCATCCAAGGCCTGGCAAGCTGGTGAGCTAGGTGAATCATAAATTGATATCGACGAAGGGGTTTTTCACCATTTTTCAAATTGTTACAACAATATAATACATACGAATTGACACAGGTTGTGTTTACCATTCCGTAAAAAATGCATAGTGGCCACCGTCTAGTTTTCCTGCTACAAGACATGTTTGAACACATTTGATCAAATGTGTCCACACCGGACTTTGTCTCATTATAATTCAAGATTATTATTGGTTTATTATTTATTTCCGAAATTTCTGCCCCTTCGTGCATAGTGGAAAGCAGTAATACTAGCTTATTTTTTTTAGACATATACGACAATAAAGTTTTACTTTTGTCAAAACAAAACATTGAGGATTGAGGCTTTCTTTTTGCAAGTTCAAGCATTTCGGGTGGGATTTCTTTTTTATTTTTTCTAATTGTTCCAATGATGGTAAGTTTATATGGATCACTCAATAGTTCATCTGCTATCCCAACGGAGGTAAACCAATTGTCCATTGTGATATTTCGGTGTGTTCCATGTACAGATTTAGTCAACTCTTTTATGTAATAGTTAGATAATGGTAACCCTCCTGTGTGCGTGGATTTTCCCAAATAAGGACTGGCATCGATCATATATTTCGAGGAAGAGTCGCAGAGCATAACAATTTTAATTCCATATTTTGAAGGTTTATTTGGAATATACATCCTAAACGGACATCTGCCTCGAAACCCCAAGAGTTGTTCGTCAATCGTCAAATATGATGAAGGAGTATATGATGTTCGGCATGTTTCGATGAATGTATTCCAGATTTCACGAATATGAGCAAATGCGTCGTTCTTTAACCTTTCCGTTCTTGTCTTCTTGCTGTCAAATCGTAGGCAATTTACCAGGAAAATAAACCTCTCACAACTCATGCATCCTTTATAAAAAGAGCCAGAGATTGTGCTATCAAACATTTGTTTGGCATTCAAATGGTTATCCTTCTTGACGGCAGTCATTACTAGAATACCAAACAATGCCAATAGTTCCATTTTAGATAGTATAGATATGGTAGGCGTATTAGAAGTATACTTTTCTGCCTGTTTGGCAATTTCTTCGTTGGTGTGAACAACAATTCTATTCAAAATATCCTCCGAAAAAAAAAGCAGGAAATAATCAACAATTTCTGAACACACTTCACCACCAACTTTACTTCCTGATATGAAATGGACTATATTTCTTCTTGCTGTCCTTTTTGATAGTTGCGGCAATTTTGTGGACCATTTGTATCCATTTTTTCCTTTTAGTCTTATTGATTTTGGTTTTATTATATTCCTTTTTCGTTTTAACGAAGCCGCTATAATAGATAACGGAATATTTTCTTCAGATGATGTACTACTCTCTCCGTATATTGGATTGTCCAAAGGTTGATTAGCAATAACTAAATTAGTCCCGTTTACATTATCTCTCTCATTGTTTACTTCTTCCCCAAAGTCACTAATGTTACTGTCAGTTGATTTACTTTCAACCTCCAAACGATCTTCTTCTTCCCACTCATTATCAATTTCATCACCAGACTCTAAATATGAATCATTTTGGAAATCGCCATTCATAATTCTTTGAATTTCATTTTGCAGTTCTTTGTCACTCAAAGGCCTATTGTTGGATGCCATTTTCTATAAAAAAACTGCGTTAGTGCAAAAAAAGAGACATGAAAAACCAAGCTTTACCGATTATACTAATTTTTGTCTTTTCGTAAATATTTTACGCAAATACTAATCACTCGTAAATTTTACGACGCTCACATTATTAGACGCATGAAACAATTAGCCAGCAAGATACCGTTTCATCGACGTTTAGCTTCGCAATAATCAGGAAGGTACTGATAAGTAGGCGGCACAGGATCAAACGGAACCTTACGAATTCGGACTAAGAAAACCGAGCGTCGTAAAATTTACGATACATTAGTATTCTAGGGTTAATAATTTTTTTTACATGAACTTACTGCATTTCATACACCTACACTAGTATGGTCACAAACACCCTTGTACAATTTTAATTTGTTTATTATACAAAAAGACACCATATAATTCGATTTTTAAACGGGACCTATATAGCTGTTAGTATTAAAATACAATTTACCTATGATAAATACCTGATATTTTCATATTCGAGGAAAATTATAAAGCTAATCGCTGTCTGCATTAGGTTATTAAATTTTTGTCATAAAACATTTTTATTATATTCTACCTTTTCTCTTATTTTACCTAGAACATAAATTGCTAATTTAACATAGATACCACCAGTTGTATAGCTCATTTAATTGCTAATTACCGAGCAAGTGTTTTTAATAAATACGATTCGAGTATTAGCCAGAAATATTATTGCTCTCTTATCAAGAGTTTTCCTGAAATATAGTACTAACGAGGTATTCTGAGAAAAAAGGTCAGTGAAATACAAAAAATTTGGCTTTAATGAAGATACTTTAAAATGTTGAAAATTTTCAATTTTAGAAATGCAAACTCTCTAGTGAATTAATATGCAAAACTGAAAAGGGATATTTCTGTAAAAAAAAGCATTTAAAAGTAAATTTAAGAGTGAATGCTGCCTGATACATACGCAACTTCCTTGAAGAGCATATTTGACCTTACGCCAACTTCGTTCGATACGATAACTTTGTGCTAATGCATGATAAGGCCCACGCCCATGCCGCAATAACAGCGACCCAATACCTTGAGGACGCCGCCAACGAGTTCTGATGATAATTCCATAGAATATCTATACATACATATACAGTAAGAGATCCAGCTCCGAACTCAATTGCAGAATTAAGAATTACCGCACAGAAATCGAATTTCACAAGAAACCGTCAAAGATCTCCTGGAGAGCATGTCTAGGAGAATGCGGATTGCCGCTAGACCTAAAGAGGGAAGTACTTAGTACTAAATTGTTACTTTCTTGTCTTAAAATATTGTTATATTGTTGTTCTTGTTACTTATTCTATATAAATACATATATTTACATATAATAATCTTAAAACGAAAATCAGACTATTTTATAAATTCCTCAGCACGTCCTATGTAAAACTTCAGCTTATAATTTATTGAACTGTAACGTACGCAAAACACTCCAATCCACGGCACATAGCACTAAAACACAGATAATGTTTAAGTTAATTAAAAAATAATTAAAAATAATGACTTAAAATAACCTTTTGACCAGACCCTTTTGTCTGCAAATATACAGGGTGTTTCCTAACTACGTATAAAAAATTTAAGGACGTAATCCTGGATGCAATTTCAAGTGGAACATAAGTAATAAACAAACGTCCGTAAATGCTTTGTTTTCAAAATATAAGGTGTGAACATATACCAAAATAAATTCCTTGAATGTACCCAACGTGGCGCAAATTAGATTTCAGAATTTTAGCATGCCGATGTGTAGTAAAAAGTCCCATATTACATGTACTCAAATTTTTTTCATGCGACAGTGCCGTAAGCTTAGTACATCTTTATTATTCTATTTATACGGGAAATGTACGACGTTGAGCTTGCCGTTAATTAAGACCGAGTTTTATTTTCTTTGTTCCAAACAGGACCGAAAAAAATTACAAGAACGCTTTATTAATAATTGATCAATGCAAGGTTTATTGATTTCAAAACCCAGAAAAAAAATTAATTGAATATTATTAGAACATTTGAAAATGAACTTGAACTGAAACAAAAATTGCACTGATTATAAACTAGCAACCACTTAAACGACAGTAAAAAATAATTATTATATATTATATTTTATATGAATAAAAAACCCATTTGAGCCATATTCGAAATATTCAAAGAAAACTTTTTTTTGGTATATTTCAACACTCGACTTTTTGAAAATAAAGCACCCGTGAACATTTTTTTTGAATACATTTTCCACTTGAAATGCATCCAGGATTACAGCCTTAAATTTGCTTCCCGTAGTAAGGAAATACCCTGTATAATTAATTGTGATGCTGAAATTCTAGTTGAAATGTGATAAAATTGTGTGAATCATAATTTCACTAAAACCAGAATTTCCTTTCCTTCGAAATTCCCAAAAATGCGAAAAAACCTTTGCATTTAGAAATGAAAATGTATAATATAATAAATCGTTGAAAAATAGCTACTTACATAACCAGTTACGAAATGAATTACTTTATGTCGCGAGTAGGATTATCTTGCGAAGGAAGCTGAGGGAACGTAGAATTCATGACATGTTGCAAAAAGCTCCCGTAATATGACATGAGTTACACAAAATGACCTTTCCTACTGAGTTTTACATATGTTTTTTTTCTCTTAGTTTGCGGTCCAACGAAGAACTCACAAATAAAAGTTAAAATTACTATTATTCAAATCACGTAACTGTTTAGTCATGTCACAACATGTAATGATTAAGAGCGCCTTATGTAAAATGACAAATCGTATTTAATATGCTAAAAAGGAAAAAATATATATTTCAATGTCTAAACAAAACCTCTTTTTCGATTGCTGATCAATTTGTCGACCTTTTAGTTCAATTTAGTGTTTTAAACAGTTGTGTTCTCTGATTATCAACTTTTGCGGTAAAATTTGTTCTTTTGAAAACTAAAATAATGCTTCTGGTTATTTATTATTGATGTTTATATTACTATTGTTGGTATGATGCCCGAGTTTTTAAACAGTCGGTACAAAGAGCTTGTAGCGTCCCTTACAGACTATTTTGAAAGAGAAATGGAAAATAATGGACCCTTGTTGCCATTGAATTCAGTAAAAGAGGCAAATTGAATTTTAATATTTTGGAGTTGAGTATTATAAACTCTTGTTTTATTTAGCTTGTTTCGAATGCATTTATTTCAATTTTAAAATTCATGCTACATATTAATTTTGAAAAGATGCGGCATCACTGGTGACATGAAGCCTATGACATATATAAAAAGTTACGTAATTTGAACCATATATGATTAATAAATCAAAAAGAGCATGAAATTTCCTTTAAAATAAGATAACACGTTCAAGATCGCAAAGAACAGGTGACGCATGTTAAAAAAATATTTATACAATTTCCATTAAGACAGAAAATTTCCATTTGAGGCACAAAAACGAAAAGAATCCCCCGAAAAATGGAAATCATACACATGCGAAATTCAGCTCCAAAATAGTTTATTTGACACCGACACAACCTTGTAACGTTCACCAAGAAAATGTTACGTCATACGTCATGTTGTTCATTCTCCATTCCATAATTTCCTCGTATGATTAATGATCTTCTTGGTTTCGTGACATTAAACAATATATTGGCTTTGGAAAATTTAAACTCGCAAGTCACTCACTCTACACTTGTTAACGAGAAACGTACAGGAGATAGGGCTGGGAGGCACCCATAAAATTAAATACACTGCAAAAAAACTATATATATATAGCTCTCTCCCTATCTCTGTTAAAGTTACCAAAGGGACTCATAATTTGGCCCTCATTTATTTCCATCCAAAATGATGTAAGCGAGGCGCCTACAAATCTCCGAAACGGAATCATAAATTCCGTGGAAACTCGTCTGGATTTAGTATTCGAACTAGTCTAATCTCCGTCTATTGACGTTAAAAATCCACAACCCCCGCGATGTGTCATGTGCAACCCAAAGGAAATTCCATCATGGATCAAGTTTTTCATTTTTAGCTCCACTTTTCTCCTTCGGTGATTAATGGTTTTCCGCGGTTTGTAAGGGAAAACAACATAGGAGATATTAAAAAATATATATATCGAGCACGTAATCAAAACCGTGTCTCCGCCATAAATCAATTGATTTGCTTCAGATATTTTTTAAAGGTCTTTTACAAAGAAAAATCGCTAGAGGATAAAAGGAACTTTCCAAAGAATTTCTGCTCCAACTTAGAGGGCAGAACAATAATTGAAATTAAATTTAAAAAAGTGGAGGGACTCGATGTTAAAGAAGTTCTTATTAGTTTTGCTCCGAAGTTGGAATAAACATATACTACGTAAATTAAATTATCTGGACGAAATAACTTACAGGCTCCGGATAACACTCAAACATTTTAGAAATTAGCTGAAAACCTTAAGGGCTCCACCTACACAAGAGAGGACTCATCTTTGCAAAATTAGCACCATCCCAAAGTTTATTTATCCTCAGCAGAACCCCGTTTTGGGGAGCAAACACGTTATTCTTAGGCCAAAGCCGCTATGTGTTATAACATAAGCAATCAAAATTCGCCCCACGCATCTGAATATCGTAATAACACCGTATGATTCCATTACCTGGACAATGGGCTGATCAATTAATCATGTTCAGACGCTTATTATCATCATATTTGCAGGAAATAAGTAGATCGTAGGCATCACACATTATTTGTCAAGAGCAATTTGCATAATATGATTTTATGAGCGCTTTCACATCAATTGGCTCGTCGACTGTTGACACTATTTTTCATGTTATTTTGCCTTTATCGCAATTGGGTCAAGCGAAATTACTGGTGACGCATCAATGGCTCGCGTTTAATTACAAATGGTAATATGACATTTTATCCAATAAAATAAGCTTCAATGGACATTATAAATTATAACAGGAATGTATTAAAGGGAACCTTAAACATAATACGGTCTTAGAAGATCCAACCACTTAATTAACTTTCCTTACTACTATGTACAACGCGCTAGCAGTGCTCACTAGGCACTTATCTGTCTTGCGCAGGTGACTTTCAGTCGTTCAGCGCGGCGTGAGGAGCTGCCCTGAATCTGGGGGCGACTTTGCTGTTTGGTCACGCGCATTTATCTCTGAGAAAAATTAAAATAATCACATCAGACCGATACGTTTGTTGCTTCAAAAAGTCTCAATATCAGCTTCAGAAAGTATTCCATTGATATGCTGTTGCTGTTCATAAAATTTGAGAAATTGCAATTAAACCTACCTCTCTAATACTTCTATGAAGTTAAAGTAGCATTTTATAATGTCGATATTAGCAAGTATACGGGCAGAAACGTATTTACATACATATAAAAAATGTCTCTTTATTAAAATAACCCTGAACCGCCTGTTAGAGTTCAATAGATACATTAAAAAACTCTAACCTTTCGACGCCTTTAATGTTTTGATGAATTCCCACCATTTCTAATTATTGAACCTTTTAGGCCCTTGATATTTCACTAATTTATTACCTGAAGCGTTATTTTAGATATCAGTGAATATAGTGAAATATCAAGGGCCTAAAAGGTTCAATAATTAGAAATGGTGGGAATTCATCAAAACATTAAAGGCGTCGAAAGGTTAGAGTTTTTTAATGTACCTATTGAACTCTAACGGGCAGTTCAGGGTTATTCCCATAGCCAGACATTTTTTATATGTAAACATGCTTCTGCCTTTATACCTACTAACATCGACATTCTAAGAACGTGACTTTAACTTCAACGAAATATTAAAGACGTACGTTAGATTGCAATGTTTCGAATTTCTTTGACAGAAGAGTATATAATATACAAATATAAATAGAAGACCTTCTAAAGTTGATATTGAGACTTTTTGAGGAAATAAAAGTATCAGTTATCGTAATTCTGTTCGGAGATAAATGTGCGCGACTAAACGGCAAAGTTGCCTCTAGACCCAGAACAGCTGCACATGAAGACCTGGATGCCTGAAGCACACCTGCGCAGACCAAATAAGCGCTCCGTGTCTACAAGCTATGGAATCATAAAAGAACCTATAAGGAGTTTAGACCTCCTTAATAACTGCTTTTAGGCCTACTGGAATTGATGTTCCCAAAATATACTTCAGACAATAGATCAGTGAGACACCAGAAGCTTGGAAATATTAGCTCAAAATTTTGTGATTTTCTAATTCTAACCTGCGTTGAATTTAATGGGCAAAAGAACAATATCCAAGGAAACATAAAAAAATTCCTGTATTTAAAAATAGGTTTGTAAAATGAATATCTCTTATTTTCAATTGGGAACTCAGTTTGAGAAATATTCTTTCACCTTTTTCAAAATATTTATCTTAAACATCGAAACTCTTTTTGGCATAATTAAAGCTAATAGGTTCGCAACGATAACATTGGCAGTTTTCCAAATAAAACTATAATAAATGAGATATATCCCTAAGTCTTGGTGTATGGCCCACATTCATGCCCTCGCTCTTAAATAGAGAAATTTATTGTAGGTCACATTATAGGAAAACGGCAATTTGTCAGTCTTAATTGACTTGTTTACCGATGGTTGAATTTACAACTGTAGGTTTGGAAAAATCACATTACTCATGTATATCCTGTTATTCCAGAGAATTTTCTGAAACTCTGATTCGAACAAATCTAATAATATTTATTAAAAGTCGATCAGATTTTATTCATGAAACTTAACGATAAAATAATATTTTAAGGGTAAATTATTCATCAAATCGATAAAGAAAATATCAGGCAGCTATAAGGCATGCCTCAATAAGCCTAAATTTCAATTAAACAAATCCTAATGTCGCTTGTAAGCGACTGGAAGGCTTACAAATAAGTTCAGACAATTAGTCAGTGTATTACGGTAGAGGGCGCTAGTACTCTATTCCTAGTTAACACCTTCCAATTCTCAATAGAAGGCGCTTATTAAAAGTTTCTTTCAGATCCAGGGAAATGAGCGCATCCACCAGGTGCCAAGAAAATATACTCCGATACCTTTAATATTATTATTATTGTTACAATTTCGTTAAAAAAGGTATTAGATGATGATTTAATTTAAACCAAATGTAGCTAGCTTAGAACTATGTTCTGTCGATTAATGATTGCAATCCAAATCTCTAAAACCAATCGAACGTTCGGATTAAATTAAAATAGATCGAAGTGTGCCCACCAATGTTGCCTTGACTTTTTATGTCAACTTTCCACGGTCGTCTATTTGTCCAGCTGAACTAATTACTTGAACTTAAAAATAAAAGCAGTTAACATATTTAAACAAGAAAAGAATTTTTTAATAAAATACATTTAGAGCATGTATGTGCACATTGACAACCGCGAAATTATCATATAAATGTAAGTGAAAGCTGACCCTTGCCCTTTCAACATCATACGTAAATACGTTTGAGTTCGTCGTTAGCAGAAAAAATATGACTTGCACCGTATTTTATTCAACTCGCTGGAAACCATTTAGAGGCATTGTCTCTAGGTATAATTGATAGAAATTAAGGACGATTGTCCTTTCCTTAGCTATTGATAATTCGATTGCTGCTGATGACGTTTTCCTGTTAACATGAATGCAGTCTAATTGCAATTTCCTATTTTGAACTTGTGCAAATCCGATCTAATTTTTTAATTATAGCAGTCTCGAGATTCTGGTTTGATTAGCAAGTTTGCCATTACAACTGCAACTTGAAAAAAGATTCATTCGTTTTGGTTTTTATTGCATTTGCAACTGACAGACATAATAACACAGTGTGGCATACCCATAAAATTAGGTTATTTAGCTTACCCCTCTTCGTTTTTTGTTTATGCATGTATGCATTCATATTTTTATCTCGTTCCATCTCGTTCATAACCCTCCTCATAGCATTCAAAGATTTAACAAAATTCATTGTTAATTGTCAGAATAAACCCGCATATATCCCCCTAAATATGTTCGAAACACACCCCTGGATTCCAGCGGTTAATTTTATGGAAGATATCAAAAGATATAAAGGCTGTCCACAAAACAGGAAAAATCAATATCTTCCCTTCAACTGAATGCAGAAATTTATTCTTAAATTATGTCTACTTTTAAATTTGATCCTGGTATGCCTCATAATTTTAAGAGAGATTTCATTTTATTTACGGAACACAAAAAGAGCCCCAAGAGATTTGTTCTAAAAAAATCACCGGCATGGTTGATGAAACGCAGTAAAAAAAATTAAATTAGATCCTTAAACGCAGATTTTATCTTATTTCTATGCGTTTATATTTTTATATGATAATACTGAGGTTTTAACCGAACTCATAAAAGTGGGAACATTGGAAAAATTCACAAAAAAAGTACAAAAAAGACAAAATATAAGTTGCCTCCAAAAAAGCACAACAATTAAGAATGTGGAAAAGAAGTTGCTTTCTTTTTTCATCTCTTGGTCTTTCCTCTGAGTCTCGGATCGCTGTCAAGAAAACTTTTAAATTTTACCATATCATTGTCGATTGAAAAAAAAATGAATATGTGAAACTGAATGAAACGCGATACGTAAAAAAGGAAGGGCTATTTTATAGTCATTCTTGTGACAGTGTTTCTATTTCATCTCTTCCTTCAACCTTCTGCTCTACTCCCAATTCATATGTTATAAATACAGAAATTTGAGTAACCAATTGCGAATTTCCTGTTACAGAGTTTTTACGAAATTATATAGAAAGACCGAAAACTACTTTTCGTCAGTCTTTCTAAACATTTGCTTTCACATATGATCATTCGAGTGTTCCAGAATGAAGTTTACGTTTCTGGAACTTTTAGCCCATACTTTTAAACGAATGAAAAATTTCCCCTTACAGCTATCTGAATTAAACATTTTTTAAACTTCGTTTCGTGTTTCCTGCTAAGGAAACTTGACGATCTAATTTGCGAGGAAATGTAAATTTCTCTTGGCCCATATTTTCAAGAAATCCCTACAAGCTCGTGTTATCTGTTTCCCTGTCTGGAATTAAACTATACAACATAGGCGAATACAATTTTTTACCTACAACATAAAAAGTTGTATAACATGCTCTCGCTTTTTGCGACAAATTGTTAGATTAATTGAAACCAGCTATGAACATGGAAGTAATTGGATAGACAATTTCTACAACGCAAAAATATATTATAGAATTAGCCGTACAATTAACAGTTTCGCCTTAATTGTATTTTCCTTTTAACGAGGAGATAATATTATCCAAAATGCGGATATTTTTTAAGAAACTTCGTAGCGAGGGCTCAGCAAATGCTAACCATTTTAATACAACTTTGGAAGTTTGAACAGGGGATCAGCAAAAGTTTCATGTCGGAATAGAAAGGGCCAAATTAACATATTATTTTGCAGGCAAAAGAACAGCATGGGTTTTTGAGTTGATTTTGAATTAAATTTGATTAATATTCCACTTTTAGCCGCATGAGTATTTTCTTTCTCCTCTCAATGGTTTAATAACGCACACATTACCCTACGGGCTCCAAAACGCAATCACGTTTGGCATGTTTGCAACGCCGTTAAACTTAAATATAAAAATTTCCACCCATTTGCATAACAGCAAACAATACTGTTATACTGAAGAAGATAGCCGACATTTTTATGAGGAAATTATGCAAATCTAATTGTTTCGGGTCGAGTTTTGGGGACTCGACCACACAATCTCTTGCCAATTCATCCGGTGTGCTTCCGCCATATTGTCACACACATATTTGGACATGATTGAGATTGTTTACAAGCACATAAAGCACTGAATTATGTCCAGTTATGATGTAAATATATAATTGTTGTTGATATACAGGGTGTGAAATGTGATTACTGAAGAAAATTTTCAGGTATTAGAGTCCTTTCTAAGAGTTCACTTCTAAGAGAAGGAAGCGATGCGTGGTGAACAAGGGGACACATGACGAACTCGATCTCAATTCTGTTCCACATCCTCAAGAGAAGTTCAGCTCCAATAATAATTATGGAGCTTTTTACATAATTGTTATTCCAGCTGAACCTACCTAAGTGCCCCCTACATCGTCTGGACCCAATGTAGAATATCGCTAATTATCTTTTTCCCCGTCCCTTTTTGGGACTAAAACCTTAGACAAAACTAGAGGGTGTTGAAGCTATTTATTTATTCATTGGTTTATATTCTTCTTAACGTCCTCGACGCCATACCACCTCGATTTCCCCCTTGACGACTCCAACGGCCTGCAAGGACAGACTCACAGATTAACCCAAGGCCTTTGACTGCATCAACCGATAAAGACGTTACCTTCTCTTCACTCCTCATTGAAATATTATTCGACAATCCTAAACATCTCCAACGTATGAACATTCGAACGCATTATGCAATTAGTCGTGCACATGCAGCCAAGGCACCTAATTTGTAAGTTCATGCTTATTTGGTTAAAACGCATTATTGTTGGTCGGTATCTCCCATTTTAAGCCAGTTACGGCAATTATAGCGGAGGTGAGCTAGTCCTAAAACGAGAAAGTATTTTTTAATTTGCATGACAATTTGCAAAACAGAATTATGTCGCGCAGTAGGAGGGTTGAAACCGCATGTACCTATAAATTAGGCCGAATTTTATTAGTGGATGAGTCAGGGTTATTATTGCCTGAAACATTCCGGTTTCTGCCTACCTAATTTGCAAGCTAACGTGAATTTACTGATGAATTAAATTGACCTGAAACGAGCCTATATAGCGCCAAAGCGCTCTTGTTCACGCCCTTATATCGAAAGCTTTTGACACGTCTGTGACGAATTTATAAATTTTAGCCGTTTATTATAAAAACTTTTTAGAAATTTCAAACTTACATTATTGACGACACTGGATTCCACGTCGCAAAATCATCTGGATAGCCTAAAACCCATTTCCAATGTCTTTAGATCGGCCCTATTAATGGAAATTTCACTGTATAGCACACATGACTATTGTTCATCTCAAGAAGCCATGAGAATTTTCTAAAGGTGTGGTAACAATTTACTATCCAGGCAGAGCCTCATTTTTACTTTTCTGCTTCCAGGATCATTAAAATGTCTTAACAGCAAGTACGAGAGGAGAATCAACTGTTGCAAGATAATTTTCACTCTTTTATTCCACAAAATTCAATCAAAATTGGCGGTACTTAAAAAGTAATCAATTACCCTGATGTAACGGTTTATTGTTCAGGCACCGCCTTATTTTTACTTGTTATTTAAAAATTGATTTAAACATACTTAATAACACATAAGTGACAAATGCCAGATTTTTAATGTGCAACATAAGGTTTTAGCTGTTAAAATTTTAACCTTATATTAAACTCTGTTCTGTTGCTTTTCTGCCCAACTTTACGCTACTTTGTAAATTCCATCAAGAATATTTCAAAAGTTTTAAGAAATAACTGCATGCATCAAGAAATGCGTATAGCTCGCCTGAAGTTACCTACTTACCTATATTAATTATTATCCGCAAAGCAAAGTTAACACAAAACTGAAAATTGATGGTATTGAAACGAATAAGACACATGTTATTAGCACATATCACTTATAGAAAAATAATTGAAAGTACCAATATTGAGCACTCCGCTCTTAAGGTATGACTACGTCTCATTTATCTCACCTCATTTATTAAGCTCCCTCTAAGAAATATTTTGAGATAAAAACCTGAAATAAGGTGGTGCCTAGAGAATAAACATATGCCAGTGAGATATTTACTTAGTATTGAAGCACCGATTAAATTTTATGTCGGCTAATATACAAATAATCAAAATCGTGCTCAAAATGATCTAGAGAAACCAAAACTCTTAATTAAAAGGGCTTCTTCGTACTAGGTCGAAAACAGTGATCAAACTAAAGACCCGTAAATTGTTTAACTTTGCGTTTGCACATATTTTACTTCATGATCTCAAGACAACCGTTATAGTGTATAAATCTCATCGACGACTTTCCGATTCAGTCTTCACACGAAACGAATATATACAAAGCAGTTAGTATTAGCATCCTGTATGCAGACTTTATCAAACGGGATTTTCTAACAAGATAATGCAAGACCGCATGCTGCGAACATTATTTGAAAATACCTGGAACAAGCACAAATGGAAATGCTGCCTTGGCCTGCACGACCACCAGACCTATCACCTATCGAACATCTTTAAAACATGATGAGTCATGGTTTTTTAAATTTATTGAGGCCTCCTAAAAATTTGAATGATCTAGGACACCACGTTGAGGTAGCATGGAATAAAATACCCCAGAAGCATATTGATCTTTTGTTGCAAAGCATACTGCGGAGAGTACATGCTTGCATTGCTCTACGAGGCAATGTCACTCTTTTTAAACTTCTTAGATAATAAATGTTCTTCTTTTTTACTGTAACTCTGATCATTTGATACTCTATTATTAAGTATTATTTTACCAAAATTACAAGAGTTAATTATTTTTATTATTATTAATGGGTGATGCATTTCATATGAACGTGAGTGTTGTTCTAGTTTTAATTTTTAGCGTTTACGTAATAGGGGATACATGAAGTATTGAACTTATAAAATTTGCTTGCAAATTGGCGTATTGCTACTATGTATACGAAATTTCCTTGAAAGAGAACACTAAAACCAAGCGCTTTCCCCCCATTTTTATTCGAATTTTTTGTTCTACTTGTGCAAGAGTCGTCGCACGTATCCGGGGACACACTGTATAAATATTATGTAGTTGGAAAATTCACGATTAACTCTGAAGATTATATGCACATATACATTATTTTTAGAATCAATATTCGTTTAAGTTCTGCAAAATAGTTTTGTGATGACTCAACGTCAAGCCCATCGGAAAAAAGACAATATAATATTAGAAAGGTTGCTTTTGCAACTACTCCGTCTTTTCCTTGTTGCGTCTAAATTGTAACCCTTAAGCCCAATAAAGGTGAAATGATTAAGCTGGAACGTCGAAATCCAAAAATATGGGAAAGTTCAGAGTGAATACAATATGTTCATTGCCAACACCCGAATTTGGAGTCAAGGCATAACCAAAGGTCAGACAAAAATAGTAATAATCCATCATTTTGACAAGATCTCTCTTGTAAAATAACTGTTATGTAACTCGGCAAGATGTAGGGTATCCACGTTTCTAAGTCCTTTCATATAGTAACCAATTGTTGAATCGACAGTGTTAATTATTAAAGCACAATAATCATGAACATTTACTAATTACCATCTTTGATGTTATTGACTATCCCGAACTAACCTGAAGTATTTTCTATCCTCTACAGTTGTCTACATAATCAGAAGATATCAACAAAAATACTAAAACCAGTTGTGCTCAAAATACTGGTCTTCAAAATAATTTACTGCAATACTTTAATCGTCAGTTCCATTACAATACACTCTAACATGAACTTAAATGTTCATCGTGAGAAAAATCTCTCCAGCTACATGATAAATACAACACAGTTCACAATACTTTTCTTCACCTAATCTGCATAGCAGATTTTGAGGTTTTCTGTTGTTACCATCCACTACTTGCCCTTATTCTGTTTACCGCACTTTTATCAATTATCTTCAGCGTCTCAATTGACAGTTTTCACATTTTTCTCTGTTTCTTTGTTAATATCTTGCACCGCGTTTTTAACACAACTTCGTTAAATTTCTTCAGCACGTTTTCAAATTTTCATCCCGCTCTTGCTTAAAACTTTATAGTATTCCGTTCTTTCTTTCCTTCCCCGCAAATGGTAATTATGCTCAACCAGATTCCCTCATTTGTGTGCTACCCAAGTTTTAAGAGTTGTTTCTATAGATAGCTCCAAATGGTAATTTTTTCAAAATTAGAAAGTCTGAATTTGGGTTCGAATTCATTCTGGATTTGTTGGGGCTTTAAAAATATTTTCATATGTCATGTCATAACTTTTAAAACTTGAAAAATTATGTAAGTCTCGCTAGCTTAGAATGTTTGGTGTATTAAAAGCGGATATTAGAAACATTAATCATCATTCAGAACGTGGGTGATCTCGAAACAGTCACTATCAAGAACTTAGAACTTGGTGACTCCGCCATTATCATTTGGTTCAAAGACAATCTGAACCAATATTTGATTTAATGATCGATACATTGAAATAAACCTCACCATTTAGTTTGTTAAATACATATTTCACCTACCTGATTCAAAAGCCCTCCAAAAAATCCTAAGCTAGATACTTCAAATCTAGTCCTACACACGAAACTACACACCCAAAACTAGTTCTGCTTTTTACTAACATAGAGAATATTATTATTTCCGGAAAACTAGGAAAAAGTTTGGAAAATTTTAAGAGCGCGAAACGCACACGATTTCGCGTTTAGCCGCAACTTGTCGATATTAGCCGAAGGCTAACCCTTTCCAACCGAAACAAGCGAACGTCTGAAAATAACTGACTGATAGATGCTTCGCGTCGAGACGCCTCCACCGAGGCGGCTGGAAATGCACCGGTGCAGGAGACCACCCTCACCCTCAAGGTGACAGAAAATTGTCTCCTTTACATGAAAGTTATTACAGTTTATAGTATGCCAGCAATATTTGAGTGACTTTAATAGTGGATTCTGTGTCAAAGAAATGGAGTAAGCGTAAGGGTCGTACGGCGAAGTTCGCACTCCATCGCAGGAGTGGCACCATAGATCGCTAAAGGTTTAAAAGACACTTTAGTCTCGAGGTGTATACGCTATATCTTGCAATTCGATATGTAGATGATATTATTACTAGTGGCACATAAAATGACATTTGGTGCTAAGTGCGACCCTGTATATTGATGTTCTGAGTTACCTATTAGATAAATTGTACCCAACTCTGAAATAGTACGCAATGCCGGATGTCAAAAAATACTTTATTCCTTCAAAAAGTGTAAAACTGCTACTTTAGTCTTACAAGTGCACACAAATTGAGGTGAATTCTAAAAGTTGTTAACATTTAAATACGAGAAGTGTAAATTGATTCCAGTTTGAATAAATACATTTTAGGTTTTAAAAGTTTTTTCCGACCCTATCGTTTTATTTTACAGAAAAATTTTATAGCCTCAACTCTAATAAAACAAAGACCAACATAGAATTAAAATTTTAACACAGGAAATCCCATGTTGCACTTTTAAAAACGCATTGTAAATGTTGACACTGAAATACAATTAAAGTGATCTGATCTCGTAAGGTGCAATGGAAAAACATTACTTCTCTTTGGACTATAGGTATCTGTTGTGGTTCTTGTGGTAAATCTAATTTTGTATTTAACGCAATGACATTAGTGAAAATTCAAATTTAAACGAAAAATTTAATGGAGATACATAAACGCAGACCGCCATTCATGGGAGGATTGTTGGAAGTATGTGAATTTCAAAAATTAAACGCAATGACAGTGCTTGAACCATGATATGAAAAATGACAAAAACTTAGTAATTTATTATCGTCTTGTTCTATTGGAAAAAAGTCTAGTAGGATACATTATCTTGTAAGTATACTTGGCTATCTATAATTAATTGTTCACTACATAAATTACTGCTTATATCATATATGCTCGTAAAAAAGCGTCATTTTTCGATATTTCTAGAATATTATCAACCGAGGAAAATACTGAGCCGAAATAAAGTCTTCGCATCATAACATAAAATGTTATTTTCGTTACTCATTGAACAATATAATATTAAAAAAAAATGTTTTAAAAACAATTAAAGAAGTAGCAAATATTTCCAAAGAAATAAATATAAAATTTAAACAAATAAAAACCATCTCAATCGACTTTTACTGTATCAATTAACTGAATCTAACGAAAAATATTAGGCTAAAAGGATACACTTCCCAGCACGTTCTAATGTAACCCATTCACAACAATCACAACAAGGAACAGCCCAATTCCAGTACGCCATTGTCAGACTATTTCCTCCATTATTCCGGTTGACTGACAAATTATAAGCTGACTACGTAACGTTGGCGACAACAATACGTTCAAATTCCACTAATATTCATCGATTAGGGCTCAATGGCATATACTCGAATAATAGCTAACCTAAGGGAAAAGGGGTTAATAATTCTGCAAACTTTAGAACCACTTCCAAGACTACAAGTAAAATTGCATATAATTATTATTCATATAGTTACGATATCGGTTACTGTTGCCTGGCTAAAATGGTTTTATGGAACAATGGAATAATTCGATGGATATCTATTTTCCCATTCTGCATAATTGCACCAATGCCATTTAACTTGATTATCCAAATTGACCTAATTCTCTTATTTTATAACATGATCTTACAAAATACTGGTTATAAATAGGATATTTACTTCTCAAAATATGTAATGTTGATTTCTCAAGTCTGAAGTGAATACAAGAGTCAAGTTATTTGCGAAAGAATATAGAAAAAATAAAGTAGATAGAAAAAAATAATAATAAGACATGAAATTTTTCTAAATAAAATCCCCAATTTTAAGGCATTTATAAATTACAGCCAAATATCAAACATTAATAATGAATAATAATTAATCTTAAAATTCAATAAATTACCTTAAACGCGGCAACCCTGTATTTCTCCCAACTAACCACGAAACTCGCAGCTCCACCAATGATGACGTTACTATTGTGACAGTAGTTTCTTTCAGCATTGCCAGGTAAGAGATGTCAAACAAATTTTTGGAAAAGTGCCAATTTTATGAAAACGCAGGTTTGCTAACCAACAGAAATCCCCATCGATTTTTCAATATTTTAAAATAAAGAATTTGTTGCTAAACTGTCTAATATCGTTTTTTCTGGGCCCCTTTAAATATTGTGATGTTTTGATTCAGTTGAATTATGGCCCCCAAAATTCTTCTTTTTCTCTAATTTTTTTTTACATTTGAAACGTACAGAGAACATTTTACAGATTTGTCAAAAACTCTTAGCCAGTCAACTACTGACCAAGACAACTTACAAATTCCCAGCGTTTCATTGACGACACTGACCACTTAATTTCTACTAAACTAATTAATCGATTGTGACCCTGTGGCGAATACTCAGATTAAAGGCAACTTTAGGGACTATCCGTTAATATTCCAATAAACTTTAGAGCCACCTCGAAAGCTTCAAATAAAACTGAATTTGATCGTCGCCCATACATTTTGGGATATCGAATATCGATATGCATATGACCAGCTTAAAAGGCATTAGAATGACCAATGAGCGGGAGTTTAATTGAAAGCGATGGTCAAATATTTAACAAAGCTTAATAAGTGAGTGAATAAAACTTTTTTGATTCCGATAATGATAAGTTTCTTTTTAATAAAATGGCCATCCGAACAGACAAATGTACCCCTATAAAATTAAAATTTAGCTCTTCAACTAATTTAAGTCAAATCATAGGGTACATAGCATGAAGTTGCTAGAAGAGAAAAATATCAAATTCGAAATTCCACCTTTCGTGAAAAGGAAATTTCCTGCGTTAATATTAACTAATACATATAATAACCAAAACATTCTACATGCAAACTTTTTAGGAAATTCCCCTAATTACCTTTCAATATGTTGCCAATTATTCAATATAATTCTATAATTTCCAGGAAAATACAGCATCGTGTTAGTTTAGGTTAGTTTCCTTTTTTCCAGTTTTTCATTTTTTTCTGTAGCTCTAACGGAAAGTAGCCAAGAAGATTCAACTCAAGTTAATCAAAGGATAAATTGCTAAATTAACACAAAAAAGTAAGTAGATATCTTCTAGAGGTTTGCCTATACTCCAGACAGATGTATATGAATGGCCGTCCATATTAACATATTACTTATATTATTTAAATGCATTATAAATCAAATCAACACACTTTATCTTGCATATTATTATTTCCCCTCACTTACATTCCCATCAGCCTGAAGCAATCATTGTGACGATAGAATAGCCGAAGAATTCTCCCCTAGAATAGCATCAAACTTTTCAAAATGCATCCATTTAATACCGCTCTTCCCTGTCCATTTAAATGGTTTTTCTTTAATATTTTAGTAAGTTTGTAATGGCTTTCTATACTTTATATGACAGTCTGTTCAGGAGAATAAAAGTGTTTTACTGTTCATTATTTCACTAATTTCAGCCATAGTTAAATTTTTAATTGTAGCTTTTAACAGCGCTGAATCGTCCATTTTCACTACTGTATTTCGTCCTTAAATGGAGATGTGACCTACAAATTATAGAAAAATAGTTATTTCCGGGTTAGTTTAAGTTAGTACAGGTTCCAAGACACACTGTGTTCCTCTGAGTGGAACACAAGGAAGTGAGAAAAGAAACTGAGGAGAAACTGGTGGGGGATGAACGTAACTGACGAGAATGTGAGAGATCAGATGTAGAAACAAAAATCGTAGGAAGTGGTAACGGATATCTTGAGGAGAATAGTGTGTGGAAAGGAAAGGGAGGAGAGGAGAAAAGAGGAGATTGTGAGAAGAGGAGTGACTGAGGGATAAACGAGAGTATGGATGATAAACAATGGGTTCTAAACATTAAAAAAATTAAAAGACAATCTCCGAGACAATGTCAGAGAATGAGAAAGTGCGGTGCATCGAACGGATTAAAGACCATATCACCTTCCCCCCCCAAGGAAGGCTGGACGGCGGTTCCGGAAGGGATCAAAGGTGAAGAGGGTAGGTTTTTAGTGAGTAGGCGCCCCCCTTAGGGATGAATACCATATAGGTCGCCGGACTACTAGATTGGTTACCTATAAAGTTTCTCCTCTACAACAAGAAAGGCTAATTCCAGTTAGTAAGGGTTAGGGGGGCACAAAAAAAATGACTCTTTTCAAATCAAATCAATGGTTTTTCCCCATTTTTTTTTCTGCTGCAGAAACAGATGCAATACCTACGTAAAATTGAAATTCACTTGAGGCAAAACTAGATAAAATAATCTCATTTAAATTCTCAATCGTGTTCCCGAAACCCCAATATAAAGTTTAAATAATATCTTATTTACGATTCCAGGGTGAAATTGTGTCGTGTCGTATAATAAGTTCAGCCTTGTGCAGTGCAAAGTTGACCGCTTGCAGTTTAAACTTTAAAATAGAATCTCCTCTTCAATAATTCAAAGAAGGTAAAGGATACAGGTTCAAGTTTGACGTTATCGGGGAAATATCGATTCGAAAATTACGATTAATCCGTAGTTGATGCTATAAATAAGGAACTGTTATCGAAAGGTTCCTCCTCTTGAGTCAACCTTGTTCTTCGACTATTTCCTTTTGCTTTTGTTCTAGTTGGCGATAACGAAATCCTAAAATCCAGTGACGAAATAAGAGCCGTTAGTTTCGTTGAGGAATTACGGGGCGTCACTGAGTTTCCTAGATTGCGTTGAAGGCTCTTAAGGATACTACAATGCCAAGAAAAATTCCTCAGGAAAAACGTCGGAATATTGTGTAAGCCACGACAAATGAAGCCTGTAACTTTATGATAATTATTTTTCATTCCTTGGGGACGTTTTCTGCGTAATTAAACTTGAGCCCTCCCTGGTATACCAGAGCTATTAATTCCGACCGCTCTTGGTCTAGAATTTTCTTGCCGACACTTCTCCAAAAGAAAACACTTTCTTTTAAAGGCAAAGCACTCTGTTAAGTCAACGCTATTATTTGCCTTCAAAAAGTATTGTTTTCAGTCACCTCATCACAATTTTTATTGTGCAAAATATTGAAAATAGCAAGATCTCCAGCTATCAAAGCCGAAAAATTCATTTCACGGTTGTTTGCACAAATTAATATAAAAAAGATTTAAAAAAATTAAGGATGCGATTATTTATTCATTATACTATGAATCGAGATTATTTGGTGGAAACTTTTCAGCAGCAAAGCTTCAGGATTCAATTCACTACTGCTCGAAAACAACAAAATATAATAAATCACACGCATCGGACGTGTTCTTAATATAACAAGACGGAGGTTAGATGTTATTTTGTCTGCTAAAGTTTCCAAATTTCAATTTCTCTATTAAACTTCATTCATAGAACGAATTTCTGAGTTTCCAGGTGCGGCGCCCTATAAATCAGAAAGTTATTTATGACTAAAAATTGGAATCCTATAAGTATAATTTATGGGATTTTATTTACTGGAAAACATGGATTATGTTTTAAAGGAAAAAAAAGGTCAGCTGGCATGTAAAATTTCGCCATAGAATTCGTAGTAAAGAATGGTGGATGCTATCTTGAGAAACTAAAATTTGAGGCAACATGAACCGTTATAATGTAACTAAACAAGCAGGGTCTTGTATTTGTTGAGCTAACTGACACTTATTACTCAAAGTTCGCTAATGAGAGTTAATTTTCCTTCAACATTATTATCTTGAACCGAAGGGTGAATGAGAGGCGGGTACGAGAATGGTGTCTGAAGTACCCGATCTAACACTTAAAGAAAAAAAAATTAAACACAGTATAATATATCTTAATGTAGTCTCCTTTAAGAATGGCACACTTTGCTCAACGATGTCTCCTATATGCTGTTTATAAAAAGAAAAGAAAATAATCTTCGAATGCTTCAAAATACGGCATAATCTCGGATTCCTCCTCTTCATTATTAGCAAATCTCTTTTCACCAAGTAATTTTTTCAAGTTTGGAAATAGAAAATAATCTGAGGGTGCCAAATCTGGCGAGTAGAGTGGATAAGAAAGAAGTTCGAAACCAAATTGATTAATTTTGTCTATCGTGATGATGGAAGTATGAACTTTTGCGTTGCCTTAATCAAACAAAACTTCCCGTTTTGCCAAATGCCCTCCCTTTTTTTAATTTTTAGCTCGAACGCTGCATCCCATTTGTATAAGATTGTCCATTGATTGTTTCTCTTTTAGGAAGATAGTCAATAAAAATCGTCCCATGTGAATCCCAAAAAACTAACCTTATCTGCAGATGGAACCGTTTTCGCCTTCTTCGAAGCCGATTCTCCCCTTTCAGTACATTCCTTTGACTGCTCTTTCGTCTCAGGTGTGAAACGGTGGACCCATGTTGTATTCGTTATGGATCGACGCAGAAACTCAGATTTATTGTAGCGAAACTTTGCCAAACACTCCGTTGAAACATTCTCACAGCACTGTTTTTGTTCAATTATGAGTAATTGCGCCACTCATCTTGCATACAGCTTTCTCCTATCCAATTGCTTGGTCTAAATGCGATGTATAGGATTTTTTGAAATGCCCATCTTTCAGTACAATTTCGTGGATTTTCATCACAATTGCTGAAGTGATCAAATCTGGAGTGTCATTGGGTCGATCACTCCGGAATTCATCTTGGCTGCTCTTTCGATCACGTTTAATCTATGCCATCCAATATTTTATAGTCGTTAACGAAGGACCGGATTCCCCCAGAGTAGGATCTAACTGCGCTTTGATATTGAATGGACTAAGATCTTTCAAATAAAAATATCAAATCACGTATAAATGACCAATTTCTTCCATGTTCACAAAGTCTCTAAAAAAATTGAGTAAAAACGGCTCCAAAACAAACACAAATCAATGTAGCACCTTCAAACTATCGACCTAAGCTTAAGCATAAGGTTGGGTCTTTGTAATATATACAAATTTTTAACAAAAAATCGCCATATAAATACATATGAACTTAAGTACTTCTAGAACTATCCTCGTAGTTCGCAATACAACACATCCAGTAATAAACAAAATTTATTACTGCAATATTGCCTCATATAAGTTTAGCTCAAATATTAAATGCAAGCGTAGAGCATTAGAAGAGACTAACTCAAATAGATTAAAAAAAATTGGAGTAGGCCATTAAATAGCCGAGAGGAGCTTATGGAGCTGAGTATTTAAAAAATCCTCCGGGCATTTGTAAAATACTCAAAAGAAATTAGAGAGTATAAACGAAGAGATAAAAGAATTCCCAGATGTTCTATAAAATCTCAAGACCTCCAGAGTCTATAGAAGGCCTCTCCAAGGCACATATTTTTAAATTGGAAAATGTGTCCAAATCAAATGGTAACCTCCCTTAAATAGGAAAACATCGCCATAAGAGATCAAAACCAAAATTTATTTGCATTTCGAATTATTCAGTCTGCATCACTACACACCCGTGGCAGTCATAATACGCAGAAACGAAATCATAAAAAATCTCTCCTATACAATCTGTATTCAATCTCCTTTCTTTCTAAGTGAGCATCGTTTATCCAAGATTTCTCCACCTCTATAAACCAATTTTACGAAGCTTTCGGAAGCCGAATAGGCAATTAGATTCCAATTATCTTGAAAAAACTCAGTAAAATCTTTCCATGAAATATTCACTTTGCTTTGATGTAAGGATGTTGTACTGTAAGCAGAATGGCTTCACGACTTTCTAAAACGATCAAAATGGTTATATAGAACAAAATTGGGGAACATAGCTCTTTTTTTATTTTAACGTCGTTCCCGGTGACATTCTTCCGAGAAATTCTAGCTCTAAACCGAGAATGATTTTGCAAAGATTCTTGAATATGCATCAATATTCAGGTGCAGTTTCTTAATTAAAAATAACTGAATTGTGCCTTCGGACCTTTAAAGCACTTTCAAAATTGCTAAAATAGGTATAATTACCTTCGCTACCGGAAAATTAAAAGAGATATTACTACAACACTTATGCAGGCGAAAAGAACTGAAGTGTCTCCTGGAAAGATATTACAGAGCTCGTAACGACTCATTGTTTTTTGAAGTTTTTGAGGCTCATTCATACACAAGTTCTCGACAATTCTTCAATTCAAAGCTCATTGGGTGTGAATATCCGTATGTAGCATTTTGTGGACATTGCAAAACAAGCTTCAAAAATATCCTCTTTCGAATAAAAACATCCAAGGACGTGTGTCTATCCCGTGAAGCATACCTTAGGGTTAGTCGGAATTATTTAGAAGCTAGTTTACATATTTATGTGCAATCCTATCTTTGAAATTTATGTGTGACATTACCGGCGAATATTTACAACCACAAACAGGTCGGAAATGTGTGTTCTGGTTACGTATTGGCTGAGGGCCAAAATATTCTTATTTTCCTCACTTCGGGTCTCTGGTCCATACTAATTGAAAATTGATCTCGAAGCTCGAATTAGTATTACGCTTAAACTGTTTCAACTGATCAAAAAATACTTTTCAAAAACTTTTGAACGTGTTCTTCGCATACGTTTTCCTTGAATCTTCATTGATTTCAGATCAAGCAGCTTCGAAATCATCAGCATGTTCAGGTTTTGTATAATTTTATAAAAACGCCTATACAGGGTGAACCAACGAAATAGCAAAGTAACATAATAAATTCTATTTAAAATTTACTCTCAAGCTGGATGTATTATGTGATATAGCTATGAAATATGCATATTTTCAAAAATATTAAAGACCTACAGGGTCGCACCAAAAAGATGTGGCATACTCAATTATATATAAAAAAGGTTTATATGATTGAATCATGATTGGAATATAATAGGCTACTCAAACGCAGGGGTGCCCTTTAAAAAATGTAATTTTTTAGATCCTCGCTTTTTGAAGCGACCCTGTAGGTCCTTAAATATTTTTAAAGTATTGATATTTCATAGTCATATCACGTAATATATTCATTTCAAAAATAACTTTGAAATAGAATTCATTAAGTTCCTTTGTATTTTCGTTCACTCACTCTGTATAATGTTCACTTATCAATTTACTGCCCAATCAACATCAGTGCAATCTGTGTGACGATTTACGTTCCAAAGCACGCGCTTTACGTTGCTCTGGAAATTTTTATCTCCAATTGGATCGTGAAGTTTGGAAACGTGCATGACGAATGTAATTTTTTCCTTGCCCTTTTCCCAGTCAGGGATTATTTCTGGATAATCGAAATTTTTACTTTTAAGCCAAATTAATGTCTAACTTAAAGAGTAAAAATAGGAGAAAAAATAGAGATTAAATACAAAACACAGAATTTGTTTTCTACAACATTTTGTAAAAACTGCTATAACGCTAGAGAGCCTTCTCTAGATTTGGCTAATGCCACCGATAACTAGTGATATTTTAGTAATTCTTATAAACTTTCCATGACTTCTAGATTATAGAAAATGAAGTTAACTACACGTGAAAGGGCCGTTACGTGATTCGAAGTCAATAGTATTGAAAGTAAGGGATAACTGCTTGAATATTTCAGGGAAGGGAATAATTTTAAAACACTGAGGAACAGAAATTTTGTTAATTCTCGATGGAAATATGTTGAAACAGATATTGATATATCCCAAATACAGCATTTTATTAGAAAAAAATAATCAAATGTGGGATTAAGGCAAGTTTACTGCAACAAGGGGCAATCACTAAAATCAAGAATTAATTTGAAAAATCAGTCCGTCCAAATTTTTAATTTCCTGACTGACATATAAAATTATCTTTTGAGACTTCTGAGGCCATCCTGACAATCTTGAGGTAGTCGTCAAACTTTTGCAGTGGAGATAAATCACTAATTTATATTCAAATGTGAAGAGGGTTGATTTAAATAGTTCAGTAAGGTAATCATCAGCAATAAAAACCTATTAGTTAATATGACTAGTAGGGATCAACAGTGCAGAAATATTCATGATTAAAGGGCAAAACTCGTTTATTCATATGGGCTTAATTAGTTTCTGATTAGTGTCATGAAGAGAAAAAATAACACAAACGCACAGTTATAAGTACTAAATAGGAATTAATGGTTACGTTCAACTAAAATTCCATTCTTTCATCTAGCAGATCTAGAAAAACAAAATTAATTTATATAAAGGCGGCAGCAAGAAAAAGAGGTCGAAGGAACCAATCCTGCATCTGCGACGTTCACAAATACCATACGGCTCTAAATTGACCCGCCTCCCCCCGTTAGCTTTTTAATTAATTCTGCTTTATTCCAACGCAGAATTAAATAGGAAAAAATACTATCCCTTGACGTTTTATGTTATCGGTAGCGTAAGCTAAATAAAAAAAATATTACATTTTTTTGTCCTATTTAATAATGCATTTAAATTTTTATAAATGTCATAATGAATCATTATTGGAAAAAAATTAATAATGGTTTGTTAAAAAGTGAACGGGTGAGGGGGTACAATTTAAAGCTGCACGGTATAAAGTGTTGCTACCGCTGGAAATTTCTTCAAATATTGACTCTCAGGACTTCTTTAATATTATTTTCCTCGTCGCGACCTTAATATCAAAAACGTTAAAGACTCCCTTTTGTTTGGAAAAATTATTAGTAGCGAAATAGATAAGTGATTGTTCGGGGCCTAATTCAAAAGAACAGCGTTTGTGTTTTTAGTCATATTGAATTTCAACAGAGAAAGGGGTAGTTTGGAATTAACATTTAATGCTAAAACCCTCCTATGAAAGGCGGTGTCAAGACCAAAATCAGCTGGAAATTAAGTCAATTTTTACTCGTCTTATTACGTTTTAGTTTGGAAATAATCCGTGACAAGCAAACGATATCGAAGTGTCTGGTTCTGCGCCCTCTAATAATCCCGTTTATTATTTGCGATTTGTGCACCGATCGATTCAGTCGAATGCAGGTTTTCGACTAGTTTCAGTTAGAAATGGATGTTTAGAAATGTTTGATGGAATTTTGAACATATCACAAGACCTCACAAAACATTTTTCTGTGCTGCTAAGTTATAATTGTAAACATTTCTGACAAAGCAGCAGGAACTTCTGATTAAGGCAATAAAGAGCCGTTATCATGGTTAAACTATAAGCATAAATCTAGTGCAATGATTTTGAGGCAATTAGCTAGATTATAACTTAGACAAACTTTCCTGAATCTTCGAAGCATGCGGAACATAATGACCCACGAACGTATTCCACGTACTCCTAAAATGTGTTGCTTTACAACGTTAGCATAGACTACAGCACTTACGGCACTACATATCTCAAACATAGGACAGTTCAGTTTACTGTGAAACAACATGACTTATTTTATTATGAAACACTTTATTTCACTACAAAATTGAATTATTTTATAGATAAATGCACGACTTGCATTATGTTTGGTAATCGAAGGAATTAAGTTAAGGGGGGAAGTGTATATGGAAAAAAAATTGAGCATTTTTTTACCTTAACATTCTACGAAAATATCTCTAGAATATTCTAGGAAAACTGTGAAACTAATTTCGGGTTTCCTTTTGTGTTATTTCTTGCTCGAAGTGCGATGGCGTAAGTCGGCCGGAGCGTCTAAGTAATGGGCACGCTCGGACTGGAAGAATACAATCGCCCATTTCCTCTTCACCAAGATGTGCAAATTAACACTTTGCGATATATGAAGAATTGTCAAGCGAAGATCTGCCTGAAAGGTGTTACAATGGCAATTCGCAGAACGCCAATGAAACTTTCAACGCTTATTGTTGGTGTTTCTTTCTCAAAAAATTTAAACACGTTTTTCTCGAAATTCGAAATTTAGCAGGCGGCATACGATAATTCTAAAACCACTCAACTGATTTCACCAAATCTTGAGAGAATGTTCCTTAACTCACTGGCCTTTGCATGAACCTCTCGGATCTTTCTTGTTTAACGCTATAAAAGAAATGACCAATAATAACTTCCAAAAAAAGCATAACTTTTTTTTAAACGTTGCCTTTTTTGGAATTTTCGAAATTTTCATAGCTTTTTAGGTTTATGCGAAAAAAATGTCTATAAATTAACGAAATTTTTTTTGGTACTTCTATTACAGATGATTTTACCGGCCTCTCCAGTGTACTGCAAATTTTTGACATATATATTTAACAGCCGCCATTATTTCACGATTAATAAATATAAAAAAAGTACTTTGCAGTTATTATAGCAATAATAACTATATAGAATTGCAAATCAGTCGACGCAGTAAATTCGGAGAAAAAAGATCTTAAGAAACAAGCATTCTATATGCATTTCTCCCCTTAAGAGTCAGTTTATCGCTATCCGCAGCAACGGGAATAGCTCTGAACTGGAACCCGATAATCATAAGTAATCTGGGTTTTGTTTCTTTTCAGATTATTATAAAAACTACATATACCTAAACATTCATCACTTCAAGTTTCATATTTTTGTAAAATACTTGATTTGAATTAAGATTATAATTACTTGAGGAATAAATGCTTGACTTTTCTAAAGCAAATGAGGGAACTAAGTTAAGGATCAGTGGTTCATTCTCTGAATAAAACAAGATATTGTTACACCTTGCAAATTCAGTTAAGTAGTACGTAAAGAATGAAAAAACTTGTTTGTTGACAGGAAATTAATTGGTTTTCGATTTTGTGCTCACAAACAGTCTTTGGTCATTTTTATTCATCTTGTTATTCTTGTTTTTATTTGTGAAAAAAGTAAATGGAGGGGGAAGGGTACTTAGACCAGCACGGTATAGGAAAACATCCGCCATTTTCACCTTTACGCCTGCAACTAAACTAAAGTGATATACAGAAAATTATCAAACTTAGTATACATACATGATTGGGTTTCAGATTTCAGAACAGATTTCCCACCTATTCCCTTTTAGATAATTCCCGCTAAATAAGTTCAGACCAGAGTTTGCGGGATTTCCTGGCTGGAAATCAATGAAGTTTGCAGTAAGATCTCTACGTAAATTGGAAACTTGAAATTTAATTAGCTGTGCCAAGATGATGTCTTGCTCCCTAAAACGTCTTTCGTGTCTTATGTACTTTTGCGTCTCAGTTTGTTTAAAAAAAATAGCAAAAAAAGGTCAAGTGCTAGTTAGTGATATTATTCCTTGCGTCCAGTATAATTTTAGGACAATAATTATGGTAATTTATTAGCATTTTATCATTTCTTAAATTTTCATTTTTTACTTTAGTCGCTGTGATTCTCGTATAAGGCCACAAACATAACTCCAAAAGCATAAATTTAATTAATCTGAGCTGCGTTAGTGAATTTACTTTTAGCAGAACTAATGAATTCTGAATTGTTAATAATATCTGAGCTGTTTTAATTGACGAGTAAAATCGAATCATTTTATAATTTGCGGAAGAAAATGTTTTAACATTTGTAAATTTGTTGTTTCCGATCTAGACTTGTGTCACTATTATATAAAAAGCAGAAAAATTTCCAAATAAAGACCGAACAGAAATGAAAATTTGAAATTTTGAAGTAAAATATAAATCGGGTGTATAAGATGTACTGAAGTAGTTCCTAGTTGGTGGCATTCCGGTGGGAATTGAAGTTCTGTTCAAGGATTTATGTCTTTTTTACAGTAGAGTTTACTAGATCGTCACGGTAGTCATTTTTTTGAACATGAAACAAACCCCACATTTTTATCTGTTCTAATACCGGAGATACAGAATTTTCAATCCCATCATACGTGCTTCATAACGTATCACAATAGATATGAATTCATTTTGAAACTTACATTTGTGCAACAGCTAGGTTTAAATTGTTTAGAATTCTTGTCAAAACATTCCGTGATGATTTCCGAACAGAAATTCAGCATTTCTTAATATATCTTCATTTCAAAGCGCCGAAGCAAAATTTATAATGAAATTGAAAAGAAAATCATTGGTAATTTCGGATGATACATAGTTCAATAATGGAAAGTTGCCGTGATTTTGTATCACTTGCTACAAGATAAGTCCTCGAAGACCAAATAAAATTTTATTGTCTTGGCTAGACTTTATGGCATCTCCTAGTAAACAGAGTATTAAGCTGTCAACTGAACTGTTTCTTGTTTACCCCAGATATAGAGATTTTCTTTGCCAACTCTGGAGCAATGTTAGCTAATAAGTAATATGTAGGTCAATGGCGACCGCTTTAGACTTTCTTACTTTATTGTTTTGTTTTTCTTACATATTTACGACACATTTCCCAAATTCAAAGTTATCTAATAAAAGTCTTTCGTCTGCAAAAGCCATTAAACTTAAAAAAAAAACAAGAAAATCTGATTCTCTACGCTACACCAACGCAAGTTTTGGGTCGATATTGGATCGGCCCTCTTAATGGCACCAGCCAGCCTGATGCAGAGAATGTACTTCACGGCTCGTTTTTAAGAATGCTCCAGAAAATCCAACTTTCGGATCGAGGAGTTCATGCATTTTCACTTTAAATTTTAATTTTATGCATCCTGACTGCTCTAATGGCTAGGAATGCAAAGAGGGTCCGTCACTGAAAGACCAAAGCGCCTATTTTATCCATACTTTTTATTCAGGTTTGTATAATGGCGTTTGATTCTTTTACCATTTATATCTCGCTCAATGAAAGTCTCAAGTTGAGTACATTTCCTATAAATTACGAGAACTTAAAAAAAAATTCTCCTTAAATTGCGCTTTAAAATTAACAAATTAGGTTAAAATTTGGGAAAAATCGAGCAAATTGGAGTTTTCTTAAGAATAAAATCACTATTTTTAAAGATTTTTGTCGGTTTTGTTCGTTGCAATAATATTCTATAATAAATTCAAAAAGATATTTTAAATTCTGTTGGAGGCTTAATTTAGCGAAATAGAGTTTAATTTAATATTTAAGATTCGGGTAAATCGTCATATTATGAGGCAATTTATGCGTTATCAAAACCAGAAACAATTAAAAGCAAGATCACGTAGTTACCGAAATGAGGCTCTACTGAATTTAAATTGAAACATGTAATTCATTAGCGCAATTTTGTAAGAGAATTTCGCTATGGTGAAATACGTAACAATTGTTCTGTTTCTCAGAGCGAACTAATACGATACTAATGCGTCAATGTTCAAATGCTAATGATTTAATGAGCCTCTTGAGTTCAATGAGCTGTTATCTGGACAACAAAACGGTAACTTACTAAACTTGTCTTTTACAATTATGTAATTTTAGCTTAATACTGATAATGGGCCTCCAATTGCTTCTTACGATATTCTTCATGAAATTTGAAATATCATTCGCATGCTATCAATCAGTAACTAGTTGTTTAATGCCGAAATCGTAATTTAGTAAGTTCTTAGAATTCCTCAGAGTCTCATATAATATAATCAGGATCACTCACCTAACAAAACTATCAATAACAGTCTTCATCTGCTATTTTCATAATGATTTAGTGAGTGGTCGTAATCAAGAAGTTTCTGAAACTTCTCTTTCTAGCCGAAGTTGGACAGGCACCAGTACCTCTCGTGGAGATAGGGCAATTTGAGATGGAAAGATTAGTTTAAAGAAGATGTCACCCTCTCGATCATAATGGGATGAAATGTTTCCGGCCTCGAAAATAAAACAATTTAAACTTGATGGTATTATCATTTTATTTTTCCACATAGTCTCCCTGAAGTTCAGTGCACTTAGCCCAACGGCGCTCCAAGGCCTTCATGCTATTGCTATAAAAAGATTTGTCCAACTCTTAAAAATATAAATTTGTTGCGGTTCTCACACCAACATTTGACTAAAACTTCTTAGTAGCAAGACTTTTTTCAAATTCGGGTGAAAACCAAAATCCCAAGGGGCGAAATCTAGTGGATAAGGTGCATGCGGCAAAAATTGAAAACTCAACTATTCAATTTTTTTTTATTAGGGCATGAGCTTGTGAGACGGTGCGTTATCCCGATGAAACAGGAGTTAATTTTTTAGCCAAACCAGGGCGTTTCTCGAAATTCTCAATTTTCTCCGATGTAATTCTTCTATAGTCAGTTTGAATGATATGCTCCGTCGATGGTTTTTCCTTTTGAAAGATAATCAATAAGATTTCCAAAACATACTCGCCATAATTTTTCCAGCTGACGGAACAGTTTTCGTTTTTTTTTTTGGAACGGCTTCATGTTTTGGCTATCCACTGTGGGAACTATGCCTTGGTTTCCGGTGAATAATGATGTTCCATCCATCGTAATGAAACGATGCAGAAAATCATTCTGGTCAGTTTCAAACATGTTCAAAAATTGACGAATAATATTTGCAGGTAGCTTTCATTTTTTTTCATTTGCATTCTCACAATATTAACAATTTCAACAAATTTTTGGTCACCTAAGATAATTTGGTGCACTTTCTGGGAGATTTCCTCAGCAGTGGCTGATTTTCTCCTTCACGCATGTGTGGCATCTTTTGTACCGGTTCTGCCACGCTCGAAGCCCACAACCCCCAATTTAACGGTGGAAAATGATGGGAACAAACAGCTTAATGTAGAATATAACTAAACTTTTACTTCTCTTCGCGTTAAATCTTTGATAAAGAAGTGTATATGCGTGATATAGAAAAGAGAACATCACGTAAAAATGGTTTTATTTAAATAATTTTTGCTCTGCATGTTTGTATATTGTCGACATAAAAACAATTACATTTTCAGCTATATTTATCAATGCTTTTACGTGTTTTCAGGAATTTTAGGTTTTTTTACTATAAAAATTGCAATAAAATATCAACAATATAACTGCAAAATATCATTTATTGGTGTAGAATGTGCTTAAAAAGTTCTTTTAGATTAATCAAATATACCTAGATGTAGAATGCAGCGGAATTTTCATGAACTGAGCGAGTTTGAGAGGTCGAATTAGTGGGCCTACGAGAGACTAGTTGGTCATTTAGGGAAATCGCCACTAGATTGAACCATAGTGTAAAAATTATAGTGAGATGTTGTCAGGCACAGTTCCAAAAAAAGCAAACAGGCAGAAATAGAGGTACTGGGCGATTCCGAAGAATTACAGAACACCAAAATCGCTGGCATTAAATTATGGCCCCTAGAAATAGATTCGTCTCGCCGAGGACTCTGGAGGATCAGTAGTTTGCTAAGTATCGAAGGTTCATCGGGAACCCAACCATTTATTGCCGGCTAATAAGTGTTGGACTGATTTCCTATTGTCCCCATCTTGTGGTACCCCTCACCTGAAATCATCGTCAAAATTGACTGCAGTGGTGCAAAGAGCGAATACATTGGAATCTAGAATAAGATAATGTCATGTTTAGTGACGGATCCTGATTCTTTTTGGGTATGCATGATGATCGGAGAAGAGTAAAAAAAAACAGGGTGAAAGACGAGATACTCAGTTTACAACACAGAGGCGTGACCATCAGACTGTTGGGGTAATGGTTTGGGGTGCTATTGTATATGAAATCAGGTCACCTTTACTTTTTATTAGACGCAGTATGATAGCTCAACGATGCATCCAAGATGTCCTGGAACGTCATTACCTGCTTTATCTGGAAACTCTTGTTATTCCAGTTTTCTAACAAGACAATGCATAACCACATGTGACTAGAATGATTATGGATTTCTTTCAAACAAAATCAATCAATTTACCACCTTGGCCCCCTCAATCTCCAGTTTTCTAACCGATTGAACATGTAAAGGATTTTGTAGATAGAAGGTTGCATAATTTACCCCAACCTCCACAAACTCTAGCGGCGCTACGTCATGCTCTCCAGTTAACCTGGAATGAGATTTCCTAAGAGGACATCAATCACCTCATTAGATCTATGCCTAGATGTGCACAGAAATATATAAGACACCGCGAAAGACCAACAAATTATTAATTGTTTTTATTATTTTTAACAATTAAATTTGTTCAATTTTTAAATGAAGTATTTGTTTTAACGTAAGAAACATATATACCAAAAGTTATTCAAATAAAACCGTTTTTTCGGGCTGTTCTCTTTCCTACGTCACGCAGTATATTTTATGACCGCCCGCACTTCGTTTTTCTCCTTTTTTTAACAAGTACCAAAAGTAAAAATGGCAAAACTAATCGACATTTCATCATGAAATGACAAAGTTGAACGAAAGAAATTTGTCACTTGATGTTCAGGTTAGTTCAGGTTAGACTGAAGATCGAATGATTAAAGAATTCATGCTTCAGTCGTTGTGAGGATGGAAACTCTCCATCTCATCCTTGGAGAAGAAACCATGCGATCCGGCCCGGAACGTGAGAGTAAATCAAGTTGATTTGTAAGGCGCCACTCACGTTTCAGTCGTGATTGGCACTGGTAAAATCACTGAAAAGTAGATGGGATGTTTTAGGATATTACGCTGTTAGCTACGGAGGTATTAAATTCCATGTTGCCGATCATTGGCCTCTCGTGTCGACGTGGTTGATATCTTGAATTCGCCTAGTTTTGGACCTCCCAAATGCACTATTTCGAAGGAAATTAGACAGTGACAAGTCAAAAATCGATTAACATATCGGCTAATTGGCCTCGCACGAATCATTTCCGCCAAGAAAGCACCTTAATTGAACTAACTGGCAGCACATCGGGCGCTTCACGTTTAGCACTTCGGCGCCGATTTTCGATGCAAACGTCGCAACTTGGTTTTCATGCTCTAATTTATGTTTCAATTAAGCAGGTTTAGCGTCGGTCGAACATTTTCCAGGATTTTACGAGCCACGTTTACACGAACCGATTGGTTAAGCACGTCGCTGTTACGAGTTTTCTAGGGCAATAAAGGAACCAAGGGATTTATTTCTGCTATTACGATCCTTAACCCAAATTCTCAAAGTAACACATAACTCTCCAAGGTGTTGATTCTCACATTTCGGCGTATTTATATTTTATATAAATAAGAAGATTATCTCTCTATTGCGTGGCACACGCTGAAAATTTCCCAGACGGAGCGTTTTATAAGGGCACCTGAAAGATAGCCGGTCATTTACTAAAACTAATGACCTCCCTAACGCAGAGTAAAATGGGGCTGCAAAAACGGCAGGAATAAACTGCTCAATCTATTTATTAAAGTACACTCGTTTGGGGGTTTTCGCTACGCTTTTTCGGTAATTTGCTCATTGGTTCGGATGCTTATTACCTCTGCATAATTGATTACTTTTCTCGCGCAGAGGGGGTTGAATTCAATTTAGCACGTAACAAAGGGCCTGCAAAAAATATTGCTACAAAGGAATATCTCGAGACATCACCTCGAAAGATCCTTTAAAGGAACTTTTCAAAGCCAAAGGGATTTAACGATTCGAAACGTTGCTCCACGCCTGCAATATATTTGATGCTTTGGCCATCTCAAGAGTTCAGTTAACAATAAAAGGACCCATTCTTATGCAATACCGTTATCTATATTTCCGGCTGAAAAGAAAGAGCGTGATAAAGATTGTTATATTAATAACGCATATTGTATTTGGGGTTCAAAAATTTTCACAGTGAGAGTCGAATATAGCGACAACTAAGAACTGAGTGAAAAGGGTCGTTGTATCCGGTCGTCGTTACATCGAAACATGTTTCTTTTGGTGATGAAAGAAACAGAAATTATTTTAAAAATTAAAAACTATTATGAATAAATAATAAAATATGTATACAAGGTGGCTCATTAGTGCGTCAAAGTGCGATATCTCAGTAAATATAAGTTTTGGAAGGAAATTTGTCTTAGTAAAGTTTTTGGGGAATAAAAGGCACGTATTTTTAAATTATTTTCAAATGTACAGGGTCTGTCATAAAAGTGTAGTAGTACCAAATTAGGTTTTTTTAAATGGAAACCCCCAATTTTTTTGCCATTTTCGGATTTATCGTCAAATTTTAAGGCTAGTTTATGAAATAGGTCTTATATAAAAAAATTTTCATTTTCGAGTTATTTGTGAAAATTCGAAAATTTTGATAGCTGCAAGGTCTCACGGAAATCAATGCAGTTTCCTAACCGTTGCGAATTTCGGAATCGATCTTATGAGGCTCCAAGGCGACATAATAAGCTACGTTTTGACATGTTTTAGTTTAAAAAGAGTTTTCCATAACCCTCGAAATAGGCCTCCGAAGTTGTATGACTTCAATCTTCAATAACTTGCTTATTTCAAATAGAATGCCCTACTTTTCTCGACGGCATCGTGTTCAGAATCCAAAAACCTACAACTTTTGTTAACATTACCCTATCCCTAAACTCAACCGTTTCTGAGCTGCTGAAAATTAGCCCTTTTTTACATCTAAATTTGTATTTGAAAAGTGACTTTCGATGACTGTATTATTATTTTCATATTATTTATAACAAATTATTATTATTTATTTTCACATTATTTGTATCTACAATCAACTTTTCAAATACAAATTATGCGTATATAACTTCTGACTTATTTCTATTTATGTATGTAGCATCGGGTGTTTTTGGTGCTACTTAAGATATACGATGTTGGTTATATCTTTGTAATGAAATCACAGATCAGAGAGAAGGTATACAAGTTTACGTTTATTAATACGGAATATACAGACTAATGAATGTAATTAGCGCGGACACGACGACTGCGTTACAATGACCGACCGTATCCCAAAAACAAGGGCAAGAAAAAGAGAGCCCTCCATGCCTTGTCCATCTTTAAGTACCAACACCCATGGTGATAAACCATGGGCGTACCTTGACCAGGGTGCCATCTGCACCATCTGCCGCATCAAACCGTGGCGTCTTAACCGGGAATTGGAACTGCAGCTGTGAGACCGACAAGGTCTATTGCGGGCAATTCCAGCACCGACAAAGCTCACTATATGCAGCTCCAATGCCGACCAGGTTTATTGCGGGGATTTCCAACATCGACAAGGCATGGCATGGGAAATTCTCATGCTCTGGCCAATGCCTACCAGCGCCGTGCCTCAAGGAGTTTTTCTAGCTTAAAAGTAATTTCTACTGTCTAACCCTTATCGAACTTATACTTATGCATATTTAGAAAATGACTAGACACGAAACTAAAGCGCAGGGTTAGTTACGTAACACTACATGTATGTATAGTAAAAACACATTATTTATTCAAATATTCTGTAATTTGTGTTTGCTGTTTACGTCTTAATTTAAAATAAATCAATTGCATTTTTTCTCTATAGAACTGATTTTTGTTCAGAGGCCTTTTATCGCTGAAATAACTGCATGGCGCAAAATTGTTCAGAGTTTTTCAACTTGTAGAACTTCTATAATTAATGATGGTTTTAAATCTTAACCACCCTGAGAGTCTTCATTACTTTAATCTTGAATTTCTTGATTGGTGAGCACATTATTTGGAATTTGCTTGTCGGATGAAGGACCGTTTGTTTTGAAATGAAGGTCAACATTTACAAAATCGTTCTATAATTCATCTGACAATGTAACCTTCTTTGTTTATCATATCTAGAGACACATCAGCTTCTTTTTCAAAACCAATATTTGTCCTTCTTGCCACCTCAACTAAAGGCAGAGAAACCTCCTCTTTAATGTCGTGAGCTACTGGTGCTAGTTATAAATCTGCACATCTAAAACAATTCGTGACTGTTTAGGGTATACCTTTCTTCTCATTGGACGATTTTTTTCTTTTTAATGAAGTAATTTTTTAAAACACGACAAAATTTCAATAAAGTAAACAAGCTAAATACAAATCATGAACATATCCTCTAGTTTATAGGTATCTCTAAAAAGACCGTACAAAATTCTACCACAGATTTCTGAGACGAAAACATAATGATTTAACCTAATTTACCGTAGTCTAAAAGTGGACGATTTTCAAAATACTGGACGTTAAATTGAAGATTAAAAAAAAGAAGGAAAAAAAATTATTGTCTTGTTTGTAATGTTAGTATCTGAATAAAATGTCGCCTCAGGGGATATTTAGTGGCAAGAAATCAGAATCCGTTTACATTTTTGATACACATTGTAGAGATCACTGTCAGCGCTAAATGAACCCTTTCTAAAAAAGGTGTAACGTCTTTAACGCCCGGTATGAAATTAATTTATAACTAAATTTGCATTTTCACCCATGTTTTATGATAAAAGATGTTGATACAAGTCCCTACGGGCATTTCTTCTTAAGATACTTAAAGTTTAAAATTTGCTACATGTCTTGAAAAATAATTTATTATATTATATTTATTCGTACAGTTGAAACAAAGAAAATCAAAATTTTTAATTAATGTGCAGGTTAGTTCTGGTTCAGAATCTTTTTTTTTATCTTCATGTTTTTATTTTGCTGTATGAGTTCCTTATTATTAATTTTGCTGTAATGTATGAATAATTATATACTGTAAATGTATTTTTCGAGACATGCAGCGAACTTCAAACTTCAAATATCTCAACAAGGAATACTCCTTACAACTTATACCGAAATACCGTTTTCCATAAAATATATAGGACAACACAAATCAAGTTTATACTGAGTGATAAAAAAAAGTGATGCCCCTTTAAAAATAACTCACCTAACGCTGACAGCGCTCTCTATAATGTGCATTGAAAATGTAAACGAATTCTGATTGCTGGCCCGTAAAAATCCCCCGATGCAATATTTTGTTCAGTTAGTAGTATTACAAATGAAGTAATTAATTGTTTTGTTTTTTTAATCTTCACTTCTTCACTTATTTTGAAATCCATCCACTTTTAGACTGAGGCAAATTGGGTCAAATCATCATGTTTTCAGCTCATAAATTGATACTAGAATTTTACATAAAAATTTTAGAAATGCCCTGCATACATAGTATTCCTTTATAATTCGAGAATTTTATCGATAAATCCTATTCTCTTTTTATTCTTTTATAAAAAATGAATTTCTTTGAGCTATTTACCGATGCGAGATATAAATGAAAATGTCGACACATAAGAAGCTGAGACTCTACATCATAAAAATCAACAAATTTCTTTGTCACAGTTTTAGTTGCTTGCTAAATGTGTGTAAAATGATTCAAAGAAATGTGAGTGTATGTTGTTTTTTTATGCATTTATAGTAATTGCAATATAAAGTCGACACTGCCGGAATATAATTAGACATTCCGCGAAAAGAGAGCGAAATTTATTTTTAAAAAAGCGGTATTTTAGCAATTTTATATACAAATCTCATAAAAACCACAACCGGACACAGATGTATGAAATACGTATGTTAAAAAAAAATGTCAATGATTTGTCTATAAAGCCGCTAAAGGCATGACTTTTAGAGAAATGTCGGCCACCCTTTAAATGACTTCAAAAAGTGCCGGCGGTGCCAGCCAACCACCAAAAATGCCTTTTTTGCGGACGTTAAAAGCGACTTTTTTTGCAATGGGGTAAACACAAGTTCCACCAAACGTTCCAATTTCCGCCACTATACGCGACTTATTACAACCAACATTGTTATTTGCGATTTTCACTGAACTTTACAAAAATAAAAAGACAAATAGGACTCACTTCCATGTAATTAATTTTCATGTAATTAGCAATCGAATCATATTGGGCTTCTACTTCAAATGATATCCTAATTTGCCCAACAATATTGTGTGACGATTTCACATGAAGTGTGTATTGCAAATAATGAACCCCTTGGATGCTAAACCGGTCCAATATTTCAATGGGGGTAATTTAAACCACCAATCTAAATCACCTAAGTAGGGTAATTTATGATTAAAATTATAGCCAAGTGGAATATGAAATATCTTAATTTTCTGACTAACAGTCACAGTTGCTTATCCATTTAAATTTCAATCTGGATTTTAGTTACTCTAAGCAGATTCAAGATGTTCTCACTCCGAACATGGTTATTTAAATTGCTCTTCGCTCTCCACTGCAGCTTAAATAATTTAAAAGTTGGCAAAGGATTTTCTTTGGAGATATACTGTTCCAGCCCTTGGGCAGTTTGGGTGTCACGATAAGAACTGGCGACGAAAAACGACCCCATCAGACCCGAATCTATTGTCTGTAATTTATTGCCTGTTAATGCCTTTCTGCAAATTGCTGAGGTACAGGAAGCTTTGTGGTGAAGAGAAGCAAAATAGCTGTAAATCGTTGACAAAAAATGTATATGGTGTCAAAAAACCTGGAAACAGCTGCAAGTTTCTTTAACGCCTGGTTTGTGAAACTTCTGATAACTTTGCCGGCAAGATACTTCCGATAGAGAGGTCTGGCTCGGGGGGGGGGGGGGGGGGGCGATTTCACAGTCAAAAGTTGCACTGAGGAACTAAATAAATCAAAGATAACTCGATTCGGTTATTAACAAAGTTTCGCTACTCGAATTGGTGCAAACGCTTTCACAGATCCGAACAAAAAATGCTAAGTACAATACATTGAGGGACCTATCATAGACCTAACTTAATCATACAAAACTCAATTTTCTGTTAGGTAAATTATTAGATTCGCATGAACTAAACCGTTCTGATAGACGGGATCAAAGATTTTTAATTGTCACCTCTGTGAGGAAACTGACAAACTAACTAATTCAAAGCTAACTCAATTTTGTCATCCGCGAGGTTATTGCTTTAGTGTACGCCAATGAATCTAGGAGCGGCAAGGAAAACCGTCAAAGTTCCTAGTTTGATCCATTACATTTCTGAGGAAAATCCTAAACCCACCAACTCAAAAGCAGCTCAATTTAATTATCTGCAAGATAATCGCTTCATGCTTCGTCTTATCCGGATTAATAAATAGAAAGGATTTCGCAGTCGGCGCAATAGATCGCAAATAATCTATTGCATCTAAATTAATACCAACACATTTCAAACTTACACATTTTCACATTCGTTCATTAATAGTTGATTACCGGTACAATAAAATGGAATATATTCCTTTCCTTCCAAGTTCCAATTTACGTCCCGCTTAATAGACCCATTCCAAACACCCGAAATCCACCAATATTACAACTTCACCGCGTCGATAGGCCCTTAAGCATTAAATAAAGCCCTTTTTCGTTTGAATAATGCATATCTTTCTACTTAAGATTGGGAATTTTACAACCCCCTCTTCGGTATATCGTGCCCGAGCAGTGTGGCAGGGATAAATTCAGCCTGTCCGATAACATATTGGCCTCCTATCTTCCAGTTTAAAATATGGCTCACTTTTAAATTTAAGCTCTAAAGTCACGACTTAGGGAAACTCTGGAAAGGTTAAAAGGTTGTGGTTAGTTCGGGAATTGACGGTGCAAGTACGAGGAAAAACAAAAGGAGAAACGTTTCTCTAAGAGATTTTTTGTGGATTTGCAAAGTTTAGACCTTTAAAACTGAGGTCTGATTAAGTATTTATCTTTGAGCGGCTAAGCAGTGAAGCTTTAGTGAGCCGTAATTTAGGGAAAATTAGTCTGCCGAGAGGGCGCAATTAACACCAGAAGTGATTCACTTGTGGTTCTATTAGAAGCATGTGCTTTGCTGCTGATACACTGTCTAGGCTGGGTTTATTATATCCCTCTTTGATGTATTTCAGTATACACCTCTGAAAGCTCAGGTGCAAGAATAATCTGTTTCCTTTTGTGCAAAACGTGTGTGTTGATTTTAGCATAGAGATTGTTCAAAGTACGCTAAATCGGACAATTTAAAAAACGAATATCCTATTTTCAATCGCGATAAAAGAAAACCGATATAAGTGGTTGAGTCTCCGCTATTTTTATGAATGTTGAAATCGGTATTTTTGGTATCACATACACCGTTTCCGAGCTATCTTGTAAAAACTAATTTTTTCAAGTATCTGTAAATTTTTAAAATTTTTATCTAGGTGTTTGAAGTCTTATGATGTTATTTTCAGAACATGAAAACTTAGCTCTGAGTCCCCATATAGAAGGTGCTCCTTAATGAGGTGCAGATATTTTAAGGTGAGATTCTACATGAATAAGTTATGATATCTGTCATATGAACTATGTTCCAAAAATGCATCGTTACAAAAATACAGGGCTGCAAAGTTTTAGAAAAAAAAATTAAATTTAGTGAATATTTTCGAAACCGCTAGAAATATTTCAATGAAATTTGTTATGTAAATACAGCTAATAAAATGGCATTAATCGCAATAAAAATATACATTCAAATGCAATCTTATTCAAAACTATTTCAATGCGATAAATAAAATAATTAAAAATTTAACACATTATGGGTTGAAATTGTAATGAAATATAAATTACAATATTGTAAAAATTTCACAAATGCAAAAATAAAAATATTGTAATAAAGCACTAGGCTGCTCCAACAAAAGATAAAACTGAAGGAATAGATTTCAGTAACAACAATAAAAACAATAAATTTTCTTTTTTAACTATTTTTATTTTTACAAAAATCAGGGGCGCATCTTCTGTTATTTTAAATATATTGAAGTAAGTTGTAATTTATATTTCATTACCATGTCAACCCATAATGTGTTATATTTTTTTATGGTTTTATTTGTCGACATAAAATAGTTTTAAATAAGTTTACATCGAAATGCATATTTTCATTTCTATTAATGCGCCTTTATGAATTTTCTTTATATTCCAAATTTCATTGAAAATGTCGCAAGCAGTTTCGGAAATATTCGTTAAGTTTCATTTTTGTTTTAAAAATTTGCAACTCTGTATTTTCGTAACGGAGCATTGTTGGAACACAGTTTATATGACAGACTATCATTATTTTTTCATGTAAAATCCCACCTTAAAATACCCTCACATCATTAAGGACCGTCCTGTAGAAAAATCAATAGGTGTCAGATCGAGTGATCAAAGAGACCATGAAATATAAGCAGCAATTGTTGACGAACTGATCGAATAAAGTGAGGGAATGCGCCATGTTTTAAAACCACATTTGTCGATGTACATTTAAAGCAGTCTGTTCTAAGAGTTCTTGCAAATTATTTTGGAAAAAATATATGTGGAAATGCATGCCCATTTAGTTTTTTTAGAAGAATTTTGTTGGCCCTACAAAGGCTTAAAAATCCTCTCTGAGTACATCAGATTTATATGAAAAATCCTTTTCTTCCTGTTCCTTGAAATGAAATGCTTTCCCAAGAGAGCCAGCAAAATAATTAAAACATACCTCTGAAATCCTTTCGCAGGTTCATCCCAACGGGCAGTCCAATAATAGAGACTGGCAGAATTATTGTTCTCACACAAATTGGATTGAGGAATATTTTCGTTGGAACAGACTTTATTTTCCTGACTACAATCTCTATAATAAAATCCCTTAGTATTAAAACCCTTTAGAACACATTATTCTTTTTCGTCCTCCTCTTTCATGCTGGTTAGAACAACGTGCCAATGGGTCGTGCATAAGGCTTTTGTGCTCCTTGCCTGACCTAAAACGTCTCAACTTATCTTTACGTTTCCAAGGCTGAGGCGCCCCTTGACCATGGACTTTTAAAGTGCCACATCCTACTTTTCATTAGACACGACTTGGTGTTGACACAAAAATAGCTACTAAAAATTCCCAGCATAGAACGGTTAAAAAGTTTGAAGTCGGAGAAGTTCTCCGGCACTCTTCGGGTCACAGTTTCGAATTGAAAAAGCACTTTAAAGATTCTTTTATAAGCTAAAATTATCTATTAGTCAGCGGTGAAACTGATTTAGAAGAAGTCACATTCTCGTTAATATATTTTCATGTATGCACGTACCGACTGCAAAAGAAGCGTATCCAGGTTTGATATGGCATTCGAACTTGTTTGCGTATAATGGAGATATAACTAATTCAATTCCTAAAGGAGTGGCAGAAGTTTCTTTACCAGAAACAACGTTCTAAATACCTCTTTACATATTGCAGTCGAACCAATACATGAAATACGTAGGTAACAAATTTGCGTGATTAAATGGTTTATTTTAATTAGTTAATGCGATATCACCTCAAAGTTTCAATGTTTTGAGACCCACCGTGTGGCCTTAAATTATAACCCCCCCCCCTGCCACTTTCCTTTCCCTGTTAAAATTTTAACAAATTATTTTTTTTCCAAAGCTGTCTTAAATCTAACAAAAAAATCTATCTTTTAAAGTTTGTTTATTTTTGTAAACGTTTCTTACGTGAACGGTATCGCAAAATAGCTGATTTTTTTAAGTTAATACATGAGTCAATCGCCACCTCAAACTAGAAATCTTTCAAAAGTATATTCAAAGGTGTATTGCAATTCATAATCTATTGGTTACTTTTAGAGAAAAATAAAAATTAAATTTGGTAACATTTGAAAATATAAACAAATATCCAAAAATAGTATTTTTTGTCTTATTTAATGCTGCTTTTGAATTTTTTTTAACGGTAATTTATTAAAATGTTAAAAAGAATAAAATGTGAGTACGATTTAGGGCTACATGGTATAAATATGCAAAAAAGCTTAGTAAAAAAAATATACTTTGTGCCGTGCAAACTTCATGTATTTCCTGCACTACTTACTAGCTTTCTTCATAAAAGTTAAGCACAAGAAGAGATGGACTAAAAAGATTTTACTTTAAAGATTCATTATCTCGATATGATAAAAGATTATAAAATGTAAAATAAACGAGAGCAGATCGATGACGAGGGGTAGGATAAAGTCGAGAGTGGAACGTTGAATAGCCAACATCCACTTAGGGACAAGGGACTGCCTCTTCGGCTTTAGATTAAAAAACACGTTGATAATTTCCGGATAATATTAACTGTGCATGTATATTGATGTGATTTGTAAATTGGGGTGTCGATAATCTATGCTGCAGTTGGGTACATATAGAAGTTTGCATTTAATACATGGATTAATTAAATAAGGGTAGTTCCAACATTAGTTAACATGTTTTGGATGGTTAGTTACGAATTCGCTGGGGTGTTGAGTTTCGTATATTTAGAAAGTTTAGTTGCCTTGTTCACAAGATTAGGTTGGTCTGTCCAACAATTTCGTCTAACAGTCATTAACTAATATTCGACTTAAAGGTAGCTCCAAGCCACATTTCATCTGCCTTGCAAAAGTCATCTTTGGATTCCAGAAATAGACAATAAGTCACTCGTCAAATGAAAAGATACATATTTTCTTTAAAATACGTTTAAAAATATCTTTGGCAATCTGATATGGTGGGCACTTTTTACGTACAAAATATTTTTCAACTAATCAAAGAAACAATGACCGTGCTTAGCACTTTTTTGAAATTTATTAGAAATCATCCTATGAAAATTTTTTTACAAATTGACTTTATATTCGATTGTGACATTCAACATTTTACAATAAGAATGAACCGAAAACTAATTTAGACAAACTGAAAAAATTACCTTGGAGGGTCTGCTAGCAATTTTTCTAGAGGTCTAAGAAACTCTGCGGAACATCAAAGTTTACACCAAGTCAGAAAAGTGAAAAGATTCTAAACAATAAATCGTTGGTATTAGCGAATCCTGGTAAAAGAGGCAATTTCCCAGTCTAAACAGAAATCCAATAAATCACAGCTTTTTAACGTCGAAAACTTTGGAAATAAAAAAGCGCCATCTGGTCTAGGTATACTTGCAAATGCGACCATTATAGAAAACTGATCTCTTTCTGATGAATTTGTAATATGCCCGTGAGTCTTCATTAATTTCACAATTCCATTTTTCTGAAATTTTTAGAAAATAAACAAATTCCCGTCTATTTCCCGATATTTTAAATCTCCAAACTCTTCTCCCCCGTAACCTTATCCCAACTTAACCCGAGAAACAATCAAAACTTTTCAGAACGGATTGAAGTTTTCAGGGCAATTTATTTAACTAGTTGTTGAGTAAATCGTCGGCTCTCTGAAACCTTGACCACAGGAACAAAAAAAAACCAATTACAGTTATATAAATACGTGGTTTATTACAAAAAGAACAAAAATACAAAGCTCTAATGAAGTGATTTTTTTATAATATTGTTTGAACATTTGTTTGATTACTACCTATTTTAATATAGAAAATGTGTGGTAATCTTTATTGTGACTACTGTGTTAATTGGCAAACTTAAATTTGCACTTTGCGAATAAATACATGAAAATATGGCAATGTGCCATTATCACAACTAAAACTGTTACTTACGGATAATACACATTTACAAATTATTCTGATACTCCACTACAATAAAAAAAAGCTCACAGATTGTCTTTAGCACATATTTTAAGAATTCAACAACTATTCTTTCTTATTTCTATGACAGCCATAAGGTGAAACGCTTCGTTAAGTAAAAATGGTGCTAAGTACTAAGCGAAACTAATTCCAAAATTTGAACCTTAAAAATGTCTAAGTAGAAAAACTGCATTTACAAACATCACAATTTAGCAAGTTGATCCATAAGGCAAGATTTCACTTGTTAAGTAAAAAAAGAAAACTCACTATCAAACGATGGAATAATTAAATTAAAACCTTCCATTGTTGGGCCGTTTGAATTCTACCTAAAAATATTAATCTCAACAATAATCAAAATAAGCATTTGTAAATTGTAGTTAAAATGTTTAGGCCAACCCTGCATCCCTACACATGCCGTGGAATATACTATCAGGACGCGCAAGTAAATTGGAAGGAGTGTCGAATTCCACTATCCGCCCTTTATCCAATACAATCACCCTATCAGAGTCCATTATCGTATTCAACCGATGGGCGATGGTTAAAACTGTGCACTCTTTGAACTCCGTTTTGATGGTTCTTTGAATTAAATCGTCTGTTTCCAAGTCCACGGCAGCTGTGGCTTCATCAAGAATTAAAATTTTGGTCTTACGTAACAGAGCTCGGGCCAAGCAGACTAACTGACGTTGGCCTACCGAGAGGTTCTCGCCTCCTTCGGCGACTTCATGATTCAGGCCCGCCGCTAAACCTATGTAAAATTTAAAAATGTCGAAATTAAGCTATCTATTTTTGATAGATTTAGGATATGAAATTGATGCTAATATACAGAGTGATTCAATCTATGCTCACACTAAATATTATCTATAAATTAATGAAGTTTTGTTATTAAAATTGTTTACCATAAACTAGTATATTGACTATTAACACCTAATAATAGAAATGAGTATTTGGTGATCATTAATAGTATAAAAATTCTCGTTGTGTCGCACATATCACAAAAAGCAACAGATATTTGAAAATTATGCTTGCTTGAATATTCCTAGAATATCTGATGTTATTTTCTAAAGGCAACAATAAAATAAGCCTACAGTATAAATAAAAAATAGAATCCACTACAAAACAACACGATATTCTTACCTTTCACGAACGCCTTAAGATGAGCCAGCTCCAAAGATCTCCACACATCATCGTCACTATGTGTATCAAATGGATCCAAATTCATTCTAAGGGAGCCCGAAAATAAGACTGCATCCTGAGGAATAATCGTCAAACGAGATCTCAAAGTATGCAGGCCCAGGCTAGCCACATTAACGCCATCAATTATAATTTGCCCGTCCGAAGCTTCAATGATCCTAAATTCGGCTAATATAAATTAGTTTTTATAAAGTAATATTTTCTTGCCTAAACAATGAGAGAGTTAAGCTGGACTTTCCTGCTCCAGTCCTGCCGACAATTCCAACCTTTTCACCTCCTTTAACGGTGAAATTTAGTCCATTTAAAACTAATTCCAATCCTGGGCGATAGCGTACTGAATAATCTTTAAATGTGACTGCACCTAATTGCAATAAAAAACATTTATTTATTAAAAATAATGATAATATAAAAAAAATACCAGTCTCAGGCCATGAAGTGGGCATAATTGTACCGGGAATATCCCAAGGAGCTTCTGAAGGTACTTCAGCGTACTCTTTAATTCGCTCTACAGCCACAATATTTGTTTCGACATCGGAGGTCATTCGGACCAACCAGTTAAGGGTTTGCGTGATCTAGAAAAAGATTTTGAGATATAAAAACACATATTAAAGATTCAATAAACGTCTCCAAACAAGCTATAGAATTGCGTTTGGCCGAAAAATCACTCCTTAATACACGAATTTACATATCTGTAATTACCAAAACCAATTTTACCAACTCTATAGCTAGCTCTGAAATACTGCTTTAACTACCTGCAAACAATACGTAATGGACAATCCCACCAAACCCGGCAATTGATCTTTCCCCAAGACAGCAAATAATGCTGCAAACAATATAATAAAATTTCCAATCATCTCCAACCTAACAGCCAACCATCGATTGGATATAATGCTGGGATAATAACAAATCTGGTTCTGATCCACTTTGGTCTCGGATTCTCTTGTGAATCTGTCCTGTTGGCCATAAGCCCTTATGGCCTGAACACCACTCACCGTCTCCCCGAAATGTGAATAAATCGGGGATCTAGAGACAGATTCAAGTCGTTTTAATTGTCTAGATGTGGCCACGTAAAAACGCTGAATGAAATAGTATATCAGGCCAATGGGAAGTATTACGATTATGAAGGGTGGGGTGGTGTAGCTAGTCACCACTAGTGTACCGATCACCTAAAAAGAAAGTGATAAATGTAAGTCAGTATTTAAAATTCAAGGTTTGTCGCAGACTTATAAGGCAGTTATATTTTTGCGGAGGGGACACTTCTGAGGTTTATAAAATTGTCATTCTTTGTTGGCAATTATATTAAATACGACCAATAAATGGCCGTTATTTCAAAATGGATCAACAGACGTTATGGTTTCCGTAGATCGTTATATTATACATGAAAATTAATAACAACAAACGAAACTCCAGAGTTCCATGTACAATTACATTGAATCGATACTAAATACTACACTTGATAACCACGTGAGTCTAAGCTTTCTTAAAGTTTCACAGAGAAGAAAAACAAATTGGTTATTCGTACTAAACAATATTAGGGAATGAAATCTGATTTGATTTTAGAGGAATGGGCAACTCTACGCAGATTGGAATTTTAATTCATATAGTCTATTTAATAATGTAATATATTAAAAATTAATGGCTTCCAATAACTGTTTATCAGCCAAAACCGGACTTTCGAATATCCTAAAGATAGAATGACAATTTTACATAACCACAAATGACTATTGACTACAGCAACCAACAATTCAGCCAAACTCTCACGAACCGTTCCCGATACTCTAGCTCTAACAACCCTACTCAATAAATCAAACTCTCAATACCTCAAAAATACAATACATGCCATCGTTAATATACCAAGGTAGGGTATCGTCGACAACCTCCACGTCTGTGGCAAACCTAGACAATATCCTTCCGGAGGGCGTGGTGTCGAAAAACTTTATAGGCAAACGTAAAATGTTATGCAACAAGTGTTTATGCAATAACGCAGCCGCTGCTACGCATCCGAGCTCGGGAACTAACTGCAGGAAAACTGAGAAAAACGCTGAAAAGAAAAAAATTATCTAGGAATAAGGGTACTGATGCGCACCAAAGCCTTGTTGGTCTATGTCTTACAAACGGAAGAATTGTGTTAAGTGCAAGCATTTAAAAAGCAAGTTAATTAGGTTAGAAAGTTAGCGAAGCGATTATTATTAGATCTTTGCAATCACGTTTCTCTACAATCATGCTATTGATAAGTTCTAATGAGTTTTCCTCGATTGATGCAACATGCAACATCCATTGTTTAAAGGAAAACTTACAATCAGCCCGCTCTCGACGACCTCGTAACAGTTAAACGGCAACTCGATATCGATATCAGTTAGATCCTTGGAAAATCGAGATACGATTCTACCGAATGGTCGGATTTCGAAAAAATACATCGGCTGACGAAGCACGTTGTAGAGCAGACGTCTGTGAATTGCAATGGCAGCATTTAGACACGCTATTGTTAAATTCACCTCCGAAGAACAAACTGATATCGCTATAAACATCAGATTAGTGTAACTGTATTAGTTTATATAAGGCTGATTAGTTACTATTAGTAAATGCGACTTTCTTTGGAGACAAACGTTATAATACATGCAAATACTCATAAAAGTCATGCTAACAATTCTATAAACTCTCAAATATCGCCGCATATGCGTTATTTATTTTTCGCAATAAACCCACAAATATAACTGCCTTAAACGTTACCGCAACTTTAATAGCACTAACCGAAAAGAAACACGTAATCCATCCTCGCAAAGTCATCGGTAAAACTGTGTCCAACGTATCGACGTCCTTGGAAAACCTGTTAAGGATTCTGCCTATGGGGGTGACGTCGAAAAAGGTGGTATTGGGTGCACGCAATATATTAGATAGAAGCACCAAATGAAGTTTCTTGGCGGCGTTTAATGTGCCCACATACAGAGCTAACGATGCGAAGAAGATAACGACGACTAAAAAAATTTATGTCACTTTTACCGACGCTTTGTAGAGATTTGCAAATTATTATTTGCCTGACAAGTGCAACAAGTGACTTTACGATATGTTAATTATAGGTGAACAAACTATGTGAAACGGATTAACAATTGACTAGACACTTTCACACGTGTTGGGTCCTAGTCGAGTGCAGTAAAATATCCTTTAAGATACTTGTTAGATACCATACTTTTCCTATGGACATATATGTTAATTTTATTGACTTCCGTCAATTCGATAAAGTATTAGCGTAAGGTGATATGTTTTACCTCATGCATGTCAATGTTAAATAGGCACAAAAGTTTTTGATACTGACACGTGCCCCTTTAAATTACGTGTTATAGAAATTTCAACCACCCGTGTGCAGTAAAGTATTATTTTCAGTCCGAATACTTTTTCAGCAAAACCACTTTACTGCACGCTTGTAGGAAAAATTATTCGTCATGATGAATTAGTTTTGAAGGAGAGTTCGGTTTGCATCAGTACTTTTGCGTCTCAAATAATCCTATCAAAAACACGCGCATATAATTACGAAATTTATATCACGTTTACCCTTATGAAAATAGATTTCTATGATAATACTGCATAGTAAATTATCAAATCCTTCATGTCTTAGAGAGTGATGAAGGGCAAGAGCTTTCCAACGCATAATCATGAACTCTAATAAATTTTGGGCCAGCTATTATAACCTCTTCCAGTCAAAGGGTAAATTATTTTTACTCACTACATCCCATTTTAACCACGTCAAAAATATCATATCACTAATATATACTTTTTCATAAAACCACAACTGCTTCCCCAAAATATTATTTGTTTCACCTGAAACAACTTTATTTTCCAAGGACAAACTCTGTAAATTTTGTTTAGGTATATTCCAACAAAATTACAAGATGGAAATGATTGGCGATCAATGAAGCAAACTAGACGTGCATAAGCTTAATGTGACGGAAAAATGCTACAAAAATGCTGCAAAATCACGATTCCCTTCTACCTAAAACATTTAATAGGTGCAACCTTATGATAAAAATGTTAGTAATGGTTTGTGTAGTTCGTTAAAACTGATATTTGAGAAGTATAAAAATGTGTAAATAATATAACTTAACAGAATTATTAGTTTTTTGAACGAAAGATAAGTAATTAAGAACTAAAATCTTTTAAGATGAATCAGACGTAATCATTTTAAGAGTATTGTTTTACATGCAGAAAATGTAATTAATAATGGCATCAAAATTACATTAAAAAATTGGATCAAGTCATCGCGGCATGCATAATAATTAGTTAAAATATACATAAAAATAAGATCAAAACATCAACTAATGGCTTACCCTGGCCAACTCCTAAAGCACCATAAACCCCCAAATACAAATCTCGTTTAGACGTATTCACAGTCCCATTTTCATTGACCATATTTTTATCATCGGCCCATACACCTTTGAAAAATAAATTTTATCAAATACAGTAAGCTCCCTAAATTATATTATATACCTAACCAAACGTTCGAACCAATGCTGAATGCTTGGAACAACATGTTCAGAAACACCGTAATAATAACCACAAAAATACCAATCGACAACAAATAATGTTTATAAACTTGCCAGCTAACACTACCAGTTTCGGATTTTTCTACTTCGATTAGTTTTTCTCCTTGGATAGGACCATTAACTCCTTTTGACTCTGAAAAATGCAATTAGTGTTTTCTTCATAGAGTTGGAGACGGTCGATTGACCAAACATTTGAGATTTTTTAAAACTTAAATTACACTCAGTACTAAGGCCGCAAATGTATACGTGAATTTTACACATGTTAAAAGATACTAAATCATTTAAGCATATACCTATCCAATGTTCTTCACAAATTTACTTGAAATTTTGAACATTTAAGCTGTTTTTTGCTTTTCAAAATGGCGATTCCCAACAAAAAAATAATTTGAGTAAGTTGCACATTTTCTGGTCAAATAATAGAAAATAATTTCGCTGGTCAAAGTCCGTGATCCTATCTATTTAGTTTAAGAAATGGTTTCTCTTACCTTTTCTGGGACTTTTGTTGCTATCTTGCGACTTTTGCCGTTGCAAAGATCCATTCAAAGCAGGATTTGAACCAGTCTCCGATTTCGATTCTGATGTTCTTGATCTCTTACGTACAAACTGCCTTGACACGTCTTCACCCAATTCGCTTAATTGACGACTGAGTTGAGTTTTAAGTTCGTCCAGTTCTAGAAGAAAAATATACTATAGTTTCGGAAATGCAACAAAAAACCTAAACAAGAAATCAACATTAAAACTCTTACTCGGAGTCAAATTCGCCTTATGTAAGATGTTAATTTGTGGCAAGTGTCATAACTTTTATGCTCAAAGACAGATTAAAAAAAATTATGATTCTTGTTCAATTTTTTAACAAATAAGATCACATTCCGTTTACACTTCGCCAAAACACGAAATCAACGGAGAAACAACATACATTCTCAAATACCAAATTACATACCAGAACTCTCTGAAAGTTTACTGCGGATTCGACGCGCTATAAAATAATTTTCTGTTGAAAACCCAAAATACTATCAACAAATGAACAAAAAACTCAATTAGAGCTCAACTGAAATAAATTTCAATGATAAACTTACCTTCCTCATCTTCATCCTGTTCCTGAATGTGCTGCAACAAGAACTCAGCAAAAGCTCCCTTTTTGTCAAGCAGTTCCTGATAAGTACCATTTTCAGAAATTTCTCCATGATTTAAAACATAGATTTTATCGGTGTGGGGTAAGTACGTTATACCGTGAGTTACCAATACACGGGTTTTACGTTTCAGTAATCCTGGAATACAGCAATATTATATAAATATTGAAGGAAAGAGTTACGGTACCTTTCGGTCCTAAAACTTGTTCAAAAATGTGCTTTCCCACATGGGAGTCTACAGCACTAAGTGGATCGTCCAAATAGTAAATGTCAGCATCGGCGTAAACAGCCCTAGCCAAACTTACACGCTGTTTTTGCCCCCCAGACAAGTTTATACCTAAAAAAATTGCATGACTAATCATCGATGTGTTCTTAATATCTAACTAACCCTTCTCTCCTATTTCAGTCTGATCTCCACCAGGGAGCATTTCAAAGTCAGGCTTCAATGCACATGCCTCTATAACCTTATCATACATGGACTTATTAAAAGGTTTTCCAAATAAAATATTATCCTTTAGGGTAGCGTTTTGAATCCAGGCTTGCTGGGCCACGTACGCCACTGTTCCATAAGTATTCACCTTAAAATTGTTAGTCTTAAATCCAATAATATTGGATTTAGTTTATTGAAACTTACTCTTCCTGAAACTTTGTCCATTTCTCCCAATAAAGCGCAAATAAGACTGCTTTTGCCTGACCCTACGGGGCCCACAACAGCACTTAGAGTTCTATGCGGAATTCTAATATTAACGTTCTTCAAAGTAGAGTCGTCATCGCCTCCCCACGAAAAATTTCCGTTTTCAATTACTAAGGGTTCGGCTATAAATTTTAAATTCAGTAATTCAGTAAAAACAAACATGTGAATATACCTTCATTAGAATCATGGGTAATAGTATTGGGATCCAGTTCTTCAGCGTTCATGAACGTGTTTATTCTTTTAACGGACACCCAAGTCTGAAAGTGACATTACATATAGGGAAACGATCATTAACGCTAGAACATTATTTGCAATATTATTCTGATGATTCAGGGGTTATTTTTTAACCGCTGCTCGCTAGGATAAATTGATATGTACAAAGTATTTAATAATATTACAAATAGTGTCCCACGACATTTTCCAATCCTGGTTTACATCAATTAAAAATCAGTGCAAGAAATGAGCGTTATAATGAATAGAGATGTTTAGTAATGAATTTTAGGCATTCTCCAAACCATTAAACACCTGACTATAATTTCCTGAACGAAAGTTAACCAGTAATTAACTAAAATGTAAAAATCGAAAAAATTCTAAATAATTCTGATCATCCATAACCGGATTAGTATTTTTAAGTTCTCATTGTCTCACACTGAGACATCCTATAAAATTGATTTTCTACTTTGCACCAATACATTGAAAGCTTCTAATGAATCGTTCTATTTCAGTCCTATTTATCCATATAATATAGTACTAACAACCCAGCTACTTCAAGACTGTTTTCTAAATTTGAACAAGCAGGAAATATATCTATCTCGAACTTATCGGATCTACTAGCAAATTAAGACTGAATTAGAACTTCAATGAAAATAAGTGTAGGATAAAGTGCTTACTTGAACCATGTTGGATATCATCATAGGCAACATACTGAGAGGGAACCTTAAAATATTGAAAAGCGATATAGAAACGTACGCTTTGCTCGCGTCGAGCACATTGTTCTCATCCACTAAGACGTAAGTAGCGAAACTGACCAGTGACACCTAGGGCATGCAATAGAAACGATGACGTCTAAATCTAAATGTTTACTTCCGCATGTAAGAATATTAATAACAGCACGACTGATAAACTAAAATGTTTAACTGAAAGGGCAGATCCTTCGACCACCACAAACCATGGAAGTTAAATTATAAATAATTGGGCACTGCCACCTAAATGCGGTAATAATAAGGGGAAAGTATTAGTTGAGTGCGTGAAGTCCAGGTCCAAATGAGGCCCCAGTTTACCTCCACAGTGTAAACCAACAGGATCGGCAGGATTCCCATCGGCACGCTCATGAGACTGAAAAGACTTAAAGACTTAAAGGTTATCTCCGGTGTTAGGATGTTTGTCTTGTCGCTAAAGATGAAGGACACGAAAGTTGCCAAAACGACCTAGATACAAATATTATAAACACATACGTAGAAATTAACTAGTTACTGTATAAGCATTTTCAGAATTCATACTGTCTCTAATCTGGAGAATTCGTGTTTGAACAAAAACAAGTAGCATTTTGAATCTTGTAACGAATATTATTGACGTATGAATTCCGATAGAACAAATCTAACATGAACTTTAAATTGTAAAATCGTCTTTATTTTCCACTGCAAGCAGTCATTTTGGATATGAACTTTCGGAATATATTTTGGCGAAATACCTAAAGAAATTTCAATAACACACGTCATCTTACAGGTCGTCCTTGTATTAATATTATATTTTTAAACCACAAATAAGCTCTCCTAGTAGATAAATATTAGTTTATGCATGCATCTGTTCCCTTATCTTCAATTCCCTCTAATAATGTGACTGTAACATTAAACCCATAAACAAAAAACCTTGCATAATGTTACCATTAACCGCTTATTTTCATTAATATCTCATGTAATTCTGGACATACACTGAAAATGCTTATACGACACAATACACATTTAATATCGAAAATAAATAGAAATTTGCATTAAATTTTAATTTAAAATAAAAATTCAACTTACCAAAAATGGGGCACAAGACCATATAAACGAAGTCCCTGCGTTCAAATACGCAGCCTCTTTCAGCACCTTAACCTCCTTATCTCTAATCTTCAACACTTGAGCCTCAAAACTGGGCTCCCATGCGTACAACTTGAGTACTTTAATGCCACTCAAAACCTCGTTCATTAATTTGACCCTCTCATCTTTATTCTTCATTTGCTTCATTTGTAGACTTTTGGTTTTATTCGCGATAAAACCGTTAATTGGGATCAAGAATATCATTACAGCCAGACCGGCCAAAACCGAGGGCCCCAATTCCTGCCATAAAAAGTACATGGAAAGACAGATTTGCAGAGGGGCAGACCATATCATGTTGAGATAGGCGGTTAGATCCATAAATTTCTGGGCATCCACCGACATAAGATTTACTATTTCGCCCGCGGTTCTCTCTTTACGTGCCTTATTCGAGATTTTAAGAGATTTCCTGTAAATAGTGGCCACTAGGGCGGTTCTAATTCGCATGCCCACTATAAACATTCGATTAAAATACTGGGCCAAGATTAGGGTTTGAATCGTGGCGGTTACAAACATTAGGACTGCGAATAGGGGGCCGTGCCAGAAGTAGCCTCCAGTTTTTACAAATGTAATTATGAATCTTCAAAGAAATATCACTATTAAGTAAACATGTGATATATGGTTAAAATGATATATATACCCTAAAATTTGAGGACTGATGAACATAAGAATGTCTTGAATGAACTTCAAGCTGGCGCCGAAAAGAAACATTAGCCCAAATGAACGGACTAATGCAGGCAATACTGAGGCTTCAGTCTTTTTTTCAGGAAGAAAATCTATTTGCCCAGTGTCTCCTTTAAATTGCGCTCTGGCATGGGGAGCAATCCTTATAATAGTTTTACAATAAATTTCTAACACCTCAATCGACATTTTTAATGCTTACTTTTTTGATTTTAGTAAAGTTTCCTTCCAGTGCTTCTCAAAGATCGGCACCACTTCCGCGGCGGAATCCGCAGGATTTAAGTCCCACAAGTCCTGGGTTTCAAGAGGTTTTCTGAACCCGGTCCAGGTCATTTTATCAAACCATGCGAATACTAGTCGAGATATGAAGCTTGCGCCGTCTTCGGGACATGGATTCTTAAAAAGAAGAAACATGTAATATTTCATGATATACCTATTATAATTTATCTTAAATTCCTTTTTCTTCCTCTAAACACATTTTTGGTTCAGGTTGGAAAATTAAAAGCGCCTCGAGATTTAAATACGTAGGGAGCAATGTGGGAAACACATGTTCTACGACAACTAAATCCTATAATTTTCTCAAGTAGTTTATAGCTACATTATATATTATTTATAGATAATATTTAAACAAAGGAACGGACGTTGACCTATACAGTAGTTTTTGAATTTTAACTTATACTTGGGTATATCTATTATAGGTACTACTTAATACGAACTTTAATAGGCTTAGAGCTTCTCTTTCACAAATGATAATATCAGAACTTTTTAATGCAACTAATATGTATAAGCTATTAAAACCAATTACAGCACAATTCTATCAGTAGAATCTCGACCATAACGCAAACAACTCTTTTTTTTTATTTCAAAAACTACCTCCCACCCCATTATAATGAACCGTAAAATGAGTCAATATGAAAGTCTACTTTTTGTTTCTCTCTTGTAAAAAGCCTGAATAGTATCAACACTTTTCAAAATAATTTCTAATTTCTCGATTTTCCAGCCAAGTTTAATAATTAAAACATTTAAAAGTGGCATTTTAGAAACATTCGATATTCTACATATCCGGTCCGGCTCACATCTCAAAATCAATAAAATTAGAAATTTATTTGGTATGTAAAGAACTCTTCTGTGTTTCTTTCTGGTTAAGAAGGAAAGCAGGTAGCACGAAACCAGTTTACAAGCAAACTCTTCGAACGGGAATAAACTATGTATTTCGTGTAACACAACAAGAGGTATGAAAGCCATGTTTTTAAAAACATAATTGAAGAATAAATCTAAAACTATATCAATAATCTAATGTGAAATAGACAATCAACGATTTTCCGTTATACTCTGTCCTATAATGGGTATTACCTGGGAATATTCCAACTCAAACAAGCTGTTTCGTAAATAATAAAAGATGAGCAAACAGCCAGTCATCAGTGTATAGACATCTGCATTCAAGGACAGATAAGCACATTATGTACGTTTTGCTGAAGAGTTAATCAATGTTATTTTGAAACTTTAGTATAAACGTGTTGAGTACCAAAAAATTGCTGGTATATCCGTTAATAAAAAACACCAAAACATCGTTTTTATGTGAATTATAATTTACTCGAAATATTTCCCGTTGGTTTAAAGCAATCTTTTTAACCTTGAATTGAAGGAATGTGTTTGTGTTCTTACCTACGATTTCGTGCTTCAAATCATCTTGTCTCTTACGTAATTTCAACGCGAGTTGGAAATTGTTGTAAATCAGGATTTGATCTAGCATTGATTTATTAATGCCTACAGCAATTAGGTCATAAATTACTGCGTTTTTAAATGTGAGTGATAACTGGGCTTCCCCTGATGGAAATACATATGAGGAATTTATTTAAATAACAAGTAGTACTACCGCAACAAAATTTTAATCAGTAATAATCAATCTATACGACTCTTACGAATTTGCAAGTAATGCTGAAACACAATACAATAATGTCTCCAAATTTAGATTTTTTGTGGTAGAAAATAAATCACAGGAAATACCGTCACTAATAATAATTATAATTATTATTCTTGAAGGTTATAAATATTACCTGCGTGTTGGGATATTTGGTCACTATTGGAGGCTGGTCGGCAAAACAGTTCAGCAGGAGCATCAACACAACCAAGGGGTAGTACACGAGGTAGCTGATGTATTGATAGTAGGACGAGGGTATATCTTGCCTTTGAGCCCCTCTGATTTCTGTCCTGAACTGGGCTGCTCCAAAGAGGGACACCAGAAACCAGAAGAGAAACTGGAGGCCCGAAGAACGAATGCCATATTTGCGGTTGTAAAAGAGAAGCAGCCCTGAGAGGAGCTATAAAAAAATTAATATCATCAATATCAAGGACGATCATTAAAAAAAATCTCAAATAGGCCTTTAAATAGCATATGCATATCTTGGGTAAATTAATCTGTTATCAGTTGTCATCCAAATGTTTAATGGTAAATAGTAAAGAATTTAATCAACGCCCTACATTTGAGGTTCACAGATTACTGTTTTTCTTAAAAATTAAAAAAAGAACCGTTAATTGAAAAGCTTAATCAAACTTTGTAAACAAACTGGTTTATTAATCGCTGCTGTATTACATACCATCAGTAATTTTCAGCCACAAATCTTTACTTAGTTATAGCAATTTAGCCAGTCATGAGGCCTTTAGAATGAGCATTGCATACTGTTGCGCAATGACATGTCTCAATTAGAAAGAGGACAAATTCCGTAATTGAGACCATTTGTCACCAAATTCAGAGAAGACAGAAAGACTGACGAACTTTTAGGCCTTAAAAAATATAGCGTACTAGCAGCTAAATGTAAAAGAGAGCAAGGTTGTTACGGGTTTTGAACCTCGTTTCAAATGAATCAATGATTCGGGTTAGGCTTTGATTTGATAGCAAATTTGGGCGCTAATTTTAAACAAGGTACATGAACTGTGATTTTTTAATCTTTTAAATATAACTGAAGCACTGTACATACCTTGAGGTGACAGTAAATTTTGACAAATTTAATCTTAACTAATATGTTCTCATATGACTTCATACAATAAGCTCTTTGTAAATGAGATAATTATGCGCCTATTATTTTCAGAAATGCTATTTGTTTTTAGACAAGATAGATGGATCCTTAAATTTACAGATACCTTGTAGGTCCTTTACCTAAATCATACATAATTATCTTAGAGGGACACATAAATAATTTAATTAACTATTGCATTCTTTGCCAATTTATTTTTAAATTAATTTATGCTTATGTCAAAATATGGAACTGATAAGTATTATTAATGATGAATATTGTACATAAGTTTTTCAACACTTCCTATACAATACTAAGTCCCCATTCATCAAAATTTAGTCTCGATATCGTCATCAGAAAAAAATGCTTCATTTATTGACTATTATCCTCTTTATAATATACTTGTATATAAAATTCAATAGCAAAATAATGAATTAGGTAATTTCTCATTATCCTTAACCTTCTCCTTAATTCTTATTACCAACCTAATAACAAGAGATCTGAACCTTACTAGATAATTGTACATTTACTTTCTATGTCTTTTGTTTAGATTGTGAATTTTAAATCAGTTATAAGAATCAAAACTTTTTTTATATGTATAAACATGTCAAAATTCCTGATTTTTATTAAGCAAGTAAAAATCTATTATCCGTCCTCAATTTTATCTCAATTTACTTAAAATAAGACACCATAGAAACTTTTTAGAAAACCAGAAAACTCCAAGGAATTCCTAGACTATTAACTTTTGTTAATAGCTTCTTCTCCTTATTTACCCTTCCCCAACTAACATTCACCAATGACTACCACACAAATTAGTTGCAAATATATGCTGTAGCCAAACATTGAACAATTTATTATTAGTGCCTTTAAGTGTCAATTTCTACTATTTAGATTTAATTAACCTTTAGGTCATCACTGATTGTTGAAAATTGCTACTTCAATGATGACTTTAACGAATAAATCTATAAAAATAAAATAAACTTTGAATGAAATAACTGCTACAGACCTACATATATACACCAAGAGATAAATCTGAAACATTACAAATTCACTTATACCTAGACTGTTAAAAAATGTGTTGGTATTAGATATTTTTTCAAGTTACTAAATATTTAGCTGTTTTTGATGTTATTTAGCTTACAAATAAAATCATTAATATGCTCTCCTTGAACCCAGAGCAAAAAGCCCTAATTAATAATTCTTTCAGATGCAACCTCACTATGCAAAATATTTCAACACAATTTAAAACTAGCAAAAATACATGAAGCAATTAAAAATCTCCACTTAAATCTAAAGTGACAGTGGCAGGAGAAAGACTAACAAATACTGAACTTTAGTATAAATTTTTAAAAACCTTGATTGCAGTCTCATAAAAAATGCTTAGGCTGGGATGATAAATAAACCTAAACCCTATAACACTAAAGCACCTTCATACACAAGAAACTTGATTTTTAATATGCCACACTATTTTCACGCACTCATCTTCTATCCTAATGCTTCTCCCAGAATTTTCTTCATACAACTCTTACTGATATCAATAAGTGGGAGAAAATATACTTACAAAAGACACTAGCTTCAGCAAAGGTGTATATATATCCACATTTGGAATAGAGTCTGTCCTGGATTTATGCATATTCCAAACAAAATCACTGATCATTAAAACATTCAAGGCACTAGTGACAGCAAGTTTTGTCAAGTTCAGCCAATTCCACGGGATATCTTTCTTAATGCTGCTTACAATATAATAGACTTCCAAGCCTGCAAACACCCACAGAAACACACATGGTATCCACACCAAAATTGTCTTTTCGAAGCATATTGTGAAATCTGGGTCATCAGTCTCCCAGGTGAGTGATGTATTCTGAAATCAAATTAAAGATAAAGATATGTTAACCTAGAGATGTGTGGTTAAATATATAGCTCAAGATACACTTGTTAAGCAGGGTTCTAGGGAGTGCTTTATTATATTATAAAAAGGGGGTACCGAGAGAACCGGTGATTATGTCATAATAAACAATAGCAAAATGAGGCTCGTTTGAGAAATGCTTACCCAAAATTCCGAGTCACAAAACCGGTCAATTGCAGCCCTAGCCATTGTATTTTGCTCGCTGAATGGAATTTCAACGTGTTGTGAAATTTAAGATAAAATCGAACTACGGAGTGCAAAACAACGAGCGACGAACCAGTTTAAATTGTTCAAATGCGATGGATGCCGCTGACCAACTCCGAACTGACCCTGAATCTGAATTCAATGGAAAGCGCGACGGAAATCATTAGCAGATCAGGTTGCTAAAGGGGACATGCGCCATTGAGTGTTCAGCAATCAACAATTATTCAAAATTCAACAAATCATGTTCACATCACATAATCAACAATAATTTTTTTATACTGACTTTGACAACTAATTTGATGCAGGTCAGCTGATAGGCACGTGTAAAATGATAGAACAAAAAATTATATTCCTTCTTTTTTCATTTACACTATCGCCATCTAGTGAAGCAGCAGTTTCACGCGCTTATGGTGCACCCTTTTGTATCGTTGACAGCACCCAACGTTAATAGCTCTCATACCATCACAGTTCCATGAGAGCCTCTTAATCGTTATTGCTATATAACTACTGCCTATGTAACCCAGTTTATGAAAGGATATTGAATTAAAAAATAGTTCATTAGCGTCACATAATTCCTTAATTAAGGCAATGTTGAGGCAGTTGATCAATATCCCGACAATGTGCTCTTCAAAAACCTTCAAGGTCCTGTTGCGCGAATATGACCTCAACCTACCACTGAAACATACTACAACTTATTCAGAAAATATAATTATTTATGCAGTGGAAAGGCTTTGTGAATTTGCAAAATACCGCGATTACACATTATTCCATAAAGGACAAAATGGTACGGCTAGTATTTTACTCTTTGAATGCCTAAAACCAAACTGTAAATCGCTCAAAACATTGCCTTTCTTCAAAGAATCCAACACACTAATCTTGGCACATTGTTCTGTCATTTTACATAGTGTCTATGGCGGAGTGATAAACCACCCTTAAAAATAGGTATTTCATTGGCAATTTTAAAAAGTTGCAAAAGCAGCCCCTTTAAAAACGACACATTTATTGCTTCAGCGACACGGACAGTCAGAAGACTTACATCACACCAGATGAGATTTTATACAGTGATTCACAAACCAATGGATACAGTACATGTGCAGCTAGAAGCCCCCAAATTAGGCATTTTTAGTTAATAAGTGCCACATGCACAATTCAATTACTTCATTAAAACGACTAATTATTATATTGGTAAGAATAATGTTTAATAAATTCAAATTTTGAGTAAACATTAGGGAAATTATCTACAAGTATACAAATCGTTCCATAAGTTCACTATATAATAACAATCTTTAGTAAACACTAAACAGTTACTAACTACATTTCGTTAATAGGTATTCGCATTATTAAAAATGTCGTTCGCAACTGATGCGTGGTTTATAACTACCTGTAGAAACTAAGACTCTATTAAAAACAGGCAAAAACTAAATATCTTTTTAATTTCATTAGTCAAAAAGGGATTTATTGCGTCGTATTTTATAAGAGATGAGTGGATTGAGAGAAAGTTTCTGCCCGACTTTGGCGAAATTATTTAAAATTTCCATAATATAAAGAGCCAAAGAAGTGGTAAGTCTCCCGTTCAGATATATCCAAATAAGACAACGAAAACGCATATTAAAAACATTTTAGTTTCAAAATTATCAGAAATTCTTGTGAAGAAAGAGAAGACTGAAAATGACTGAACTAAAATTTAAAAAATAATAGCTTCAGAAAACTGATATACTGAAGTAGTAAATCAGTCTTACTTGAATATCCCTAAAAATATCTAAATCTTCTATTGATCTTTATTAATATTTTTATTTTTAACAAACTTCGTTGCATAAATACGTTACAAATCGGATCACAATTGCAGTTCATATAGTGAACACTATAAAGCGTGAATATAACAAATACGATTTAAACGTACAGTTCTCAAAACTTCAAAACCAATATACGTCGCCGACGTTTTATTGAGTGAGGTCTCGAACACTGCAGATTAATAACACTAACAATATTTTGCGTATAGCACTCAGTCTAATATTTAAAAAATGTTCTGTAAAAGTACTTCATTTATTTAAACAAGTTAGTAAATATATCATTAATGGTCCACTTTAACTATAGAAACATTACCAAGACTCTAAAGTAAAGCTTTGCAGGTAAAAGTAGTAACTGATGAAGAATATCATCTAATTGGTTCTATAATGGTTATAAAAGTTGCAATTTCTAAATAGCTGCGAGTGAGGAAAAATGTTCTAATTCAAAACCTCCTTGTGCTAAAGCGAGTGTAAGTTTAGGGCAAAAAGGAAGACATTATTAGTTAATAAAAGTTGCATTAATATTATTATAGTTAAATGATTTAAAGTGGTAATCTAGGAAAATGTTAGTAAGGTTTGATGGAGTATGTACTTTTAAGCCCCAATTAGTAATGTTCTTTAATATACAACAAGATAGAAAAATACGAGTTTTGGATTTGAAACCATCTGTGTGATATGCACAAAACCGTGTAATTTTATTCCGATAAGAGAAAGATGTTTTGCTCGTGTCCCACCACCATATGAAGCACTTTTGCAGATGTTAAAATGCCTTAAGATTAAGGAAATTATCTAATGCTATAACACTAAAATCTCAAATCTACAGTTATTGATATGCTATCGGTGACGTAATAATTGATAAAAAAAAAATGGAATGTTTCTTATTGGAAAAAAGATGGCAATCGCTGTTCAAAGATAATTTTATTACGGATTCGCATTTATTTACCAAGCTTATATGTATGATAGACGGTACATCGATGTAAAATGCTTAGTTATGTTAAAGCGCAAGACAAAACACGCCGATTTTGTACTGGAGCTTTATCTGGACTTTATCAATATTGTGCTGCTCTATTTCATGTGTTTTCTAGAAAACGTTTAAATTCTTTGAGATAATAACGAATAAAAGGAAATATATATAACAAAATTTCATACTTTCATGAATATGGATCCCAATTTATGTGGTTTCTATATGATTTGAAAATATGACAATATATTATACTAACTGAACATCCACAGGCAGCAATAGTGGAACAACATTAAATCAAACCGCTGCTATGGTCGTTTGTTTGGTTTACATAATTTCACATTTATCTTTAGCCACTCGACTGTTGGCTTTGCCGCCTACATTCAAGCTAACAATACGCGTTTTTTCGAGATTCAATAATTCCTGAAACAGCTGTTTTACGTTGTGATTGGTTTTTGCCGATGTTTCCATGAAACTTACTCCCCATTCAGCAGCCTGCCCTTGTCCCTCAGCTGTTGAAACCTAATTAAAAGTCTTGAAATTAATATGCGATAGAACTCAGAGAGATATAAAATACCTCTCTTAATCCAACACTCTCATCACATTTATTTCCAGTGAGCATAATAGGAATATGACTTAAATCTGGTCCTTTAATTTCTTTTATTACTTCATAGATTGGCTTGAGTTCTTCTAAACTCTGACGACTGCAGACTGAGAACACGAGAATGAAGGCATGCCCTGAGGAATAAAATTACAAAATGAAATCTAGTTTTATGAACAAATTTAAAGTACAATAACACCTTTGCTTATAGAGAGCCTCTGCATAGCAGGAAATTGGTGGGAGCCTGTGGTATCAGTAATTTGCAGAGTACAGATGTTCTTGTTGCAACTAATAACCTGAAATATTGGGAGACAAAGTGATGAATTCTTAGTTTACCAAATGTATTAATAATAGTTCTGACAACAGTCTACTCACCACATAGAAAAACATCAAATAAAATGGCTGTCAAGTAAGATCAAGCAACAAAATATACTGCAACAAAAACAAAAATAAGAAAAATAAAAATATGCTTTGATACTGCTAAATGTGACTTGAAATTCAATAAATATTAGTATTCTCTGAATTGCATTTGTATTAGGAACTATTTTATAGAACTAATGAAAAATTTGACAAAAGAATGTGAAAGCTAATTGCAAATCTAACTAATCTCCATGGAATGCAACTTGCCCTGTTTTAGAACTTTCTTAAAGAAGTTTGAACTCTTAACTGTTTTTATGAACATCATATACATATTTTCAATTTTATACAAATGCCAGATCTTTTAATTGACCTCTTTCCTTTAACAGTCCGATCAAGAACCTTTTAGAATATGCCATACAAGACAAATTATTCGAGTACTCCTAAAATATCAGGTCACTCCATCTCTGGAGCTATGCTTTGATGAGGCAATGAGATATAATGCTAGTTTGGGCTCTATGAAAAGTGAATCTACTGTCCTCTGGAAAGAATGTTTGGTTTCTCTGAATTGAATTATACAATTATTCGCTTTAACTTAATAGTATTGTAATATTCTTAGTTTCACTCAAAACTATTTGCTGGCAACATATAGGTGATCTTACAAGTTATATGTTTAAGTATTTTCCCATTTCTAATAAGCACATTAGAAGCAGTGTAAATATAAGGGAACATCCTGTTTATAGCTATGAACCAGAAGTAATGCAGTTCTTTTCTGTCACATAAGGTTAAAAAAGCCTTAGAGAAAGCCTATTGATGACTGCAACTGCTGCATTTCCAGTACCAATTTCACTGCATGCAAAATAGTGCAGAATTATAAATAAACAACAATGATATATAACCCAAGCAATATTTTAAAAAACTCGAACACATCGAAAAAAGCTGGACCAAAACAAGACCATTTGAGGCAGATTTTGCAACATACTTGTCGATATGTGTCTTCAATGGTTGGGATGTAGCTTTCTCTGAATGTTCCCTTGACGAATCTCACCACCAAGGAGCTCTTTCCTACCCCGCCGGCCCCAAAAACTACCACTCTATAATCGTTGCTTTGCTCTGGCATCCCTTCCAGTTAAATTTTGAAAATGAACGATTTCTGTGCAGTATTACGCGTCTTGGGCGAACGCACTGAATTTATCGGTTTGTTTGGGGGATGTACAAGGCATTATCGGAAATTATTTGTGATTTTCGGTGAGAATTAACGAAAATTTTTGTGAAAAAGTCCTACATAAAAAATAGGGTGAGTTACTTTCGCTATTGAAAAAACCTATGAATTGTATTGATTGGTTGCTTTTTGACATTTCGAGGGTGAAAGTAGTGGGGGCTCAAAACTAGTCTTTATTTTTTATCACTGTCGTATTTCACGAGATGAAAAAGGACAGTAAGTAAGGACAGAGTAGTAATTAAGGCCTATACACTTAGAAATGCTCTAACCACTCTAATTGTACTTAAAATTATAGTTGATTAGTAACGAAAGCCAATATAAAATTAAATGAAATTGTGATTAAAAAGTGTAGTAAAATATATATAGTTTTCATATATTCATCACAGCTACACTGCAAAGAAGTTCTACTTGGATGTATCAATGAATCTTTTCCGAAACGATGATCTGGATTCGATTGATCAGCTCAATTTCAACCAGTTAGATTTACCATTAGAGATCAATTCAACTTGTTGATAAAATGATAGAAATTAGTTTGACCTAGGTTATAATTTCCGAAAAGGCCTAATGTCACCAACAGCTGTTTCTGTCTTATCACAGTCATCTGTTTCCTCCATATGTTTGCTGTCCATGTCCATTTCTGATGCAAAAGTAAACAGTGTTAGATTTGTGATAAAATATAGAACATATAGTAAAGATTCGGATCCATTCCTATTTTCCATTATTATGGCTGATATAAAATCTCTAGAACACCCTACATTGAAGGTTAGTTAAATGCAGCGTTCAAAACCTTGAACTCCATCAAATTTAATGAGTTGAAAGAAAGCCATTATCTGCTATTATATCGTTTATTTTGAAACGCAGATGCAGAAATTACTGCCCGTTAATCATTATGTCCAGGCCCTAATGGTTTTATTAATAGACGCAGCAAATAGCTAGTTTTGAGAACCTCCCTGACGATAATTATTATTCATGGCCTGGACAGCAGATCAGATCATAATTTCCTTTTGTCTTCAATGATATTCAATTATTTGATTTGTGGTATTAGGTGCCCTATGAAATCTTGAACAAGAAATTCAGAACTGCGCAAAAAACCTTGGACAGAGAGGTATCTCATGTTCAGCAGGGGGTTACAGAATTGGAAAAATGCCTTCAAGAACCTGATGTCAAAGCTCTTAACATCTCAAATCTCTTAGGTAAGGATAAAATAATTTAATAGACCAAAAACCTTCTAGTGGGTAGCCTGACTTGAAATTCATTAATTGTTTTTCCCCCTGTTTAAATCAAAAAAAAAAAAAATTAGTTAAATTAAGACTGTGAAAGCAGTAGGATTAAATATAATTTTCACTTCCTTAGAAAGATGGAAGTTAAATTATTAAGCAAAGTTAAATAAAGACTATTTTTTCAGCTTGAAGAATAATGTTGTAACAATCGTAAATAAATAAAAACTTTTTTTGCCCTTTAACATATTCATTTATTACTATAAACAAATAAAATATCAGTAAAATGAAAATTGTTTTATATATTTAATATCTCTACCTTATGTATTATAACTTTTAATGATAAGGGAAAGACAGCCAAAACCGAACTTTCTTTGATAAGCTGGCTAGTAGTATTTTTATCTTAGGAGGCATGGTAGAGAAACTTCAAGTTCTTAAACGAAAAGCTGAAGAAAGCATTTCTGAAGAATTAACTGCCACTAGTGTGTGCAAACGACGATTGGACCATTTAAAAGAACACACAGTAGCTGTTGGAAACAGCTCTACTGCATCCTCAGGTAAATACATTATTGTGAATGAACATTGAGTATCTAATAAAACAAACAGTACTAATTGAGAAATGAGCCTAATTGGAACATGCAAAAGTTTCAACTTTACTCATATGGTTTCTCCTTTGGCATCTGATGTGAGTTATAGTTCAACAACTCACTACCCCATCAGTGATAATTCTCCGATAAAATAACAAAACAAAAAATCTATTATGTAAATAATACTACATGAATTTAATTTTCAAAACAATTTTGGATATTGATGGTTTTTACCTTGTCTCAAACTTTAGTTTGATACAAGAAACAAACCACATAGACAAATTTTAGGAACTGTAAACAACTGGAGGAGAAAAAGATTGGACCGCATGGTCGTTGAATATTTCTTGAGAAATGGGTTTTATAACTCTGCCATAAAACTTGCAGAACGTAGCGACATAAAGGAGTATACGAATATTGGTATTACCTCAAAAATTCTAACTACAAATTCAATTACCTTCTAAATGCCTTTAGATATCTTTCTAAATTCGCGTGAAGTCGAGACTTCATTGGCAAGCCATGAGACTCAAAAATGTCTTCTTTGGTGCCATGATAATAAATCCAAGCTTAGAAAGTTGAAATCTACAATGGAATTCAACTTACGAGTTCAGGAGTTTGTTGAATTAATCAGGAAAGATAGAAGAATGGAGGCCATTAAGCATGCTAGGAAACACTTTTCCAGTTTTGAGGAAGAACATTTGCCCACAATTCAGGTACTCATTTTACTGAATTTACATGTGTAATGATCAGAAAATTTTGCAGAAAGTTATGGCTTTGTTGGTCTTTTCGGTTGAGGTGACAATAGCTCCATATGCCGCTTTATTTGACATATCTAGATGGGATGATTTGATTGAGCAATTTCGTCAAGAAAATTATAGATTGTTCCAGCTATCTTCACAGTCAGTATTCACTGTGACCTTACAGGCCGGATTATCCGCGCTAAAGACACCATATCCTTTTTACGCTTGTTGTTAAATTAAATTTATTTCCGTAATTGCAACAGCGATATTTCCTTAATGGTGAACACTCAGTGCTACGCGGAAACAAATGAGAGCAAGAACCCGGCGTGCCCAGTTTGCAATGAAGATCTAAATAAACTGGCAGATGCCCTTCCTTTCTCCCATTGCTCACAATCGAAGCTTTATTGCCATATCACAGGGCTGCCTTTAAATGAGAACAATCAGCCCATGATGTTACCTAACGGATATATTTATGGAGAACAGGTAAAAAAACTTTTTTTTTTTAGAGTTGAACAATAGTTTTTGTTTTTTAGGCCCTGGCTCTTATGGCCAAAGAAAATAACGGACACGTTATCTGTCCCAAGACAAAGGAGCTATTTCCTTATAAAAAGGTAGAGAAGGTGTTTGTTATGTAAGTGAAACGTGTGTGATATTGATCGCTTAACGATCAACAGTTAATCAAGTCTTTATAATAAATCAATATAGGTAAACCCACTCAACAAAATGTATCTTTATTGTTTTAGACTCTTAAGTATGTATTTGCATTATAACTTCTTTATGGAACAAAATAAAACATATAAATAAAGTGGAGTAACGACATTTTTAAGTTGAAGAAATGACATGTAAAATATATTCTGAGGGTGTAGCAATAGTATATACATACTCGTAGATTATGCCATGGAAATACAATAAAGGAGTATTAACTATAGTTTGTTTTATTGATTTGCTACCATTAGAAACAAGATGCGATATTACAGTGATAAAACAAAGATTGGCCGATGACCGTGCTTGATCAATAAAATACTGTATCTGAATTTTTCAAATATTTAGACGAAGTAGATTTTGATTCGAGGAATAACCAGCCTATTTTTTGTATCAATATTGATAATATCACGTTCTTAATATTGATCTTAACTTATCAACTATAACAGATTGTTTTGAATTGAAGAAGATACCGAGTCTTTTTTCCATGCAAAACATCAAAATCTTAACTAGTATTCCTTATTTCCATTTTTGAAATATCAAAGAGCCTTTATGCTCATTTAAACATGGGTATCAAATTATAGTACTTAATGATAAAACCATAATCTGCAAAACACTTATATCATATTGTGTAGTATTTTTAACTCAATTGGCTTGATTTTTAGCAAACCATTGACTCAAAACATTTATTTTCAATGTATATATGTATTAGAGAAGAAAAAGCCCTTGGGTTTTGATGAACAAAGAAAAACACATTATTTCCTAGGCTAAATATGTATATTATAGATATTCTTCTTAATCTATAAATTAAATTAAATTTGTTTCTGTACTATGCCACATTTTCTTCTATATGTCTAACACCTGCCCCACTACTACTCGAGTTCTCACCTTCAGAACTGCTTTCTGAATCGCCATTTTGTACACCTTGTGAAGCACTAATTGGACTATTTGGTGTAGACTTAATTTGAGAATTTTGTCTTTGAGAAAGTTTTTGTTCTAATTCGATCCAGGGATCTTGGAGACAAGTCGGATCATAGTATGCTGATGTGTTGTTAGGTCCAATTGAAAGGTTTTTTCTAAAATTCCCATTTTTAATATGGTGGTAGTGATCCTGAAATTAATTTTAATTATAAAAAAAACAAACCAAGGCTTTTACTTCAAAGTTATTCAAACTACTCAAGGTCAAATGATTAATATGGCATTAACTTTACCTGTAGGCAAATTTTCTTGGAAATTGAAAGAGAGTCTATGTATTGATTACATTCTTGTTTTGTATGAAACCTAATTTGTTAATGTTAAAGATATTAAAATTAACAGAATATTAATATGTTTTAGTGACTCCAAAGTAAATCTAACAGGGCTTTAATAATTTAACCCTTATCCAATATCTAGGGATGATTCATATTATTTCATATTATTTGGTAGATCACAGCCAAGCTCAGATCAACTATGGTAACATCTATTTTGTATTATTTATTCACATTAGTATGCACAATCACATAATACAAAACAAATGTTACAATATTTGAACTGACCATGACCCAGCTGATAGTAGAAATTCTCTTTAACTGTTAAGACCATTAGAGTACATGGCTTTAATAAATTTAATGCTAAATTTTAAATAGATAAACATCTTCAAGTTCCCATAGTGATTTAGTTGATCCAAGTGACTTTATTTTTCAAAGGTTAATGGAGACATCTACTCTACTCGTGAATCTAACCTACATGATCATTTCTTGTTAATCCCCAACTTTTCCTCCAAGGTTGACCTTTATTACCCCTTGGTCCATTATCAAATCCAGAACTTCTCCTATAGTATGGTTTTCTGGGGCTGCTGTAACTTTGTGGACTAAAATCTTTAAAATTGTGCCCATCTTGTGAAGGTGAAGCACTTGAAGTGGTATTGTCGAAGCTTAAAAAATCTGAATTATTGGAGGTGGACCTGGAGGGGTTGAAATAAAGAAAGCCAAGACTGTGGTTATTTGTACTGTTATTCCATGAGGAATTCATAGTTTACTGTTTCTGGATGATTGTTTGAGGAAAATGCGGGTAAGTTGGAGTACAAATAGATGTAATCAAAAATTTCACCATATAACAAAATAAAAAAAACGTAAATAAAAAATATCAAGTTTTGGACTGTATATTTACGTGCTTATTTACTATTTATGATTTTTCTAATTAATTAGGTTATGTGGGGAAACTTTCTTCTTCTTTTCTATCAATTTCGTGGGCGTGAACTTCATAAATTGTCGCAACGCTGTCAAAGAAACGTCATCCATCACTAAGTTTCAAGAAAGAATTCAAGAATCGGTGCAAGGAAGATGACAATAACTAATTCCATGAATAGGAAAGAAAAAAGAACAACTAATGCCAGGTAGTAGACATTTATTAATCGCGGACTAAAATCGCCTCAAATTACCTTCGATCAAACGTCCTGTTGCTCAGGGTTGATAGTTTGAATTTATTTTTGGAAAGTATGCTTTATCAGAAGTAACTGAACCATTTGGATTCGAAAATGAATAAAAATCAAGCGGAAGGTACTTTGTTTTTAATTCGAATTACTCCGTGCTTGTACTGTCAGTATTAAAAACACCAAATTTAGTTTGAAAACAAACATTACAAAAATGGTGGCGCAAAACCGCTCGTTTGTAATCGGTGATCATCGTACAGAATCGTATTTCCTATATAATACAAGTGGCGACATTTTTTTTGACAGATTGCTTTAATAATTTGTTTGTGCCGGATTGTTGAAAGGGAGCGACGCGCCACGCATTTTTTCCCTCATTTTCTTTCGGTTCCTGGCAAAAATGTCTTAAAATCTGAATTTCTGTAGTGTGTTTATCATTAAAACCGAATCTCCGAGCATCAAGTTATATTCGTTTTATAAATTTCACCAGTGAAACATGCGTTAGTTCAGACAAGTAAACGGAATTTGAAGATGAAGTCTGGTGCAAACTGCATTTAAATAAAGCAGATTGATCCAACAAGTTTCGATAAAAACGAGGACGACATCACTTAAATTAAAGGTATGATGATTTCGTGTTTTGAATTCAATCAATTTGCTTTATTAAAAATTGTAAATCATCAAATTTTTATTCCATTGATAATTTAGACCCCCTGGAAGAGCTTAAGTTCAACAAACGAAATTAATTGAATCTATAGCAAAATAAAGAGCAGTTGATTTTATTTATTTCATTAATTCTTTTGAATATCGGTGTAACATTTTGGCCAAAGACCTGCCTCATTAAACAAAAAGGGTTCACATTTCATATTCCACAAAAAGGACTTACTTAAAATTGAGTATTTAAAGCTAATTTAAGATTAAAATATAATAATATACAATATATTTAAATATATGATAATAAAAGAAAAAAGTATATTATGTTAAAAAAAAGTGCATTAAGGTAATTGCTAAAAATTCAAAATTTAACCACTCATAGAAAAATGCTCTTTTCCATAGACATTCATATCTGCAGATTTTTGCATATGCAAATAACTATTATCAATTATAATGCAGTTTTTGGTTTTTTTGAATTAGATATGGGATTATGAGATCAATTGCAGAAGTTACTTAATACAGAACAAGCTTGTTGGAAATCAGGGTTATAACAATTTAGTTTAGAGGCCCACTAATTACTAATTTTTTATCCCTTTTTGATTAAAGATGTCCTCTCCAAAAATGGATACTCTATCTGTTTCTAAACCAGATCCAAAACCCATTAATAACAGCCGTAATCAAGGAAATAAATCTCAAAATGCGTCCAAGAAGAGATTTAAACATGACAGAAGTAGCAGAAAACGTTCAAAGAGGTAAGTTTTTTTTTAAGTACCTTTCACTACCTTTTATTTGTTTTTGTATTTATTAGACAAATAAAGTAATGATTTCAATGAAATTTGCTATTCTTATATATCATGTATTAATGATATAATTAAATGTAATAAGGTATAAACTATAGAATAATTGAAATAACAACATTTAGGGTTTTTTTGTACTTAAAAAAACTGACCTACTGTTTTTGCAGTTAGGGAAATTGGCTATAAATTTTAATTAACTTAGTCACATTTACAGTTAATAATTTGATCATTTTGTTTTGAATTATATAAAAATTATTTGTTTGCACATTATAAATTCAAGTCATGCCCTTAATTTGATTTGAGGACATATCATAATGTTTAATAAGAATAGTAACTCAGAATTGAAAGATGTAAGTATAATTTTTGTGCTGTGAATTATACAATTTCATAATTTTGTAAGTATTTGTAATGAAATTATAAAAAATACTTTCTTTAACAGTTTCTCTGGTTGTGGACCAATAAATTCCAAACCAGTTTTACCAACAAAATTCCTTCTCGGGGGCAACATAAATGATCCTTTAAATCTGAACAGTCTTCAGAATGAGGATATTAATAGGGCAATGAATGCTGTCACTCCAAAATCATCCCCTTTGCCCACCCCTCCAAGACGGAAAATGCCTATAGAGGTAAACAAAAATCCTAATCATAATAGGTGATAAATTTCTGGTTAAGTGGGTTATGCAAATAGGTTCAAACATGATTACTATGTCTTGAATCATACAGTTCCCTTGCTGAGCTACTGGTAGATGTATATAAATAGAACAATGTAATCTCAACAGTTGCTGCGTTTATTCCGACGTTTTCAAGCCAACTTGAGGTTAAAAAAAGTTAAATATGTCCAAGATCAGATATGGTTGAAAGGATTTAACATTTAATTTAAAAACGGTTAAATCACAGGCAAACAGAAGGAAGAAGGAAAGTTCAGTTTGTGAATTCCCAAATAATCCAAAGGAACAATCCATAAAAAAAGTGGAAGGCCAGTAAAACGTTCTAATTACGGGATATTTAATCACATCATATGTAACTTGTCAACATCCTAGTTTAAATTAGCACATTTTAAAATTTTAATAATATATTTTTTAATTGAATTGTGGTGCAGAAGGCACAGTAATTTTCCATTCTATAAGTTTTTTCAAGATATATACAGAAGCAGCTAACAAATAAGATGTTGGGACAACTAACTTTAACCATTATTTATTTATAATTATGTACTTAAAACAATTATTGCGCTCGCGCAAAAAAAAATTTTCTTGACCAGAAATTTTCAAACAGTTTAAAGCCCGTTATATATTTATTATTTTCTCACTCAGTGGACAAGAAACTTGTTTCAAAAACATACAGTTCAAGTTTTTTATTTTTTTGGTTATTTGTGGCATATATTCATAACAAAATCAAAAGTTTTAATAATTAGTTAAATAACATACATTAACTTGAAACAAAACATTTTGAAGATACTTCCGATACTGTTAAACTGGCGTCACATTTTAAATTCTTCTAATTTTCTTTTAATGCATTCTACATCCTCAGGTAATAGTTTCCCCCAATACGCATGACCCGCTTCATTTAATGGACTGTGAAAATGATAAAGAGTATGAGGAACATTTAAATTCTCCGATTAAAAAAGGTAAGGACTAAATTTAAGAAGAAATCATTAGTGGGATTTAAATATGGTAATTTTTAGCAAGGAAAAAACGTTTAAACAAAAAAAGAAGGACACTATCCGGTTCTGCTGAAGGTTCCGTACCGAATCCTACAGGAAATTCTGAAGCGTGCACTCCGGAAGCTACTGTGGACTCTGCGAAAATACCTGAGGATCCCGAAATTCTCAAAAATGTTTCAACGAAAACCGTTAGGAATTTGTGTTTCGATTTGAGTGACGACAAGAAGGACAAAACTAAAAGAAGATCTGAAGATTCTAGTGTTAATCATGCAGTTAAAAAATTCAAAAATTCCATGGATAAAATAGTGAGCCCAGTGGTGCCCCAGCCAGGGGCTTGGCTAAAACGATCAAATTCAATTAAGTTACCTAGGCCTAGGCAAAATAAGATGTCAGATAAGACTATGCCAGTTTTTAAGGAAGAAAATAAACGTTTTCAGTATGGAAATTATAACAGGTAAATATAGGGTTACATACTTTGAAGAAAAAATCGCATAATTTATATGTTCATACTTTCGGGTGGCAACAGTGAGATACCCTCTCTAAATTTCCAAAATTCGAAATTTCAAAATTTTATATGAAATAGCAAAAACGTTATCCGTTGTTTTCACCCGATTTATTTCCGTGATCATTTTGATCCCATTGTCCATGTTTTATACTTTAGAGGTGAATATTGTGTCATTAAAATAAATCATGCCCAATATGAAAGCCCTCAGTGTCGACGCTTTGCCCATAAAGAATCGGAAATTACGGTTTGCAAATGTATATTTAGTTTTACTTTTTACCATATGGTTTGTAGGTATTACGGCTATCGAAACCCAACCAATGAAACGGACCATAGACTTAAAGTATTTTCGCATTATCCATATTTATTCGAAAACAAAGACATCCTCGATATTGGTTGTAATATTGGGCACATTACGTTAAGCATCGCAAGGGATTTTAAGGCTCGAACTGTCACTGGTGAGTATCGTTTTTTTACAACAATGCATAACTTTTTATTTTAATTGGTCAAATTTTAATTGTCAGCATGTTATTTTTTCTCTATAGGTATAGACATAGATCCAACACTAATCTCGATCGCCCGTAAGAACGTAAGACATTACGTTAAAACGGTCGATAATACTTTGCAGAAAAGCGAAACCACTCCCGATTATAAATCTTCCACGAATAAAAGTAGCAGTGAGTTTTTTCCCTTGTCGTTGCCTATTTTATATGGGCCTATTGATGTTCCAGGGTTCCATGACTCATACCCCGGTAGGGAGTTTCCTAAAAATGTAATTTTTAAACAGGTAAGTGATTTCCATTTTTATTTATCGTAAAATGTCCTTTCAACTCGTTGACCTTGGGTGCATTTTTTCAGTGTAATTATGTAATAGAAGATGAAGCGTCTTTAGCTCTGGAACAACCGCAATTCGACGTAATTATGTGCCTAAGCGTGACTAAATGGATACACTTGAATTGGGGTGATAACGGGCTTAAATTGTCCTTTCGCCGAATGTACGAACAATTGCGACCAGGGGGAAAGTTGATTTTGGAGCCCCAGCATTGGGGTAGTTACAAGCGGAAAAAGAACTTAACAGTAAGTGGTTCTTGAGCTTTATTTACGAGTATTGTTAAGCTACAGTTTGATTTTCAGGAAACCATTTATAGCAACTATAAGAACATTGATTTTTTTCCTGACAAATTTCGGGAATATTTGTTGTCACCCGCTGTGGGGTTTGCTAAAAGTGAGATGTTAGGATATCCGCAGCATAAGAGCACTGCGTTTAGGAGACCTATCCAGGTGTGTAGGCAATATTTTGTAACATTAAAGTGTCGTAGTTAAGAATTAATTCTTTTCTATTCTTTTTAATTCGAATTTTAATTAAAAAAGCTTCACAATCAATTTTCTTTCTTTCTAAGTTATATTTGAAAAGTAATATAATACAGCTTTATTAATAGTACATTCGAAATAAAAGGGATTTTTTTTCTAAGGTTAGAAACATTTTCAAAAATTAAGGTACTGGGGATTGAATTTTCTTTTTTACGTTTTTGACTTCGTTTTCTTACTCCACGCGACATTGATTTTTTTAATTTGAGTTACCAAGAATTTAGACTTTGCTAAAGATTTTGCTAGTTTATTGTGTCCAGCAAAATTAGACGCAAACTTAGTTTGTCTGAAATTACAATGCGAGTATTTAAATATTTTTAATGTCAATCATCTTTAATCAATAGTGTCATATTAAAAACAGGTTTTCCTGCTTTCTTTGCAGATTTTTACCAAAAGCACCATGTTTCCTAGTGAGCGGATCGACGCTACACCAAGTAGTCAAACTCAACAATCTGGATCAAGTATGTATTATCAGGATAGAAGTTTTAGAGTTTTATACCTTGATATGATGAATTATTTCTTACGACTTAAAATCATTCATTTGAATCACTTCCCCAATCGTGAAAATAATTAATATTAAAAACAAATCGATAATTTTTGTATCTTCGATCCTGATAGTTTATTTTGCATTATAGGTAAACACGAGTCACAAATACACATCCAAGTAAACCGGTTGGGCCAACATGTCTATACCAATCTGATCCGTTCAACCCCGCGTTACGGCAGTAGCTCTGAAGAACACGTCGCTGACTCCGGATTGTCGCCTTGTCTTAGCGACGACAAAGTGACCCCCAAATCTGAATTCACCCCAACTTATAGCCCTGAAAGTGAAACCCTCAACAAAACAGTAGTATATCCGCTTGAAAGTGTGGCTTCTGATAACTCTTGCGGTGCAGAGGATCACGGGAATTCTTCTCAAGAGAGTAAAGTGCGCGAAGTAATCAGCGGAAGTGGTGTTTTGTGTGGTAGCGGAGGTGCGGACAAAAACATGACGACAAAGACTTTAGTTTGAGAATACCTAGGATAAGGTTTGTTTATATATAGGGCTAAATTTGTGCATTTTGTATATTTTGTACATTCTACCGTTTTTAAATTAATATTGTTGAATTATAATGTAAAATATATAGGTTTTTTTGTACATGAAATTCTGCGAAGATTAAAGTTTGAAGAAGTTGCAAACTGATTTTTCTTTATATTTAAAAACTTTCCTTTTGTTGAATGATGAATATAATCAAAGTTATCTTAATATGTGCATATACTCATTATTTTCTGATTGATTCAGGATAGTAACTGGTTTTTATGGATTGTAAATTACAAGAAAAATGTTTACAAATTCCACAAATCATATTTTGTGGGTTTAAAATTTACGTCAGAAGTGTTAAAAAAGAATCAGTTCTATTTTTCATCTTTCACGACAATGTGGTGAATGTAATTCTTACCATATTGTGAATAATTTTTAATAAGGCTAATTCAAAATATATTACGTCAAAAGTTTTTTTAGTTTTCTTTTGGTAAATTTTAAGAAATCATTAAATGTACTGTTTTTCGTGATGTACGAATAGTGGTTTTATGGTATTTGAAACAAAATATCTTATTTGGATTAAAAAAATTAAACGCAAGATTTGATTTAAATCCGTGAAGGATTTATATCCACCTTGCTAAATCTGAGTAGAAGTAAATAAGCAACACTGAAGTTTTTAATAGTAGATAGTCCTATTTGCTCTATGAATTGTATTAAAATTAAATCATATGAATTTTCACTCCATCACAGTAATAGCCAAATTTTTGGTAGCTTGGGAATCAAATTTATCCATAGTCTTAATGTCCATTAAAGCAGTGATCGCCACTATAAGCCCCAGACCTGAAAACAATTCCACCAATATATATTGTTAAAAATCATGCAAATACATTTGTTTAAACAAACTCCTCTCTAATTTCAAAACAATTAGATATTAGATTTGTTATTGTCTGCAGTTCTTCTACACTGGCGCCTTAAATCCTGATGGGATTTAATTTAAAACTGAACAAACAAGATTTTCTTACCCAGAATAGTCGTCACAAACAAACCGGACCAAATTGGAGCTGTGGTGAACGGTATGCAGTCATTTGCATCACCAAATCTAGCTTTTTTGGCATCAATTTGTACTTGAAGATCGAAAATTGTCAGTTTGGTACCACTTGCTTGGTCGGAGAACACCGATTCGCCATTGCAATGGTAGGAAAAATGGGCTGGAGCCATGATGTTTTCGTCTGTTGTCAAGTCGTACTTAGTACTTGGATTCGATTCCTCAATCAGTTCTATTCTAGCTGTTTGCAAGTACCAATACCCGCTCGCCCAGGAAATTCCGAACCTCAAAATAACTTTGCTTTTCTCAGGTAGAGCCACGGGAATGTTTAATCTTTTGTCTACAGTTATTAAGCTGTTGTCGGTATTTCCGAGATATCTGGTAATATTGCTGATAGTTAGCTGGAGCGGCTTAGAGGAATAAAGAAGAGCAAACTCTTTAGTTTTGCTTTCCCCTATGTAAATTACATATCCTGCAATTGCATTCGATTATATTGAAAAGTAAATTTCTATTTAGGTGTGATACCTTTCTCTTCTACATTCTCTTTTAAGGTTGTAACTGCAGCTGCCTCATCATCGGCACTTCTCTTCTTCCTAGGATAAACAATATCCAGAACGCAAAGAAAATCACTGGAATTCGTTAGGAGACCTGTGGTTTTTCTTATTTTGTTCGTGTCAATCCCATTGCAGTCTTCTAGTAAAGACAATTCTACAAAATTTATTTGAAAAATGATACGGATGACTAATTAGCTTCTTATTAATATACCAGTAGCATCGGCAGTCGCAATATTGCCGTTCGGATTATATGACGAGTGAAACCCACTCATAATCTCCTTCAAATTCTTCGGAACTACTGCAGTTCTGCTTTTCAGCCCCACTTTAAACAAATAAACCTTCTTCACCTCCAACCGCTTCACTAGTTGCTCCAAATCCTCATCGTCGAAGGGCAGCAAAGGTGACACCTCCACTTTCTTATTGCTCCACAGGATTATTGCACCTTCAAGGGTAAATATCTTTAAGAAAATAAAAAGTAAGATGTGGTTGATATGCATGTTCTTTTTGTACGTTGTTGGGCAATGTCTGGATTGAACGATAAAGGGAATGCGCGCGAATTGGGGTTTATATTGATTTCGTTGTGTAGGGCGGATGGGTAAGAGAGCGGTCTTTTTAAACCCTCAATGGGATAATGCAGATGGACTTGATAAACTGTTCCTGTGCGCGAGTGTTCTTCAAACTTAGTTTATTGATAAAATTTGTGATACAATAAGGACCCAAAGTCCGTTATCTCTCGTAACTTATTTATCCCAAATATAAAAAAAAAACCAAATACAAAAAGTTAAAGGATTTCATGCAGACTTTTTTGATGTCTAACTTTAAAATTAAAATTACACTTTGATTTAAGTAGCACATGTCTCCGACGCCCTACAGATTTCTGATTAGTTAGAGCGCTCGCTAGAGTTTCTGTGGAATGACGGATGGATGGGGTAGAAGCTTCTGTTCCATGCATCCCTCACGCGACGGTGTAATGTTCCGAAATTATACAGATGTTTGAAATAAACTATAGAACTACAACTTTTATGGTTAGAAAGTTTATAATGATCCACAGTAAATATTACAGTCAAAATCGGTGATGCTATATGGAGCAAAAGCGAAAATGCTTTCTATTTTATTATATTTATTATTATTATACGACTTTCGACGGTTTTGTGAATCAATCAGAGTACTAGTGTGGATAATAGATGCTGAATCGTGAGCAAACGGATGACTCTAAATTACTATAATTGCTAGGAATGTTATAAATGATCAAAACCAAATACTACAGTTCAAATCGAAGATCAAAATATACAATTTAGCGCAAAAGGTGAAATATTTTTCCATATCATCGTTAATATATTGTTCAGAAGTTAAAAAGTTAACGTAGTTAATTTTCTACAGATATCGTACTTTTGCAAAGCAGGATTTTTAGGTAAATATACTTTATATCCGATCTTTTTGAGCAAATATCTAGCAAGTATACTAATTTTTAAGTCAACCATTGTTTAATGCGCTAAAAATAAATATTCCCAAGCCATAACAAAATCAGGCTTTGCAGCGTAAAATAACTTACTTTATTCATAATTTATTCAAAATACTTTGTCTCCTTTGCAAGGGCAAAGGAAAAATTACGCCATCAGCATAATAACCACAAAATAGAAAAGGAAAAGGAATTATGGAGAAAGGAAGAATGTATTTATGGGCTTTATATGCAAATGTTCATGTTTTATTTTTATTAAATGTTACAAGTAGGCACGAGGTTTGATAATATCTCTTGTATCGCTTATTGTCTTAAGTAAGGAGGTTGACTGATTATTTATACGGAACAGAAATTTCGTAGATCTTATTTGCAAATTAGGCTCATCTGAAAGAGTCATAAAATGCCGCGTAGTGAAACTTGAATCAATCACGAACTTAAAAAAACTTTGTCAAGAAGTGCCTGTTGGAGACAGAAAATGAGTTCCGAATTTCGCGACTGGGAAGCCTCTTTTATCAAGTAAAAGCTCATCAAAAAGAACAGCTTTTGGAAGAGAAATGTAGGCACTAAAAGGAAAATAAAACCAAGAAGCTATCCAGATACACATTTCCCACAAGCATAATTCGGACCTCGCTACAGTAGCTGTGGTCACGGAAAACAGCAACGTAACATTCGCTTACGTTCGGACTCAATTCGCAACCTATGTCACATATAAAGAATTCCGTTCACCTAGCAAAGGGCATAGGAATATACGCCCCATAAAACAAGTAAATTCGGTTAAGATTAAATATAACATGCATCCCGAGCGACGATCTTAATGGCTTTAGTCTTGGGAATGTCATATTTGCACTGTAGCAAAATTGATTTAGTCGATTATTCGGGTCAAAGGAGACACCGTCGCATTTCCCCAACGGGGAAAAGGGCATTTAAGGATGGTCATGTGTTGGCATATTAGGACTTGAATAATTTACACCTTTGTAATGGTCAAAAGCAATGTGGGTTAATCATGTAATTGACCATGCAATGAGCGTTGGGACACTCATTTGAGGTTTAAAGTTAGAAATATGTTGGAATGTTTAAAATTCATTTTCCAAATTTCTATTTAGTGCTTTATTGTTGTAAAGCTTTCTTTACAGAAGAAAGAGCTTTCAGAAGAAAAAATAGCAGTATTTTAATTTTTCCTAATTCATATGTGAATCCAGTAGAGCCTCAAAGTCTAATTACACTTTATTTTCCTCGTTTAAATCGAACTTAACACTTTTTTAATAACTATATATTTTAAAAAGTGGTCTCCATTGCCATTTTCAAAAGCCATTTTTATCAAGGACAGTTGACGTCTCTCTCATCTTTTAATGTAAAAATCTCCTAACTATGTTCCATTATTTTTTATGGATTAGTTTTATTAAATTTGTACTCTGTTTCGATTTCGAATCGATCCACGGATGACACGTGTTCAATTAAACTGTCGGTCAACCAAAAATATATGATTTTCCATTGGGCGAATGATTGAAATTTTTTTACAAAAAAAGTGGAGCATTCTGTATTTTGTGCCCCCAAACATTGTATTTTTCATATATTTTAAAATATATTCTACAAAAGTAGAATAAGGCATTTTCTGCAAGCAATTTCGTAGGTAATTAACACATTGGATACAATAATATCAGTTGTATTGTCTTTGAGACTAAGTTCTAGTGCTTGGTTTATGGAATTAAATTTACATGACATGTATAAAATACACCTCACAGGTTTGAAAATGTACGTATGTACATAGCTGTACTTCTCGTCCTCATTTCCCACTCTCATTTCACACCCCTATTTTCTAGGCCATTTTAATGAATTTCTAGTATTGTTTCAAGCAAACTATACAAGTAATGCCCACAACGTTTACGGCTTCTCTTGTTTGACTTGCTCTCCAAAATACGTCATTAGAGTATTTTTAGGATTCAAATTCATTACTTTCTTGGGCTTGAAAAAAAAGTTCATGACGTCTATTTAGCCATTTTAATTAACAGTCCTATGTAAAAGACAACAGATCACACAACATATTATAGAGTTAATCTAAATTATAAATACATATTAAACTTGTAGATGAAATAGTGGTGCTAGCGATTTTTTTCAAAAGATCTACAGAATTGACCTATAAAAATTCGCCAACCTGCGCTCAGTTTCATTGTTGATTTAAATTTTAAATAAATTTGAAATTCCATTTTGGCTGCTCTTAGTTTTCCGGTCAAGTGAAATGATTGAAACAGACGTGAGAGCTTTCTAAACTACTTTGAAACCCGGCGGCTCTGAAACCATTTACTAAATTTATTCGAAACTCTTAGCTGAAATATGGATTATTGACCCCATTAGAATGGGTTTATTCGTCAGCTTTATATATTCGAGAAACAGCTAGGGAATACAAAGTAATTGATGAACATAGAAAAATCTCCATTGTTGAAAGCAGTTCAGGATCTCAGGTATTTCTAGACCAAAATTCCTAATCTGGTTCTTTAATTATACTAGGTAATTAACGTATCACAGTGATGCTAGATCCAGCAATTTGTAGAATTTTTTCTCCCATTTCTCCTTTTTTGCAATATTTTTCAATTAAATTTGCGTTCACAACGCCATCAAAAACTCCGTATAGGACGTAAATTGAATAAGTATCCTGTATTTCAAGGATGATTTTTCAAGTATTTTTAAGATGGAAAGTTCTCATTAACGTATATCCTAGCTCGTTTAGTTTTTAAGGTGCAAAATATCAAAACTGAAAAAATAAATAATATATTTTTTGATACCTGTCAATCTCTTCTAGTTAATTTTATAAAATTTCGTATCTGGGAGGTTTCTGGGATGAGAAATATAAAATTTATCAACGATTTAGTTGTAATTTCTAGAGGCCGTTATAAGCGACCATTAAGGCACATTTAAACACATGCAACTTTTTTATGCCACACTGTGTGTCACTTTCGAGAGAAATTTTTTTCTCTACTTTGTTTAAAAAAAGTATACCGTATTGTCGTCCTAGAAGAGACATTTTTCAAGAAAAATGCATATAAAGCTGAATATGTATGCTAATTATTTAAAAGTGCTAAAATATCTTGTCTTAATGGTCGCTTGTGGTGCCCTCTAAAAGATGCAACTAAATCCTTGATAAATTTTATATATCTCATCTTAAAAAACCCATGGATATGAAATTTCGTAAAATCAGCTGGAAGAGATAGAAAGATACCAAAGAATATGTGATTTATTTTTTCAACTATAATACCCCGTAATTTGAAAACTGATCAAGCTAGTATACATGTTTTAAGAACTTTTCATTTTAAAGCTACTTGGAAACTTACTCTGTGAAATATCAGACACTTATTCAATAACACCCTTTATATATATATATATTTATTAATTTTTTTACTTAAGTTTATTACGGTTTTTCTACTGCTCTTTTAGGTTTTGAGGGGGTTCATTAAATTAAAATATAAATATTTATTAGAAATTAACTGAAGTAAATACCTGAAACATTATAGAAGACGTATTATTTTTCATACGTATGAGCCGTAGTATTGGATACAGATTTCGTGATTTTTGGGTGTTCATTAAATGAAAGTAAAAAAAAGAAAAGACCTTTTATTTGAAGAATAGATTGATCTCTGAAAAGTTAAATATTTTAATAAGTTACTTTATTAGCGGAATTAAAGCTTGAATCTAGAGGTTGCTTTAATTATTTAAGGATGAACAAAGAAACGTACTTAGAATTATTAAACATCGTAATTTAAGTTTTATTTATTTATTCATTTTCGTTTGTATAAATTGACGCATTTTTACATTGCGAGATCATCATAAGTCAAATTTTGTGCTGAAGAATGAAAAATGGATGTATTGTTAAGGCTGGCGCGCTGCTTCCAGATGTGAAGAACAGAAACAAAGAAAAAGGGTTTATCATACCAACACGTATTACTATGAGCTGTAATAGTATCTTGTAGAACTAGCGTTAAGTTCCCAATTTTCACACGCATTTCACACTATACCGTTGCCACAGCTAGGAAAACTATGAAAAATTCCGTCTTGGTATAACTTACTGAAAATTGGACTGAAATATTACATATTACGATTACATTGAGAAAAAATGATCTTTTCAAATGTTAATACTGAATTTTACGGAATTAACATTCGATACTTTTAAATTAAGACAACGTTTAAGTATATGGTTCATAATACCTAAACAAATGAGAAAACCCAACAAGAATATTGTAGTATCCTGTATTGGATATTACAATCTAGAAAGAGATACTATTATCGTTCCTAAATTCGAGATCGAAAAGCATATTTTCTGCACGTCAATAATGCATTCATGATGTGTTATTGGTGAGATTTCAAAATCGGTGATTACCAAATAAAAATTTGAAATAATTAATGATTATGCTAAAAAAAATTAAATTACATGTGCAGCAAAGCCACTTTAATACACGCTCATCGGTAAAAAGTTATAAACACCCATATAATTCGCTTCTAATCACTGCACAAACCGATGATCATAGCTCTTGCATATCGATCTGAAAAATATATGACTTTGGAAGCATCCATTAATACATCTTTTAGTATTTACCCAGATCAAATTTCATGATTCGGAAGTTTTCGAGTGGTTCGCGTTTGATGAACTCCCTCGGAACTGGCTTTTCGAACTCCTATATGATGGCGTCGGCGTCGTCAAGCACCGGGATAGAGGTAAGTCCACTCAGTTTCTACCGCGTCGTGAGCAACGTCATGTGAGCCCAGAATCTGGGTGAGAGCTCTTCGGTTCGCTCATAAATATTTTGTTGAGCCTGGAGGATGGTCATTGCGGAAGTGGACTTTGGTGTGCACAGCATATAGTGATGGTGACTTGGTTTCACTCAGGCTTCTAGTGTGAGCAAATTACTTCTTTACAAGTAGTACCCTCTAGAGGAGTTAAATCAGTAGGTAGGTAAGCAATATTATTATAACAATTTTTATAACCAGAAAGTTTTAATATACTATTTTAAACATCATCATAACACAATCGGAATGGAACAAATAATCGATCTAATAATTTGTATTGAAAAGTTCATACTACCATATTTGTTCTTCCAAATGCTTTATAGGTCAAACGTAAAAAAACTATTTTTATTCAATTAGGATTCGACGTACTCGTGTTATATTAAACTTTAACGTTGTTTATACACACACTGGACAAAAGTGATAGATAGTGGAAATTCTATTTATTAGTTAAAATTAGAAAAGCAACAAAAAAAGATCCGATGAGGTCGGACAAAAATTCTGAAAATTATTCGTTTAAGGCTCTTTTTGTTCGTGTAAAATCTTGAAAATTACTCTATTGTTTGAATTATTAAAACTAATATTTTTTAAATTGATCCTGGTGTAGAAGAAATTCTGAAAATTAGGTTTTTGTAAATAATATCGTAATAGTGGAAAATTACTGGTTTTTAAATCAATTCGATTTAACGAAATCTTGAAAAATCTTTCCTATAATTTATCTTAACATGAAAAAATCGTGAATCTTAAAAATTGCTCTGTCTTTTGCATCATTTTTGCATAGTAAAATTAAAGGAATTTTTTCCAAAATCACTTGTGGACCGTGACTTCATCTTGACTGAACCATGACCTAACCGATAAAATGATTCGTCCTTTAATTAAATTCCTTAGAGTTGTAGTTTTCAAATATTGTTGTGTAGGTCTAATTAGTTTTATCGTTAAATTCTTGACCCTACACTACCTAAATAAGTAATGGTAATTCCTAAATTATCGTAAACTATGTAGTGTTAAATTAATTGTTTCTGATTATTTAAAACAAATTAAATTGAACTAGAACTTATCATTTTCTTTCTCACATTAAATGGATTCTATTGAGTTGCAATTGCCTAATTTGGTTATGGAGGTGATGGTTAAACTTCAAACTGTAACGAACTCAAAATGAATCAATTTGAACTGATTATTCAGGAACGTTGGGCTGTAGTTCTCTATTTCGCGTTGGTTGTTTGGTAGCAATTTCCAAATACAGTGCAGTTTTATCATTAAATTTCAGTCCCTAATCACTCAAAATCAATTAATTTGAACTAATAATACTGGATCATTGGGTTGTCTCTTTCTCGTGTTAATTAGATTCTATTGGGTTACAATTACCAAATATGGTTGCGCAGGTTTAATGAAGTTTGGTAATAATATTACACTACAGTGGTTAATAAGGTCTATATTTTTAATATGAAAACGTGCACAATAGAATGCAGGCATGCAAAAACCTTAAAATTCAAATTTTAAATATTGAGACAAAAATTTTTTCATGTACTTAGTCGATGAATAGTAACTGCAGCTGCTTCCATTCATACTTTTAATTTCATAAAATCAACATATTAAATAACTCCCCTCCCTTATCACTGCGATATTTATCGCAATACGTGGTATGTAGAGGGTATTAACTTTGAAACAAACCAATGCTCCTTCCTAAGAGATCGAGATTAGATGTTTCCTAATATTTTGGCCAAAAAAAAATTAACTGTTTATGTAAACATAGGTGATAACTTCTCTACTGTGTTCTTGTTTCCTCCTGTCGCTGTAATTAAATATTAAAATACAGTAAAACAAAGGATAAATAACGAAAGCTGCGTCATAACAATCCTTTTCATAGAAATGAATACCTCCAAATCAAAGCAGCGCAATGGTTATTTTCATAATTTAGTTCAAACTGGAAGGAAATAGACAGAAAATGGAATTGCTCTCGGTGCGGCAAAGCTTTAGGAATTATTGAATAACCTACCCTAATGCATATCCTTACCTCCAACTGCTAATGACACTTTCTTATAAGATAAGCTGCAAAATAATAACGAGTTGAATAATTAAGTCAAAGCTGCATTACCCTGAATTCATGTGCCAATTAAATCGATCCTACCTTTCTAGGGAATGTATACTTTACGATACTTTACGAAATCGATACGTTTGTGGTGGTTAAATGAATCGATTAACAATAAAAGGCAAGCCAAAGCGGAACGAAAAATCTGAAAATAGTAGTATTTTTTAAGAGCTTATTGGCGTTTAAATTTGCTGATTAATTAATCTAGAAACTGTTTTTTACATGATAGATTGGAGAAAATAAAATTCGACCATTTAATTTGAATACACATTTTTGAACTTTATCACTCTTAGTTAGCTGAATAGTTTTATCTCATACTTTAAGTTCTTCTTTAAGACGTCTAACCATAAAAATTGATTTTTTTAATTAGCGAATACATTTAAATATATACAAGAACTTTGTGAAATATAATCTACCATAAACTTTCCTTTCTCCTTTGTCATTGTTGCTATTTTAACCGTTTCAAATTAAAATGTCTAAAGATATGCAACAACCAATTTGCCTTAAAAAGGAGAAATTGCAATATTAAAACTTCGAGCAGTAGAGAAACATATATTAAGTATTCATAATCGCAAAATACATAAACACGCAATCGCAATTTGTGGCGCACGAAGAGCAGAATGTTGAGCATTAAATTCAAACACGTTAACAACATTCTGGCTGAGGACCAGAAGGTACTCAAGTTATTAAAATTGTTGAAAATCAATTTTTATCTCAAGGGAACACTTTGCAAAGGTGAGCTCGTTTATAAGTGACCTCTTTTGAAGGTAACTTTCCGTGAAAATTACACTACAAAGTTGTATTATTTTAATGATGAGGGAATTGAAAATGTATTTTTTTATGTAGATAAAAATGTTCAAGATAAACACAGCGTGACTTTCTAGCTCCGCAATTAACAGCCCTCTGAGCAAAAATCATAAAATAAAACCGGAAAAAGCTCCTCTTTAGAGGTCATATTTACCATCCCACTTAAATATAATTATATTTCATATTTATGTTATTAATTATATTTAGATATAATTATAATTTAATAAAGCCATGTAGGTTTCCCTGAAACCAAATAAAATATTGATACAATATATTTATCTTCATTGTTAATTCAAGCGTTTTTAAGTGAAATTTTTGGAGAAAGGGCCCAATTATCTACGCTCGGAGAGGGCACACTCTGGAAAAGCTAAGAGAACCTTAAGGGGAATCTAATACAGGTCACTGAGCCGTCTCTGAAGTTAAATCAGTGCGTTACATTTCTTCATTCTTTTCGAGATTTTTTAAAGCGGAAGATATGTCTACATGCGAGTTTGTTTGAAAGTTCAAGAGCCTTTTCCTAGCAGCCTAAAGCCCTTTATGCCAAAGAAACTCATTGCGTTAAAGGTGAGTTTTTTAAGAGCCTCTCCAGAAATTAACAAACTTCTTAAGAACTTCATCAAACAGCCTGCAGCCTTCTTTTTACATTGCTCTTCAGGGAAAACACAGTTAATTGTCCGGTACTTTCATCAGACTATTTTCAGACGTAGAATTGTCTTTGCAATCTGATTTTTTGTTTCAGAGGCTTCACTTGACCAAGCAAAACATCCTAAAAGTATGCGGGGGCAGACCGACTGCTGGAGGCTCGTCTGAATGTTGTGGAACTGCCACCGTCATGTCGGCACTTTCGAAAGGTTTCGGGCCAGTCTAATATGTTCTTTGTGGTATCAGTAATAGTTCTGATCCATACATTTGGCGTGACAGGTAAGATGGTACTTTTAGGTTAAAAATATTGCTTACGAGGTCGTAAAACAGGATCAGATTAGGGTATATAGGCCCTAAATTTTTTTTTGCAACCTTTTCTGCAACCAGATCACTGAAATTTAAAAAGCATGGTTTTCTAAGTAAAAAGGTGCTGTTTTATAGCCTTCGAAAAATGTATCGTTTTCGAATAAAATAGATTTTAAAGAGCACCTAACTTGTTTAATTTGAGGCTTCTAAATTTTGAAAATCTTTGATTTTCTATAGCTCGCATATTATTTATGGTTTTTTTTGTCTGTTTTTTTGTTCTGCAATAAAGCTCTGCGATATCTACATCTAATTTTGCGGCATTCTACATATCACCTTGCAACTCTCTATGTTAAAATCCTTTCTGGTAAAGTCATTCATTAAACCGTAAGCCTGCGGTTCTGTATTTTAGTAGTATCATAGCCTCACCACTCTTGAATGACATCATCCACACCAATTTCTCTTCTAAACTCCGAAGTAACAACTCTTCTAATAGGTTCATAAAGGTACATTATGTTTGATAAATCCACTTGTAAGCCGAAATTCTTTTAGAACTGCATTCCAGTCACAAGAAAGTTGAACAATTCAATTCACTCTTCCAAAAATTCGGTCAAGCCTACGGTATATACCCTACCAGCTTAAATATGATTAATAACTGAGTGAAAAACTTGGTAAAAAAACTTTTATATTGAGTAAATCCAAGCTATTGTTTGGTCCCTTATTCCATCAATCTATCGATCTGAAAACATAACCCTAACGATAAACTTATTCAATCTATAAATCTAAAGATTAAAAACAGTTTATCATTCTAAAGTTAAAAGTTTGCATTGATAAATAGGGAGATGAGGGTTGCGAGTTTTCAAAAATATTTAGGACAATTTGACCATTGGTTTGGAACGAAACATATTCATTGACTTAAACATCCTATCCTGACTCTGCATTAATTTTTATTTTAATTTCTGTTCGCAAAACTCATCCACTCAATATCCGCTATATCGACATTAATGAATCATTCTATTATCGATATTTCATCCATCGGTATTTAGAGATTCAGTGATGGCAAACGAATTCAAAATGCATTCTTTTCGGAATTATATTTATTTATTAAATTGAAATTCCATTGTGCTTTGAATTTTATTAGTTCAATTATAAATTTTATAAAATACGCTGATTTGATTGATATTCATACCGTTAATATTGATAGTGCATCGTTAATTTGGCCCTAATTGTCGCTTTTCTAACGGCACAAGGTCGAGATTCATATACAAATAAAAATGAGCACCAAATGTGTATCGATGATATATTAAATACCAATAAGTCGTTTTCTGAGGGATTTTTTTTACAAAAGGAGCTTATTCAACTTTTAAAACCAAGTGGGTTGGAACTCTGCTAGTGGGCGGGTAAAGTACCTGAATTTCTTAAGTTATTACCTGGTCACGAACGACAAACATCTTTAACATTTGATAATGATAAACCACATTTCTTAAAGATTCTTGGACTGCAACGGTTTCTATAAATCAATTGGTCTCCATGCCAATGTCCGTCTACGGACAAACCTTGTACAAATCGTACTGTGCTATTCTACATTCTAGTCAAGTACATTATGCAGTATATATAGACTTCAAAGATAGACTGGGATGAAACCCCTCAATTTCGTACTATTTCAACTTAAGAACTTCCAGTTAAGAACTGAACTTTCTTAATTAGCTGCACTGCCAATATATTGTTTTATGTTAGCACCGAATTTTTAAAGTTGAAAACTTCATGGATTTTGTAATGTATTCACAACCGGTTATAGTGCAGTAATTTTCTCTGTACTTTGAATAAGAACTTTCTGTTCAACTTCTTTGTGCAAAGAACTCTATTCAAAGCTTTGATAGTCCTAAAGGTGGAATTTTATATTAATGTTATCTGCAATAAAAGAATTTCTTGATCGAATTCTCTGATTTTTTCGTGGATTAGAACCTCTTCCAGTGACTCGAAAACACTTCTAGCTAACAGAACCAAGCGATGAGTAACATCTAACAAGTTATTTAAAATTGCTCATGTTGTTAAATCCCTTCCGGGATAAATCCTGCTCGCTTTTGTCGCGGTCTTACTTTGTCGCAGTTGTTCGGTCATGAAATTATGAAATTAAATTTCCTTTTTAAGTGAAGCTCGAGGCCAGTGGACTAGCGAATATTTCGCTATTCAGTTTGTGCAGAAGACCTTCTCAGCACAGGAGGTCGTTTAACGTATTTGGATTTTCTTTCATCGGTAAGAAATCCATTGCTTTTACCAAAATCTCATCATCTTATTATAATTATTGAACATATACACATATAAAGTCTATCTACATCCCGGAGTTAATATTTTTCCTAATTTACCCGTACAGTCACAGTGGATTATTTCTTTCAGGAACACAAAACTACAATTTCTGAGTATTTCGGAAGTTTTCGAGCGCGACCTAAACCTTATCGAGCGTCAATAATCGCCGATTTACTGGTTCACTTAATTTCCAATTAAATCCGTTTTCTCATGTGGCTCTGCGGTGCCTTCCTGGTAACTATACTGGGTGCACCAGATTTCATGCCCTTTCAGAGAAAGACGGGCGATTTACATGCAAAAGCTACAAAATGGGGAGAAAAGTTGAGGCTAGAGATAATTCTAAATATGCGAGGTAACTGAAAAAGTTATATTAAAATTCGGTTCCCTTTGCTCTTTTAAGTTTAAATAGAATTCCTCCGTGTATTTTAACATTTTTAGATTTTTTTTTAATTCTAATAACAAAAATGTGAGAATAACAGAAAGTTCCGTTTAAAATGAAAAAGTTTAATCCTAATGTACTCTTTGGGCCACTCCGTATGATTATAAATATGTCCAGTCCATATCTCTACTTCTTTTTCACAACTCTTCTATTTAAACCGTTCATCTACATCTACATGGTACTGAGATAATTGTTTTCGCATAAAATCATAGACACCCTGTATCTTCAACGAGCGGAACAAAAGCTTTCAAATCCCATATCTGTGCATTCGTATGCATTTCAACAAAGGCAGTGTATGTGGAGTTGACCCACAAACAGACCAACGAAAGCTTTATAGCGACGTTCTGAAGATTCACCCCTCAAAAAACTTCAGTTATCGCTTGGTTCAGTAACAATGCGGCAAATTTCATTAGGGCAAACAACCAATCTAGGGATTTAGCTAAGGCAACGTCGGGAAGTTTAGCGTTTCGATTATTTAAGGCGAAATTTCGAGCCACCCTTCTGTTCCGCATTTTAATGGGTTGGCTGAAGTCGGTGCGAAAATGGCAAAGCCCATTTATTTCAAGTCATTGGGGATCAAAATTTAACTTACAAAGAATTTACTACTTTACAGTGCCAAATAGAGGCAATTCTTAACTCTCCTCAATGTTGTTATCCAAATGATTTAATACTTCTTACGGCAAGCCACTTTTTAACGTTAGGACTATTAAAGTCCATTAGCCTCAGAAAGACTTATTGGAGTGGAAGATCAACCGATTGATACGACAGGAGTAAATATAAAAAATATAATCCTATTTCGGGAAGTGTTATTCTATACACCCTCTAGCAGTGCTTAAATGGTCTGATCCGGTCACTGAAGTCAAATTAAATCATTTGCTTCTCATTATTGATGAAGTAAAACTTACCTTCAAATGGTTGTTCAGCCGAGTAATCGTGCGCTACATTCAGGCAAGTATGAGCAAGTGCATAAAACTTTGCCCCCTGCCTAATCCTTAATTCTCTCATTAATTTTCTTCTTTTCGTTTTTCTTATCTTTGGTTTTTTCGCTTATTTTTTATTTGTTCTCGTATCTTATATTGTCCATCCTCGTTTTTGTTAACTTATTTAAAAATGTTCCGTTCTTCGGGCCGGCTATGTTAGTTATGTTAATGCAACTTTCTATTCTCATTTTGTTCCATTCTATTCTCTAACAACTATATCGGACATTTTATGAGTACTATGCTGACCACCGAATCGCTAGTTTATAGTTTGAATAATCGAACTAGATATCAAATATCCAATATTTGGTTGTTAGCATTCGTTATATCGCATGCATCAGAACACATTCAGCGTTTTTCTTATACTGATTTTGATTTGTTTATTGGATGCATAGAGCGTCTGTAAAAAGTATTGCGACACGTTTATAACTTTCATAAACTCAATATTAAAAAAAAATAAATGCGTATTATTTTATTTAAAAAGAAACGTTTAAAGCACTATTTTTTATGTTCAAATTTTTCACCCTTATCAGCTATCTCCACTAACTTTTTATTGTTAAGTTGAAAGGTATCCATCGTGGTATATCAAACGAAAGAAAATTGAGTAAGAGATACAACGGTATAACCAAAACTAAAATTACATCTAGAGTTTCCTTAAAAAAATATAACAAAGTCCATATCCTAAAAAGACTAAAAGTTTTAATCTTTGTTTCCTAGATAAATAATCCATTCTTATTTCACTTTTGAAAGAGAGTGAAAAAATGACAATAAAACGTAGAAATTTCAAATCGTTTTCATTGTAAACAATTTTTTGGATACAAAATATTTTGGTTTTCATAGAATTCATTTGTTCGACATTTGCCATAGTTCGAAGATTAAAAAAATGGATCGTTTACCTGAAAAGTTACGAATAGAAATTTTTAACCCTTTTAGGGCATAGAAATCGCAAAAGAACTTAAGAAGAAGAGTGTCTCATATTTGATGAGAAATATCCAGACCGACCTATTGATAAAAGTGTAGTTTGTCGCATTAATAAAACATTTCAGTCAACTGGATATATGAAAGCTGTTTCGAAATGTGGAAGACCTCGAACGCAAGTGGTGCCGATAAAGCATTAAACGTTCTTTTATCTATGGACAAAGACCCTATACAGTCTGCCACCGAAGTCCATGAATTTGGTATATCTGCAATATCAGCAAGTAATCTTTTAAATCGAGAAAAATTTCGTAGATACAAAATTTCTTTACCCAAGATTTTACACGTTAAAATTTTGATATCAGGATCGAATATTGAGAATTGATGCTAGAAAAAGGCATTCAGAATAATAGATTTTTTTCTAGAATTTATATTTATCATTAGAACAATAAAAAAGACATAATTGTAACTACTAGTCGATAGAAAATTTTCATCTCATGCAGGCTCTACATACAAAATATTCGCAAAAACTCAATGTATAGATGGACATAATCGGCCACCTGTTCATTGGTCCATTTTTCATAGCGGGAATCTTAAACAATACACCATACTTGCACTTATTGCTAAACGAAATAGTTCCATCACCCGCCGTAGTTTTTTCCTGGAGAAAATGGAAAAGACGTATTCAATGATATTTAATCCCAACAAGATGGTGAACCACCATATTATGCTATGGTTGTTAGAGAGTACTTTTGTGAGATTTTCTCTAGGATATGGATCAATAGAAGAGGCGCAATATAATTGCCGCCATGATCTCCAGATCTTAGGTTCTCAATTTTTTTTTGGAGTCGCTTAAAAGGTTCCATTTACAAAATCACGTTACAAAATTTAGACGATGTACATCTGAGAATTCACACACAATTGGAATTAATAACGGAAGCAATATTGAATAATTGCATAAAAGGAGTCCAAAAAACGGCCGGGTCATTGCCAAGTTGTTACTGGAGCCTAATTTGAACATTCATTATAGGAATTTCAATTGTGTTTGATGTAATAATGCATTAGTCTCTTTTGTATCTAATAATTTTATTTTTTATGAAACTGTACATTCAATTTAAGTTCTGAGTGTAGCATTGTATCCGTTATTAAATGACCTTTCATTTGACATACTACAAGAGGTACCTTTCCACGTGAAAACAAAAAGTTGATAGGGGTGGCTGTATAGGGGTGAAAGATTTGAACGTCAAATATAATGCTTCAAATGCCTTGTTTTAAATCAAATTGTACGTATTTAAGTATTTTTTTGAAAATATCAGGTTTATAAAAGTTATAAAGGTGTTGCGATACTTTTTACGAGCGCTATATAGCTCATCGGAACTCGTCCTTTCAGCATCAGTTATTAACTATAAGCCGAGCCAAAATGTCCTGGTTACTTTGACTTATAGTTTCAGATAATTATCTAGTTTTTACTAAGTCTGGAACTCTTCCGAATAGACTGATCGACTGTCCGGCAATACTGCGAATTCAATGGTGGCCTTTCGCACATACATCGGATTCAAACTCTGAAGCACGATGTGAAAAACACCTGATTTCCCGGATAATATCGGTTCACGTTTACGCGTTTTTAGTCTTCGTATAACTTCATAAATAACCATAAGTAGCTCGAACACCTGACAAGCGATAGCTCGTTAAGAAAGTGAACGATGAAATTTTTTCCATGCCCACAACCCCGGATTCACCTGTCAATTTCTTGTTTTAACACAAACCACCCTTGCAGTAATTTGTTCTTGTCGGATCGATAGTCCGGTATTGCGCTATAGCCAAGTTCGTGATCTCTGTATTTGAATGTTCCTTTTTTACTTTCCGGGTTATTGCTTAATGAAAACTTTATTATTCATCTGGCGGAAATTGAATTATTTTAATGTTTTGGTCATTTAATCGTAAAGAAATTCTATAAATAAATTCAAGGCTTCTTACTTTACCGTGTTGCGGCCTAGTAAATGGGAAACTTCCATTATTCATGTTGCTGTCGTATTTGCATGCAACCCCCTGAGCTTGCATTTCCAGCCGCTGCAAAGAGGATGCGTGCCAATTGCTCATCATTTCCTGTAAATCCATGGAAGCTTTCAAACTTACGAAACATTTTATTATTCGCGTTTCCCTTACACCGTTTTTCGTCAGTTTTAATAGCAACTTTCCCCTTCAAATGCGCATAAGAAAATATTCTTTATCGGAGAAGGAGCCACTGCTTGTCCCTACGATTATTAAGTAATTTATTGAAAACCAACATGGAAATATAGGTCGATATAAGGGGTTTTACTTATACATAAAGTACATCCACACAAGCTGTTTCCTCGTCCTAGAAACCAGTATTCGAGACATCGTCTTAACTGTTACACGTATAACTGCGAGGTTCTTGTTCCAGAATCGATGCCCGGTGGGTACGGAGCCCCCGAAAATATCACCGTAACTTTCCTGAACCCTACGACAGTCAGAGTTTCTTGGGCGACTGCATTGAACCACGTAGACAAATATGATATCACTTACAAACCGACTGATGCCAGGTAAATCGTTCAGTAATATTACATAAGGTAAAATTGAAAAATCAATGTTAAAGTAACTTCCTGTTGGATTGGAATTAAGTCTTGGAAACTTTGGAAGTTAGAGTCAGGCAGGAAAGTTTGAATTTCGAATTTTGAAACGTTTCCTTAGGGGCCTAAAATATTGGCTCAGTTCCAAGAATACTTAATATAGCGCAATTTACGACGTTTAGCTTTTAATTCTGGTGTGTTCTGCTGTGGTGAATCAGAATACTATTAGTTACAGGGTGGTGGAAATTGTGGCTGGCAACAGCGATGCGGTGACCCTGTCCAACTTGCATCCAGATACGCAGTACCAGCTTACAATATCGGCTGTCTGGTCAGGGAGGAAGTATAGAAGTAGGCCTATCGTCTTCCGGACCCTGGGTAAGCGGCCTAGAATATTCTGTGAGGCCACAATCAAGTTTTATGAGCAAGACTCAGGATTCTGGAAATCGGTAGAAAAAGTATTTTAAGCTAATCGTGATTTATTTTTGATTACTTTTTTTTTGTGCTGTGCTACAAATAAATTTAATTTTACCGCTCTTTATCTGCATAAAGAAAAGTATTACTGAGTTGCGTTTAGATGGGCAACGCGCATTAGAACGTATTGCTGAAGTCCTGATTTTAAAATTTGGGACACCCGATATAGTAATATAGGATGTCAGGGTTTTTTGTATTAGAATTAAAATTCTAATTAGGATTTTAATCACGTATTCTACGCATAAAGATAATATTAATTTGCTCTATATACTATTTCGAAAAATGCTGCCTTAAAGAAATACAGGATGTTGCAATTTTATATTTTTTCCTGTTTATCTTTTATAGCTCCCAAAGTTTTTGCGATGTTTAACTCGAATTTTGAATATGAGTTAATAGGATAAATAGATGGATTCACATCATTACCTGATGGTGAGGAACTAGCTAAATGCAATTATCAACACAGGTGGATAGGTCGTGATGGACTAATTCCTCGGCCTCCTCGATCGCCCGATCCAGCATCTCTAGATTTTTATGTTTAGGTGTTTATAACAGAAAATATGTACTCTTCTCCTGCAAACTTTCAAGAATAACTTGTAAGGCGAAGAAGAAATTGTGCTCTTGAAATAACTGTTCAGAATTTGAAAGATGTAAGGCAGTCTTTGTGACGACGTTTTAATTAATGTATAGAACGTAACGGCGAACATTTCGAACAATTTCTGTAATAATCATAATTTATTTTCAATTTAAATTATTTTGTGATCTAATAAATTATCGCTGTTCAATTTACTCTGCATTCAAAGTTACTGTTGTCCTCTTGTCTACTATTATTTTTCATTCCTCTTCTGTTAAAAATCTGCTTTACTTTGAGATTGTCAATGAATAAATCCTTACTTTGATTTACACCGTAGTAGTGTGTCAGAAAATGTAATCTCAGTAGAATGTCAGAAATCAACCAAACTTGCTTGAGGAACAAAGTAACATGCATTACCTCACTATTTTGCAAATAACTGAAAAACGATGGAAGATACCAAAATGGGGAAAATACATAGAAGTTTTTAAATCAAACAGGCAATTTAAATTTCTAAAATTAAATAATATGCAGTGCACCACAAGCAAATTTTAGACGATAAAATGAGTCGTAAATCCAAAAAATATTACCCTATAGATTTGCAAGATCTATTAGTTATATCTAATCGTGTCGACCCTAAAGAGTAACTTTGAGGGCTATAAAAGATAAACCGCAAAAAATATAAAATTTCAACATACCATATTTCTTTAAAAAGCATTTCTCGAATATAGTTTATATAGCGAACTAATACATGCGTAGAATACGTGGTAAAAATCCTGCTACGAAAAACCCCATCATTCTGTATATCACGCGTATTTGCAACTTCTTTAGAACTACTTTTAATTTAATGCATGGAGATCTCGTAGTTAGTTTCGTCGAAATTCCTTCTAAATGGTAACTAAATGTTATCTAAATGTACTATCAATTTCGAAATTGATGCTTTACATTCGTTACATTTGTGTAAAAGAAACGAAATATAATCATACCGGGCATGTTTTCGGCTCAGCACCAACTGACTCAATAAGGTCACGTTGGAAGGGAATTTAAAATCATCAGATTAATGATAATTTCTAATGATACTTAACGGAATTAGGGCCAAATGGTTGATGTTTTGTTAACTTTGAATGTCTTCAAAACGTAATAAAAAAGTATTCGCTTTTGAGGGCAATTCTGTTTTCATCCGTAAGAGACTTTTGGATTATTCTAAGAACTCCCCTTTATGGCTGATAAAATGTAATAACAATACTAACTTCCAAAATGTTCCTCCATTAAGTCTCCATATTATTTCTTCATACGGTCTGTTATTTAATCATCTTCAAATTATCAATTATGAAGTTTTCCACATCTCTGGTCAGTTTTCGTCTAAATAAAGACTTATTTGGTTACTAGAAACTCGGACAATTCTATTTCTAAGCTAAGCTAATTAATCCTAATAACTCTTTAATCCATCTTTTCCCATTCAGTTTTACTGATTTTTCGAAAAGGCAAAAAAATTCTTAAAATGTATTAAAAACAGCAAGTAAAGTCACGAGTAAATGCATATAACCGCAATCCAGTTCAAATTATTGTCGTTAAATTTGAAAGATAAAGATGCACGGAAGTTCTGGGCTCTATTAAAGAATTCCAAGATAACTCCAGATATCGAAAAGGTTTCAGTTCAGTATTGAGAAGAGTTTCGGTTAACAGGTATTAAAATAATAGCTTTGCGTTGTTTTGTAAAATGTGTTAAGAAACGGATTGTTATTATAATCCTAATACCCTTTTGTCATCCATAGAACCACCCAGGTCATCAGCGCAACAAGACTCTATGGCTGTGGCTGCCGGGGTTAGCGCCACTACCTTGACTACCACATCGGACTACACCACCCCTAAAAGTTCGACTACTGAAAAGTATAACATCGTCGAGTATCCTCAAACCAGTTCCACTGTAAATTGTCCCAATCCAAATTATCTATATTGACCCTATAACATGTATTGTGTAGGTGCGAGGAGTAGAAATCGGAATAGTTCTGATCGTTCTGGTGGTGTGGATAGCAGCCATAGCCTTGTTCTTTAATCGCTGGGGTAAAATAAGAATGCTTCTGCCCTACCAACCGGATTACAAGCAGGAGCAGTTAAAAGTTCCAGGGACTGCAGCCTGTGCTGCTGCTGTCGCCACTGGAAATCTTTGCGCACATCATGCCACATCGAATATTTGCCAACAGGTTTGTTGATGGTTTCAACGTTCACCCTCAATTTCCTTGCAGGACCCCTTAGTTCATGTAAAGCGGATTTTTATATACAGGGTTGTTGTACTATATGGGATAATTGCTTCAGTACGCCCCGCCTAACTAGGGAGTCAAAGGAATGTGGATGCCAATTCGCCCTGTTGCACAGGGCAGAGGAAACCTAGCAAGAAGTTTCCGACGTGATCGAGTTTACAGATTCACCCGATCACGTCGAAGATCACACCCCTGATCTTAGTCGCGTAGAAATGTTGTTGGCAGAACACGAACCTATGTTCGCTAAACAGGATTCCCTGCTATCCCAATGTTACGTTACCACTGAAGTGGAGTCGTTACGTAAACAAGGGTCCTCTTCAATCCATTCCGTAAGTCCGGCACGAGGCACTTTTATGCACTTTGAAGGGCTCGGATTTTGCTTCACACCGCTGTCATTGGTGATCACTTTTTGGTGCCGCTTTGTATATTATGCTTAATCCTTAAATCTATATAGGGTGTTCCATGACGAAAAAAAGGCACTTTAGGAGATAATTGTATAGCTCGTTCCCAACAAAAAAGTTGAAGACATATTTAATTTTTTTTTTAATGATAAGATGGTTGGAATTGTTAAAGCATACACACGTAATTTCTCAGAAAATAAAAATTATTAAGAAGGTATTGTCCAATAAGATTTTCTTACCTCTATTTTTTAACATGCATTCAAAAACTAAATATTTCTTAAATCGTTAAAAGTCGGACAATTATTTAGTATATGACTTGTTCGTTGGAAACGGCGAGTATAATCATCTTTTCAAGTATCTTCCTCTCGCCATAAAACATCCTGTGTATGGGGGTGTATGCTTTTATTACCATAAAAGATTGGATTTTTCTAGGTTTGGAAGTACTACATAATTACACACGTCATTTTGCATAGATGCATTTTAAAATAGATGAGCTTCATCACTTTATTCACTGCTAGAGTTGAATCATGCTTAGATTAGTGATACCTAATTCTATAGTACATTTGAGTTTCCTTACTATAAAAGCATGATTCAATACAGAAATGCAATTTTTTCAATTAAACATCCAATTTTAGTTGATGAGGTCTCCGACAGTTATTGATTAACTCAGAGCTGATGGTTTTCATATAGATTTGCTCAGAAAATCTGTGGATCAAGTTTTCTTAGCTTTCTTTATACAGCTCACTCTCCATATAATCATTTTGCTATTAGTATAATTTGCTGAGATCATAATAAATTATAAAATAAACGATCAAGTTGAATTAGCAGTGAATTGGTTGGGTTCTTCGTTTCATAAAGCAGTTATGTTGCTGGTAAAATTATCATCTAATTTGCTTTATATTTTATATTCAAATCTATGTTCCATGAAATTCTCATTTCTAATTGGCACTTGTAACTTTCATTTAGGTTAGGACGACTTAAACTTAAATATGCTCAAGTGGATTCGATTGAAATGCTCAATATTGGTGAAAATTTTATGTCCAAACTTGTCGAAGGCGGATTTCATAAGAGCTTGCATGAGCATCTTAAAGCAGTATCCGCTTTATTCCTCTTCCCTCTTAAGAAATTTTCTAGTGTCAAAAGTCGAATCACAAGTTCTCACATTCCAGAAAAGGAAAGATTCAAAGCCAAATTCGAAATATCCATCTTATGTCAATGCTAGACAGAAATCCAGAAATTTCCACAAAAGCTCCATTTAATATAATGAGGTCGTTATTTGAAGCGTTGACTCCTTTCAGTCAGGAAATTTCATAATTATTCTGAATACTTTTTTTTTAAGAAAATACAAACCATCATATGATCTATATGTTTGAAGCAACTGTTAATTTTTTCTGTTATTTTGATTGGGAATAACGCGTCACACACAAATAGAGGTTGTAGAAGCGGTAAAGTTGCACAATATTCTCGGATGAGACTCTTCTTAATAAAGAGTAAATGTCATTCTCAGTAAAATTTTACTGAGGATAGTGTGCAATTTCACTCAACAATTCCTCCTCATGAGTGAGGCGTTCATTCAAATTCACATTTAAAGCATCATAGTCAACTCTGGTTTGTCCTTTAAAATCCAGAATTTATGGTTGTTCAAGGGGCGAGAAGATCTCTTAGAACTTTAAGTCATCAGAAACAGATTCCCTTTTAAACCAACTGTGATGAACAACAACGTCTGAAGTTTTTCAAACAAAATGATCTTTCGGCAAGGGAAATTCTAATCAGATTACAGGCTTTCTGGAGATTATATCCGCGTTAACCTTTGATCCATGTTCACATAAGAAATAAAATAAAATGTTAATACCTTTAAGCAGTGACATGTGTGTTACGTTAAATGCCCACGTGTCCATGTGTTTTTGGGTGAAACTCGCTCAACTTTTTAAATTATTTACATCCAATGGAATTTGTGTTTACGATGACGCAAATTCGCCCTGTGTCTTAATTCGATCAATATAAGAAATAGTGTTTCTGATATATGGAAATCCATTTAACTTGTCCTAACTTGCAACATTAGAACACTTCAAGTTAAACTACTTTAAGGAAAGCCCGATGTTCCAGGTCCATGCACAACCTCCTCGGACCCCCCGTCCCCGGATGAACTCAGCCATCTTCGTGTCGAATAGCGGCCCTGGAATTGACCCTAAGGAGTTTTTCCGCCGTTACGGATCTGTGTCAAGGCTCTGTAGAAAAGCTAGGAGTGTGGACAATATATCCTTGGAGGAGCAACATTTCGGCCTGCCCACTTTGTCTATTAGCGGACCTTCTCCTTCTGAGAATGAGGAAGAAACGGAGATTAGGGAAACCGACCATTGTTTAGCGTAAGCAATTTTACTTTGAGTAACAAAAGTAAATAGCAATTAAATTCCGATATGGAGTGCACATGTAGTCGGCTATAAATTTAGAGGAAAAAGTAGATGTCGAAGCATCTATAGGTATATAACTAAAAATAGGTAATTGTTAGTGCCGAAAATAGCTGAATCCTTTAGTTGGAATGGTTGATGTTCGTATCGACTGACTGTCAACTTGAAGAAACATGTTTCCGTCCAACCTCATATAATTAATAGATAACTTGTACTTCATATTACTAAAAAGAGAGACTTGTAATTTATAGTTTTCCCTGTTAAACCATTAATAAATTAATCCCACACGAAGGGCGATTATTTGCATTTCCCGGCAGCTGCACACAACATCGAACTTTAAACTTTGAGAGCTCCTTTTACATACATTTTACATAACGTCCGTTTCAATTATAGGATTCAACTGCGTTAGGAATACCTAGGCTGTAAATACATTAGAAGGAATAATGACCAAGTAACTCTTAGAAACTATTCGACCAATTTTAAACGCTATAAATTCATACAATTTTGTCTATTATTGCTAGATTCTTATACATCATCAATTCCTCTTTGCTAAACTTGTATCGTTAGTACGACCAAAACGTTACATATTCGTTAGATATCACTAGCTCAAACTAATCTTAAGCCTGTATTTTTCTACTTCTCTTTTTGCTTTTGTACATACGTCTTAATACACTTTATTCTGATAGCAATGTGTTTATTATAATTGTTCCCACTCTAAAAAATTGTTTAAAACTGGTCGGTACAAATCCCTCACCATTTCATCCAGAAATAAGGTCGGAATTTTAATTTCCAAACAAAATATAAACATTTTTACATCTTATTGCTTAATGAAATGTTGAAGAAAAAAAATCCAAATCGAAAATCTTTGTGGCGAATGATTCGCCACGATTCAGTGTATGTGGTTCTTTATCAAAAAAAAAATAATAATAAAAAAAATTAAAATTTATGTAGCGGAATGCCCTTCACTATTTTGTCCGGAAACTTCGACTGATTTCAGGACTTTAATCCTAAAAATGTAATAATTCATATTTTTATAACAACCATGGTAAAACTAAATAAACAATCCAGTAATTATTGCAAAGTTGACTCAAATTGTAATCCAAAAATAGGCCACGCGTGCTGTAAACAAGTCGCAAAATCCAAATAACTAACCTGAACTATCTAACCCGGATCTTACGGGGATGAACCAATCCTATTTTCATAGATAAGTTGAGCGCATAATTGCAGACAGACCTTATCTAATTGAACAAGATCAATAAGCTTACGTCTTACGATTGTGGGCACTCTGCGACCTATAGACTTTACCCTCTGAGATAACACCAAATCGCCTTCAGGCTCAACACTTCAGTTACGATATCTAGGAGGCATGTAGATTGAAAGTCTTCGCAACATACCTCCTCACTTCAAACCCGAGTGGTTTTCTTCGTGTAATTAGTGGCAGGTTAATTGAAAAAATCGTAATATGGTAACGGTGCCTACTAATGGTTCAGTGATATTTCACACGTTGATGTATGTATTAAATCAAAGTATTATCCAAGACGAGAACTTCTATAATTACTACTTCATGAAAATTGGCAAAGGTAAGTCGAAGTCTATTAATTCCAGTTACAATTGTAAAAGAATATTTTATGGGTTTATATAGAGTCAAATGCAAAAAAATGCTATGGTATGTACGGCTGTTTCGAACTATCGCCACCATGGACCTCAGAGCATAGGCCGGTTTCCATGTTTCCAAACGAATTGCATGAGGTACCTTAATTATTGTCACTTTTTTTTTATTATCGACAATCCTTCAGATCGACCCCAACTACCTGCTCTTCACCCGCAAAAACCCCGCTCATCACACCCTCATTGACGTCAACCAATTCGACTATCTAGGAAACACTGATATAGATCCTCAAAAGCCGATCTACGTTATCACTCATGGGTACATGGAGGGAGGCACGATTCAATGGGTAAATTAACGACAAAATCTTCCAATTATGCCTAAAAATTTTTCATTAGATTTACAATATCGCCCAAGAACTCTTAAATCAAGAAGACTGCAACGTCATAGTAGTGGACTGGCATAAAGGCTCAAGTCCTCCCTACACTCAAGCAGTGGCAAACATAAGATTAATAGGTACAATGACCGCCCATTTATTGCACGATATTGCTCAATCTACTGAGTCAATTAATTTGGACCATGTCTACTGCATAGGACACTCCCTAGGGGCCCATTTGTGTGGTTATATTGGGTATACCCTTCAAGATGTAGGTAGCTGCGATCATCTAAGGTGGCTTGAGTAGTTTTGTTTGATTTTTATAGGAGTTTAATTTGACTCTAGGCAGAATTACTGGACTAGATCCGGCGGAGCCTCATTTTAGGAACACTTCCAGGCCTGTGAGATTGGATAGAAGTGCTGCTAAGTACGTGGATATTATTCATACTGACGCCAGTCAGTTTATTAGGGGGAGTTTGGGTATGACTGAGAGTATTGGTAAGTGAGGTTTTGTATGATAATTAAATAGTCAAATAGGGATTTAAGGACACGTGGATTACTTCCCTAATGGGGGTGCCAATCAGCCCGGTTGCGAAAAAAGTATTATGCAGTTCATTAAAGACGAAAAAGGCAGTTTCTTCGTGGGTGAGAACGGTTTGTTTTTTTTATATGGAAATGAGAAGGAAAGGTGTGGTTGTTGAATAGGGATGAAGAAGTTTTTATCGTGCAATCACTTGAGAGCTCACCAGGTGTATTTGGACAGCATTAGGCCTACGTGCAGTTTCTTGTCTATTGCGTGCAGTTCAATACAGGTAAAATTTTCAAAAAAATACTGCCTAATGGTCTGTATTTTGGTCTGAGGTTTCATTTGAATAGGATTTAATAGCTGGTAAATGTTGGGACTGTGGAAATTACGGCGAGAAATGTTTAAAATTCGGTTACCATGGTCACGAACACTACTATCGTCTCTATGGCAATGGGATGAATTACAGCCTTAATCAGTACCTTATAACTGGAAGCGAAAAACCCTTTTGCAGTACTTAACAAATTTCTTTCAACGACCTAAAACAAAATAAAAACAATTACGTTCCAGGAGGTCATTATCGAATTACAGTCAAAGTCTCAGATAGCGAAAGAAGTCAATCTCATGGAGGTGAAATTGGGCAGCTAATATTCACTTTTCACAATTCTAGTGACGGAAAAGACACAAAGTCGGGTCCTATTGACTTTATCAGTGGTTATTACGAACCAGGTTGGTCAAGAACTCTGTAAAAGAAATATTAATGATATTCAATTTAGGTGGAATTTACGTTAAAGTTGTGGCTACCACTGAAATGAAGAAAATTAAAGCCGTGGAACTTGAGTGGAAGTACAACAGCGCCCTATTAAATCCTTTATCTTGGCGTCTTTTAAGTACACCCAAAATTTATTTAAAGAAAATCACGGTGGAGAGTCTGGAAAGCCAAGAGGGGTAACTACCTATTTTCAATCGAATTATCAACATTTTAAATGTATTATTATTACTTAGGATTACAATATGTCCCAAAAACGGGCAACCTCTGATGAACAACCTTCCCCAATTAATGATTCCAAATTACTGCTAAAAAACTGGAAAGAAACAGATTCGCGAATCAATCTAAAACAATGCAACCGGAATAAGAAAAAAGACTCGATTACGCTTTTAATTTATTATCTGATTGTAGAATGTAAGAACCTAAATATATTTTTAAATACATTGTGTGAGATATCGTTTTGGCGTTTAGTGCTGGGAATGTTGCTTCCTTTCAAATGCGTATTGTTCGATTAATTCTGTAATCACTGTTTATATTGAATAATTTAAAGAAGACTAAACAATGATAAAACTGTTGGCCAATAATGCTTACGTAGAATGGGGATAGGGATTTGCGATTACTTGTGTTTAAGGCATAGCACAGTTTCAAATTTCTTTGGTTTAAAGGTGTACCGTCACAAGAAAAAATGTGGCGATTTCAAATTATCAGATGCGTATTAAGTCTATTTTTATAGAACTCTCATCCATCATCGCTTCACTGTTATGTTGACTTAGTTAATTCAAGAACTCTCTTTACCATATCCTTTCTTTTAGTTGCCATTTACCAACCCCTTTTTCTGTTTTATCGATTAATTTTTTTTGATTTGAATAACCTATGAAAACCATTAACGCCATTATTTACCACTTGTATTATTTATTTCTTAAGAAGTGTAAAGTAGAAATTTAGAACACCTCTTAAAATAAATAATGACTAAAAAAATGAAAAACAAATAGAACGCTATAATTCTATTTGCAAACTTGCAATGTGTGTGGCGTTAAAGTAGATCTACTACATGATAAAAGGTCAATAAAACAAATTTTGGTGCGGAAATAAATTTAATAGCAAACTTATCTTGATATCCTCTGATAATTTTCAAACCAAATAAACTGTCCTTTATGCATGTTATTTAATAATATAATTTATTCTACAATAATCACAATTCGTTTGTGTTACACAAACCACCGCTGAAAACAATAAATTAACATTTTCAAGTATATTATTTCCTTAATCTACTTAAATTATATTGTAACACTGATAATAATAAACCGATAAGGGATTATTTCTTTACAAACAATTTAACTGCATTGGAACCGATGTGAAGACCAAACTGCCGAAACAAATCCGACAGTGTTTTACACACTTTCTCGGTGTTAAGAGATATACCCACGTGATTTTCTAACAAAATAAGAAAAAAAAAGTATACAACTTTCTTCAAAACTCCATCTATAACTACTTACCTTCACAATGCAATGATAAAAGATTTATAGAACCAGGATTGGCTTTGCAAATCGAACGCAATTCTCCGAGTAGAACTTCCAAGCAAGTGACAATCTGAGATTCTTCCTACAACCGGCAAAAATACAATTAAATTATCATTACTTAAATGGCTAATGTGAACTACCTCGTTGCGCTTTAAACTGCACACCTCCATAAGTAGGGAGAGCGGAATTGCCGTCTTGCTTGAAACCATTTGTTCCAAGTTATACAAGAGTTGATACATGTATCTTCGGGGATCGATATTATCCTCTGAATCTTTAGGACTATTTGACGTAGAAGTCGTCTTTGAATCTCCTAAAAACCGGTATTTTTGCAATCAAATAATGGTGACGCGTAATAGCAACATCGTACCTAAACCTGCAGGTTTGCCTTTAATTGCCGCTGTTGCCATGGCGAACGATAGTACAGCTGCATCGTAGGCTTCCATTTTCAGGTTCTTTGAGGAACTGAAACAAAGTGAAATTTAACTTACAAGGCGCAACATAGACTTTTACGAAGGCCAGATTATTAATTTACGATTTCTATAAATCTAGGGAAAAGTTGCGAAACGTGCCAATATTACATTGGGAGTGTTCCACGTTCCAAATTCTCCACTCCAACACTTAAGTCCTAATCTACTGCCTTCAAAAAACGGAAATACTCAAATTACCATATCATTTTACCTGCTCCCTATGGGTAGTTCATGTGACTATTTATACAACCGCCCCGATGTCAACACTCTTGAGAATTCAAGAACTCATCTACTTGAAACTATTTGACATTATTGTGGAAGTATGTCTCACTAAACATAAAACAAAGGTGTGCCATAGGAGAAAGGGTCAAGTATTAAACGCTGTAGTAAAAAAATCTCATTTTACTATATATAGAAGTATCAAAAGTAGATCAAAAGGTTGTTTAAAAAATTCGTGTATCATTTATTGTTGTTTGTGATGAAACGTCTGTCGATCCCCACGAAGTTTGACAAGTCGCTTTTATCGTCGAACCCACAAAAACATTAACAAGATATTAGAATATTCACATAATTAAAATTAAACATACTCGTGATTTCTCTCTTACCTGCACAAAAATTTAGTAACTAACACCTAACACCTGTACACTCTCAGCCAAGCATAGCTAAGAAAAAAATGAAGGATTTTAACAAGCACTAAAATGCTGGAAGGTGCAAAGGGTGATTGCAAAAGCCCTACCATGCTAAAAAAAATTAAAACACAAAAATAAAATAAATATTCCCATTTATTCTTTAAAATAAAGAAATAATAGTACAAATTAAACAATTGTTCGTTACAAATTATACACTATTTACCAGTATTTACAAACAATGTGATTAACAATTTTCTCATATAGGTACATGCTTGTTTTGGCTTTTATGATAAATGTTTTTGATATTTTTGTTAAGTAAAGAAATCGTATTTTTCTATAATTAAATTCAAACTATCCCAATAGTACATAACACTTGGGGCCTTGGGATTATTCTACAAAATCATACACCAAAATACACCACTATCTGCCTTGAAGCGATCGTTTTTATTTTGCAGAAATATACAATAAATATCTAAACTTATATATACAGTCCGACAACCTCGTTATCCTACTTTCTTCACAAAATATGACTTAGACGTATATTTACCAAGTGTTGTTATGTGTTGAAATGGGAGAAAATAATTATTTTATTTTTGTCTATAAAACCAAGCCATCTAAAACTACCACTAACTAAAAATACAAAAAGGGACTATCAGGAAATGCATGGAATCATAATTATTGTTATTGAAGAGTCAGTGTTGTTCAGAAAATGGAAATCATAGGCATTTGGTCAAAGTGGCTGATTGACTAGATTTTTACGGGGTTTGACAACTTAAAATGCCCTAAAATTGATAAAATCTTACACCAGCATAATTTTTTTTGCGAGTACAGCATGATCTAAATTCGAGTTACACCATTTCAATTTCCGAAAACGCAAGACGTACAAGATATGTTTTTATTTTTTCCCGAACTTATTTCGTAAAACATCTTTAAAATAAGGACACTTCTTCAACTAAAAATTAGCATTAGTACAATTTCTATCCAACGTTTCCGTTTGACGATTGATCATTATTAACTTTTCTTTTAATATGAATATATTAGGTATTTTATTTATTTTCGATATCTATTGAACTTACTAAACAAAATGATCTGTCACAGTAATGGAAAAAATCAATTCATTCAAAAAACAAACGAGTAATGTATTTCACGCATTTTTACCATACATACTGTTTTCTTCATAAGTTCTTTTTATCTCTTTTTCAGATTTTTTATTTTGGACTTTCGTAAATCTAACCTCAATTCACCTATGATTCACTAAGTACTGAAATATTCTTCTTAATCTTTTATTCACAATTACACTATAAATATTTGATCTTACTTAAAATAGAAAGACTAGCGGTTGTGAAGTAGGTAATTGATTTAATAATAAGAATAATGCGCAATGAACAATAATATTGTCAAGAAATAACTATATTTAGGCACGACTCCTGAAAAACATATATAACCCTTAATTCAGAATATTCTTACTATTTTCATTTGCAAATAACCTAATACAACGTTAGATTATATAAGAACTTAGAAATTACGATTTGCACAGAAAAATAATTGTATCAGAACACGAATAAAGCTAAATAAATGGGAATGAAACTATTGAGAGTCATATGGAAATCTTTCAAATAATTCATATTGGGGACATTTAATAAGTTGAATAAGTAGGTTTTGCAACGGATAGTACTAATATTAGTAGTAGCACAATCACACAACGCAACGCTATATATCATTTCGACCTAGGCAGTGACATTACCAGAAGCATTATTGAAGAAAATTGTAATCTTGAAAGTGAAAAAAAATATATTCTATCAAAAATATAGAAACTAGACAGATATCAAAACATGAGTTCTAAATATTTCAGAAACATAAAAAAAAGGAATTTGATAGAAAAACTTTATTAAAAAAAATTTGTTGTACTAATGTCTCTTTGCCGTTCTAAAACAACTATGTGGTTGTTTGTATTAGTTACCAGCTTAGAAAAATACCGTCCTAAACAAGCAAAAATCTACTATTGCTTCTATGTTCAAAAAAGAAGTTTTAAATATGTAAATATAAGTTAATCGTTTTATAATATTTTTTTACTGTTGTGTATTTGTTTTACCTTGTTTTCTCTTTGTTTTTTATTAAACGTAAACTTGTTAAATCCATACAAAAGATTCCATAAATCTTCTTATCAAGACATTAACTAATAATATTACCTTAATGCAAAAAATTATCACACTAACATCTAAGAATGCAATTAATTTATTGCATGCTTTAAATCTTAGTGCGATAAGTGTTTTGTATTTACAAGAAATTTCATCCTCCGCTAAATAGAGTTATTTTATATAGGTACAAGTTTTTTGTACCTATCGATATATAAAACTTTGGAAAAATGAGAGACTTTGTTTTGTTACTAATTTTTTTTAATCAAACATAAAATTTATGTTAACAAGCTCATACCGATTATGGATGCATTATTATTGTACATTGCAACTCAAAAATTAAGCATCTATAATTTATTTTTTGAACTTAAAAAGTTAAATTTTCTCGTTTTCTATTTTATCAAAAATTGGTTAAGGATTATTTGGAGTGTCAAGATAATCGGTTAGAAACTAAAAAAGGATATATGTCAGTTACCTAAGCCACATATGAATTTGCCAGGTAAAGCAAAGACTTCTAAACTAAATCTAAATATTGCTGTATTATGTTTGAAACATCCAATAGAAATTCCACTAAAGCCATTTTGTAGTAGACAAAGTACCAGTAGCAAAATGTCCTTATTTTAATGATATCTTGTCAAATAAAGATGAGGAAAAGAATATAACAAATTTTATAATCTTTTGTTTTTCAACGAGATATTTTCACAACCACCCCGAATTTTTTACTTCTAAAGACGATGTTTTGTTAAGTTTAGATTAGTAATTGCGCGAATTTGCAACAATTTATTATTTTGTATCGCTTACAAATTTCGAGATTCCAATGGTGAATTTCAAACTTGGACCATGTTGTAGAACTAACCTATTTTGACCCAAGCTCCTTTAAGATAACTACCTAACGACAGTAGAATCTATACTTCCGCAAAGGGAAAGAGTTGATTAAGAAATTTTATTTGTGAACTTCATATGTTTGAAGTCGATATCGACGTTGGTATTCGGTATAGGTAAAATTCGGTCAATGTTTCAATATAGAAAATGTTTAATTTTATTATGTATGTACTGTTCTATATAGGTTATTACAAATTCGATGCATCAACATTGTTATCTTTTTTAGTTATAGGACATGAAGAGTTGGTTATATTGAAACATAGCTGCGTATTTTAATGCTAAATAATTTGTTAAAAAGGCATTATTTAACAAAATCTGATTACTTCTGAAATAAACTATAAAAAAATCTAATTTTAGTATTTTTTACGGTATTATTGTTCAATGTTTTTAATAACCAACATGTCCTTAAAGCATTCTTTTGTCTTATTCCTGAAAATAATTTCATATTGGAAATTTGACATTTCGTTTTTAAGATACTCACTTCAACTTGATTTTTTCAAATATAGGCCTGCATTTTTTTTTCATTTTTAAGCAGTTTTTGACATATCAAAATCTATGGTCATTTGTGTCATTAAATTTTATAAAATCAAAGAATGGACATTGACAGCTAAGCATAACAGTATGTTTAACTTTTAAAACAGACAGTAACCTGAGACAGCACTCTTGCTAACGTTAAGCTCTCATTTTATGTTCAGATGCCAATTTAAACTCTTCCCTACTTTAATAACGATCGAAAAATTTATACCAGGTCGTAAAAAGTTTAAGGAAGTAAGACTTCAAAATTGTTTAAAAAATATGTCCGTATTTAAAAAATTAAATTGTATTAAATGATATTTCAGGAAATATTCGTTTTTTTTTACAAATTTTAATATGGTTATAGAATAAAGATAGACATGTTAAAGTCCCGAATTTGAAATACCATGTATTTTATTTGATGTTTTGAACCCCACTTGTTGGATCCCAATAGAAATTTATGGTAGAAAATTAAAAAATAAAGATTGACAGACTGTTCCGCCTCAATCAGTCTAGCCACAATGTTTAATTCGATGCAAAAGATTTAAAAGAACAATAAGAATTTCAGATCTAGAACGGTCAGTGTAAACCTTCATTTAAAACCCTTCTTCTAGACGAATCTCGCTAATAATACAAAAATCACTATTCCCAATCGGACACTCGTGAAAATAATTTTAAGACCTACTACCGTACTTAGAATAATGTAATGGTGTAAATATTTTGGTTTTATAACTAAAACAACTGATCCGAAACGAATCAAATTACCCACGACAGGCAATTAAGTATCACAAAACGGTTTATGAATTATAATAGTTATTCATGCGCCCACTCCGAATTGTTTTAAGTTTAGATCTAGTTCCTAAATAAAAAATCGAGGAGCTTGAAGCTAAACTCAAGACGATGCGAACCCTAAAGTCAAAGGACCAGCTAATTGGGAGTTAACTCACCCTCCTTCGTTGTTCTCCTCAGGTTTTTCACCCGGTTTTTCAGGCCGTTGAGACACAGCCGGTTTCCCCGGAGGCAGATTCAGCATATTCTCTTGTTGCTCTCTAATTTGGCGTTTTCGCTTCTTACTCCACAGTTCGTGGCAATCTTGCCACGTCGGTAATTCTGGAGCTTGAATCCTGAAAACAAAAAAAAAAACGGTCGGAAACGAATCACAAGAAATCCATGACCGTACTAGAACAGCGTTTATTTTATTAATTTGAGGAGTGATTGAATGGACTTACTGGTCGGGATTGATGCTTTTCAGCCAAGCGCTTTTCAAAGCATCCTCGGCCGTGATCCGTCGGTTCGGATCTAATTCAAGCATCTTGTCGAGCAAATCCAAGGCGGGCGTTGGCATAAACATAAAATCTTCTCTCAGTCTTCGTCGGTGTAGTTTGTTAGGCTTCAAGGCATGGAATAGGGGCAGCTTTATTACCGATGGCCACACTGCCGGAGTTGGCGTGCCGCACATCTTAGATATTCGGTCCAGTTGAGCCATCTCTGCATTTGCCTACAGGAAGAACATTTGTTTTTTTTTTAAGAGACTAACGTTTAGGAATATGCACAGAGTGTACATGCACAATCTTCTTAATTTTTATTATAAAACAATACATTTCTGAGAAAGGGCACAACATATGTTTCTCTTATGCTACGTGAAAATCAAAAATATGCTGAAAATTATGTTTAAAATTTTCCTGTCAATCTACGTTACTGACAGCAAAGCCCATTTTAACTAAATTATAAATATTTTATTACCTGAAACAATGGTTTCTTCAAGAATAGCTCTCCCAAAATGCAACCACAGCTCCAAATATCAATAGCCGGTCCATAACGTTCTTCGCCCAACAACAGTTCTGGCGGTCGATACCACAAAGTGATGACTTTATTCGTGTAAGGGCGCTGCCTGTCTTCCGCATTGTATAACCGTGCTAAACCAAAGTCTGCCAGCTTAACTTCACCCCTGTTTCAAAACAAACATTAACTTCAAATTTAAAAAAACTGCCACTCAAACAAAAGAAAAAATTGACGCAAATTTCTTTTATAAAACGTACTTGTTATTCATCAAGATATTACTGCACTTAATGTCCCTGTGAAGAAAATTTTTCTTGTGGCAATAGTTCAGACCATCGAGAAGTTGTTTCATGATGCAGGCGTTGTTAAGCTCGTTAAAATCGACCATGCCTGACTCCAGCAGGCCCATCAAATCGTGATCCATATATTCGAACACCAAATAAAACGACCCCTTTTCCTATAAACAAAAAACATCTAATATAAATGATTGTCTTATGCACAAATTTATGCATACCTTCCGGAAATCTAACGCATCCTGTTTATCAGTGACTATTTCGCGCAGATTTACGATGTTTTTGTGATTCAACTGACGCAGAATTTTAATTTCCCTTACTGCAGTAATCGGAAAACCCTCCTTTTCATTTTCAAGACGTACTTTTTTCAAAGCTACCAATTCGTTGGCGTGCACATCTTTGGCTTTGTATACTTGACCGTATGTTCCTAAATATTCATATAAAATATGACTAAAGGTAAACTAGTCGCAAACAAAACTAACCCTCTCCGATTTGCGCAATGACCTCAAACATATCCACGCACCGCTCGCCCCAATCTTTACCGCTCATCTGGAAATTCCTAGATGTTCTCCTTTTAAGGATTCTAGGCCTTTTCACAGGTTTCGATTTTAAATTCGCTTTAGGAATTTCCAATTTCTTTGCGAGATTTCGTGGTGGTGTTGACGGTATATCATCTTCGTCTCCGCTTAACTCTTCGGTGCCCGGTACCACTGAAATATACTGAAACATTAGGACTAAAACTTGCATGTGCTGCAAGAATATTATTCAACTGATAATTCTTTAAGTTATTTAAACTCCATATGTAAAATCGACACAAAATGTTGCTTCTGCGTGGACGAATCTTTGCTCTGCTTCGACAGAAACGTAAACCGATTCCTAACTTTTTGATTAATCTGAAATTGATTTACTCGCTTATTGTAACGAAGGTACTATTTACTTACTTGGCGGCATTGGTAAATCTTTTATACTCTTCCTGGTATTGAGCGGTGGCGTTTTCTCTTTCTTCGGAGATGGTACCGGCGAAGACACGCTGCTCGGAGGCGACTCAATGGCTTCCAATTCCGCATCGTCCATCCCAGGAGGCATGGGCAGCTTCGTTACGTTTTTGGGCTTACTCTTAGTGGAATTATTTTGCGTCGTCTCTGGTCTCAGTTCAGTTCGGGGTAAAACTGGCAAAGGTGGAAGCTTCTTCATTGGATCCCCGTTATTCGAGGCGATAATAGAGTTGTCTCTGATTCTCGGCGAAGCCTCGGGAATGGGAATATTATCGATATCCATAGGAATTACTGAAGAAGCATTAACTTCCAACAATCCACTGTCCACTTCATCGTCGATTGTGATGGTTTCCGATGATTCTCTTGGGACCTCTGATTTCAAATTTTGCTCTAGCTTCTTCAGTTCCTGCTCACGCTTATGCTTGTCTTTTACTAGCTCAGCAAACAAACTTGTATCTGTAATTTTGTTTGATAGTTGCGAGGCCCTTACTGAATGGGGCGAAGGACTTCTATGCCGATGCCTGAAAGATGATAATAATAAACAATGGAACAAAAATTAAAGTTCGATTAAACAAACCGCGGACTTCGATCTCTCTTAGAACTTCTTGATCTGTGCCTCTTGCTCCGCGAATTTCTATTAGGTGATGTACTGAAATGCCTATTTCTACTGTAGCTTGGTGAATGTGACCTCTTTCTACCATGAGGGCTCCTATAAGCATCTCTATAAAAACTTTCCCATATTAATTAAGGTAAAGTAGTTACCGAGACATCCGGGCTTTTTCTCTGGCCTTTTCCCGCTCGCGTTTATGTTTTCTATGGGCCTCCTTCCGTTTCTTAGTGCTCGGAGACAACGAGCGAATACTACTATGTTTATGGTTACTGTGCATCATCTCAGGAGTTAACGTTCTGTTGAGGGTTAAAATAGCTCTGGTTAAATTTAACTCATAAAAGATTTGTTGCTTTTAATTTTGAAATAGCTCTTTTAAATAAAATATCAATTCACCTCACCTGGGGATAGGTGAATGTCTATTGAATTCGTCGATAACAATAGGAGGGCTCACGTCTCTCATCACAGAAATGTGATGGTTTGATACAGTCCTGAATACAAAAATTCGTATACGAACGTATATTCAATGTCTCCAAAGATCATTTTGTTTCAAATATTCACATCAACTAAAAGAAAACTGAACTTACCTGCTAGAATGATGACTATGCAAGGGTGGCGTGTGAGGAGACTCCCTAGGGTATTCCCTGTAGTCTCTGTATACCCTTAAAGGTGGGGTGGCAGAAGGAGGAGAAACTGGTTCTGGAGAAGAAATATGACTGTCATTTGACACTGGTGAACAAGCACTTGTATCAATTTTGGTCTCTGAAATAAATTTATTAATGAGACTGCTAAAACTAGATATGATTTACCATAAAAGAAAGATGAATTTATTTAAAATGTACAAGAAACTTCAAATTATCTCTAGTCTTAAGAGGTACTTACCAGGGCTGTCAGAGACTATCCCATAATAGTCTTGCATGACAACAAAAACTCAGAATTTAATTAATAAAAGTAAATAAAACGTTTCATTTTATCAATTACTCAAACTCTTCAAAAGGTTGTAAAAATATAACAAAAATTCAAAAAACTTACCGACAACTGGGGCTGGAGGCTCAGGTTTATCCCACTCATTTGGTTCCACTGCTGTTTCCATTGCAACTCTGGGAGGCGTTCTAGGACTGTTGCTCTTTTCTAAAAATAATAAAATTTCTCTCAGCAAAAGCAATTTTAGATTATTGTGTTGCACAAAACTGCAAACTAACCTGATTCGCTATCGCTATCACTGGAACTCTTCTGTTTCTTCTTCCTTTTCCTTTTACTCTTTTTGCTTTTCTTGTGTTTCTTCTCCTTCTTTTTCTTCTTCTTTTTGTCTACATTTTGATATTCTTCAACTTGATAAGGCGAGATTACTTCCACGATACGGCGCCTTAGCTCACTAGACTTAGATGAATCTGAAGCTGAGACATGTCGCTCCCGAGAGGTGATTAACAAAGGTGGTGTAGGAGAACGGGGCAACATAGAGGAGTCTATCAAGTGTCGTCTATGGCCTGAAAGTAGAAAAATTATTGTTAAACACTAAAAGTACAAACTACTGCTTTGAGGGCGATAAAGCTTCTTTAATGCCTTATTTTTGTGTAATACTATATCCATTTCCTAGCAACTGCTGGCACTTATTTTGAGACAACAGACTTGGTAAACTTGCATTATACTTCTAAATGATATAAACATTTATTGTATTTGTGTTTGCATAAATTGTATTTATGTTTAATTTTATCTTTTACCTATTGACTGGTTTCACAAATGCAGAGTACTTTATCAGAATAGTTAACATACTTTAATGCCTTTTTTTATTTTCTTTTGCTTCAATATGAAACTTAAGATCAGAAAAGCTTATGTTCCAATTTATCTATTTATGTTATAAAAGATAAGATTTAAAAAACTCTTTTACCAGTTATGTTTTGATTTTGAGTGATTTTAATTATAAAATTTTGTTTTGTTGAATTCCTCTACAATGTGGTTTTTCAAAAAACTAAAAACTACTTAGATTAATCACTTCATTTCCAAAGTCCAGTGTTGAAATAACCATCCTGCTATCTTCAAAAGAGTTTTATAGCCATTTAGAAAACTGGATTGAGATATCCAAGTTAGTAATAGCCCAAAAATGAAATGTATTTGATTTTATTTTTGTATTTAATAAAAATTACTTTTTAATGTTTAGTTTAATAAATATCACAACAAATGGAAACCTACCTGGCGACCTCATCATCAAAGCAGACCTGATGTACATCTCCTCCATGTAAGTCCTACGATGTTCCCTATGCATGGCTGCAGCGTATTGTTCTTCAGTAAAATCACCAAAATCTCCAACCTCTCTGTCCTCAGTAGGGCTTAATGCACCTCCGTCTTCACCACTTTGTATTTCCCCCGCTTCAGGCTCAGACAGGTCTTCAGAACTCACATCTGAATACTCAACCAGTGGTTTTAAATTTAAGGCTACCGAGGTGGCAACACCATCGCGCGGTTTACGCTTTTTCGACTTCTTATGCTTTTCTTGTTTGGCATGGGGGCTTTTTTCCATTTTACAATAACCGGAGCCAATTCCAGCTCATAGTAGCTGGCGGTTTGTAGTATTAACTTCCTACGAAAAATCACCGAATTTTTGCCTGCGAAATGTCACGGATATAGGTTATGTTTACATAGAAGTTCGGTTGTAGAAGTAGTGAATTTGAGTTTAAAGTTTGATAGGAGTTTTTTGCTACATTTCTACTTTTTTAGTTTTCGAGGAACTGTATACTTTTTCAGTGTTTTATTGAGCTTTAAATGGAAATTGTTGTAGGTTGACAAATTTGACATTGACGATAAGAAACAAAATGGCCGCAAGAATACGTGTACGTTAGCAAAGGGGTGGGTCAAAAAACATAAAAATTCCCCCAAATAAAAAAGTACAAAAAACGGTCTAAACTATAGGTAGAGTGTACTAAATTTATTGCTTACCTCAAATCAAAATCAACATCCACAATCACCAAACAATTTAAATCACTAACACAACACCGAACTTCAACTGCAATTTTTTTGCATTCGCAATGGTTTCTCGGATATTTCTGGAGCTTTTGAGTGTCGATAATCTTCAATTTAAATTCTACTTCATATATAGAATCTCCTTTTAATGTTAGTTTATGCAGATGTCTCATAGGTCATAAAATATTTTGGGATTATTTTATTTTTCAATGATCCATGATGCGGCCATTTTTCGATTGCCAGCGAATTTGACAGATGACATGACAGCTCTCCATTTGACTCGATTGCGATCGTCACTCGATGTGGCACGAACGTACAAGAGGAGGGGCATACCAAAAACAATGATGTCACGGTTGTTCTCGGAGTACAGTTGTGCCAAAAGCTGAGCTATTTGTCTATTACGCGCACAGCGGCAATCCAATGACATAATTGAAGAAACAATTCCTAAGTAAATTGTAATTTTGAAGTATATTTTTCTTTGCAAAAAAAATTTTATGTTTAGAGTTTCCCGGGTTTTGACTTGAAGTTCCTCCGCCGACAGGAGAGCTCTTCGGGGCACTTCTGCGCTCCTGGACGCTTCTTTATCGGCTGTATCTCCTACCTCTTACTATTTAGGATAATGAAGTTAAAAAACTAAAAAAGTAATCTATCTCTTTTCTACACTATTCGAGGAAAAGGATATCTTGGTGGCGTTAGCGGAGAAAGTGGCTCCTCCTGATGAGGGCGTTTGAGATTACGGCAAGAGCTAGTCAGCTAGATTTAAGGGAATAAATTCTCTCTTTTCTTTCTGATCGGTCTTGGATGAGTCTATCTCTTGGTCATCTATTGTTTAATAGCTCGTGCCTGATTACTTGCGCGGAATCGCATCTTCTGGGTCGTAGTCCGTTGCCCTCCTGACTAGCTGATTGGAACGTTTTACGTTTCTTTGAAACGTTGTGTATATAAGTTCCAAAATTGGCGCCGAATCAAACGCGCACTGCATTACTACATACACAGGAAATAAGTAGTCACGTGATTTTTCATATATGTTACCACACAATTGAACGAAACTTTTGATTTCCCATATTGTGAATTCACGAGCTAACAAAAAAAATGAAACATTTCTGAGGTAAGTCAGAATTTGAATTTCTCCAAAGATTAACAAAACTTTCATGGAAATATATCAAATATTTCAATGCCTGACAGTTATCCTATTGTCACATGTCACTGTTGTTGTCAATTTTTAATGCCGATAGACGTGTCTCAAAATGTACCCGAATGAAACTTTCGGAAATTCAATTTAAGATTTTATTTTAAAAATCACTTAAATAGGACATATTTTTGAAAAAGATAGATTTTAGGGGAATTCGCAATATCAAGGTTTGTAAAATATTCTTAAAATTAAGGATGTTTTTGTAGTTTAATAACTTTTAGTACCTGGTAACTACGATGGATGAGGAACTTCTGGGTGGATCAGGAGGAAGCAAAAGTAAAATATCCCAAATGTGTACAAGAATTTCTCAGGTGAGACCCAAAACGTTTTTTTCTTTATGTCCTGATATCCCTATTTATGCAGCTGTTTGAAAAAAATAAGAGTAGGCACATGCTTTAATGGTAAGCCCCAGTGGCACAGTGGACCATATTTTGATAGCATGGAAACGCTGAATTTCTTGGTATATTAGTGACAATTTCCACTTTTCTCAGAACTTACAGTCAAGCAATGACATTAACAAAAATAGTTGTTATTTACATGTTTTCAATGAATATTAAAATCTTTAACATATATAAAGGGAGAAATGATGCTATAAATGCCTATATGGTCTAATAGACATTTTGACTACTCAATATTTAACCTTTTTATGCTGGTGCACTTATGTGAAACTTCTTCAGATTAATAATTTCTTGTATCTGATCACACACATTCATTTACAGCAGCCAGTCCTATATTTTTAATATAAATCTTAAGTTATATTTTATTTGAATATGAAAAATTAACAAAAGAAACCAATAAATAATATATATGTTGTTTATTTTAAAAGTAGTTTTTAAAATGATGTTCAACTTTTTTTTGTATTATACCAATTTGGGGTAATTTATTCTGAAGAGTTTTAAATGGAATAACTCAATATATAAAGCTTGTGATATATAACAGGCAGCCTTGCCTTAGGAGAATCACATATCACAGCTGATTATGGGGACACTAAAGCTTAAGTTCAAAGAATAATTCATAAGTTCTTTTCCAGATTCTTTGCCTTTGCTAAAATTTAAAGGACCCTGTAACTATATTTTTGTTTTTGGCACCATTCCAAGATCTGCTGAAAAATTTTTATGTCACATACATACATTTTAATTGTTAAACTGAATAATTTGTTATAACTTCAATGAAAATGTGAAAATTTGATGAATTGATAATGGTGATAAGATGTAAAACTTCCACAGGATTGGATGTGTACTTTTAATCCTTATAAATCGAAAATAAACGGGGCTAAGAAAAAATTGTGTAAAAAATAACTTCTAATATTTAGTAATAACCAATTTAGTTTTTGAAGTGGTCATAAAAGCTGTAACCTAACTTTAATACTTGAAAATTCCAACTATCCTCTAGCATATTCTCATGTTCCATTAATAAACATTTAAAGACTCTCTACAAGTGCTGTTAGTTTGAATTTTGGATGTATTTTTCCCTCGGTAATATTTCTGATATATATTGTACCAGATATACCAGGCAACACTAGACAAGTGGACACCGTACAGTCGTACCCGTTGGCTGTCCACTGTGGCCCTTCTACTTGTTTTTGCCCTACGCATCATTTTGTTGCAGGTGACTAGGTTGTTGAACGTTTTGTGTTGTGTTATAGAGTTATCAAAGCCTCCTGGACAAGACTGTACCTTGGAAGAAAGTGCGATGGGTGTTTGCTATTTTGCTTATTTTAGGCTTCATGGGCCGTATTATCTTAGCTCAGGTATTTTGTTGATTACGTTTATATCTGGTGCTGGTTAAATCCAGATTTTGCTTGCCAAGGTACAAGCTGTGGAAAGAAATTAGCAATTAAACGTATCAGATTAACTTGAGATTACTAATAACTTGACAATGTTATCTAATAGATTTTGTTTTTATTTGCATGCTATTTTTATTGAATTTGATTTGCATTTAACCAATACCTATTAACTTTTGCTTTGTATGAAAAAACAAGTTTTAAAAGCGTTCATATATTTTAGGGGTGGTATATAGTCACATATGCCTTAGGAATTTATCATCTAAATCTCTTCATAGCTTTTCTAACTCCGAAAATCGATCCAGCAATGGATTTTGATGGTAAGAGTGTTAATAGCTCTCCCTAAATCGCTGTAAAATAATTAACGGTTTTAGCCGAAGACAATGGTCCAGAATTACCCACCAGAGCCAATGAGGAATTCAAGCCCTTCATTAGGCGATTGCCAGAATTTAAATTCTGGTATTCAGTTACTAAAAGTACTACGATCGCTGTATTTTGCACATTCTTTGAGTGCTTCAATATACCAGTGTTCTGGCCCATATTAGTAATGTATTTCCTCACCCTTTTCTGTATTACTATGAAGAGACAAATTAGGGTAAGTTCCCTCTTTATATGGAGGAAATACGTTTGTGTTCATAATTTATTATTCAACAGCATATGATAAAGTACAAATATCTGCCGTTTACGCATGGGAAACCCAAATACCACACTGCGGAAACAGGTAAATCTTCAAAGTGACACCAGACATAGAATGTACATAATTAATTATTAGTTCATAATAGGTTAGCCCAATTTTTTTCTTTACACTAAATAAAGAGAATTTAGTTGCGAAATGGTTAGAGGTTGATTTGAGGACATTACTTTAATTTCACGCAGTAATGTGGTCCTAATTGTTTACACAAGACGTGGTTGGCCTATTAAATAGCCTTTTCAAATATCGGCATTTAGGATATTTTTATCACATGTAATTTTTTTTATTGGTTTATTAGGGCATTATTACACGTAAAATGGCAGTTTTTTCTTGGAGGGCATTTAGAGTTAAAAATCGATATTTGAAGTATTTAGTTTTATGGCAATATTATTGAGTGGATAAGTTGAATAAGTTAGTTTCAAAATAGTATAAATCCAGAAATGTGTTATTGTTACAAAACTACACAAAGGCAATAAATATCTTCACAATCTTTATGCCACGTAGTGTCATTTTTATTAACGAATTTTCCCATTTTTTAGGGGAATTACAGGATATATGATGCCAGTACCGACAAAAATGGGAATCTCGTTGGTAATTATGGTAATGCAACCATTTCGCTTTTAAGTCCTATAATAATGATAATAATAGATTACTTTAGAAAACAATTTGTTTATCACCTTTTTAACTGACCACCATTGATTATATATGAGGTACCAAGAAATCGGCTTTATGAAAACGCCAATAAACTAAAGAAAAAGTGTTTGGCGTATCTAATTTTGTACTTTAGTTCCCTGATTTTCAAAGTTCATTAACAGCATTCTTTCCTTAAGTTGATTTAATTAGCCGGCAAGCAGTAGAAAGGCTTACGTGTCGCTTGCAAAACTAATTACTCAATATTTGTACACATTTTTACATACAAAACCTATTTGAATAATATTGGATTGTACATAGTAATGTATAGCAGCAATTTTAAACTGTATATGTATGTATGAGACACAGGTTACATTGAATGTAGTATCATTAAAATGGCTTTTCACTGAAGGTAAAAGTTTCTTGATGGTGGTTTTTTGTGGTTAATATTAAATTATTTTTGTCGTTAATATATTGCGTATTTTTTTCTAAAATATGTCGTTTTTATTCTGATATTTTTGCCGCATTTACCCCTTTTTTGACAAGCAACTTCAGAAAAGTTTGGTGCGTACATAAGGATGTTTAGAATAATCAATAAGGAAACTCGATGTATTGTGCTGGAAACGTTAGTATTTCGACCGTACATTAGCGGTTTTCCGTTGTGTCAAAAAGACAAAACTACATAAAAAATATGTACGGAATTAAATTTAAACAACCTTCTAATTGTAAAAAAAGAACATTTTAAAAAGTAAGTTTTGATATAGTAGGGTAATAGTATACCCAAGAAAAGGACGCCTAAAACTGTCTTTGAGTATATATTTGTTTAAACATTTTCTGGGAAGTTTGCTATAAAGGCAATATAAAAAATAAGAATCTTCAAAACAACATTGTAGACATTATTATTTAGACCCCTTAACACCTGTGTATATAACTGAAACGTCTGGCGTTTTCTAAATAAAAGAAAGTTAATTTTACGTCCTAAATCTGTATTAATCTATTTTTTTATAGTGAGACAACACCATAATTTGGAATCTTTCCTTACAACAATATTAATGTTGTTACCAATAACTTCTTAACAATTTCCAAAAGTTGAAACGTAACTCTAGAACTAAATCTTAAATAATATAATTTTTTATTTACCAGAAACGTAGTATCTGGTAGTGGTAATAATATACCGGTTCTATTAGCAGTAAGCATCATTGGAAGGAAAGTCATAATTGTGTGTCGAAGAAACGGTCGTTTACCAATCTGTTGAGGTCAGCGATTGCCGACTAACCAGTTGAAAGCTCTCGACGGGTCAGTTTACATTAAGGAATCTTTACTAAGGCGTTCGTTACGGGCGGTCTTAATTAATAATATATTATTTACAGTGTAAATAAAGGTGATACTAGGGTAGTACTGTTGTATCAGCTCTTGTAAGAGACGCGGGTTATCTAAAGGTGAACAGAGGTAAGTTGCTGATGACGATTATGCATGGCAATTTTGTGATTAAGTTTGTGAATGATACTTTCAATTTTGCCCCAAAATGCATGTGTAGACAAATCATTTAATTAAATTATGTCAAAAATAATAAAATGTTTTTAACGTATGTCTCATATGACCTCGAGTTTAATTTCATTTTTATAATTTATTTAGTATCACTTAACAAAAATACCTATTTTTGAATAATTAATGAAAAACCATTACGGTAAAAACTTCATTACCATTTTCATTTAATTTAATTTGACCAAAGGCTAAACTTAGAATTGTCACATAGGTATTGTAATAACTTTGATATAATACAAATAGTATAACTTTTTAGAATGGAGTTTAAACATATTGAGGTACACACGCGATCTATAAATTATTTAAAACAAGCTAAGACTTTGCTTTTAATACTTTAACAACAATTTTTAATTTAAAAGAAATGGTTTTAAGAATATATTATTAACGTTTTAAATTTCAAATTTTCTTTTAGAATGCATATATTTTCATTAGAAGTATCACCACTAGCCCTGGTCATAATCCTAGTTATTGGATCTTTAACCTGTGCCTCTCTGATCAAGTTCTACTGTGTCGTGACTACACGTCGTTTTAGGTAAAACTCCAGAATCGATTTTCATTTAAATGTGGTTAATTATTGCTTAATAATTAATATGCTGTCTTGCAACAAACAGAAATTCTTTAAACTTTTTTCAATGTCAAACCTATTTAATTTATCAATTATGCATATTTACTCTGTACCACATATTAGAACTTTAATGTTCTTCTTCAGGGAAAAAGTAAAAATGAACGGAAAAACCGTGATTATAACTGGAGCTACCGGTGGCATTGGAAAAGAGACTGCTAGAGAACTTGCCACAAGAGGAGCCAAGGTCATTTTGGCCTGCAGAAATGTGGAAAATGGGGAGAAAGTCAAAGGCATGTCTAGCACTAGTTAATTTCATATTAATTAGTCTAAAACAAGTAATTTTAGATGAAATTGTTAAGCTTACTAAAAACGAAAATTTGCTAGTTAAAAAGCTTGATTTAGCTTCTCAAAAATCGATCAGAGAATTCTCCGAAGATATTTTAAGGACTGAGCAAAGATTGGATGTTTTGATACATAATGCTGGTACTGCCGAAAAAAAGATTACTAAAACTGAAGATGGTCTTGAACTCACCATGGCCACCAATCACTTTGGGCCCTTTTTGCTCACTCACTTACTTATAGGTTTGTTTTCAATATAATTCCAAAACCGCAGAAATTCAATGAGTATTTTAGAGCTTCTCAAGAGATCAGCTCCTTCTCGCATCGTCGTGGTAGCCTCTTTGGTCTACCAACTGAGTTCGCTCAATCTCAACAACTTGAATGCGACTACGTCGTGGTTCCCTCTATGGATATACTTCCCATCGAAATACGCCAATATTTGCTTTACTTTGGAATTGGCCAGAAGGCTGGAAGGGACAGGGGTGACTGTCAATTGCCTGCATCCAGGTTTTATCGAATCGGGAATTTGGAGGAACGTGCCTGCACCCCTTAACTGGCCATTGCAGCTTATTGTAAAGAGTTTCTTTAAATCTCCAGAACAAGGTAGGACTTCTTCATGTTTAGAGATGTAATAAAAAATTTAATTTATTGGTATTTGACAAATGAGAGATATTTTTTTGGTAAAGATTATAATTTTCCAGATATTTTAAATTTATATTCTAGGTTAGGACGGGTATTTTTGAAAATAAAGTAGCTAAATATACAGCTCATATCATAAATCTCATTTATGGGCAAGTGCGGCTGTTTTACGGTTTGCAAATTATAGTTAATGTAGGAAAAATCCTAATTTGGTCATTTTTATGCATAATTATTGTTCAAAACTCGTAAATACGAAACACTTATTTATCCATGATAAATGTTAATAAGAACAAATTTCGTGAACAAAGCAGGGGCGTAATTACTAAGTTAGTTTAAAATAAATTTTTTCCGTTAAGATCAAAATACACTTCTAAGGGTACTATAGAAATGTAACGTCCTTATACCAGATGTTACTATAGTTCGGACTATTACTTTTCGTATTCTAAATGTGAGTTAACTAAGATGAAAGTTCAGATATCATTCATAGACATTCAAATCTATTAAATGTGGGACTGTAAAAGTGAATTTTAATGGTAATGCACGGACGGTAAGTCACATTTGGCAGCAGTAATGGAATTGGATTTGACATAATTCTGTCTGTGGAACGCAAAATTTGAAATAACCAGTGATATCAAAGTATATATTATGTGTACAAAACGGCCATGAGATGTAAATGGAACGTAGACTGAGAATCAACATTAAGGTTTTCAGCAGCTGAGCATACTTATGCTCAATCGTGTCCTTATAGTCATCAGATGCCATACTCGAATGGATGATCTTCAGGAGGTGATTTAGAAAAAAATATTTGCACTTTTATTTTAAATTAACGCGTACTTTTAGATCCTATCTTGAAATTTTGCATTCGGAACACAATGTATTTTGTTTAAGAAGGGATTTAAAACAATGTGTATTTTTTTAGGTTGCCAAACATCAGTATTTCTTGCTTGCTCTGAAGAAGTGAAAAACGTTACTGGCAAATTCTTCGTGGAATGCCGAGAACATTCTTTAAATCGCGGAGCCACCGACCAATCCAAGGCAAAGAAACTTTGGGAACTTTCTGAAGAATTTGTGAAGTTAGAGCCTACAGATCCTAAAATCTAATTAATAAGTAATTAAACTCAGTTATTGCAAATATGCAAATGAATTTATTACAACTGGTATTTATAAAATGTATCAAAATATGATTATAAAAAATCACAAACGTCTTAAATTACTTTTTTGACGATAATAATTTTGTCAAAAGGGTGGGCAAACGTCTGCAGTTTTTAGAGTTCCAAACATGATAAAACATTACTTCTTTGTTAAGAATAATAAATTTTTATTAACAACAACATAATTTAACCGAGTTATGTTCAGAGGTCTTTAAGAATTTGAAATAATAACGTTGCTTTGAGTACATTTTACGGTATGTACTATTTGAAGATGATATAAATACGTTAATAAAGATACTCTGGAATTATTCGTGAGTTCATGTACAACCTATAAATATACTTAAGCTTTTAATAATATTGCTTTAGTTACCTAAATCTAGAATAGATCTATGTTGGTATGTAAGGCACTGGTTACCATGGACCCATTTAATATAGCAAGAAGCAAAATGGCTCAGTGGTAGGAAGGTCTTTGGAAAAACAAATTTACGAACGTTTTCATGTAAATTTGAATTAAAAATGTAAATGTAGAGAACGTGATTTTGATATGTTTTAACTGAACACGAAAGTGGTATAATCAGCACTATTATTAATAGATTTGTGTGCTTTAGACGGTAAAAACTTTACGCATTTTTATACAGCACATAACGCTTCAGGAATTATCTTATAAATTAAAAAAAGGCACTGAAATTTTCCAACAAGCTATTCTTAGCTTCTTATGTACCTCAAATTTTTAAACAACTGTAAATTTATGTGCAAGGAACATTAACATTTACATAAATTCTTCTTATGCTTACTGGCATAAAATAAACGTAAGAGGAACTATACAACAAAGCGAAACCATTAATGACTGGAGAATTGCAATAATAAAGCTAAAAACTTGTATTAGTGCGTTAGCTATTAAATATCTTAGCTAGACAGAGCCGTCTTTATATCTCTATTTCGTCCATGGTTTTGGAAAGTCGATTGTTGTCGATCTTCCTGCGCTGGCTGCGCCTCACGGCATCAGCCCTGCGATAGGGCTCGCTTTTAAGCCCTAAAAGTATGTCTTCTAAGGCACCGTTGTAGACTTCGTCTTGTGGCAGCAGGGGCTTTTCACGCACCATCCTCGTTTTGGTTTTGAGTTCATTAATTACGGCGTCCTGTTGAAGGACATACTTTGGTGACAATTTTGTTGAAATTTATATAATTTGATGAAGGAAATGAAGATGGGAGAAGTAGAATTTGTCTTCTTTTTATGATTGACCAACGAAACATACTATTTAATACTACCATCAACATGCTCCACTGAAATTGTTGCCACTTAAAATCACAACTTTAGATATACTACGATCATGCGAGAAGTAAATTGTGGAGAAACTAAGAAGCTTTTGTGTCTCGCAGTAACTTGAACATAATAAATGTCACAGTTAGACAAACAGGTACTTACATAAGGGACAACATAAAACCCGGAACAAGAACAAACCCCACAAACATAAAATAATGAAGAATACAAAAAAGATCTCAAATTCCAAAATATCTACACAAAGTGAATAAATATTAATTCCCTGCTAATAATACTGAAAGCGTTAAAAACTCGTACGAAATTCTTGTTATGCGGAAGTGAGCAAATGCACCAGATAAGTAGGAAATGACAATTCAGATTTATTAGTGCTTTTATTAACAGGATTAAGGATAAGTTCTGAAAGGAAAATGCATGAAGTAAATAAAAACGTATATAATGAATAACAGATATAAACAAAATGCAACATAACATTGGTCGTATGTAAGGCATGCGCAGCAAATGCAATAAGAGCAAATCTCGACTGCAATGAACACCACAACTGGTAGGTCTACTCTTTTTTTTACTCATTGTAGAAAATAGTAGTTCAGAAGTCACATAATCACGTACTAAGTGTCAAAACGCTTTTAACTTCCAACTAAATCGAAAATGAATAAGTCAAAATCAACGAAGCTACTAAGCGATGCACTGCGTTTTAATGTTATACGTCTTATCTCTTAAATTGAAACATAGGCTATTTGCGGGCAAACTTTCAAAACACGATATTTCTCATCGTTTTGCTTCGTTCTTTGATATTGTGAATTTGTTCATACTATGATATTTAAATATGTGAAGTTTAACGTTTATGAACTGGCAGTATAAAATAGGATGGGAGGAAGTGCTGCTTCATCTCTATATGCATTTATACATCGATCAATAATCCAGAATAACTATAACTGTACTAAACAATATGCAAGGAAAAAAAGGGTAAGTTAGAGTGTTGAGAACGATGAATATGCACATTACGCACCTGTAGAAAGTGGCTTTATAGTCACTTTATTCAGGTACGTAAGGTGTATATTCTTGTGTAAGTTTTCTTTATTTATTCTATACGTTAACATTGACTTATAATGTAAGCCAGTAAGAAATGTTTCACCTGTTTATGAAAATATTCATTTTTTAAAACTTTTTCTCACAAAATGATTGATGTGATTTTTTTTGAATTTTATATAAAATTATATGACATTTCCTCACCAATTTATAATATTTAAGTAGAATTAAAAAATATATATTTTGTGGACCTCCATATTTAACAAGCAACAACACTATAATGGGTAAACTAGTAAAATAATCTCCAATAAAAGCTATTTACAAAAAAAATGGCCCTCCGATCACCTTAACACAACAGAAGCGGTACGCGTGTCAGCAGGGAAAGTTTTGCTGGTTTTGAAGCGTGCAATAAAGTTCGCCAAACACTAATTTTTGCGCAAGTGCATTAGTGAAACATACCTGCTGCTTTTTGGGGTTGAATTTGGGCTTCTTGTAGGCGTCTTCGTTGGCTTGGCTGTTGGCGGCGTTTTGTGCCGCCAATTCTAGTCTTCGCCTCTGTTCATTTTCTTGGTCTGCGAGCTAAAAAGCGCAAAGATTGTGAAAGACCGGAATTGAGTAATATTTTCGTGAAGCTTTAGTTATTAATACGAAATTTAAGATGGTTATTTGTTATGCATTTCATTATGATAATTAGAAGATATTGTATTGTCAGTATTGTCATTTAAAGATCAACTCAACTGGCTCACCTTGAATGATTTCACAAATCGAACCAACAGAGAGAAAAACGTATTGGCATCGGTGGTTCTGGCAGTTTCAGCGAAATATTCTACACATTCCCGGAATGCCTGCAAGGATAAAATTATAGTTATTACCTTAAGATGTGTAACGAAAGCGAACAACCTCCTGAGCCAATTTAAAGTCGCTACGAAGACGTCGAAGTTTGTCTTCGGTGTTTGCCAGAAAATCTCGTAGTACCAGACTGTGATTTCCTCGTCCTCTGATGTCTGCCTCTTTCCTAACCGCATCCATTCCTTTCTCTAACTCGTGAACGTCTGTCGATATATTTTCCAAAGATACTAGAAGGAAATTTTAAATGATATCTCTCATCCTAAAACCTGCAAATTTTCCTTACCCATGGCAGCTTTTTCAATATAATGCAGCTCACAATCAAAACTCAACAAGTCCGGAAAGTTTTGCCTTATTGTTGAGACTATATAATGCAAAAGGCAGGTGCGCTTATCCGTGGATTTAGTGTCAAGCAGTGAATCCAAAGAATTCAACTTGAAACCATAAGCTGGACCCCTTTTTGCACTGAAAACTCAATATTAAGAAAATTACTTGAAATTGCTTTTACTCACCTATTAAGATAATTTCCAAAGGCAAGGACAATCTCTAGAACGAACCGCAATTTTCTGGAAGTTTTAACAGAATTTGCTGCTGATATGACTGCATGGACTTGCTGAAATATGAGTAAAATTTAGAAAATATTTACTAAATAATGATGACTAATTACGGGTTGAATTAAATGAAGACTATCAAAGAAGTTGCCAATATAGTTCATAATGGATAGTTTCGCTGATATCCTCTCGACTTTGGTTAGCTGGAGCAGGAATTTATCTTCCTCAGTCAACACGTTAATGTTCTTTTTTTCAAGCACGTACTCCTTGTAAGCTTTGGTCTCCTGCTCGTTTGGCACCATTCTCTGGAGCAATTCTACATTCTCCAGAGACAATTGCTTCAGATCTAACATATTAATCGCAGCTATAACTTTCTCGGGAGCCATATCAAGTTTCCTTCGCGATATTGCAATATTTCGAAGGCGTGTATGTTCCAGAAGAGTGATGTTTTCAGGTTTTTTATTACCCCTAATAAAGGTCCAACAATAGAGGTAAAAAACAAGGTTTTATGTTCAACAAACCGTTTGCTCGGAAACGTTTGAAGGCCATCAGTTTCACAATTGCCGTTAGCTAAAAAGCCTGCAGGACCTATTTTGAATCTCTCTTCAAATTCGCCGAAATCGATTTTTGTGAACAATCGATCGTCATCTAATTCGTTGAATATCGTGCCTCTGACCTGGTTCGGCTTTAAGGCTACCCAGTTTATTGTTGGTAATTTGTACTGGAAAACAAATACGAATTGTAACTATTTTCGAAAAGTCGTGATATTCTGCATGGTTAAATATAAAATGAGGGAGTATAATTCCGATTATCCGTATGCAAAACTCAGAGCTCTCGTGAATAACGCGAAGAGTAGAATGCGCAATACAATACCAATTCAAGACTGTAAATTATGCTGCCACGCTGTGTTAGGAATACAACGCCGATGTTCGAAACAGTCACCGAAGCCACTTCCAATATTGAGTTTATAAATCGGGCAGCATAGTTCAATTTTGGATAGATTTATTTGAATGTAAAATCTTTCTTACCTTGGTTTGAACCTTTCTCTTGATGGTCATAGCTCCATCTGGTGCTGGCATGGATCCAGCAAACGGTGGTGGAGCTGGAGCCATCGGCATGCTTTGAGAGGGTGGTTTCGGAGGTGGCGGTGGACATGGTGGAGGGGGAGGAGCCACTGCAACCACCGGAGGAGCTATTGGAGAGGTAGTGGTAAGTGCAGGAGTTGAAGCTGAAGAATACTCTGATGTCGTCGAGTCTGTAATAAACCTAATTGTTATTAAATTCTAGAAACCATGGAAAAAGTAACCTCCAGTTGATTGAATTGACGGCTCTTTACTCAGGCCTTTGTTGTGCAACTCCGCGAGTTTGTTCTCAAATTGAGACTGTCTGTTTTTGGATTCTTGCTCGTGATGCTGCACCACCCTTCTTAAAGTAGAAACCTCCTCATCAGCCTTTTTTTTGAATTCTAAAAGATCTTCTCTCTCTTGCCTAAAATGCAAGAATACTCAAACGAATGGAGCTAAAATTTAAGTATTATTAAAACCTCAGCTGTATCAACTCTGTTTCCAACATAGCAATCTTCTCCAAAGCCGCGTGTTCGATATCCTGCACTCTTTCGTGCATCTAAACTCGCAAAAAATTGATTATCCTGAAATTTAAGACAGAACAAAATCTACCTGCGCCAAGTCATCTTCTAACTCGTTAGCTTTCTCCAAAGCTGCCGTTTTGGTCTCACTATCCTCCATTAAAGCGGCTACATCAAACACGTTGTCTAAATAGGCCGATATCTGTACTTGAAGTTCTTCACTTTCAGTCATCCTCAGCTTTTCCAAGTAATTATCCAAGCCTAGAGCTGTAAACTCGTATTGGAGATGCACGCGAAAATTCATATCTTCCACTGAATGTACGATTATGTTCACAAATTGCATACAAGCAACCTGAAATCGACCCTCAAATATATTACATTTAACATGAAGAAATAATTTACCAAGAATTCAATATGGAAGACCTCATAATTAAGAAAATAATCCATGAGGGTTTGAAATCGGTGCGTCTCATGGCACACTTCTTTGAAATTGTCGAAGGCGGATAAAATTATTTCGTGCCCCCCTTTTACAAGGCATATTGCAGCTAGTAATTCTAAAACTAAAGCTTTGGTTCTGAGACTTTTGTGCATTAGACTAAGAGCTATGCAGTTTATTGCTTCTCTATGTTGGATCACCATGTTAAATCCGTACTGAAATTGTTGAAAGTGATTGTCATTTAAATATTCAGCGATTATGTAAAGTAAATCATAAACAGTCACTGATTTATTATAACAACAATAGACATCTCAGAATTTTTGCATCTCAAAGGAGTTTGATGACAAATCTAAAAAACTTACTTTGTTATTCATTATTGCCCTCATGCACATAATACAGACATGAATATCGTCCTTAGATTCGCCCATATTTAATTTAGCCACATGTTTAGATCGCCTCTTCAAACTCGGACTATCACTTACGTCCAAAGACATTCTCATGTAACCATTTGACCTACAAAAAGAAAAATACAGTTTTCAGTCATAATTAGCTCAACATAAAGCCGAGAAACGCAACCTATCAAACGATTTGTCTACTGGTTTTTCAAAGGTATTCGAAGATAAATTCGATTGAGTATTCAAAGTCAGTCTTTCCTCGGAAGACGAACGAGATTCTGCGATCCTCTGTTCGTGCCTCATCATCCCAAGCCGAAAACTTAAGTAGTCGATTAGTAAATCTAAGCCCTTGTTTTCATCGTTAAGAAAGTCACGCACCCACCTAAAGCAGGCGAAAAGTAAAACTTTTATTTTAATATTTTGTGCTTTGGCTTACTCTATATGATTGGTTCTTAGAGATATTTCTAGATCCCGCAAAACTTGCGTTGATGTGGAATCGACTACCATTTTTCTTTTCTGAAATATGTATTTTTATTATGTGGATCTTTTTATTTTAAATCTTTTGAACTTGAACTGGTTGTGCAGAAAAATCATCTTACTCTATGGCTCCTTGAAGCTTTTGGGTCTAGGTATGTCCTAAGCTTGTTTAAATAATAGGATGGAGGGTCTTTTGCTTGAACCATTTCCTGGGAAGAAAGATCTTGATAATTTATATATCATCAGATACACCATGTACCTACTTAAAACCCAACATGTAAGTTATAAAATTTGACAATAATGGGGACTATATTATTATCAAAAACAGGATAACACAAAGTAGATGCCAACTGAGAGACAAATAAATTTAAAGATCAATTGGCGCCCAAATTTTTCAGTCCGTAAATGCATTATAAGACACATGGAGCAAATAATGCCCAAAAGAAGGCAAGAGGTAACAAACCGATTATCACCGAGAATATCTAAAAAATGACAACAAACCCCTTTTAAAAATTAATAAGTGGTCAGAGAATCAGCTTATAACTTCCGGTCTTATTGATTTATTACCCCTTTGTTAGGTGAAAGTCAAGGAAGGATGTAATTTAATTGAGTTTTTAACAAAAACAAAAAATGTACAAACCTGATCACAGATAATATCCCATTTCTTTTCAGAGTCGTAGCTTTTCAAGAGTTTGGCCTTATCAGGTGGAAGATCCATTGATGCCTAAATTAAATAGGTGTGTCTTTAGATAGTGAATAGGGGTTGGGCAAAGGTAATAGGCTGTTCAATTCAATAAATAGGTAATAACATTTTCTAGAATAATAAAGGATTCAGCCTTTATTGACCAAGGATAAAAAAACAAAATAATAAGTGGGTAACCACATTTGTTTAAAAGCCAAATTTTGAATGTACCATAAAATCTAAGTATAAGTTAATTGTTAAGGCTGGAAAAATGTTTGCCTTTTACTTACAACAAAACATTTGTTTTTAGTTGTTTAAAACTGTTTATTTTAAATAAAAACAAATTTTAACACACTGAAATTTAAAAACTAACTAACTTAGATGGTTAATTATGCAAACCTATTTTGAAACTCAGATTCGGAAATGGTATACTAGAAACCTCTTGATCAAAAGTGCTGTGGAAAAAATGAAAACCTTACTTGTATGTCTTAACTCACTTCATTATGTACATGTAAAGTTTGCCAAAACCAAATTTAAGACGTATCTTAGTTATGACATGCATGCAGTAAATCAAATCTATTTGAAAATACTCTTAACAAGGAATATCGTGATGCAACCAGCATCAGAGTACAACAAATACCAGTTCTTATTCCCAGCATATTAATATCCCTAAGGAAAAGATACCTACTTAGTTTATTAAAGTTTTTTACTAAACAACTTCTTTATTTACCAAGCTGTTCAATTGATAAGATAAACAGAAATGTAATAAAGAGAAAACCCAGGTTTTAACAAATAAATTGTAAAGATTAATATTTCCTCAATATTTCCTAACAAGACTGGAAGCTGATGTCATACCAGGCATGGCTTTGTAATGAACCTTGAGACTCCGATTAAATATTGTGGGTGTTTTTACTACTATTTTATAGTTCAGTGTGAATATTTTTAAAAACTATTTTAATAAATCCCAATGAATGTTTTATTTATTCAGTAATAATCAGTAGTTTTATCAACTGAACCTTGATCTTCTCAATGAAAATTGATGACTCATTAATAACAAGCAAATGTGCTCACACCTCAGTATAAACAAATTGCAACAGTTAATGGGTTTAATTTAAAGTAATGCAGGTCTATGATTGAATACAATAGACTGTGATTTTACATTAGTTGTATTCATATGTATGGGCATAAATTTAGATGGAAAATTTCTGGACATTTTTTACCAAAACTTTTGTAAATCTGCGTTCCAGCTCTCCAGGATCTGGCATGGTCTGCTTGGCCTTTGCCTTGATGGTACTTTGCCTGATACTAGCTTGTCTACCATGAAGCTTAGAACCACCAATCGAGGAGTAATCCATGGTCTCAGTCCCATTTTCTTCGGGCTCCTTTGTAAAGGATAGTCCCATTGCGGAGTGCTGAGATGTTTAAACGCTGCAATTGACGGGCGTGCTCGCGTAAACACTACATCACATAAACATATCTATTTATCTTCTAAATATGCAACAGGTTTGTCGGATGTGCGATTGAGGATCATAAATGTGTTGTTCACCATCACTTGCAAAAGAACCACAATGAAGAATCTGATTCATCGATGAGTGAATCCTTTCAGCGGTGATTTCCAAACATCAGTAGTGAGTTCTGCGATACTGAAATGTGGGAATTTACGAATTACAGCTACGAAAACAAAACCGATTGCACAAAAACGAGAAACAGGGCGAGGAAGAAAAATAATATACAGGCAGATTATTCGAGATTCGAGAATGAAATAATAAAATTCGAACATTCGATACATGAAAATAGTGTTGACTGTAGATACTAACGATTGTTTATCTTTCTCTTACAAACGCGTTGTAATGTGTGAAAGGGAGACGCATTAATGGTATATTGTTACTGAAATTTGAATGTTGGAACCATTCGTTTTATTTATAAAGCATTTTAAAATATTTTTATGGCAACAAACTGCTATTCGCACTGTAAATATTCAACTAATTGTATTAATGGTAAAAAGTTTACATTTATCCTCCATATTCTACATAACCACAGAACCTTCTGTTCTAAAAAAGTGTAATTTTTTTTCAATGTCATAAAGTAAATTTGACAAATAAGGTTAGGTTCATTTTACCAAACTGTCATCTGGTGGAGGAAGGGCAGAGACATGGAAGCCCCCTTTAAAAAGCATATAAAAACTTGTTTTAAATGAAGAAATAATGAATAAAGAAGATAGGGATTTGTGTTGTTGTGAATATTATGATTTATCAAACGAAAGAAACCATATTCTAGCCTGTCTGTGCAATTGTGTCGATCTGGATGAGGCAGTTGACAAGTGAGTACTACAGTTTCCCTCAGTGGTTTATCACTTAACATTTCCTTTAAGTTTTGTGGATCCACATTTAGTCTAATGTTTATTTCGATGGGGATGGCATAATTCCCAAACCACATATTTGCACTCAGGTAGTATTTAGGCACTTATGCCAATATATAAGTATGTAAAGTAGTGAAAAACCTTTATTATTTACTAGTATTGTTATTTTATAACATCTATTCTAAAATCTATACAGACATTTCCTTTGTGTATTCCAAGAGAGATTGCTAGAATAATTCAGTGTACTTATATCCTCACTTCAGGTATTATAAATGCACTTTGAGGCATTTTAAGACTATGTATTTTCTCCTCAACTAGTTTCAAGACATTTTTGTACTGTTTTGCATAGTGCGGGTGCTAGACATTTTGCCATCTTGTATAATTTGGTGAAATGGCATAATATTTCACATTTTCATATTTCTTTCTTATAAAAATGTTGTAAAGTGGTTTTAGAAGTTAATCACTCAAAATGACACTGAGTCTAACACTCCATCCAGTTAACAGATCAATAATAGATCTGGGTTGAAAATTATGTTCTGTGTAAATTGTATATAACTACTCACTATTGTTCCTACTGGAATTTACACAAATTACTTGTATTCTTATGCATTCTTATGCTATCTCATGTATTATATTTTTTCCAGTTTAATTAAAGGCCATCAAGTACCAGAGCACAACCAAGTGGGCTTAATAAATACCATGAGAGATCGGCTAAGACTACCATGGATTGGTGGAGCCAGGCAAATTGCCTTTGATGCACTCTTGCCAATATTTATTTTGTCATTAATGTTTCTCATTGCTGCCAATTCCCTTTGGTGGACTGTCTTTGCATTCTCCACAGTGGCCATGTTTCTATCCCTCATATTTAACTTCCTTATAAGAGCTATTCCAAAAACCAAATTTTTTTTAGTTTGGACAATTACATCAATTGTCTTACTCTACTTCATTTTTGAATTTGTTGTTATACCTTTTTTGGAGATATTAGTGGAAGAGAATATTTTTCTAAGTGTGTTGATATTTGGCTTTGTCATGTGCCTGTATTTTACTAAAGTTAGGGCCAATCAGCTCACCGCTGTTTTAGAAAACGAGATTGACTTAAGTTTGAATGGGAAAGATGTAATTGGATTTTATTCTTGTAAGATTTGTAATACCAGGATTCCTGATAAAGATCATCATTGTGTTTGGTAAGACCTAGAAAGCTTGACAACACATCAACTAATGACCCATACTGTAGGTTTGATTGCTGTATCAGTAGACAAAATCAAGGATTATTTATGTTGTCTCTGTTTTTCGCCATAGCTGCCTTGGTCTATAGCTCAAACCTCACACTAACCTCTGTTTGCCATCCGTTCGAATTTTTGAAAACAATTTTATTGCCAGACGATTGCTCTGATGTGTACTATCAATTTGAGTAAGAACTTTGTAGATTGTTGTAAACCAATCATTATAAAGATAGATCTTTTAGACTAGGCTTAGCCTTTGTCTCAGCAATCTACAGTATTTTAATAGCCTCCCTGCTTTGGTTGCTATTATTGCAGCAGGTAATACTAGTTTCTTTGGGTATACCTTTAAAAGATTGGAACAAGATGCCTTTTGCATCCAAGCTATGCCTTGGACTGAACACAAATAGGCCTCACAATAGAGGGTTTTTTAAAAATTGGTCTAGAATAGTGTGGCAAAGTGCACCAAAATATTCTTCACTCGTAAACAGGAACGTATAGTTTGTGTGAGGTAAGTTGTACTCATCTGGCTGTTAACTTTTTATGAATTAATCATTTTATAGGAGTGCTTAATATTTGACTGGGATGCATTTTCTTTTTGGCAAGACTGATGTTTTTGTGCAAAAGCTTTCAGATGTTTAATAACTATGATTAGATTGATTTTGTAATCTACACTGTAAATAATTGAACGTAGTACTTTTAAATGCCTAAAAAATAAATTATTTTTTCACTATTTTAAGAATAAAAGTTTTTCAATATATACTTATCAAGGAGTATTGTCAATCAAAACCCTTTTCCAATTTTGTTTCGAGTATGGTGTTGAAAGTTCGACAGTTCTGTACTAATGTATTGACTTTACCGAGTTTATTGCACTTATTCAAGTTGAGTATTATGAAGGCGTAAAAGAACAACGAATTTCAGAATTGTTTTTTTTACTGGTTCAATTATAAATTTTAAATTGGGCCAATAAAAAAACAATTCTGAAAGTTGTTACTCTTTCACGCTGTTTCGATATACTTTATTATTCATTGTTGCATTCTTGAGCCCGGACTTTGCTCACGTTATGAAGTTGGTATCTCTATTGATATTACGGCAGAAATTATCGCCTCTATAAATCTCTCTTAAAGGCTAGTAGTTAGTTATATTTAAAAAAGAAGCGGAAATGTGACAATAGATTTGAGGTGAAAACGAGGAAGCCATTGTTGCTCTTATGTAATAATTAGGGACAAAATAAAACATGTTTTTAATTGTTCGTCTCTACTAAATTCTAATAAAATGATTGGAATGTGTGGAACGGGTTAGGGTAAATCAGTTACAGTAACAAGCATGTACAGAAACTATACTCAATTAAAAGTAAAGACAATTACAATCTGTACTATTTCTTTCTATTAGTCTATGATATAAATACTGATAAAATTGAATTTACTTTAATAAAGATCCAAACTTGAATAAATCATATATAAAATGTTAACAAATATTGCTTGCTGATATTCTGAACGGAACATTAAACTAATGTCTTCATAATTAATTATAGTACTAGAAACTAATTTGCGAGTGTCGTTCTACGGTTTCCTACAAGATACTATTTTAAACAATATACAAAATAACATAGCACTAAATCTATATTGGTAAGTAACAACATTTGTATTCATGATATAATAGTATAATGCATATTCACATAAGTAACTCTTACTTAAAAAAAAAACCAAGCATTATTGTTCTCATTCACTGTACTATCATAAAACTATACAGGGTCCTCGTTTTTTGAGTCCCATTGTTGGTCTTCTTTGTCTTAGTTATGAAGTTGGTTAAATTTTGCTCAACTTTGCCCAAATTTAATTTAATTCGTATCTCCTCAGATAACCGAGGTTCGACAAGACACCAAAACCAGGCACCCTAAAAATCTAATTACTATATGTACTGTACCAACAGTCTAGTATGTTTTGTGGCCAATTTTTGGCAAACATGCGAATATAACTATAATGTTGGACAGCTAAGTTTACATTATGAATGATATGCCTCCCTTCAACTGACAATTTTTAACATCAACATTTTTGCGAGGATAAACTCCTTTGAGCCCTACTCTAAGTACTGCTCAAAATCAAGTAAGTTTCCAAACATCTATAAAAACTACAACAAAAATATCCTCTATTAGCCATAACACCCAATGATAAATCTTACAAGATCCAACCTATCTAGAAACTAGTCCCTACATACAAAACAAATTATCACAATAACTGAACTAAAACTGAACCCAGTTTGTGTTGGAAGTTGTTGTCTGAGGAGGAGCAGAGCCACTGCCGAAAAGTTTATTTTAGGCTATTATTTTTTTGTTATGGAACGCTACAAACCTGGTTTGAGCTGAGGCAAATTCACCCCAAGAATCCCCTGTTGTCGCGTCAGGTTTCGGTACATGAGCTGGCGACCCTGCAGGAGAACTACCTGGCGGGGCAGGCAGTTTCCCGCTGCTTGGTGGTGGAGGTAAGAAACCCAGACCCCCACCATTTCCTACTTTAGACTTTGCTTTAGAATTTTCACCCCCATCTTTTTTCTAAGGAAAAAGATTTAGAGTTATTTATGTATGAGTATAAAGATTCTGACTTACAGTAATTTTCATGTTAATTTTAATAGTTTCTCCCTCTTTGAAACCCAGATCTAATGACGGACCACTGTTAGGTTCCTCGCTCATTTGCTTCTCTTTCTTAAGCCATTTGAAGTGATCTTGTAATGCCACATTGAGATCAAAAGAATCAGATCTATCTCCAAAACCTAGGCCTATGTAAGCTGTTCTACCTAAGAAAAGGTAATTTGTTATTGGTAATGATGTAAATCTCAGAAGTTTCTACGAGGATATGAACGGAAGTTTCATTTTTACACTCCAAATTAAAGTAGAATATTGAAAAGTGCTTAGGAAAGTTCACTTTTATGCCAACGCTTCTTTATGCTAATTACTGGGAAAATTTAATTTACCTTACCATTATCATCTTGTATTCGTAGCACAAAATATCTGGAAGAATCTGACACTGACTCAATAGCAACACCTGGATAAGCTTCGATAGGACATTTGGCAAATAGTTCTCCACTGTTTTTGTCTTCTAGTTTAATTGCCAACTCTGTACCTTTTGAAATAAGGCGCATTCGACCAGTCCACTGAGGCTCTGCTAAATTCCAATCTGCAGCACTATTTGAAAAGGAAAAAAATCATAATTTGATTATCTTCTATGGCCATAAAATGAAGTGCGGTTTACAAAGAAACTTTATCTAGTAGGAAGATTTTGCAATTGAGAGCTGTCATAATTTCAGCTGATTAATTAAAATACAATACCATAACAAATTAAGATTAAATTTTTTATTTAGGTCAACTTTCTACAAAATATACACGGTGCATCTTAAGTAGGGGTTTTCCTTTTAACACGACATAAACCGTAAAAAAGTAAACAGAATTATTTTGTAACATTTTTTCGAAATCTCATAAGTAACGGAAATATGCGCGTAAGAAAGTTTTAATAAATACCAAATTTTTAATTGTGACTCGCTCTGGTGTTGGCTACAAAAGGTGTTCGAAATTGTCGCTATTAATAGATCGTCTTCAAGGATATATACAACACGCTCGTTAATCTGCAATCCTAGATGACTTCAGCCTTCCAGTATATTTTCCATATTTGGATTTTGGATTTCCGGTTTTATGAGGTCTCAATGGAAAACGAGCGGCTTATAAACTCGAAGCTGCGGCGGCTTCATAGCGACAGTTCTCGTATACTAGCATATTAAACCAATTTGTTATTAAAGTAATTATGGGTCATTCTCAATTTAATAGTGTTCAAATTATCAACACAATACTGGAATCAAGCTTTGTGACTAATTTTTATATTAGCATAAACAGTAAACAGCATAAAAACTGTAAATATTAAATATTATTTACGTTTTTACAATAACTGATAACTTTTTGTAGGATTTTTTATTCCCTTTATGTTGAATATATAATTTTATGCAGGATTGGATTTAGATTTTATACAGAGATCTATCTAAAACCCATACGTGCATAATTTGGATGTTTTTGAGATTTCTGAAAAATGCTACATAAAGATTTTGCTTAGTTTTTTGAGGTCTAAGTTGTATTAAAGGAAAACCCTTAAAGATACACCCTATATATATGTTATATTACTTTTATTAATAAAGAAAAGTATCTGATGAATTCAACGAATATCTATTGTATGTAGTTTCCTGTTTGCTAAAAATTAGAAATTATCTTTAAATTTATTAATATCGATTGGTTGCAGATTATAGATACCAACTATGGTATCTCCTAAATCAGCACTCTCCACAAGTCTATTTTGTTTTTTGATTTACATTTATGATCTTGCATACATACATATAGACTTAAATACAATATAGTACCATTGTTTTGATGATGACACCAATTTCTTACATAAATAATATTGAGTTATGAAATTAGTAAAGATGTTAATTGAAATGTCCCAGAATACTATAAATTTCATGGCTTGTATATTGATTAAAATATTAATTGTGGCTACCATATTTAACAGTTATCATAGATAGTGAGGAATGTAAACTGTTAATTGCAATCTTTACCTTAAAAATCAAGTTTCCACATATAGAATGAAAATATTCTCACATGTGTTTTGAGGGCAATGAAATTGTATATTAATGAACTTAGAAAATTCTATTATTCACTATTTAAATTGAGGCAGAAAAAACATGGAAGGCTCAAACAACATAGCCTAAAGAAACATATTGGGGAACTCTTACACCAGAAAAAAGTACAGAAGAAATTGTACACAAAGTACAAATTGTAGTAAATGCTTCATTTAATTTTTTTTTGCATTAATGAAATCTGTATCACTTCTAAGGTATTGGGTCATAAGACACTTCTCAGTATAAACATGGTAGAGTGGTGATGGATATTTTATTGGGTATGGGTAAAGACTTCTAAGTAAAAGGCTTAAGGAACGGCATATAAATGTAGAGCGGAAGTGGGTGGATTTTGAATTACAAACTATGAAATGCTTACCGATAACCACGGTTTGAGTATCGCGGGGGAATATTGAACACGTAAACTTCAGGTTTCACTAATAAAACACTCTCATAAGTCTCCATTACGGTGATGAATTTTGAATATTGATAGGACTAAATATTATTCTTATTATCGCACTCTATTTCCCCAAAACAATATTATGAATAATTTTTAATAGATTTTATTATTTTTCTTTGGAAAAATCTCAGTTTCAAGAAAAGTCAAAAATACATAAAAAATTTAAATGACATTGTATTGACATTGACGTAACAAAAAATTGGGGTTAACAATTTATAGATAGATGTCGGGGTCCTGATGCTACAAGAGCAGGTTAGTGTGAGGATGAGAATTAAATTTTTGGCAAAGTTGATTAATCCCTAAAAGTTCATTTGTCATTTTAATTCGACAAAAATGCTTTTTTTTAAATAGTGGGGCGCGGGAGGGAGCTTGGAAGTTTTATTCACGTATTAGAAATCGTAACAGAATTGGTGAACCTGTGCTCTGTCAGAGTGCGTGCCTGATATGACTTTACCGTCTACAACACTGAGGCTACCGAACGTACCCCTGCTGAACTGAAAGATTCATGGGGTTCAACAGAGACAGAATTGCTGAATCAGAGGTTTAAAAATTCTTAAGCTCGTATTAATTCTAAAATGAAATATTTTTAATTTTTAAATAGTAAAACACACCTTAACAAAGCTCATTGAACAAGAAACTTATTTATTAGTATTTACTTACAAAATGGTAGTAGATAAAAATACAACATCCTCAAATGCGTTAGAACAGTTTGTCATATTGGCGAAATCGGCTAAAGGGGCTGCTTGTACTGAATTGGTTAAACAAGCCCTAGACGCTCCAGGAGTTTACGTTTTTGGAGAACTATTAGATAACGCTAATATATTGGAGGTAATTTCGAAATCAGTGTGGTCATGATGGTGAAATATTATCAATTTCTGTCCTATGTTAATTTATATCTTACAGCTTGCTGACACTCACACAATCTACTTCAATACTTTGAACTTATTTGCTTATGGAACATATAAGGACTACTTGGCCAATTGGCAAGAATTTATTGAGCTTTCCCCAGCACAAACAAAAAAATTGCAACATTTGACTATTGTCACTCTAGCTACTAAATCGAAGGTAAGTTGTCTTATAAACTATTGCTTCAATAGTGGTGTTACAATATCATATGCCGAGATATTAACTTTTTAAGTTCTGGGTTTTGGGTGTAGTTGCATTATTCATATTGAATCATTAAACGGCAAATCTTAAAAATGAATAAAATAATTAAAAAAAAAGATAGTTATACCTTTTCTTTTAATAAAATAATTGATAATTTTTTATTCAATAAAAGAATGTCTTTACAACCTATTTCAAAACTTGAGGGAGAAATTTAAATTAAAATGATTTTGAGAATTTGTATTTCTATTTTTTAATTTGTTATTGTAAAAATTAGTTCAATAGATATGCATATTTCTTGTAGCAATACACATATAACTCTACAGTATTGATTTTTGATAAAAAATTATATTTCATTTGACATCCCAGTGTTTTCCCAACTTTTTATCAAGCTGTGTCTCATCAAATTTTAATTAACACATCAAAATTAGGCATTGATGTGGCATATAGATATCCTAAATTGCATTTTAAATAGTCAAAAGGAGAATTCCTGTTTATTTTTTTTTAATTTTTATTATTTAATAAGTTTTTGTAAAATGGAGAATCCTAAAGATTTTCTTAAAGATTTGAAAAATTGAATTGTGTATAAATTCAAAAGAGTGGTATATATATAAGAATCCAATTTAAGATCTAAAATTGTAAAGAAGCTTTTAGTACTTCAAATGGTTAAAACAAGAGCTCCTGCTACCAAGAAATTAACCACTATTTTCAATAAGAAATAGCATTTGCTCAACAGTATTATTTTGTTTTGACTGTAATTGATAATTTTTGTTAGTGTATAGCCTATGAATTACTTCTGCAAGAACTGGGAATAAAAAACGTCCGCGATTTAGAGGATCTCATTATCGAAGCCATCTATGCAGGTAATCTTATCTTTCCTATTTTGTAACCTTTAAAACATCCCTTGAACTCTAAGATATTATCCATGGCAAACTCGACCAAAAAAACAGTCAATTAGAAGTGGATTATGCAATTGGACGTGACATTCGGCCTGAAGACATTAATGTCATTGTTAATTGCCTTCAGGACTGGTGTCAGGCATGCGGGAAAGTACTGGGTTGTGTGGAAGCTCAAATTCGCAGGGCTGATACTGAAAAAAATAATGCGGTTTTGAGGCAGCTTGATATAGAGCAAGAGGTATGTTATTATATTGCTGTAGGAAGCCTAATCAGGCCTAATAAGAAAATGTATTTTTGTTAGATTATAAATATTAAGAAGACTTTGAAAACACAGTTACAAGAAAGATCGGATGGGACAGATGAGGTCATGGTGGTTGATAGTCGGGAAGCAGCTCCGAGCGGGGATAAGGGCAAAAAAGGGCCGAAAGCCAGCAAAGGTAAACATACCACAAAGTTTTGGTCAAAATCGTAAATTTTGTCATAGAGAGGAGGAGTTTAAATTGTACTTTTTGAGGCAATAATTGATGTAACTCTTCTATTAAGTACTAGTACAATTGAGTAGTTTTTGTCAAAAAAGGATATTAAAACAATCCGTTATTGTATTGGGATTTATTTTATTTCAAACCAAAACGTTTTTGTAGGTATAAAACTTCTTCGTTGAGTTGGCTTGACAGAAATATTAAGGGATATTAAGCAGCCGCCAGTTGTCAGGCTTTATCATTTACACCTCGCTACGACGATTTCCCTTCCTTCACTCATCTTTATTTTCCTCATAATTCTTATATTGTTTAATTTTACTGTATGCTGTAATAGGTAGAATTAAAATAAAATTGCTTATACTTCACTTTATATTTTCTATTTCTTAGTTTTAGTGGCTTTGTGCAGATTGTCGCACCTTGGTTTCTCATTTCATTTGTAAGACACACATATTTTTTTTGTGAAGTTGCATGTGGTTCAATTGGGTAAGTGTAAGGCATAATAATGATCGCAGTATAAATCATTGTATATTTATTGAATATCGTTGAAACATTTAACAAAGACAGGTACCATTCTGTATTTAACTGGAAGTTTTTATACAATATAAGTATCTTTCCAACATTTATATAGGACCATCGCAATGTATCCTCTTCCAGAACACTTTGCATGGTCCACTTGACAGCACTTAAATGACATTCATTGTAAGTACCTACCTACTTATCTTTGGGCTCAATCAAAGATAAGCGAATGTCAATTTACTTTTGTACATATAAAGAGTATTTCAATTTTGTATTACCTAATTGTTTTATTCACAACAAAGTACCAATCGTACTTACTCTTTATGTGATTGCATGTTTATATACAAAAACACATATTTTTCACATTTATCAATATTTACAAACTGGAGAAATGGACAATATTTTTTAGAGAAGGTATAGACTTTTCGTAATATAATATTGCAATATTCTGAAAATTATTTTAAATTGAACAAATAATTACAAATTTGATATTTTTTAATTTTTCAATTATTTGTTACAATTGTAATTGGAAGACTGAAGATAAAGGAGACTGTAAAGGACTTTTAATATTAATTAAATATAATATACTTATTGAAAGTTCTAGTTATACTTAGTGGTATAGAATTTACAACAGTAAGAAAGGACGGAACTTTTTGACCAAACTTTTAACTTTCGTTTTAACTTTAGCAAACCTTTAGGTATTGGAATGATTATTGAAATTTGAAGAAAAAAATCGAATGATTAACGCAATTTTTAATTAATAATGTATTGCATCCTTATGGATATCACGTTCTCTTGGCTTTCGTGTTATTGATTCCAGTAGGTGGTTCATGTTATCTTGAGGAATTATGTTCAAAGCAGTCGGTAGTTTACACAGGGAAGCTTCTAGTGTAGGTAGAAGATTTGATAAATTTATTAATTTTCTTTCCAGCTGTGTAGACGCATGTTGAATTGGCGAATGAGAAAGAATTAATATGTTAGAAACTCGTTTTCAGAAATCTTTGCTACATGAGAATGGGTACTACCTTTCTGAAAAAGTGGGTCGTTGATCGGCTAAGGATAAGAATGAAATAATGCATGATGTTGATCTGATTTTCGATTTCTTTTGGAAAAAGCACCTTCGCACAAGCCCATAAGTTGATATATATCATAAAGACTTGGCAACAATAGCATAAAAACGTGCTAAAACATGTTAGATATGACGCTTTCAGTTGATTCTTGAATTAACTAAAGGTGTGTGCTAAGTTTGGACAAAAAATGTCAATCCATTTTTCATGTTTCAATTCCGTATCACTGAACATAATTGTAGGAGAATGCATTCATATATCTCCGAAAAAGTATATGTTATAGGTAAGATAATCTTTTATTTTCGGGTATATATTTCAGTTATTCAACCATCAACTGCTTCAAATAAAAAATTACTAAGAATCGTGTACAAACAACGCTATAGCTCTTATTTAACTAACGTATTTATATGCTTACGATGACATAGAGTTTACCCTGTATAAAACCTTTAAAACATGTTCCCCTCTTCGTTTGGGAATGCGATAGCCTTGAGAATTTTTAAAGGATTGATGCAAATGGTCTTCTATATTATTTATAGAAGTAAATTTTCTGATTTGAGAATTTGTGAAACCATTGCGCGAGGACAGTGATTGTTTTTTTTGCAGACAAGTGTTAAAAGGGGAAACTCAAATTGAGAACTGAAATAGTATCAAGTTTTTTTAATGAACAATGTAAGCAATTGGAACTGTAAAAAAGTCTTATCAATTTGAAAATGATTATATGATGATTTTAAATTGTATAATAAATACGTGATTCACAATAATTTCTATAAATTAAAATAAGCGTGGAAACAATAGTTTTTTGCCGGAGAAATATAAAATTTTTGTCGTGAACCGATTTGAAAAACCAAAAAGCACTGTGAGATTTTTTATTTCAAGGATTTTTCGAACTGAATAGATCAAATACATGTTGATATTTGTTGTGGTTCGACTTGGTTAAGTTAAAATTGAGGAGGAAACTTCATCTATTTTCTTAAATTTTGAAACGCTAAAATGTGTTCATACGTGTACAAGTGTAACATGCTTAGTAGCATGAAAAGTTACTTGAAAATTCGTTTTCTTTTTCGAGCTGGAAAGACCGAAAAATGCATCGAATTTTGTAATGACTTGATTTGCTAGAACAAAAAATAATGGTTCTTTAGTTTTTGATCGCAATCCATTATGAGACGTGGTCCTTATTCACAATTATCACAATAGAGACGTGAAAAGAAAAATGTGAAGCGAAAAAGTAGAAAAGTTAAACACACTTCACATTATTTAATAATAACATCATGTAGAAGAGAAATTTCTGTCAAGAATACTAATTCGTAATTTTTTTCATCAAAGCGGATGCAGGATCAAATATTAAATGTTGCAAGATTGCCATAAACTGGCATTACCAAGTACAAGATGTCTCTAAACACCGGTGAGAAATCGGTCAAATACGGATATTTTCTGACTATAGCCTGAGAAACAATTCAGGTCCTTTTTTTCATTTTGCCCTTTTAACACCTAATAGCGTCAACCACCCATATCTCGGCTTCATCAACCAATTTAAAATTTATTTTTTTAACTAAATAAAGTCCTTAACACTCTTTACAGCTACTGCGTAAAAAACACCTTAAATCGCTAATTTCCTTATACTTCTAAACCTGTATGGGGTTTCTCCTAGATTTTAAACTGGAAGACCTGCTACCTGGCTGCTGCTATAAAGCCATGTCAATGATCTGCGCCGGTACCACTGGCCCATTAATGTTGCAGTTGTTGTTCATTTTACCCAAATTGTCTAACGAACAACCGTTTATGTTGTTGGTACTGGATGTTGGACTGGTTTGGGTACTTGTGTCTTTCAGCTCCACCATTTCTTTTTCTAATTCTAAAGCAGCTTTAGATCAAAAACATGTTAATATTTAACTTTACTTGGTACAAAATAATAACTTACTATTGTCCACTGGAGACACAGCTTTCTGAATCTTCTGATTCTGGTCGCAAGTTGCGGCAGTCACTACAACTGCTGCCATCATGCTGCCAGACCCAGTGGTGACAGAGCTCTTGTTGATGGCGCTGTACCTCATGGGCATCATGCTTTGTCTCACGTTCCGCTCAGGACGAATTAGGATAATATAGAGCTGAAATAGTATTTTGGTATTATAGGTTATTGAATTGAGATGTGTCTCGAAGATTACTTTGGGGGAGAAGAGGCAGGCTAGAGTTACGGTGGCCGATAAGCTGATGGTTACTGACATGCTGGTGATACGCATTGCCACGTGGTTGGCTGTTGAGAAGTAGAGGGGGACGAAAGCCAACCAAATTACGCAGGTTGTATACATGGTGAAACCTGGAAAATGGGTTCAGAAAGTGTGTTTTTGATGAAGGGTGGCATAGTACTGGATTTAGAGAGAAGGAAAGCAGCTATAAACAGTTATTAAAAATGCTGCGATTTTTTAAGTAGTTAAGCTGAAGATTTTCATTAAACTAACTTAATGACGTACTCTATTTCTAAGATACTTGTTGAGAAATTTGGTCATTCAAAAAATATATAATCAAATTTTTAAAGGTCGTAATTTTTACATGCGTTATGCTGTAAAAATAATTTAAAAAAATGTCATTTTAAACGGCATTTGTTCTAAAAACTCTTATATATATAAAGCTCCCATTGAGCTTAAAACAACTGTCCTTGAAGCTTCACTTAGGCAAATTATATTTACTCTTAGTTTCTGGACGTAGTACATTAGGGGAGACTTGTCCCTGATGTTCCCCTACCTATGACGGCCCATTGTTTAAATTTTGCAAATTTTTATATTTAATTCAATTCTGCAAATTATGGGGGTAGTTTATAAAATGAGAAACAAAAGTCCTAAAAAGTTTTGCAATAAATTTTGACTTTTCGAGACTGCTTAGCGTCTTTATCATTATAAATATGCTTATGATGCCAAGACAAAAACTTCTTTGTTTCCCCTGTTGTTCTTTTTTTCTAATAATTTCTTCATTTTTTGTTTTTTTTTTCATTTCCAGTTAGTCTAATGTAAACTGTGATTTATGATGTAGAGCACATGCTTAGCCATCCTTTCTCAATTAATTTTAAAAAGTGTATGTTGCGGCTTGCCATAACTTTTTGGTGGGTTGCGCAGATTGTTACAATGGTATTTAAAATAGTTTAGATTAAAAACATCACCCAAGTGAACCAATTTTTTTTGAAATTTCATTACGTGGACCATTGTTGGTGTATATATTCTCCAATTTGTCAGTTTTTTAATGCTCATAAATTAAAAAAATGTTTTACAAAAACACTACATTCCATAAAGCTATGTTATAAACCGAATGTATGATAAAAAAGATTATGACATGATTAAAGATTTAATTTAACGGGGCCATTACAAGCAACTCTCCTTTACCTTCATCATGAGACCTGGAAATTCAGATGAGATCCTTCTCTATGATGAAGCGATCTCGTAAGTGCGGACTTTAACAAACAAAACATTCTCCTTTAGGATAATACATTTTATTGTCAGTTATGTTAAAATACACACTTTAGTTGAGCTAAGCGTTTTGCCTAAAAGTGGGCTCTTCCGAGAGGACTCAGGGATTTCCTTGATAGTATTGTCTTTGGAAACAAAAGGGAGGCAATCTATTTCAGTCGTTTTCTCCGTCCCTTTTATTTAATCAATGGCGTGCAAATTCATTTTGTCCCCACTTTATCCCGGTGAGATGGGTTTAAGGAAAATATAGACAGGTTGCTTTTCTATTCAATGGCGGGCCTATGTGGGCGTCAGAAGAGGAAGTAGATTAAATTGTATGTTCTAAAGATAGAAGGGAAGGATTGTAACTGTTTCCTTTACACCTCTATTACACCGTTTCCTAGGGACGTTTCTAGTAATTAATTTCGGAGGTATTCCACTTTGTATTCGTCCATTCATCAACAATCTGCTGTTATTGCTTTACGAAATTGAAATTTTTAAGAATCGTTTTTAACCGTTCTGGGGTATTGCTGTTTTCATTTCGAGAGCACCATAAGGTTCTTAGTCTGACTATTTTTAGGGGATTCATTTTTAAATAGGGGTGGAAGGGGTGTCACTAAATCCGTTCGGTCCAGATATACGTTGCCAGTCAGCTAGTGAATTTGATTTTTTCATATTTCTTCATTTATTTGCTTTTTGCAAGTGTATTTCAAGCGTAATTCCCAAGCACATTCAATTAGGTCCTTGATATCAATGTTCGTTCGATGGGAGATAACAAGTTTTTCAATTTTTTTCATTTTTTTGCCAGCGAAGCATAGTTTTTGCTTTTTTGACAACGTCTTAATCTTTGTGATTTGAACAAATTTGATTTTTTGAAATACGCTACTCGTATACATATATATATATATATATATATATATATATATATATATATATATATATATATATATATATATATTCCAGCAAAACTTCTATGAATAGTGAGTTCCGTTCTTGCGTCATTGTGAAACTTTCCTTTCTAGAGATAGAAACGATGTTTTCGGTTGCATGTGTGATGTAAATGGCTGTATGTAGCAGGATTCGACAAGGCAGGATTTTTTTATAGAGAGTCAACTGTATATAAAATCAACAAACAGGCAATAATAGAGTTCTAGCAATACCACCACGAAGGGAGAAGTCGAATTTTCATCTTTAAATATGAAAGCTTTTCGTTAGGAAATAATTTATCTCTAGAGAGGAAAATAAAATTTTAGGTTGCAGTGAAAGTGCTCATTTTTACATCTTAGTATAAAAACAATTTTTCCAACTCTGTTCTGAATCTATTAGTAAATTTTTAAGTTGCAATATACCTGATGACAATACTTAAATTATATGGCTGATGATAACTTTTTTTTCCGCCACCCTATACATGCAGGGTGTCTGGAAAGGTAATTTCTTAATTTCTAGGGATTATAGAGAATGATAAAATAATGCCGGTACTTCATATAAAAAAAATACCTAGCGGTCTTTGTTACCAAGTTATTCGATTTCAAAGTTAGAAGTTAAAAAAAGAATTTTTGCTGTAACTTTTAAATAACTATTGTGGTGATAATGAAAGTTGGGTAGTTTAAATAACTTATAGTCATGCTTATTTTCATATATAAACAGATGTTTCATATGTCTTCCTTATACAGGGGAAGTCAAAATTTCTCATTTAAACTAATTTATTCGTTTAGTAAATTGATGAAATTAGTATTTTTCTTATAGCTTGATTTATCAGAATTTTTCTACAAAAAAGGTATATCGTGCTTCAGTCGATATCCTGTACCGTTTTTGAGAAAATCACATTTTATTATCAACAGGCACTATACGTGCGAACAAATTGAAATTAAATAAAATAACAATTGTCAACAAGATATTAAAATAACTCATGTCACCAACATGAGTTTAGCAATGACGAACATGCAGATATGTATCTAATGTTCGAATTTACATAAGTTAATGCTATCGAAGCTGCAGTGTTGCGGTCCAACATGATCATATTAAATAATCTTAATAACTTTAGCTCTAATACATACATATATACTATTTTTTTATGATAAACAAGTATTTTATTTGATTTTACATTGTGGGCATGTATGGTGCATGTTCATATTGAAATGCGGTTTTCTTAAAAATGGTACAAGATATCGGTTAAAGTAAGGTAGGCCTTTTGCATAGAGAAATTATGAAAAAATCAAGCAATCAAGCTAAAAAAAATGAATGACTTTAAATGAAAAATTTTGTCTTCTCCTATATAAAGAAGACATCAAATATATCTGCCTCTATATGAAAATAAGCACAACTAAGAGTTATTCAAACTCCCCAACTTTCATTGTTACCATAATTGTTTGAAAGTTACAGTAAAATACTTTTTTTTCATTCTTACTTTGAAAACGAATAACTTGGCAACACAGGCCGCTAAATTTTTTTTTATATGAAGCACTAACAATATTTTAGCTTTCTTTATAACCCCAAGAATTTATGACATGACCTTTTCGAACATCCTGCGTTTGTATCTTACCTATATGTTTTGACTCATTGAAAGCTTCTGGTATCTTCCTAGTTAAAACTGCATATACAGTACAGATGATAATCAGTAAGATTGGATATGTGAATGCAATCATGTACGAGGCGTCTATGTGCGAGGTACAGGCCAACAGGTTATCCTCCCTGGTTCTATAGTGATGTATTGCTCTGGGTGGAGATATTATCATCCAAATCACGTTTATCAGCACCTGCAAGGCATGTAATTAATATAATTAAAAGTAATTTGTCCATTGAAGTTTAATTAATTTCTGCCGATGATCGATGGTCTACATTTTATACAAGTGGGATTTCCTACTACCTGAAAAATTGTTCAGATAGCAGATTCAGGTTAGTGGCCCCGTCTCGTGACAAAGTGTTTTTTAATAGAGCTCGGCCTGTGGAAAATCTGATAACCGAAGAGAAAAATCTGGGAGAAATTTAATGGAGTTAGAGGCGCGCGTAATGCTCTTAAGGGGAAAGTGTCAGCACGAAGATGGTTTTTCCACCAGAATTTTTGTTCCGCTTCCATTAGAGATTTGCTGCAGATCACTGCGGACCTTAATATCATTTTTATGAGAGAGTCTACATAAATTACAATTCTCATGCAAGTTTTTCATAGAATCCCAACTCTGACAAACAAACGATTTCGAATATTAAAGCCTTAATCGTATGTTACAGATTTCCGTTTTTTGAGTCTTCTGCAATGTTAGATGAGCTTATGTTATCCAATGATAAAATTTTCGATTTTTAATAAAAACACAATGAAAAAAGTAGGGGAAGACGGCAAACAGAAATCTCCTAAAGTTCCCCAAGCCCCGTAAAAACTACTATAGAACTTGGAGGAAATTTGAAGGTGGAACATACGTTCTTACTCTTAATTTTGATATTTCCCACGAACCCAACTTTAATAAAATATCTAAACATTCAAGCACGCTTAAGACAACATAAGGCAAAAAAGGTCACACCTTTTTCAAAATCCCTATACAAACTAAAAGATGCAATCCTCGACTGGAAAACTCTTTAAATATAAATTTTTGGGTCCGGAACTAAGGGGGAATTCCAGATCCTTGATTTGTTGTATTACTCTGACAGGAAATGAAAAGGCTGACGTTCAGTTTTATTTTAAAATAGGGTAACGGGGTTTGGAAGTTTTAGTGGAAAACTTAAGGTTTTTGATAGTGTTTCTTATTGTAAGTGTTTGGAAAGTTAAGAAGGTTTTGCGGGGATTGTAAGGAAGTTTCGAACTATTCGGATATAAAAAGTGCCTCATTGTCAAGACAGTTACATGTAGTTAAACCCTCGTTTCCGTAGCGGTGTCTGGAATTCAATTAGCATGTTCCGAAACCCTTGTCCTAGTTTCGGATCACCCCAAAAAAGCGTTACTCCGAAACTAACCGATAAATTACATTGAATGCCGTGGGAGAGTGAATAAAACATATGTATATGATTACATACCTGGACCCCGACGAGGCCTGTGCAAATAATAAGCTGAGACCTCGGGGATATGAAATTGGGCCTTTTCGCTGAATGTTTTCCAGCCTTGAAAATGCGGGAAATCCGATTGGTTTTTGTGAGCAAAGCCGCGTAAACGACCGTAAAGCAGAAACCGGTCCCAAATCTGAAACGTAAAATATTGAGGTTTCTTTTGTTTTAGACGTTTTTCGCTTGCAAACCTCAGATAATAATTATTTGGATTATTTTGTATCAGAAGAACCCGTGTCTAACAAATATATTGTTTTATCCCATCGAGTAATCATCACCCCTTTAATTGGCTTTGATTACTTGCTAAATTCAATTTGAGTTGAGCGCACGCGAGACGTGAGATGCTTAATTAATTATCATTTCTTATGGATACCATCAGATTTGATTATTTCATTTTTTCTTTATTTACGTAGTAATATGTATTAGGAATTCAACAACTCTAGTAAACTACTCATCACAATAGTAGAAACGGTTAGATTTTTGCTTATTTTCCACAGATCGTACCTCCGCAATTCTTCCGCCTACTTCAATTTTCTATAAAGCGAATTGATTCTTCTTTTCGAAGATTTTTTGCGACATAAATTACAAGATCAGCTCTAAAGACATGAGGGTTAATTATTTTGGCGGTTTACAACCAACGAAACATGGGATTGAAAAATTTCATAATTTATAAAACCAAAAAAACTTTCAAACATGTGCCAGAATATACGTCCCGCAGGACCTTTAAATGTTATTATAAGAAAAGTTATTTACAAATTGCAGTAACCAAATGCAGTGGGGTACAGTTGTCAGTATATTGTAAAAACATTCTTTTTAGAACCCCGTTTCACCTGCAATTCTTCCAGAAATCATGAGTTTTTGAGATCAACTCGTATAAACTGAAATGGACTGAGAAAATCAACCCCTCAAACATGAACTAAAAATGGGCCATTTCGACCAATTTGATGAGCAGTTTAGCTTATTGGGGGAAACTTGCCTTTGACGGTCTCCATTCTATAACAATCCACTGTTAGATTTAATTCGATTAAATTCTTTGGACCAAAGGTATATTTTAGTAGTCATGTTGTATAAGGTGGATTTTAAAAGTGTTCCGATATTTAAGAAGCTGATTCTCTGGATTGTTCTGAAACGAAAATGTTATATAAACGTATATCCTAAAATGCGTCATCTCCGAGATATATGGTGTTAAATATTAATAAAAATAAAATGGATTTTCCTATTTTTAAAACGGCACAAGATATTTTAGAAAAGTACTATTTTGACTACCGTGTAGCTGCATCGAGTTTCAAAAAAAATATCTTGCGCCATTTTGAAAATACGAAGAAAAATATTTTATTTTTCTTAATATTTAACACCCTGTATCTCGCAAACGGCTCATTATAGTACATATGTTTATATAACATTTTAATCTTACAGTAATCCAGGGAATCAGCTCTCTAAATATTATAACACTCTTAGGGATCACCCTGCATATTAACGCCGTTTCACTTTCTACATAGAAGTAGCGAGTGAAAAGACTTCTGTGTAGTTCTTGTTTTAGGAAATTGATTCTTTAAAACATAATTTTATACCGTTAATTCATTTACTAAGAGTTTTGTTTTCCTTATATAAGACAATTGGGTTATTTTTTAATTTTTGTTTTCTCATAGTTTTTCCTCGCACTATGTTCGTATACTTTTTTTTCTACGTTTTTTTTGCTGCACTTTTTTCTACACATTCTTGTTCAACATTTTTTTATCTTTTCTTTTTTTTGTCGATTTGCCGAAGTTGAGAGATATACAATATTAACTCTAATGTGAAATATATAAAAGTAAGTCGCACACACGCATCTCTGAATGTAAAAAATGCGTTTAATATCTCTGAAACGGCCCTATTTTTATTAACCCAATTATAGGTATAATTTTTGCAGGCGGAACAAAAGGCACGAATAAACTTGCTAAAACGAGGTCTGCCCCAGCCGGTTGAATTAACTAAGCTTAAGAAGTTTAATTACCTTTGCACCCCGCAGACGATGTCGGTGGGTTTTAAAATTAGCGCATAGGTCACGCTGTAGCACATCATTATGCCGGCTAGCAATGTGTAGCTGAGTTCTCTGCCCGAAGCTCTCACCACCGGAGTGGTGTTGTGTTTAATAAACACCCCAAACACGAACAGAGTTATCAGCACCCCGGTGGAGCTGAAGGCCATAGCCCCGATTGCCCATCCACTGTCTGCTTGCATATACTCCTCGGGTATCGGGATGCATTTTACGTGTTGGAAATTGGGCAGTTCACCCATCGGGCATGATATGCATTGGGTTGGGTCGTTGGGGGCACGTATCTGAAATTGAGAACGAAATGTATTTCTTTGCTAACTTGGCAATGGCGGAAAATTATATAGTAATGGTCATGTCATACGAGTTTTTTTACGATAATAGTTTTGTGATGGCAGCTATCACAAAAAAAATGTAAATCTTATAGATAGGTGTATGTAGGTTTCATAGAAGAAACATAACTTAGAATAACATGGTAATTGTCGCTATCGCACCCCATGACGGCTCTAGTACGTTATTGTTACGAATTACGTTTCTTGTATGGAACCTCTAGGAAGCCATGAAAGAAGCAAAACACCCGTTGATTGTACTCAGTTTGTGTTAGTGCTACTTAAATCTTGGGCAGGCAAGGTGGAGGCCAACTACTAAACCTATTTTATGGTACACAGAAGGCTTTACTCACATCGTGCCCGTAATATTAAATACCACTATAATATTTCAGACCTCGCCTGTTGGCAATTTTATTACGAGTTTCATATATTGGCCTTATACCGGTTTTTGCAAACTATTGATAACTTTGCCAGCCTGGCAATACCACAGAGACTAAGAAAGTACTTAGTTGGTAAAATTACCAGGAGTGACGGGGCCTTGGGCCTTTGGACCGGTGTCTCGGATTCTTATGGCAGTCCTGCCCAATTAGAATTTATGAGGTATCAATATATTCATTACGAGTGGAAGTCAGTGGTGTACTGTGTTTTCATAGTCTTTGTGAGTTTTGCATTGAGAACGACGAGTTTTTGTTTGGCCTTATCTCCTTAACACGTTCTGGTACTTACCTGAACTTCTTAACAACAATTTAAATGGCATTTGGTGGATCAAGCGTTACGTAATGCCGTACTATTTTGATAATCGATTTCAACCCCCGAAAAGGATCATATATTTTGTTTTGGCTTACCTATAAGTTTGGACTTTGAATTTATACGCAAGAGGCGGATACTAAGGAGCAGAGGTAGTGATTTAAGTCTCCACCCCTCTTTAAACTCCCATGCTTGTGGCTATGTTTACATTTAAACTGAAAAATGCAGATAATTGACTTTGCCTTCGCTTTGATGTGTTATTTATTTTTTTTTGCCTTTACGTATCTCCTTGTATTTCGGCGTCCTTAAGTCTAAAAATAAAGGAAATGCTTTTTCCTCTTAGTAGATCTTTTTGGTCTTCCCAGTGTTCCCGTCAAAGATAAAAAATTGTTCTCGAATATTCTCAAACAATAAGCTAAGAATGATCTTATAATTTCAAATACATTTTTTTTTACATTTTTAATAAATAAGCCCCAGGATATTAATGAATTTGCTTTTAGCTCACAGGAAATGTTTGCGTTTGGTAGAAATATGAGAGCGAAAATTAAAAATTGGAGGCTCTGAGTAATGATAGCGAAATTTATCTCTCTAGTAATTCAAAACCAAGGGCGTAGTGATCGTATATACGTAGTGGGTTATTGGAAAAATAAAAAAGAAAAATACGGGGTGTCCCGGATTCAATATTAGAGCCATTATTTTGGGAACCCTTGTGGATAGAGAGGAAATATTCATGCGAAAGATAAAGGGTGTATTTAAAGCTGTATGAAGCATAATAATTCTTATACACGAAGCGCGTCAAAAATAAGTTACGGGTATATATTTTTTGTTTTTTCCTATGGAACCCCCTGAATATTTGCCAATTTTTCGATTTTTGTTCCAAATCTAGACACCTTTCATATAGGGTTCATATCATCTAGAATCAAAGATTCACCACACAACAATGTTTCTGTAAATTTCTGAATTTATAGAAAACTTTACTATATTATTATTATTTTATATTTTTATAATTAAGTAGGTGCTTATTTATATCTATGCCTCGAAAAGTTCTGCGTTACGAATGAAAGATTCCTCCATTTTCCTATTTAGTTCATTCGAGCAAGCGGTCTTAACAAGAACTGGGGCAATATGCGCACATACCGTTTTTGTTTTTGTCTTTAAACCTAAATTTTAAGGTTGGGAAAAATAGACAGGATCCTTTAGATAGCCTCGCACGAAAAAGTCAAGTGGCGGCAAATCTGGGCTGCGCGCTGGCCATTTAATGGCTTCTCTGGTCACTATTAACTTATTTGCATACTTTGCTTCTAAAAATTCTGTGACTGTCCTAGAATTGTGGGCAGGAGCATTACCTTGCTGCCACCAAAACGACATGCTGTCTTCCAAGGGAATGTAGTAGTAATGGCAACTCATTTTGTAGTAGGAGAAAATATCTTTTTCCAGTTAAAGCACTCTCATAAAAATAAGAACCTATGATGTTGCAATTTTACAGACTATACAAAGCATTGATCCTCCAAATTGTTTGGAATCTTGTCTCGTTCTGATCGAATGGGGAATTTTTATAGATTATTAGCGAGTATTGTGTCTATTAACACAACCATTATTATGGAAACGAGATTTATTACTCTACAGGATTTTGTTCATTATATTTGAATTATCATAAAATATTACTTGCAGTTGTATGATAAAATTTACTTTACGATCAGGATCTGTTGACCTCAAATCCTCGATAAGATAGCATTTACATATATGTAGAATTTTTTGAAGATTCAGCATTCGATGGACCGTAATTTTTTATAACCAATATCTGCAGCAATATTTTTCAGCAATAATTTTCACAAAAATGTGAGGATTGATAGCCATATATGCCGGGACAGTGATTTAAGTATTTTCATTACCTACAAGTGCGGTATGCTGTCGATATTTTAGTTTTAATGGAAACAATCTTTTTTTTTTTTAACATATGTACATAGTTTCTACTCGAATAAAGGCCATATGTGATGGTATTTGCTGCCGTTCTGGAAAGCGCTCATGATATAGTTTTGAAACGTGACGACTTTTACGTTTACATTCTCCGAATATCGGGAGCATGTCAACGCATTCGTTATGTGAATACAAAAAGGCATTAAAAAAATGTATAGTTGGCATGCACCTGACTTTTTATTAGGTACTTGGCATATTGTCATAGACAGGAGATAAATAAATAAATTACCTGGTGACGGAGGTAAATAGAGCTGTGGTTAAGGGAATTTAATAAGAGAATGGAACAATGAATAAATTCAGAACTTTTTTGAAACATTGTTGTAATTAGTGAATCGTTGATAGTCGATAATATGTACCTTATACGAAAAGTGTCTAGAATTGAAACGGAAATCGGAGAATTGACATATGTATATTCATTATTTGTAAAAATGAAAGATATACCTGTGACTTATTTTTAACGCACCCCATATGCAAATATTACTATGTTCTGTATAGCTCCAAATGCACCCCATGACTTTTGCATAAATATGTTCCCTCTACTTACAGAAGTTGTCAAAACAACGGTTGTAGCATTGAATTTGGAATACTCTGTAAGTACATGAAAATAAAATGAAAAAAATAGATAATGAAGGTCAAACAACTTAGTCCATAATTACACACATTAGTGAACCTTTCTGTACCCTCTTTGCTTTACAAGAAAAACAAAACCTTCCTTTTCCTTTCAACTACTCGTTCGGAACATTTCCAAATGTAATTTTTTTCTTTCTTTTGTTTTACTTGTTATGAATCATTGTTTATGTATAAGTTTTTTTTATCACAAAGGCGGAAGGACCAAATGGTCGATTGCCTCTTCTTTTGGAACTAAAGATTCAAAGAAATTATTATTTCAAAAGGGTGTGGAACCCGTGAAGTCGAGACGTAAACGATTTGCATGCAGCATTGTCGTGGTCAAAACTTATGACCGCAAAACTATGAACCACCTCAAAAAAGCACAAAAGCGGAGGTTACTTTTTCTCAATTTGTCTTGTACAAGCTTTGAAGAATATAATTAGTCATGTCCTAATCACTTAAATCCGAAAGATCTTCACTCAAATGGCTGGAAATAATTAATGCGTAAGTATTTCAGACTTCGAACTTATTCATCCGGCTAATGAATTCTTAAACGAAAATGCATTTTTCAGCACCATCCTCATTTGAAACTTTATTAATGAATCTTTCAAATTACATCATATTCCTCGCAGTCTTTAACAAGCAAACTTGCTTTTTTCTCTCTTTTGGCTGATTTATGACCAGGAAGTGCAATCCCAGCAATTCTTCTATCACTTCCATCTATTTGACGCTTATTGCCCAAGAGTCAATGTAAATCTATGTGCCCTATGACGAATAGTTCCGCCAAAGAATTGATCTCAAAGACTGCGTTTCTATGCAAAGCAGAATCCTTCGTAGCAGGAGAAAACCTCGTTTCGTATGCACATGCAGCATATTCCGTGGCAACTCCAACACAATATGTAAACATGCCAATTGCACGGACTTGTCCTGTTAGTCTAAAGGCGATGGGTATTGGAAAAACATCCAGTTAGATTATTGATTTTGCTATGAACCAGAGAGGAATTCTTTGAATTTGAATCAACGATTTTTCATACTAACTTGATATTGAGAGCAATTGAAGCAATGCCAGCAGCAACTCTCCTTTTCCACATATTTCATGGCTTGCCCTACGGCACAAGGAAGGCTGCAAACTGATTCTGGGGGTTTGGGTTGTCCTAGTTTGAATTGGATTTCTGTAAAAATTTAAGGTTTTGATATTGTTTTTACATAAACTGGTTCACAAGCTTACGAGAATCGTTGAGATTCAGAATTCCTTCCAGATACTCTCCAACTCGAACCCACTGGTACTTTCCCAGGGAAACTTGCTTGTAATGGATGATGTTGTAGCGTGCGGGACCGTCTCCGTTTTCGTCGAAATGAAACTTGTCCCCACTCAGACCTATGAAAAATGTAAAGTTATTAGAAAATTGCGATGTTCTATTTCCAAGTATTATCTAGGAAACAATTGTTAGGTGTAGGAATTGCGGGAGAAAAGAGGTAAAGTAAGCACTTTCGAATTGCTTACTTTCTTGCACTTGGTGGCCCATGCTGAACCACTTACTTTGAAGGTTTGCAACAATTAGCGTTTCAAAAAAGAAAGGCCCTTTTTACCTTATTTTTCCGGGAAAATAAGCACATTATCTCGAAATTCCTTTTGTTTCTCTCTAATTTCGTCCATGGTACAACTTAGAAAGAACGTTGCCTTTATAGTTAAACAAGTCGTGTGGTTGCAGGAATTACGAATTTACACGTGCTTGTGACGTTTGATAAGAAATTAATTCAGGGTCGTATCTTACCGGCAACGTAAGAGTTCGTGAGTGCAGGACGCATCTGGAATCTGTTAGATCCAGTTGCGCCACTTATGAAATACGTGCCTTTTATACTTAACTCCCTGGATGAACCAAAAACCTACGCCATAAAAACGCAACTTTGTTTTCACGGCGCAACCCATGTTGCTTAATAATTTTCTCAGCTTTATTTTCAATCAGAAACAACTTGTGTACAAGCTTTTACAGTTTTTAGAGAAGTTTCAGAATTTACTGATGCTCTTGGATGCTTTTAAGAGGCGGGGCTCGAAACTAATCAGACTTGAGGAAACACCTTCTGGAGTTGTACAAATAAATTTGAAAGAAACGGTTTCTCATTGCGTTCGTATTAAATTCGTTGCATGTCAAAATGTACACAATATCCACGCAAAAAGTCCCACCCTCGTCTAACTTTTTTAGATAATGAAATAGAACAAAAATGTGTAAAAAAATACTTCAAAGTTCATAGAGATTTTCAAGATAGTAAGTAGTTTTATACAGCACGTTTAATAAACGGATGCCAACCCAATTTGCATTTTTTGAACAATTAAGCATTACTTTTTTTACATATTTAAATTCTGCGGTTTATTGCGGATTCAACGATATTTACAGGTCATAACTTAAGTCTTATAATTAATAATATAATTATTATTCTTATAATTATCATGAAAAGAAGAGTGTCAAATATAATAAATGACATAAATTGAAGTCATATGATAACAAAATGCCTATAAAATTTGGAAAAAAGATATCGACTACGTGTTGCACATGGTAGAAGGAACTTTGAAAAATACCTCTAAAATAATAATAAAAACAAGGAGGGGAGGAACAAGGAAGGAAAAAGTTTACTCTGCTTTATTGTCAACGTATTAAATTTAATTAAAATTTAATTTTAATTATTAATATTAATTACACTCTTGTTGGGCTGAAAAGTAAATGTTGGGTTTAGAAAATAAGGAAAATAAAAAGTGCCTTTTCAAACGTTTTTCTCAAATTTTAAGTAAATTGACTAAATTTAGCATCTTTCTTCTTCGGTATATACCATTTTTCATAGAAAATATTGCTTATAAACGCAATAAACTGTTCGAATTTAATTTTGAGACAATTCATAAAAAATACAAAATAAATGACTACTACTGACCGCATCAGCCATATTGTGTTCAAAGCTAAACAAAATATATTTGTAAAAAACATCGCCATCGAACTATGTTGCACAGAAGTAAATTTTTGTAAATATTTCAAAAATTATAAAATTTGAGGTATAACATTTAAATACAGTGTTCACATAAAGTATGGAATGAATTCAATTAAAAATCAGGTATTTGTTTTTTGGAACAACGCTGGGAAACGTCGATTCCTATTTTTTGTTGTTGCTTTTTGATGGTGAATCCATGTATATAAGGTAACCCAAAAACAAGTAACAACCACCAAATTCATTTTTTCAAACAGAAATACTTATTTTTTTATTTCATTTTTGAATTCAGCATCGAATTCTATGTTTTATGTAGCATGTCCTATGCTCAAACTTAATAGTTATCGAGAAATTTACGTCTGAATATGTCAAAACCCAATCAGGGGTCTGGCTATTTTTTTCTGTTTTTTTTTGTGTGGGCCCATGTCGATGATATTTTCCGACGATAATTTCTTTAATATTTAAATGATCTATGGGTGCGTCTACCATTGCTATCTCAGAAATGGTGAGTGTTATAAAGTCGGCCAAATCCTAAAACGATTACTTTTTTGGGGCTCTCCTCAACATGCTGTTCGTAACATGTCTTGGATCGTCATTAATGGTGAATGAGACAGTCATCAAATTTTTTACTTATCAGAATTTCTACGCTCTGATGCCAACCACTAATTCGGATTGTTCTTTAGGTTCGATGATTGTTCTCTAGATCTATTTTTTCTGCAAAAAGTATATCTGATAATTATTTAGTAGGATGCATCATTTTCGAGTTTATTAAATAATAAAGTATTTAAAATCGTTAGCCCATATATGTACTACATAGTACGTACTAACTTGAAAACGAAACATTTTACGAGATCATTACAAGATACACTTTATGTGGAAAAAATACCATAACACCTAAAAACAGTGAAAATTAGTGGTTAGCATCAGTAATATTACAGCAAATTTTATTACTTTGTGGTTGTGTTTTTTTTGTTATTCTGGTCCATTACACTATAATTGAAAAGTAACTTATTTTCTTTATATTAACTTTCGTGTTGTTCGCTTTGTTCGTATCTTTCGGTTGAGTTAATTAACGATTTTCTAAAATTAATTACTCTCCTATGACTTGAAATTTTAACTTTAAAATGAATGTATATTGCAAGGCTTTTCTTATAAATCTATGCGATAAAGCTATAACGTCGTCATGACCATCGTAAACAAAAACGATCCCAAAAAGAATGGAATATAAAAGTGATCGTAATAATTTTTGAAATTATGTCGTAAAACTATACTTCGATTTTAGTGGCCTTTAGAAGTGATATACACAGGGACGGGTCCCTAAAACCTTCCTATACGTAAGGAATAGCAACTTAATAACGTCAAATCATTGTGACTTCTTTATTGAAACATATAAGAAACGAAAGGAACGTTCGTAAATTAATTTTCGTACTTTTGTTCTTCCTTTGTAGGCTGTGAAAAATAACAAAATCTTCCCGTCTGCGAGTTACAAGGAGATCGATAGTAAATAAAACATTAAATATTTTTGAGTGTTAAAATAGAACATCAATTGCGACAGATCATCCCATCAAAACAACTTTGTCCAAGGAAGTTTCCAGTTATAAAGCTGTCAATAAAATGAGAAAGCTCGTCTAACAAAGTTATGTTTTCATATCCTTTCTCAGGCAGAATGTATAAAATATCCTATTACGGGATATATCGAGTAAATAGGATACAGTTTCCGATCATGTATTATGCATTAAAGGAATACGTTTAAGTGACGTTTTATGTTGATTTCTTGAAAAAATAAAGTTCATAAAGTACCAGAAGCTTAACGAAAACTACTTAAACTTTGAAAATTTTAATAACATTTTTAACTGTATCAGAAGTTCTTGAAAGCACGTGCAACATGTTGAAAATACGATGCTCAGCGGAAACCGTTTTATTCTGCATCGCTCAAAAAGACAAGTCCAACGTACGAATAATAGAAAATATATTTTTGAAAGCATTTTATTTATTTTTATATTATTTTATTATTATCTCATAATCTTTTAATTATATATTTAAAACTCAAACTAATGCCCCGTTTCTGGTGTAATTATAGTCACATCTGTTACGATCCTTAACAAGGCTAAATGAACAACTTAATTCATTATTTATTAAATATCTTCCTTTAGAAGATTGTGGTATACATTATTTTTTATTATACCGACGAGAAACCAACAAAGTAACACGGATTTTTACGTCCTTCCATTTTTGTTATTAAACCGTACCGTTATGCTTTTATAGCGTTTTCTTGACTCACTTTGAAAATGTTGGATGCATTTCTGACTGATAAAAAGTAAAAACTTCTCCTATCACGTTGGGAATTTCAAAGTTCTGCTCTGCTTCAAACGCGTGTAATAAGCATAAATAAAAATTTGATAAATTATCTTTCATAGGACGCCTTTTGCAGCGCAAAACGTTTTAAATAATGACAAATATTAAATTTGAGTTCTACGAGGATCAGACGGGAAATCGATGGATCTGGCAATTTTCTAAATTAAACTCAGTGTGCCAGAGTGTAAAATTTCATTTTATGCATTCAACTTTTTGGTTTTCTATGCAAATCTAGGAAATACAATTTCTCGGCATTTCGATTTAGGACGAAATTGCATTAGATTGGATTTGTATCGGCTTTTGCTCTATTAATCGACAGGAACATTATGCGAGATGTTCAAATTGCACGAACGTGCGGGTCTTTGAGATTTCTGAACTCCGGTTTCCAACTTTCGCCTTGAAAGTACATGCGAAGAACGACATCAAAAACGAAACTTTAAAAAAGGGAATTTAATTTAGTTCTTGGAACGGGTAAAACTTTGTGAAGCTGGCCATTTTGTGTGCCTAACCCTCTCAAACGGATGTATCATTCATTTGGTCAATTTCACGGTTAAAGACATCAAGTTTAAACTAAGTTTTAGGATAGGAATGTAATTGGGTTGTTACTGAGCCAATTTCGGTTGGAACTTTACCTAAATGTTTTCAATTTGAGCAGTTATTTTCACCTCTTAAACTAGGTCCACTATAAAGCCCTCGAGATCATCTTTTATACATTAGATAAAGTGAGAGGAAATAAAACTTTTTGACGAAGTGCTACTCAGTAATGAATGTACTATTCATAACAATGCTCAAATATGAATAGACACAAATTTTTTTCGTTACTGTTGTGATTTGAATCTACATGAATACTGTGTGTAGGGGAATAGTCGGCTCATATTTAATTGGACTGTGGCTTTTTGAAGGATTTTTATATGGCATGATGTTTTTAAATTACTTTTTACACCAACTTCCATTGTTATTAAAAGAAATCTCTTTTATTATTAAAACAACCATGTCGCTTCAATTAGATGGCGCTTCGCCTCATTATTATCGCGAGGTTCTGCAGTTTTTAAATGTGGATTTTTAGAACAGGTGGATTGAGAGAAATGGATTTCTAAATTGGCCTCCCGGATGTCCGGAGATAACTCCGTTAGATTGCTTTATGTGGGGATACACAAAAAGAATTGTCTACAATATGCGTCCGACAATTCTATATAATATGAAAATTGACATGAAAGACGAGTTTGAAACTATCACCCCGCAAATTTTCTCCAGAGTTAGCAGTAATTAAAAAAAAAGAATTTCTAAACGCCTGAAAATGGATCATCCTTGAATTCGCTCCTGTTTTATGTCATATTTGATATGTGATTTAGAACTTTTAATTAAGAAACACTAAATGGTGCCAAGAATAATTATTTAGTGCAGTCTGTAAAAAGGCGAAAACTTAGTTATGAATTTCCTAACCATTCCACCATTAATTAGGTAACTAAAAATTACATTTCCTAAAAAGTAACAAAATATTGCGTTGTATTTAATTAATTAAGCTATACTCTTTTAAAGCTCTTATTTGGTTAGTTTTAATTTTTGGGCCCCCCTGTGTAAGATGGCAAGATTTTTATGAGTGATATACAAAATATGATCTACCGTTACACCTCACTGTAAATTATGTTTAAATACCTTAAATACTTCTTAAGTATTTAAAACATGAAAATTAGGTTAGATTTTGATCAAATTAAAATTATTTAAAAAACCTGAACTTTTAGGTATTATAAACCTTGTTAAGACTGACACTTATTTTGATCTGAAAATTAAAAAAAGCAATAACATATAGGGGGTTCCATAAAAAACACAACTTTGATACTTTTAGGGATTTTGGGATGTCTTGTATAATATGAAAATAATTTTAAAAAGTAACCATAATAGGCTCTTATATATTCCAAAAGTAAACCTTTTTGAAAGACTCGTATTTTTTCCATAATATTGCGTGTCGCATAGCGTCAATAACCCTGTATATTATACATTTTTTTAATTTCAAAATTTTAAAAATTTATCGTTACTCATCGTTCATTTAAATTACTTTTTGTTATTATTATGATTATTGTTTTTATGAAGAGTTCAGTCTTCGCTACAGATCAGGAGACTTAGCCGGCCATACAAATAAAACCAAACATCTGTCAAATTATCTTCACAAAAACCCATAATTTTAAGATCGGCCATTTCTTGACTAGAAAACGCCCTTATCTATCTCAATTGACACTTAAAAAATTTTTGATACATTTTTATTATATTTTCCACAAGAGGCATCAACGTTCATATCGACAAGTATCCATAATATTTATCGAAGGGATGACAAATTGGTGTTCTGTATTAGAAAAGAAAATAAGTTTTTTCGGTGTGAAACGTTAACGGTACGAGAAATTACCAAGAGATAGAAAAATTCGAGAAAGGGTTAATGTATTATCTGAAAAAAAAACCAATACGATGCAGCCACCTAGTGAAAAGTTCTGGCCATATTTGTACGAAGATAGCTACTAACTTACCATTGCGAATAAACATGAATGTTACATGAAAACAATTCATGTAGTAATGAATAAATGCACAATGGGTCTTAATGAAATTTTTGATCGAAAATAGCATCTAACCGAAAGAATTTTTTCAAATAATTTTTGAACCAAATCTTAATCTATTGACCCAAATAATTTTCTGATACCATTTTTGGGACATGCTGTAGAAGAAGCTCTTAATTTTGTAGAGATCTAACATTGGCGGTATCTCATATTTTCCTAAGTTTTTTTCTCTTTAATGTCTATTTTCAAGTTCTGTTTACATTTAGTAGCCTTGTTTCAATGACTTTACTTATCCACGCTTGTACAAGAAGTTTGGTTAAGTATAGAATCAATGATCGAGGAGTATTGCACCCAGCATTGCGTTTTGTAAGTTTGTACTCCATTTTGGTAAAATTTTCTACAAGTCCATAATGACGAAATCAGGAGGAACTAACGCCACCATGAATTCTTATTTTCCATCATTAAGTGCTCTGTCCGTTATCCTTTTAGATCGTTTTGGCTTATTTTATCCTTCTGGGTTTAATATTTCTATCTTTATTGCGCCACCAATTTAATTATGGTTTTTGACCTCTTCCTTGCCTCGCCATTAAAAATAATTATGTTTGGCTTTTTTATCCTGTCGTTGTTAGCAGAATTCAGGAATTTTTATACTAACGTATGAATTTACTGTATGATTAAAACATAAATAAATAAATTCTTTGATGAACTTTTAAAACAAACATTTTCGACGATAAATCTGTAACGTTTTATTAAACTTCCTGTCATCCCAAAAGACGCAAAATTGCATCATCTGTGAAAGGTTTCAGCGGTGCAATTTTGCGTCTTTTGGCTCAAAACAGAATTTAATCGAGTGTCACAAATTTATCGATTAACTTTTCCCATCAAAACCATATCCAACAATAACAATTTTCAATTTTTACACAAAAGTGCTGAAAATCCATTTAGAATTTCCTTTTTTTTAAGTGTAGATTAACCCAGATCAGCAGTTTTGTTAAGTAGAATTTAGGGGGAAAGTTTGACCTTTGCTTAATGGGGCAAAAATAAGGGAGAAGATTAAAAAAAAAAAGGGATGACAACCGTGTTCCAAGGAAATCTATTATAACGCCCTCAAATGGTACATTTAAACTTTGATCTCTTTTAAGTCATGTTGAAAAGATTACTTACCCGTGAAACTAACATTGTGCAGGTACTTCAATAACTCACTTCCTTTGGTAGGTTTCATCGCTTCACATAGACCCGGTTTTCTGCAGACGTGTGCGTGGAGATCTCTGAAAAAGTTAGAGAGGAACTGAAGCTGGAAATTCACAATTCTCTGGTGGAAAAAAAATTATTTCTGTATTTATTCTCCTTTATCGTAAAAGCTTTCTGTCTTCTCTCGTTTCTGGCGAATCAGACAAATTCCGTTTAACACGCGAACCCTTAGAAAAATTATTGCTTTCGCTATATCAATAAGTTTTCCGTAAATCTCAGTCTATCCTGAATGATCCGGCAAAGAACCGATATATTTATGGTCGTTTTCGTGGATGTCCAGTGCCGGTATGAAGAAACTGAGGATTTTTGAGTAAAATATCGTGCAAAGTGGAAAATACTGAGCCTTTTTCACACTTTTAGAGCTTTATCAAAAACGATATTTTGCGACCTAGAAAGACAGCTTGAAAAAAAGAAAACGTTTTTGTAAATGGTGTTCAAATATTTACGTGTTGTCCCACAATAAACAAGTAATTTAATATTTTTATATGAGTAAATAAGAGACGCAGCTCTATCGACTTGTTCCCTAAAGCTGTGTTATTAGCAAAAATGTTTTCTTACGAAAGAGACACGGGGAACTTTTCAAAAGTTGTTCGTAATACAGGGAGGAAATTAAGTCTCGTAAACAAAATTATTTTATTCCACTTCCATGTTTCCAGTTTTTATTTTGGCAAATAAGCCACTTCGAAGATATCAATTTTATTGTCCGCGACTTTATAGCTGGTTGCTGTATTCTATATTCTATCGCAGTAAGTTTAGATTACGAAGCAAAATGAGAATATGAACTATCTACAAACAAAAACATAAGAATGTACGTTATATAGAGGTCTTTTATATTGAGTATCAAGAGCCAAATTTGAAATTAATAGAAATCTAATTTTACATTTATCAAAATTCAATCACTTTATGTGTATATATATACTGCATGGCATAAAAAAGAGAACACCCCCTAAAAATGGTTTTAATTAAATCATTTTTGGTATGCATTTTGGTATATGAGAACACAAAAAACGATTAAATTTTCAGCCATATTTATTAATTTATATAGTTATCAGGAATATTAATTTTTTTTTACTATTAAAAATGCAATAAAATATCAACAATATGATTGCAAAATATCATTTATGGGTGTAGAAGGTGCTTTTAGATTAATCAAATATACCTAGAAGCAGAATGAAGCAAAATTTTCATCAAATGAGCGAGTTTGAGAGAGGTCAAATTTGTGGGCTTACGAGAGGTTGGTAGATCATTTAGGAATATCGCTACTAGATTGAACTCTAGTGTAAACAATATAGTGAGATGTTGTCAGGCATGGTTTCAAGAAGAGCAAACAGACAGAAGAAGAGATACTGGACTATTTTGAAAAACTACAGGACGCCAAGATCGCCATCTTCGAATTATGGTTCAAAGAGACAGGTTCGTCTCATCGTGAACGCTGGCGGATCAGTGGTTTGCTGAGTATGGAAAGCCCACTGGGATTCGAATCCTTTATCGCCGGATAATAAGTTCTGGACTGATTTCCTACCATCCCCATCTTGTGTTACATCTCACCCTAAATCAGCGTTAAAACCGACTGTAGTAGTGCAAAGAACGGATATATTGGAATCTAGAATGGGATAACATCGTGTTCAGGCACGAATCCAGATTATGTTTGGGTTTGCATGATGGTCGGAGAAGAGTAAGAAGAAGACAGGGTGAAAGACGGGATACTCAGTTTACAGTACAGAAACGTGACCATCAGATTGTTGGGGTAATGGTTTGAGGTGCTATTGCATATGAAAGCAGGTCACCTTTACTTTTCATTAGAGGCAGTATAATAGTCCAACGATAAATTTTAGAATTCTCGGAATCTTATTTCGTGCCTTATCCGGAAACTCTTGTTAATTAAGTTTTCCAACAAGACAATGCATGATCACATATGGCTAGGGTGACTATAGACTTCTTTCAACAAAATGCAATCAATTTGCCATCTTGACCACCTCGACCTCCAGATCTCTCACCGATTGAACATATATGGGATATTGTAGATAGAAGTTTGCATAATTTACCTCTGCCCCCACAAACCCTAGCGGCGCTATGTCATGCTGTCCAGTTAGCCCGGAATGGGATCCCTCGAGCAGACATCAATCACCTAATTAGAAACATGCTTAGACGTGTACAGGAATGTATAAGACACTACGGAAGACCGACAAATTTTAATTTTTTCTTGGTTTTTAACAATTAAATTTGTCCAGTTTTTTAATGCAGTATTTTTTTAAATGTAAGAAACATGAATACCAAAAATTATTTAAATAAAACCATTTTTACAAGGTTTCTTTTCTATGGCACGCAATATATTTTACATTCATTTTTCTTGTTTTATGAATAGATTTTAATTAGGTGAAAAGAAATCCCATTCTTTCGCTGTTGGTAAATAATCCACCTCGGAGCTATCAATTTCGTTATTTGTCAGCAAATTTCGCAGCTGATTTCATAAAATATTTTACATCTTTCCAGGAGCTGCAAGAAATGGCAGTGAACATTGCCAACTTGTATAAAATTCGCAATAACGAAAGTAGCTACGGTTCCGGAACTTTTTCGATGGTTTCATAATGTCTGTGGTTATTCCTTTTTGTTTGCAAGGACAAGCGAACGGGTTTAGTTAAATGAAAACATTTAAAATATAGTTTTTCTGTCAGAATTGTTAAAGTTGCAAATAAGAGTTATACTGAATAAGTGTAGAACTAATCGAAAAATTTATGAAATTCGAAGATATAAAAAGTATCGAGAAGGAAAAATAGTAAAGAACAGAGCGACTAAAAAAACACGGGGAAGTGCGAGCCAGAAAGATAATCAACGAAAAGTCCAAAGACAGGTAAAAAGAAAAAAATAGATGAAGGATGGAACGAAACTGAAGATTAAAGATTGAGCCGTTTATAATACCATTTATGCATAATATGTTGTTTTTAGTAAATCGAAAATTTTAAATCATATAATGAATCACTTTTCTATTAAAAATATTTAAAATAAGACTTGCAAAGTTAATTTGTTGTCATTTTTTGATGATTTTTAATTTTTTTTTCTTGTTTCATAACAGTCCAGCGAAGTCCAACTTTTGTTTTTTAAATGCAATTCTGTACTTACGACTTGTTTTATGGAATATACACTCATTTGAGCATACAGATATTCAAAATTTTATAAGAACTAGAAAAGAAATATTTTGAGAAAAAATTATTTTTCTTATTTTATTGAAAAAAATAAATTCAATCAGAAAAGCCAAATAACAAAAATTTTCTGAGTATGTTTTAAATACCAAGCCAATAGCATTCCGGGAATTCCAACTTTTAGTTTAAAGAAAAGCAGTACCAATTTTTTCGTTGGTGAAATAGAGTAGCAAGCTCGGTAACCTGATTTAAATTCCTGCGACTTTTTCTTTTAAAGCCATTTAAAAGATAAAATTTATAAAGAGCAGCTAAATAACGTAGATGACTCATATCGTTGGTATAATGCAATCGATCAGGCAAAATACGTATGTTCAAGTGAGAGAATCGTTCATGCAAAGAATAAAAATGTGTTTGGATAACGATGGAAGTCATTTTGAACAAGCGCTTTGAACATTAGATAAGAATTCATTCTTATAACAGTAATTTGCTATTTTGCTTTTTTAATTGAATTTCGTTTTTCTAATAAAAGGAAAATAATTTTTTCTAGAAATTTTCCTTGTAAAAAAAGGTCAAGGTCGTCAAAACCGAAAACGAATTAATCTGGTAACTTTTACTTGAAACTTGTTTTGATAGAAAAATTATTTCCATGTTCCACATATATGACGGAGCTTGTACGTTTTCCAGAGAAACTTTAATTCATAATGGAATTAGGACATTAATTTTTTGTTCTCAACACAAAGCCACAGCAATTTGTCCAACGAGGCCAGTTGTATAGTTTTTAAGCCGGCGATTCACTGATTTTATCTTTTCCTGTTTGCAAAGAAGAGCTTTTCTGGGTTTCTCTTTCATACGGAAAACATCCACATCTGGTGCGTTTTGAACGTCATCGCCTCACATTCCTCGTTTCCTCGTAGAGCACTGAAAACAGGAAACTATGATCCGTGTCCGTGACCGTAATCCAGTTTCTGAGTTGTCTGATGCAATTACGTCATTAAGGGACCGAAACGTCCGCTGTAACATAAAACAGACGACGAAATTGCTCAAGTTTCTAAATCCCTAGAAATCGGATCCGAGAAAAAGATTGAAGGGACGCTTTTACCGTGGTTTGAATATTGCGGACCGGATACAAAATTATAAACTGCAGTACGAAGACCAGAGAAATTTCTTTTCAGTCGCAGTTTTACAATCAGAGCTGAAACCTGATTTTAATTCAAAGTTGATAATTTTGAGTTTTAATTCCAGTGCAAAAATTAATTTCGCAGGGTCTTGATTGAGAAAGCTCCTCTTCAACGAAAATTGTTGTATAAAATTTATTTCGCGCAATGCTGCTGGAAACTTGTTTCCAGGCAGGCGGTAGTAAAATTGCCGTCTATGTCAACAGATTACGTCAATAAGTGCTTCATTTGGAGTGTTATGGAGAGAACCTAAAAGCTTGTCATAAAAAAGTTCCTAATGGGACAATACCGGGAATATATAAGCGTTTTGATCTTAGACAAGCTTAACGAGAGCCTCTTTTACCTCTTACTCCGATGTTGTGACAAAAAGACTCTCTAAGAGACAAATGTACGAGTTTCTCCCTTTTTGTAGGTAAAATGTTAATATTTTTAAAAGATTGAAAAAGTCTATTTGTAGTGGTCGTGTAAAAGATACGGGTATGTTCGAAGCTTTAGTTGAACTGGAGATGATGATAAAGTAAAATCAACTCACCTTATTGCATAAGCAAAGGCCATGACAGCGTCAGAAACAAACTGCAGTTGGTCTTCAAACCTGGTATTCTCCTCTGTAAGTGTTTCATTACCTAAACAAGCCTTGAAGTTATTATAAGGTGTGCTGGGGCTGTTAGGAACCCGGCACTTGAATTGGTGCTCCCAAAATTCTGTAACAAAATTCAATTTCAAAGGTAAATCCTCGTTTTTGTAAAATATGAGCACGGGATTTCATCTAATAGCTTTCATCAAAGTTTCCCGAAGAAAGCTAATTTACCTTCCTTTCTCGATGTGCCGACGAGGGTAAATACCTCAAAGAAAATTAAAAAAGAGTAATAATATTTTAAATGGCTCTAATATTGTTGGGAGTGCGGGCTGCGTCTTAATTAGTCCACTTTTAATGGAGTTTGTGAGGTAATTTGCTTATAGTTGATGATGTGGGGTTGAACTTTTAAAAACTCGGAATTATTACGGAGGGATATGAAGAATTTCGCTTTATTTACTGGGAAGGTAAGGTTAATTCAATCTGAAGGTCTTCCGTGGGAAATGTACGTAATGTACGAATATCGCAACTAAAACAGCTGCAAATACATGTAGGGTTACGTAACTAACCCTGCGCTTTAGTTTCGTGTCTAGTCATTTTGTAAATATGCGTTAAGGGTAAGTTCGATAAGGATTAGACAGTAGGAATTACTTTTAAGTTAGAAATACCCCTTGAGACATGGCACTGGTAGGCATTGGCCAGAGCATGAGAATTTCCCATGCCATGTCTTGTCGATGTTGGAAATCCCCGCAATAAACCTTGTTGGTTTCACAGCTGCAGTTCCAATTCCCGGTTAAGACGCCACGGTTTGATGCGGCAAATGGTGCAGATGGCAGCCTGGTCAAGGTACGCCCATGGTCTATCACCATGGGTGTTGGTACTTAAGGATAGACAAGGCATGGAGGGCTCTTTTTCTTGCCCTTGTTTTTGGGATACGGTCGGTCATTGTAACGCAGTCGTCGTGTCCGCGCTAATTACATTCATTAGTCTGTATATTCCGTATTAATAAACGTAAACTTGTATACCTTCTCTCTGACCTGTGATTTCATTACAAAGATATAACCAACATCATATATCTAAAGTAGTATCAAAAACACCCGATACTACATACATTTTTATAAACTAATGGTAAATTTTTCAAACATAGTAGGTAAAATGCCTTTTCGTATATTCGTTAATCATATACAGGGTGAGGTTTAGAAAAATAGAAATGCCAATATTTTGAAAATTATGTCAGAAATGAAAAAATCCAAAAATACGTTTATTGTAACATGATGCGGGAAGATGATTAAGGGTATGATGTACTTCCCACCTTCTACTAAATGCACCCCATCCACCCAAGTAATTGTTTTCTAAATAGCACGAACGCGGTTGGTACATATCGTGCGGAAACCGTTTTAAATAAGTTTTTCAATGGTACCAAAGTTTCTCTGAATGGTACCTAAGTGGATTTACTAATGGATCTTGCATTTTAGGTATTATCGGCATATGCTTAACGGCGTAATTTCAGAAACTTTGGTAGTATTGAAAACCTTACTAAAATATTTTCCTACGATGTGTCGTAACCCTGTCCGAGCTATTAAAAAAATATATTTAGGGTGGCTGGGGTGCATTTGGTAGAAAGTAGTGAGTTCATCATACTCTCAATCATCTTTCAGCACCATATTATGGTAAATGCGTTTTCGGATTTTTCCATTGCCGGTATAATTATCAAGATATTGTCATCTACATTTTTTAAAAACCCACCCTGTAAGTCGTATATGGCAATCTCTCTGAGACTCGTAAAGAATCAAACAAAAACCACACCCCATTCAATCTCTGTTCTGCGTTAACATGCTTAATTACGTCATATAAAATTCTTAGTTAGGATCGCTTAAGTGCGACTGTCTTGGCGGCCGTTAAGATGTTGGTAGCAGTTCCCTCTTAAGTTATAGGCCACTTAAGCTAGCAACTTTCGAATTTAACCCCACGTAATTGAAAGTGCCATGATTTAACTTAATTGCCGGGTTGCTCGCGATGCCTCAGCATGGATGTGTCTCGGCTGCAATGCTTTTCAAGTTACACAACTTCGTCCGCATGTTTTCGTTATACAGTTTCACAATACTTAAAGATGAATTAGTTTGTGTCTGGCTTATAATAGTTGTCGGTTTGTGTTGACTTTACTATTTTGTCCAAGAATACCTCAGAAATTTCTCTCTAAAGAGTTTAAGAACTTGTTTGTTAGTTAAACATTTTATTTTCCACTCGTTTGTGCATTTGGTATTTCAATTAAATTAAACAAATATGCGTGTGTTGATCGTAAATTTCCGACGTTATGAAAATGCTGTTTGTTTTATAAATATGCAACAATGGGAGGTACCCTGTAGCAAAAACATTGTCAAAACCCTAACAAGCATTTATCAAAAACGAGTTTTATTTATTACTATACGACTGAATTAAAATTGTTCTATTGAATAATTTGCCCGAGTTCCCGGACTCATTAGCGAAACTTGCATAAATTTTAGCTTAAGTTTTAATATCTAACTGAAAAATGTGCACGAACCTGTATGATATCGAACCAAAATGAATTATGGAAAAATCGTTTCTAGTTTTTTTATAAGAATACGCAATGGATTGATTAACCGTTTCTTCGGAGGCAATTTAGTAGCGGAGTGAGGGATACCTATCGATCAACAATCTATAACCTTGTGACAATATAGAAAACATTGATAACGCGAGCCGTAAAAACGACAGTAAAATTTCCTAGTAACGAACTTATTTTCCAAACGACTTAGGAAAACTATTGAATTATGGGATAAGGGACAATAATTTATTAATCAGCAGTCAAGAGGAATTAAGCTGAAACAGATTGTTCAGGGGATGTTTCCCAAGAAGCATCCCCAGAATTGAACCGATCTTTCAGGATTTCTCACTGAGGCAAGTTATATCACTAAGGCTCAAATTATTAATGTGCTGTTTACTTTAACATAATAGTAAATTAGTTTGTACGAGAAGTTGACAGCACATTAATATTTTAAGGCCCAGTTTTTCAAACTCCTGCTAACTTTTCCACCAAGACGATTTCCATATATGCAACGAAATCAGAGCAGAGATTCAGTCAGTTTCTCCTTTTTTATTGAAATGGCTTCTTGGAAATCTACCAGGCACATGAAAAATCGGGCTTAACGTCATTTAAGTAAACAGTCGATTCTTGGATAAAATACTGAGGTATGACATCACGCAAAGTGGAACACGTCCTGAATAATGTTGTTCCCGAAATTGAATAACTCAATTGACAGAATTCCTTCATGTCGAAAACAGTGTCGCCTCGTTCTCCATTAAGTAGATTAAGTTACATTTGGCAGCAGCTGCTCGACAATGTAGTAATTTGAATCTATTTGAGTTGGATAGGACCAATCGGTTAAAAATTAAATCAACTCGATCCGTCCACTATAATGGAAAGCCGGAATTTAATTTGTACAAAATGAAGTTACGAACGAAGAGAAATCGGTTATTGGTCTGAATTTAGTCAATTTTTGCTCCAACGTCGGACGTGTGTTCTGCAAATTTCAACACGAATGTACGGCGAAGCACTTAAATAGAATTAAAAAATATGTGTTCGAGTTTTCGTATAGTGGACATTTTAAGTACCTGTTTTTAATGGTCTTTAACCCAATTTTCTCTTTTCCCGTTCGGTGTTTCAAGGCAATTTTCATGATTATCATCTAAGATATACAGGGTAGTCCACTTTTTTTCTAGCAGGATTTTAACAGATGGTAGAAAAATTCATTTTAAGTAGAAAATTTCATGTCGACATACGCTCATCAACTTTTCGTTTTCGAGATATTGGGCGTTGAAAACTTAAAAACATTTTCGATTATTTTTTATAATAGTCCAACCTCTGGAGATATTTAAATCAAATTTGGTGTACTGCATCACATTGTATGCTGCCGTATTCAGTAATTATATCACGGCCCATGAGCAACCAGTGCCGGAGTTGTGGGATTTTAGTACCACGAAATTCAATAAATTACTAACACGGTCGTGTCTAAAATCAAAGTTCACTTTTTTCTGAATGAGTAATTCATTCTCTACAGAAAGCGTCTCTTGACATTTTTTCGTATCTGGTGCCGTTGCGTAGTAAATATGTATTTTTTTATTAGATAGAACATAGTTTTAATTAAAAACATTGCTCATATAAATGGTTTTCTTGTTGACGATACCTATTGCATAATTAAAAGTGAAAAACAGCTACAAAAATTCACTTAATTTAAAGTAGGTATTCAAAACTCGAACTACTTTGTTGTACACATAATTCACAGTGACGTTTAATGGATCTTAGAGCAACAATTAAATTATGATTTTGCCATTCAGTGCACGCATCTCTAATGCGGTCAATAAGTTTTTCACTTGTTTGCACAGGAGTTGCATACATTTGTTTTTTTTTAATTCGCAAACAAAAAAGTCCAACGGGGTTAGGTCGGGGGAACGTGGAGCCTAAGCCACAGGCCCTCTTCGTTCAATCGATCTTCCCGGAAAGCTGTGGTCCAACCAGTGCCTTGTATTTTTATGAAAATGAGTGGGACCACCAAGTTGGAATCAACCTATTATTCTCAAATTCAGCGGATCTTTATCTAACAAAGTTGATTTTATACAGGACGCTATTAGTAATTTATTGGATTTTATGGTGGTAAAACTTCACAACTCCGGCGCTGGTAGCTCGTGGGCTGTGATAGCATTTCTGAATACGGCAGCACACGTGATGGTGTACAGCAAATTTGGTTTAAATATCTCCAGAGATTGGAGTATCATAAAAAAATAATAGAAAATATTTTTAAGTTTTCAAACGTCCAGTACCTTTAAAACGATGCGTTTATGGGTATGTTTTGATATGGAATTTTCTTCTTAAAATAAGCTTTTTTATCGACTGTTAAAGTCCTACTAGAAAAAAGTGGACCACCCTGTATTATCCCATTGGTTCAAATGTGTTTTCATCAGGCAATTCGCCATTAAAGAAATCCGACGATCTGCATAATTTCTAGGTAACTCTTCACCAAACTCGACTTCGTAGCACGTCCCCCAATTTCCATAATTTGGTCATCAGCCCGCCGGAGGCCTCATAATGATGCCGCAGAGAAGTTTATCTAAATGTTATTGTTATTCTAATGATCCGTGGAAATTTTCATGAATATTGAAGGGGTCTATCTTTGCATCGAAGCACATATCGCGGTCTGGTTTCGGATATAAATTACACTGGAAAAATTTTTCTATTTCGGTGAGACAGGCCAATTTGTGTGGCTAAAAACCGAGATGGCAAAGAACGGGTTTTAAATATTATGGAAGGTTTAGAGCCAGAAACGGCTTCGCGGCCCCCGTGACCCGTATAATTTCGCCCGTACAATTATTACTTCCCCAAGTCAAATCCCCCGGCTTGGGAACGTCCTGTACATTTATATAACTAGGCCATTATGACAATAATACTGCCCCTATTTCACGTGTGTTTTATTTTTGTTCTCATTTTATGTGTTGTATATGTATAATGCGAATATGCTATTTCAAGCATCAAAATGGCTTGGCGGTATGAGTCACCGAACTTTACCCTACATGTAGAATTTTCGCAAGTGATAAAGAATTTCTTGACATTTCTGAAAATTTTATCATTGGCTTAATGGGGTGTATGGTATTAAAGTCACTACAAGCTACACACTCGCTTGCTTAACTGGCGTAATGCCATATGCGTGTATGACAATTTATCAACTATAACAGCCTGATAGAAAAAAATGACCTCATCAGTGCTGACATGTATAGAGTGTTTGGGTTTGGAGTATTTTGACAGAAAAATTCCATTTCCCGGCTAAATAGGGAAAAACTAGCATACATGTCAAGAGGTGGATTTATGACAGAATATTAATGGCGAAAACCGTATTTCGATATCTGGACAGTCCATATTCAAAATTTCTCATAAGTTTTTGGTTTGGGACAATATTGAAATAGAGTGAAAACATTCTTAAGGCACTTCCTAGATTTAATACCAGTGGCGTGCTTAGTTGTTTGCTACAGCGTACCGTTTTCGTCAAAAACCGATATAAGTTTTTTCTTTTAAATGAAAATCACAGTCCGGTGTGGCCTAAAAAAAATTTCTGTTTTAAACCATTTCCCGATCCGAATTTTCAAACAAATCTTACCATTGAATTTAGCTTATTTAGGACACTCTGTAGAGTCTCTCTCGATCACAGGTGACGTCGTAATGCAATTCAAATTTGATATTATAAGAAACGGAACGGAAATTCGTGGGATCTACATTGAAAAATGTCGAGTGTCGTATTATTCGTCTTACATCGTAAAATTTTCGGAAAAAACAATTTGTTAAAATCTCTGGGACTAAAAGAAAAGCCTTGAGTTGGGGGGATAGGTGCAAAAATCTGTAAAATTATTTAAAATCATAAGGAGCTCAATAAAAAATTCGAAATATGTATATTGCTACGTTTGAAGGTTTTAAATTCGGCGGTCTACAAACAACATTTTCTTTCGTCTGTTTACGCCCAGGAGACCCATTCAAATTCTTATTACATCAACACTGAAAAGAAGGTTTTTCGAATCATTCCCAGAATGATCTGTGCGTTTTTCCCCTTTTAAAATTTTCAAAGTTTACACGCTTACTTTTGGTCCTCCGAGACACCGCAATAAAATCAGTATCGAAACTGTATGGGAAAGTCGGCAATAATAAATTCTCCACCACAAATATGTCTTTTAATTGATTATTTTTGTTATTGATACACGGGAAATAACAAAAACAATGGTCTTTTGACCAATTAAAATTAAATAGTCTGACAATTTTCGTCGAATAACTGAATTCCCTATTTGCAAAAATTACATAAACGAGCCATATCGGAATGAACTACTGCACTTCATAGCGATAATTATTCAACTGGAAAAATTTCAATCACTTTTTTGACTCGTTAGCATAAGTGGCTATTACTCTTTATTACCAATATCGAATTAAATGGGGTTTATGGAAAAATAACATTTTCGAACGCGATATGAAGTGATCGATATTCGCCCACGGGATCTACATTAATATGCCAAGCAAATGATGTCTTACCACTCACTCAGACGAAAAAGCATCGATAATGCCGTTTTAATTCTCAAAGTATTCAATCTGTTAAAGTCACGTGCTTACGGGAGCTTAATCCCCGCGAACGGTAGTTGGTAAGCTCTCCTTAAACTTTAGCTCGGGGGCGAAATTTTAATTAAAACGTTCCGATATCAAAAATATAATCGATCCATTCGAGCGCAGACTGCGAGGTATTTAGAGAGATTTCAACCCCTGAAGGGCCGAGGGCGTGGGCCTAATACCGAAATTTGTATTCTGACATTCGTGTTATCCCAAACTTTGCATAAACGTGTTGAATATGCAGAGAATCTTGATATAACTTACCAATAAACCAGGGATTTCTTATATTATTCTTCACATTCAATGATAGGAAATAATCCTTAAAGCCCTTGACAGGATTGGCTTGGGGTTGTACTGACAATGTTCCCTCAATTTCTGCCTCATTGTTTTCGGTCACCACTGACCTGGCACTCCAACCATCTGATCCGATCCAAGAGAAATGGCCGGTAGCATTACATCTTCGGACAGCTTTCATTAATTCGGCTACTTCTTGGTCTGAACCGAAAATTATGCATCCTGAAAGAAAATGAAAATAAAGGATTTTGTGAAAATTTGAGAATAACATTTGGAAAAGTAATTCTAGGGGCATAACTCAATTAAATCGAAACCGTAGTAGTATCGTCAATAGTATCATAGCATCGATTAAAGTAGTCGTGGATCTAGAGGTAAATTTTAAGGGTTAAATAGGTGAAGGGGCTTCGATATCTACAAAACAATTTCATGTGGGAGTGGACTTACTCAATATGCAGTTTATATTGTGTTTTGTGAATTGAATCTTGAATTAAATTAGAACATGAATTGATGACAATATATCATAGACCGACGAATTCCAGGATGTCCTTCAGAAAATTGAATTTTCCCACTTCGACTTGGAATGTAAACTTCCGAACTGTTCACACATTATTAAATGAAATTTAATTTCCCAGTAGGTTACTTACACTTTTATGATTTAAGACCCCTTGTGCCTCTTTGTTTTTATTCTCAAAAAAGCAACAAAACTTTCTAACTTTTAGCATTGTAACATTACCCTTATTCCCAAAACTGACAAAGGGCAATAATTTATGTTGCCTCGTAAAGGTTTTTCACTGCCGAATTTTGAGGTGCTATAATCAGACGGATCTTTTTGCCTGTTTTTCCAGCAAATGACAAAGCACCTTTTTTTTTTAATGAGAGAAAGAGACTTTTGTAGCATTAAAATGAGATAGATATCCCTTTCATGTGTCTTTTCGAGAGTAAAATCTTCAGAGAAAAATCTTGTTGATTTAAAATATAAATTATACATGATATAATGTATTGCGAGAAAGCTATATTTAAGTCTCATCTCAGGTAGCACAGTGAGAGCTATAAATTTGGTCAGGTAATGACAAACGACGGGGTCTATGTTTCCTCTTGACGTGCCTGTGGGACCTTAAGAAATTAAACTGGGACTTTGATATGTCTCTGTACAAATTGTGATAATTTTTTTAGGTAAAATCAATAAGATCATAATCTTAAATGCGGCGTACCAGATCCCGCCCACGGGATGACTAAAAAGCAATTTAAATGTTAAGGAAAGAAAGTCGAGCGGATTGGGCGGAAAATAAATTCTGAATCCGTACATGTATTTTTTACGTTAGACTCAAGACAAAACAATATCACAAAAATCCTAAAAACATCCAACCTCGAAGCAAATTAAAAAGGAAACAAATTTTTACAAAACATATCAATTTCTTATATAAAATTAATTCAGCTCAGGATTGGGGGATATGGGGATTATCCGGTCCACCTTTCATCCCTCGTAATGGGAAGCATACTTTTTATGTCTTTTAATGAGAAATGAAAAAAAAGAGGTTCTCTTTTTCTTTAATGTGCCTGCGGGACATTTGAAAATTAAAGTGGGAGTTTTCTCGCAGTCGAGATATTAAGGTTCATTCTTTTTTCCAACAAGAACGGATGTAAATTAAGATACTTCTTTTTGATTAGTCGGTACTTTTTTGGTACTGTACAAGAAAAACAAACACTAATTTCTTTTATATGGACCTGTTTAATTTGTAGGTTCATGATATAAAATTTCAATTTTTAGGAATTGAAAACTCAGTTTTCGACCCATCATGTTAATGGCATAGATGTGTTACACGTGTACATTTTTATGATAAACTGCAGAATGTACACATAGGTGCTCTGGGGTATAAAAATGTAACAAAATATATTTTTTAATTTAGTACAACAGTATTCCATCGTGAAAAATTTTATGTTTTGTTTAATTTTAGTTAACGCTCCTTCTGTGTTTTAATTCAAGACCGAAAATGGCCATCTCAAGATACTTCGTATTATTATTCTCCTTTTATTTTTATAGCGTTTCTAATTTTTTTGCTTCTTGTCGGGCTCTTTCTTTAATATTTCCTTTTTCTTTTTTATATAACTTATTGTCATTAGAATTCTAAAATTTGAGATTATTTTGGAAATTCTTGTAAAGAAAAATTCAGATCAAAACCTCAAATTTACATTTAAATTTAGGAATGTCGCTGCCCATAATTTAACATTAGCTGTAGTGCACAGCCATTAGGTGTTTGCGACAACTTTGTTCGAAACTTTAATAATCCATTTTCAATTTATTAAAATATTAGGAATAATTCTAACACTTCTCAGTATTTCCAATCTTAATTTAAGTTTATTTTATACCCTTTGTTTTATCATATTTTTTTCACATGTTATGTTTATTCTCATTGTTCTATTTATGCACCTGATGTAATCTTATGTTATTCAGGTGTATAACAGAAATGGAAAAATATCTAAACTAACTCCTCTTAGAGGTTACCTTACAGTATTAAAAAACTACTCGTGTTCAATACACAAGTTCAATTAGGTCGATCATTTGAATTCCAATTTAGTCTCGAACTCTCCTGATGAGAGTATTTTGTAGGGGTCTGATTACTTTTTACCACGAACCCCCGTTTAAAATTCAGCGGGGGTTTTCCATTTTCGGTCTACGTGACCCTTTTTGTCCACTGTCCAATCTTATGTTTGTTTTCTAATTTGCCGCACCAAAGATAAGGAAGATTCAATTTAATAGGGTTTTTTATTGCCTTCGGGTCCTTTGGCAATATTAAAGAGAAAAAAACATAAGAACGACATTTCCCTAAAACGTGATGTTTTTTGATAAAGATTTGTGATAACATACCTCTGGCCCTCGGTTGCGTTTGTAGCTTCTGCACAATGTTGTCGTAGACTGATATGTTCGCGACACCTGAATCTTTAACAAGTTTTTCCTTTACGGCGATGCATATCTTATTTTTTGCCAAAAGGTCCTCCAGGACTTCAAAGGCCTGGAAACCAAGGAAAATATATTTGGTCATATAAAAATACATTATGATTTGGATATTTTTATGCACAATAAAAGTAATTTTGGATAACCTAAATTCTCAAAATTTCTGACAGTCTTGTCGATTTTAAATTACTACTGAAACATCAGCTGAATGCTAATTAAATTTCTGGCAATGTCTCAATCTATTTGGAATAGTAGAAAAATTATAACTTTAATATTGAAATGGCCAACTTTTTACTTAAAATGCAAATCTGTTGTAATTAAAGTCAAGAGGAAAGGGGCAGATCCAGGTTAAGTGAATGCAAAAAATCTCATCCCAGCTTAAAGATTTGCAATTTTATAAAAGTGCTGAAAACGTAATAATAACTCTGTTTCAGGTGCAAATTTGATTTTAGCCTTAACATCATCATTTACGTTTGTCTAAAAATGTATCCGCAGGATACGATTTTTGCTTTAGATTCGCAAGGCAAATCCGCAAACACCGCATTTGCTCCCAAAACTCTTTTACATCTCATTTTACCTTCCCCAAGGTAATAAAACCTCCAATCGGGCAGCCCTCCAATCGGGTAAATATACATGGCAAACAAGGAAACACTTCTTCCCCCGTTTACCTGATGTATTGGAACGATATTGAATAAATATTTATAGTTATATAAACGGGAATTCCAAACCTCAGAATTTCTCAATAGACACAAATCCTCAGCTCACCTTAATTCCATAATTAGATTCTTCATATATAATGGAAATATAGCTCCAACTCATACGGATTACTATGTCCACCATCGCCTTCACCTGATGATGGTCCGAAGGAATTGTCCTGGAGAAGTATTCGAAGCGTTGTTTGTTGCTTAGTTCGGGGCTTGTAGAAAAAAACGACACCTGAAGCAAAAAAGGGTTTTAGCTAATTTGGTTAAAATAAATTTTAAAAAATTGCTTCTAATTCAGTTATAAATTAAGGGGGCACTAAATTAATATTAGGAGACGAAAACGATTCTGGGAAATCGCTTTATAAGGAACACACTTTCATAATATATAGTGTCGTGATGTGTTAATTTTTGAAAATATCAAAATTTTGGATTTAAAAGATAGAAAATTCTCGTCCCTAACTACTCTATAAAATATCACGACATAAGCTTAATATTTTCAGATGATTTTTCATTGTAATTGCCGGACACTTCGTATTTTATGGCGAAAGGGGTTTCTAGTACATCATTCTATAAGAGATCAAAAACTGAATTTTGATCTGCTAATTACTGAATAGCAAGGTTCGGCAACGGAACGTAGGAAATTCTTGTTCCCAGTTGTAGTTCTGTAACCCGATTAAAGCAAAATTTACATACCGTGATGAGGATTATTTTAAAATATCCCTTTATGAAAAACTCTAACAACCTATAATCTCATGCGCTAAAAATATATGAAAATAACTTTGTATATTACTGACAGAAAATAAAACTCTTGATCCACATCGCTCTATAAAATTAATCAATTTTGCTCTTAAGCCAGTTTCTCCAATTATCTTCCAAAAAATATAAGGATTGAGCCTCACTGGCCGTTAATTAAGACGAATCCGCTTCGAGTCTAACAAATGCGTTAATTAACCCTTATTTGTCTGGACCGAATTCCAATAACGGCCCTTTGGCACGTCTGAACTCGGATTAAACGAGAGTTTTATGTGGGTCGCATGACTCTTAAAATTGAATTTGCGTTTATCGGGAAGATTTCTTTATTACGCTGACTTAACTCTAATATTTCTGAAATTAAAGAATTGTTTTACCAAAGGAAATTATACGTCCAAGCATTTGGGATAGGGGGACTTAGACTTGGACAAAACTCCATCAATAACCGCAATATGATTCACGGGAGGATTTCAATTTAATCTTGTAATTGGTCGCCCACAAAATTGTAATTTTGGAGAATTAATGCTTGTCCAACACTCATACTCTTTTTCCGGGGCCAAAGTTCCAATCAAAAGCTAAAGTAAATATTTTCTGCAATAACATCGGCTGACCTGGACTAACATTGTTCTTGGAATGGGGTCGGAGACGTATTTCTTCACCTGGCTAACATCGACTTACCCGAAGAGTAAATTAAATTAAGCATACTCGGAAATGTATATTTAATAAATTGCGCCACCGAAATGGGTAAATGGTTAAATAGTAAAATATCGTTTATGAGTTTCAAGGAAAATTTAATTTTAGCTTTGGCTTAATATAATTAATCTGACCTAAGAATTAAAATTCAAATTAAGTTAATTTTGTATATTTTATAGGCCAAGGATTACAGAAAATGCGCTGTTGCTAGTGGAAATATATGTATGTGAAGGGTTTTGATTGTTGTCTAGGGGAATGTTGGGGTTCTTCAATGATAATTACGTTAACTTAGCGATACGTATATTGAATAATTAGGTAGACTAGACTTTACAAGAAGAAATGAACGCGGGCGCGACTTCTTAGTCTCGAGTGACGGGCCGAAGATCCAGAAGTCGATAGTAATGAATAGAAAAAAAGAGAGAGCTTCTCATTCTTCCAACACTTAAGTAGACCCATCCATGGCTGTAAACCATGGGCGTGTTCCGTCTAAAGTTCAAAAAGGGGCCTGGAAGCCGCCCTCCCTGGCGGACCGTTACGCTCACAACTGGTCAGAATCCAGGGTAATAGTCAACAACGTCCATGGATGTGTCATTACCGTGAATGGCCTTCGGATACTTTCTACCCCTTAACTTATAATCTACATAATACAGATTTGTGCTATTCAGGTTGCATCTCGATCTGGATCCCAAATCTTACATATGTATGTATTTTCAGGTCCATCTGATAAGTGACAGAAAAATATATGTGAAAAATGAGGTAAGATCAATTTTGTAACTTCAATACACTGCTGTATTTACTAAAAAGTAACGTATAAGAAATTCATTTAATTATTACTCACAAGTTTATATTTGACATTGATTCACCTTTGAAAACTATTAAAGTTGCCATTGTGAAAACAGACGGAATTAATCATGAATTAAGTGAAACTTATCAAATGCAAATTTGTGTAGGGGTCATTTCATTGATTTTAATAATAACTCGACAAACATAGAATAAAAAACAAGTTGAGAAGGACACAAACAGAAAAAGAGAAACAACTACTTCGACAGCTAATATTCCTTTCGAAATTGAATTACTCACAAAAAACCTTGAAAGTAGTTACAAAACTCACTTTTAGCAGATTGTGGAAAGTAATTTGATAGTTACGCTATCCACAAATAGGTATGTTATCAGTTTGCTTCTCTATCTATCCGTAATATCAAATGGAACCAGCGAAATGATCGCATGGAAGATTTGCTTGCAATTTTCCATTTGATAATTTTATTTCTTACTTGATCCTGCCTGTGGGAAGCTGCGAAGCTGAAACCTAACCTTATCTAGGATATTCTATCCAGCTCTGGAAATGTTCAGTTGCGAAGTGCTGCGTACTTTGAAATTTATTTATTTCCTTTAGATTTTCCTTCTTGAAATAATAGAAATATCTCGAAAAGAAAAAGTATTCTAGCCGTAGAGGTTATAAATATAAATCAAACGTCCAGAAACAAGTGGAGATTTAAATAATGTTATTCAAACAGACAGAGCGATAGAAAGATGTCCTCACAGAGAGGTGGAACTATCTTTTACAAATTTATGCAGCGCAGAACTTCTGCTTGAGGAAGGAACTTAGGCGTAAATATCTGACGAACATAATGCGCCTCATAAGTACCGGTAAACTAAATTAAAATTAGAAAAGCCCTTGTACTTTGCAGAGATAATCTGCTTATTAAGGAGCATCTATTTATAAGCTTTGCGCTTGTAGCGGATCCTTCGTAATTGAAGCGTTTTCTGGTTACAGGTAAGCTGTAAAGCGGTGCCGCTGAAAATTCATGGACCAAAGCATCCTAAATAATTCATTTTCTCCTCTAACAAGGTTGGGAACTAATTAAAACTCTTAAAGAAAAGCGGATGAGGATTCGCTTGCAATTTACTGTGCAGCTTTAATTATGGACGGGTTCAAGCTTCCAGCTGGAAAGGACAGACAGAAAAGAGGAATCAAAGGACTATTCAAATGGATTTAGGCAATAGTAATGGATCCTTTGAGTTGTGAAATTTAAAATTTATACAACAAATCTTCACGAACCCCTTACAGAGGGCACACGATCTTATACGTCAATTACTACATTCAAACCCATGGAGCCTTTTGACTTCGTCTTCTGCTACAAGCTTAACGGACCTCAATTAATCATTTCTCTCCCCTGTTTTTCAATTATTCTTTTGTTACTTGACGTTTCTTCCCCAAACCACAAACACAATAAATCGTGCGTCTCTAATCTATGAACTAAACGCTTCTTCGGTCTAAAAAACGCTACCGACGATTAGAAAATCATCGCTGATAGTTTCGCATCCATGATTAAGAATTATGGCCGGGTTGCCAAGTGAAATGACAAACGATGGCAACTGCGCCCTTACGTTGTTATTTATTGTACCCTCTATAATCGGAGCTCGATGCCACACTTGCTCGCCTCTCCCCTATTTTCTATTCACGTGTCAAGTAAGTATTATGTGACTGCGGTAAAAAGATGAAGAATGATTGCGCAGCGTTAGCCGAACAGCTTAACATAATATAGCTAAGCTTGTTGGGAGTTGTTTCATCTTTTTTCAAAGGGCTCTAGAAAATCCCTTAAAAGCTAATGACGTCATGTATCCTGACGAGTAGGACCACGGTGGCTATTGGTTCGTTCGTAAGAAGTTTTAAAATTTTTATAACGAACTTTCCTAGCTTTTGCATTGCGAAGCAATTATAAAGAGAAAAAGTGCTTTATATTTAATTGATTGTGTACTGTTTTTAATGGTAAATTGCGCTTGAATTTAACTTAAAATCTCATTTAAATGCCTTCACCCACAGACACCTACGGAATTATTTTTTGGTGAGTGAATTAAGTTCAGAAAATTGAAATGCAAAGCTCATAATTTACAAAGCAACACTTTTCCGTTAAAGAAAGTATTTTATCTGGTAATCCCAAGATTAGATTAAAACTTTGGTTTTACGAATGTTCAGAACTGTAGCTGGAACTAGTGAAAACCGCAAGGAAACCAAATATATGTATATACAATCATACTCAGAACGTTTCATTTAATTTTGTTGTCAATTTTTCTTGCAAAATCACTGTCGCGAAATTGGTTTACATGGAAAAAATACTTTCAATTAAAAGTTTGATTCGTTAGTGGTGAAATGTTTTGCAAAGCGAGCAAATTCCAGTGAAATCGAATCTAACGCGAATATACAGGGTGTCCCACAAGTGTTTCATTATATTTCAGTGGGTAATAGTACATTGAAAAATAATATGACTCCTTATATAAACCATATTCCAATAATGCTTCATTAAGAAGATACAGGGTGTTAAACTTTACTTAAAAAATCTAACTTTTATTGATATATTCAAAACCGTTTGAGATATGTAAGTGAAATTTGGCATGTTTTGAGAGTTAATGTAGACGCATTTATTTATGCAAAAGGGCTATTTTTCGTTTCACCAGTGACGTGCGTACGGGCACCTCTCAGCACATTTTTAAAGAAAAACATGGTGCGCCACTGCTTTTTATCAAAATAAAAATTATTTTTAGAAGTTTAATTTCATTTAGAAGAAAAATGCTCACTTGACTCTTTCGTCCGACGTATCGTTTGCCAGTAAAAAATTGAATACCGTCTATATGCACGATATTCTCTAAATGGTTTTAATAATATTAAGTTTTTTATTTAAATATTATTTATTTGCTATAACATTATAGAAATTGTTCAAATTGGTGGCCATTTTGTTCAATACATAATTGAGCTCGCCTGTTCATTGATACTCTGATACGTTGAAATATTCCAGGTGTGTTTTAAGTTTAACAACCTGTATCTTCTTAATGAAGCATTATTGGAATATGGTTTATATAGGGAGTCATATTATTTTTCAATGTACTATTACCCACTGAAATATAATGAAACACTTGTGGGACACCCTGTATATTAACTTCCAATGCAATAAATACACATATCAAGGTATAATAATAATATAATGGGCGAATAAAAATAAAAATTTGTTGTTAGTAATGGAAGAGCCTATGAAAAGTATTCTCAATAATAAAAGTTCAGGAAAAGTATGAGACATGATTCTGGATTAGCACATTGAGCGACATTAAGTTAGAAGCTTTGGAAAGACGGCTAAAAGGGGAAAGCAAAGGAACAGTTTAAATGGCGGAGATGCCTCGAAAATCCTAGCCCAAGCGAATGTTGAAATCTGACTATAGCCTTTGCCAAAAGTTAAAGGATGAGGAAGTTTGAAAAGAGAAAATACTTTAAACTAAGATCCTTAAGAGGTAAATCGTGAAAGCAAAAATTGACGATTTAGGTATCTGGTGCGTTCAATAATTTCATAGCGCTTTTACAAATAAAAGTATGAAGACATTTCCGAAAAACGAGATGTTTCAAGCGTATTAAGTTATTTAATGTACGTGCTCCTTGAGTCTCCTAAGTGAGATCGAGTGAGAAACTCTCCAACGTTAATTAGTTTGATACGTACATCATTTAGATCTTTAGTGATAGTGGTAGAGGGAAACTGTTAAGGCTTAGATGCAAATCGGAATTTAATGAATCAGAAGACCGTTAACTGGGAACAAAACTTCTATCTATGGGTTTACTTGCACATAAAATTATTATTCGGCAGCTCTCTAACACTGAGCACTTTCTGAATGTTTTGCAACATCCCCGGTAATAAATCAAAGCTGCACAAAAATGGGCAATTTATCAGAATCCTTTTACTCACAATCTCACCATAAATAAAAGTTACGGCAAAATAGAAATGTCTTGATAGGAGAAACCCTTTTCAGCTGTTTCTGTTCTGGGTAACAAATTTTCCCAGAATTTAAACTATGTTTCCTTTATTTCCAGATCGGGTCTTTTGTGGGTCCCAGCCGGGACAATATGCAAAAGGAGATTGATTATGTTAGATTAAAATAAAACGAATGTGGTTAAAATTTAAATTAATTCGGAAATTGCGTTTGGATCGAGTTTGTTGGAAATGCCAATTTCAAGAGAACTGGAATTGTACGTTTGTAAACAAAAACTTTGATTTTGCGGTCAGAATTAGTTTGCTACTACATGAGTAAAAATAATCTTGCTGCATCGGAGAGTTGAAATATATGAGGTCTCGCAGTGCCACAAGCAAGACAAATGAAGCGAACATAAACCTTTATTCTGCAGAGTAGTAGTTTAGTGTCTAGAAACGGACGTTGCGTTTCCTTCCAAATATACACGTCTGAGAACAAAGAAAACCGGAAATTTCATTGTCCATTAAAGCCGTTTTTATTTCCCGGGCAAAATCATCACGGTCCCCCTTAGACATATTTACTGAATTTTTGAAAATCTTCTCTTACAACCTTAGCATAAATTTTGCAAAAGAAATCGAACACTTCTCGAATTTCCTCGTGTTTATATTAATGCAAACTGGGAGCAATATGCTGATTCGGGAATAAAAAAGAAATAAAACTATAGGGTTATCAGAATCCACCCTTAGCCAAGAATCTTCACCCCTTATCGGGCATAATTTGTTTTGAGAACTTCGCTCGTAAACGTCCCAAACCTGTAGAGTATTCCAGCAGTTAAACCAAGATTTAAATAATCGCTGATCTAGGTCCCGGATATATTGGACCGATATATTCTGAAGATTTCATCCTTAGAGCCTCATTTTGTTATTAATAGTTAGCTGTCAGACAAATTAATCATCCGATATATTCATAAACAGCTATCGAGTTTTTATATCGAAATGGATGAATCCTATTTGAGACGTATTAGGATAATGTAGCTGAAATATAACATAGCTGGAAAGCATGTACGCCCTAGATAAGACGCGTTTTCCATAAAATAATGCTCCCTTTTGATCTTTCCCTTAATGGCGTTTTATTATGACGGTGTAAAGTGGCAGAAAGGGCCTTTTAAACTCGCGTGTATAGTGGAATTTTCGTGAGTTTTGAGGTTTTTCAATTATACGGCACAAAAATTTAAAACGCGAGTTTTCCAGCTAGAACACAGGTAAATTGATGAAGAGGTCTGCCTTTGGTAAATGGTTTTAAAAACTGCCCTTTTCTGTATAAAACTCGATAGAGAATGCCGGTACTAGTACCGATCTTTCGCGCTTTGAAGCTTGTAAAAAAGATATCGTAGAAGGAAACATATTCAAGATCTCTTCATAGACATTTTTGTTAAAGTACCGAGTACGAAATTTGCTGCAATTTTTTTTTTATTTGTTACAATCATTATTCTGAGGATATTCCTTTGAAGTGTTAAATTCAGAAGCCAATTTTGTAATAAGTCAGGTCGCACTTAAATTGTTTGCAAATGATCAATAAAAACTATTAGGTCGTGTAGTATGAAATGAGTAGAATTGAATTGAAATTTTAGTCATTTTTTTTTCATATGAAATGTTTTTATTGTCAATCGAAATATGCACCACCATTATCAATACACTTCTGCCATTTAACGGGAAGTTCATTGATTCCCCTGGTGTAAAAGCCTGCAGGCCGGGAGTCGATAAACTCGTGGAAGGCAGCTTTGACAGCCTCGTCGGAGTTGAATATTTTCCCTACCAAGAAGTTATCCAAATTTTGAAAGAAGTGGTAATCAGTGGGTGGTAAGTCGGGTGAATACGGTGGATGACGAAGAGTTTCCAATTCCAACTCCTGTAGCTTGGCGAAGGTGACTTGTGCGGTGTGTGGCCGAGCGTTGTCGTGCAACAATAGCGGTGCGCTTCGATTGACTAATCTTGGCTGCTTAACCGTCAGTTGCCTCATCATTTCGGTCAGTTGTCGGCAGTAGACATCAGCCGTAATCGATTCACCAGGTTTCATGAAGTTGTGATGGATGACACCTGCGTTGGACCACCAAACGGACACCATAAGCTTCTTTTGATGAAGATTTTTTTTCGCACAATGTTTTGGTGGTTCATCTTGATCCAACCACTGCGATGAACGTCTGGTATTGTCATATAAGATCCATTTCCCATCACAAGTAACAATCCGATTCAAAAATGGATCGTAATTATACCGGCACAACAAAGAAACACAAGCTTCGAGACTTCGTTCTTTCTGAATGTCGGTCAACTCATGTGGTACCCACTTGTCCAGCTTCTTCACCTCACCAATTTCAGCCAAATGAGTCAATATTGTTTTTTTGGTTACACTGAATATTAACGAAAATTCGAACGCACTTTGACGTGGATTCGCTTCCACCACGGCTTTCAGATGATCGTTATCCACTTGAGTTTCAGGTCGTCCACGTGGTTCATTTGTTAGGTCAAAATTGCCAGAACGAAATTTCATGAACCAACGAGATACTGTTTGCTGTGAAGTGACTTCAGTACCAAACACATCATTAATATTGCGAGCCGTCTGAGCTGTTGTGGTTCCACGGTGGAACTCATATTTCATTAACACACGAATTTCACTATTTTGCATGGCTGCACAAAAATTTTTATAAAAATAAAAGTTTTCAATAGTTTTTAACACTTTAAACTCTGATCGAAAGAGGAAAAATGTGCCTTTTCCACATAAAAAAGTCAAGTCCAAATATAGATTTAGAGTGAAGTTATTCGCAGTTGAATGTGGCATTTCGAGAATCTACTCGTTTCATACTACACGACCTAATATCTTCAACATGTTTTTTGATCGAATATGTTCCATACCACCCAATAATAAAGATGGCCTACTAACTACTAACCACTAAACTCATGTACAAATCTAAGATTTTCTTAGCAAATTATAAATTTTAAAGTCAATTTTACCAAAAATCACTCTTGTATTGAACACAGCGTGTGAAGATATGCAACAAACACCACATTCGCACATAGTTTCTTTATTTTTTCAAAAATCTGGCTGCAATTTTTCTTATGATTCGTACACTTCTAAGAATGATTTTCAGGAAGGCTATCGGTTTAACGCAAATAAAAATCGGTGCTTAAGACATTTTTGGTTTAGATGTTGGACTTACTTAAGAAGCAATACAGGAAAAACTAAAATGTTTCCAAAGCCCCTTCAGAAGATTGGTTTCTACAGCAAACTCATTCATGGATTCACATTTTATGTTATTGTTCTTTCATATTACGCAGAAACCGAAAAAATTGTTCTCGTCGATTATGGTAATTTTTGAATTGGGAAAAACGTGCCACATAAAGAGAGCCACTGAGAAGCCCATTCTAATTTCGTCCTTTTACTCGAAACTGTAAATTTACCCAAAAATTACAAACTCGATTCAACGGCAAAAGTTAAGTGTGTCATAGGCCACTTTCAAATAACAAATTCTTAATACGCTTTTGTGTATTACAACACTTTATTCTCATATTGTACTTTCTGAAATTCCTAAATGTTAATAATGTCCAGATTGAAACATAAAATGTGTTCGAGCTAGCGAAATTTCTAACTCACTTGAAAATATTTCAAACTTTCTGCAATTCAAATTGAAATTGCAGGTATTAAAAGGAATCGGAATTTCGTCTCTGGAAGGTTTGCTTCCAATTTTGGAGACGTACATAATTTCGCTCTGACGCTGAACAATGAACAAACACTTATTTATATTTGAAATTCAATATGGGGATATATTCGCTTCTCATAGTCAAGCCTTTCTTATAACATTTGGCCTGCCTCCAAATTTCTTGTAAATTGTAAACCCATTTGGAGCAGTAGTTTCCTGCGAAAGTCATCAAAACTGGTAGCTATGTAAGGAAGCGCTTTGTAACTGGCGAGCAGCTCGGCTTTGTGGCTCAATTGCCTGGTGTCGAGAAAATTAAGAACCATTTACTTTAAGGCACAGATAAAGACAAAACACCAGACGAGGCCTCTCATTCTTAATAATCCTTGAGACAAAACGGCCTTATGTTTTCGCCTAAGGCGTACAGCGACAAGTTTCCTACCGTGATTCTTTTAATTGAAAAGCTTTTACATCCCACATTCTACATTTAATTAAAGCACGGTTTAACACTGAGCCACCATCGAAAGATGATGAGTTCAGCCAAGGGTAATAAGTATATCTTCCTGGTAGGAATGATACTTGAAAATATACATAAACGAATTTCAACCAAAACAATTTGCGATAAAAGGAAAGTTTAAATTGTTTCTCAAACATTTTCCCGTGAGTCTGAGAGGAAATAAGAGGTTGCAGTTTCATGTCTTTCCATGCAAACGTCGATTAGGAGATTGGAAAGTCGTTGTTTCTGAATTAGCGAGAGCGCCGCAATAGACGTTTAAGAGCAAAGTTGTAATAACTAGAAGTTTTTAACTTCTATCATCAGTCATCCTTACTATCGATTACGCAAAGGCAAAAATGCAAATCGTATTAAAGTAATTTCTGCAATTGGAAAAAGTGAGCTCTGTGAAATTGGATTCGGGGAGAGGAATAAGCCCACTGAAAGGGGAGACGTCTCGAAGTTGGCTGGTCATCAAGAATCTTAATCTCGGCTTAAGTGGCAGGATCATCCCCGATGGGGGATGGTTTTAGGGATGCATTTTAGGCAGACTCGTCAAGACGGGAACGACCTTAACTGAATGAAATTACGCGTATTTTGGGTTAGAATTCAAATAGGAGCGTATGCAGGAGAAAAGCAAAAATGTCCGTAGAGTTCTGAAGCGATGAGTTTTGTTTGATTAGACTTCCTTGAAGCAGAATAACATTTAGTTCGAGGTATATTCCTCTCAAAAATTTTAATCCAGAAATATTTGAGAGATATCGCATTAACGCAGAGGGTAGATAGAGGGTGGGTTTTTAAAAAGTATACGGTTGTGGTCAAAATAATAAGAGTGGTAGTGTTGAATTTCAATATATTATCGCCAAATATTTAATAAATAAATTACATTCTTTGTAATGTATCACTAATATAGAGTAACGTGTACTCATGACAAAAAATGTATAAAAAATAAAAATTATTCAAAACCACAAACTTTACAATATTTATAAAAAAATATATTAAATTTTTCTTGGCCAATAAAATAAGAGTGTTCTGTTTTTAATTTTTATGTTGGTCGAATGTTGATTAATTTTTTGTAAATCTTATTTGTTTACAATTCTTCGTTTATCTGTTAACTGTTAGTATAGTTTTGAGTATCACCATGGGTCGTGCAAAGCACTGTAGTGCTGAAGAAAGGCGTATAATTTTGCAACTGAGAAGTGAGAACAAAACTTACAAATTCGTTGCTGATGTAATCAAGCGATCCGAATGTGTTATCACCAAAGTTTTGAGGGATCAAAAACTAACTGAAATACCAACAGAGACTAGAGGCCGTCCAAGAAAAACCAGCAAATCTATGGATAGAAGAATTGTAAGAAAAGCAGTAAAGAATCCTTTTTCTACATCTTTTGGCATTAAACGAGATCTGGACCTACCAATCAGTACAAGTATTGTAAGAAGACGCTTACAAGAGATGAATCTTCATGGGAGAGTGGCAAGAAAAGTTCCGCATTTGAGCAAGAAGACCATCAAGCAAAGATTAGAATTTGCTAAATCCAACTTAAATGAGAATTACAATCGTAACTGGAAAAACATTTTATTTAGTGATGAAACCAAAATAAATTTGTTTGGATCCGATGGAAAATGGTATGTTAGACGATGTAAAAATGAAGAACTAAATTCTCGGAATACCTTACCAACTGTGAAACATGGTGGAGGAAACATCAAATTGTGGGGCTGCTTTTCTTATAATGGTGTAGGTCCGCTATATCTGATTAAAGAAAACATGACTAAAGAAATTTATATGAATATACTGGAAACTGTTATGCTTCCCTACGCCGAAATTAATATGCCCCTCAATTGGATCTATCAACACGATAACGACCCGAAACATACCGCCAAAGTTGTGAAATAGTGGTTCGTAACAAATGAAATTGAAGTGTTGCCCTGGCCGTCGCAATCACCTGACATGAACCCAATTGAAAACCTATGGAAGTATTTAAAAGAACAACTTGCAGATAAAAAAACTTCGAATAAAAGGCTTTTGTGGGAAGAGGTTCAAAAAATCTGGTACGCCACACCGGTAGAGCTTTGTCAAAAGCTAATTGATTCTATGCCCAAGCGATGCACCGCCCTAATTAAGCAAAAGGGACATGCTACGAAATACTAAAGTATATTTGTTTTTTTTTTGTTGAAAGTTCATGTTTACAATTTTTTTTTCTCAAAAGAAGTGTATACTCTTATTTTATTGGCCAAGAAAAATTTAATATTTTTTTAAAATAAATATTGTAAAGTTTGTGGTTTTGAATAATTTTTATTTTTTATACATTTTTTTTCATGAGTACACGTTACTCTATATTGGTGATACAGTACAAAGAATGTAATTTATTTATAAAATATTTGGCGATAATATATTGAAATTCAACACTACCACTCTTATTATTTTGACCACAACTGTATATGCCTCTATCGTGAAAATTGTTTCGGCAATGGAAAAATCAAAAAACACTTCCATCATAATATGTCGGGGGAGATGATTGAAGGTATGGAAAGCCCACTATTCTCTACTAAATGCACCTCAGCCACCTCAAGTCAAGCATTTTCAATAAGATTTTCAATGATACCAATGTTTCTGCAATTCCTTCCTCAAACGTGTTCAATGATAATTCCTAAAATGCAAAATGCACGAGTAAGACACCTAGGCGTAGAATTAAATAGTTTTCAATCGGGAATAATTAACAGAATTGTTAATTAATTTAAAGTTTTATTGTAATTAAATCAAAGCGTAAAATTTATCTTTCAATATTAATAATTTTTTATAACGGGTGTTCGTTATTTTTCATGCAAGCATTTAAGCGATATTAACGTTCTCGACGCACATTCTTACAAAGAACTAATAATAATGTTAAATGAAAAAAAACTATTTTTCTTTTATCGATGTTTATGAATGTTTTTTTACTCAGTAAATCGTCGAATCCTGTTTATTATCTGAGTTTCACTTCGAGCTGCTTCTCGCAAATTTTCAATCGGAACACGGTTTATTCAATTGCGAAACGGGTTGAAATCGGTTTTATTTATGGTGCTGAGGAACGTGGTCTTTTACAAACCACAGATATATTTCGCCAGCGACATTCTACAATCAACATTAATTCTTTTTACGTAAGGAAATTAATATAAAAAATCGAAGAAACCGATTCCTTGACCTATAAAAAAAGAATCAAACTAAGATATTAGATGAGCTTACCTAATTGAACTTCTCGGAAAATTTGCCCAAAATCCATCATTGTCTATCGGTGAAGCATCCACTTTAACTGAGCTATCAACAGTATCGGTCCGAAAAGTTCTAATATTACACAAATTTCATCCATACAAAATTCAGCTTTATCGGGAATTCAATGAGGATGATCCAGATCGACGAATGGAATATTGCGAGGTGATCACTGCAAGCTTTAATTACTAAGCAGCCTCGGTACTGCTGAACGTTTGCTTTAAAGTTGAGTATACATTTTAGTTAAATTGTATTTTCAAAAGGCACAATTGTCGAATCTTGAGTGATACAAAGAATCATCAGAGAGACGGAATCGTTCAATATCCACAAAAACTGAATTTTTGGGTTGGAATCCTTGGAGACGCTATCATAGGACTTTTGTTTATTGATGATAATTCGAATGGTGAAGTCTTCCGTAGCCGTTCAGAAAATGCTATCGAGCCATTGATAATTCATTAGCTAGCGAATCAGCAGGACGAAAGTTATGAATTAGAATTGGACAAAAATTTACTAAGATTTCAACAGGATGGGGCACCGCCACAATTTGTTTTGCCCGTTGGACAGTGGATACCAGATGGATTGGAAGGAGAAAAGCGATCGACTGGCTCTCTGAGTCTCTCCATCTCACATCTTTGGATCTCTTTTTGTAGGGGCACTTGAAATCTGTAATGCTCAAAACTCAACTAGAAACAAATGAAGAGTCAAGACAGCGAACTATTACTGAGTGTCGTGCAATTCCTAAGGAAACTTTTAATGTCCGTCAAGAATATGCATATCGCTGGTACGTTTGTATGGAAAAAAACTAACACCCATTATAAAGCGGCAAATTTTATGTTTTGATTTAATCACAGAAAAACTTTAAATTAACTATGAGTTCTATTCCTTATTCTTGATTAAAAACCATTTAATTCTACATCTAGGTGTCTTACTCATGGATTTGGAATTTTACGCGTTATTAGATACATTTGAGGGGGTATTCCCAGAAACTTTGGTACAATTGAAAAACTTAATGAAAATTCTTTCTGGCGATTTATCGCAACCGTGTCAATGCTATTTCAAAAAATAACTTGGGGTGGACGGGGTGCATTTGGTAGAGGGTAGTGAGTTGATCGTGCCCACAATTATATTTTCCCATCATATAATAAAGGTGTTTTTGGATCCTTGCATTGCCAGCATAATTTTCAAGCTGTTGCCACTTATACTTCGAAAAAAATGTATATTAAGATTATTACTTTTGTATAAGAAATTAGGGCATATTTGCCTACAATTATGTGCAATAATTGGGAAACAAAAAACACTTTTTCAATGAAAAATAGAAAAACAGAAATAACTACTTCCAGGGCTAAAACTCCTATCGACATTGAGCTACACTGGTTTTCTTAATACTTCTTGGGTGAATACTTCGAATCTAAGAAGTTATAGAGCTCATCTGGTCAGGGCAAAGGATTACAATTTCGTGTGCTGAGAAACGATCCACACTGTATCAGTGGACATTGAGTCCCTGGCCAGGTCATTTTCCTGCTTTTTGACATTCATCACACGTCGCTACACAAATAGGCAAGTTTAAGTCTCTCAACATGAGTGTGTAATTCAGTATGGAGATCACTGAAGTCAATGGAAGTTCTTAGTTTTAAGATTAAGAAAAATTATAGAGTTCAATGCTGATGAAACGTGAGAGCATAGAAAGATCACACTTTGGCATTGGTAAGTAAGTATTACTGTTCGCTTACCAAAAGAGATTACCTCAACTGAATGTGAAAAAATGTGGTTGGTTCTGATTTTCTTACTCGAGATCGAGGAACGGTTCTTACTATTTTAGTAATTATACGTTGATTAAAATTTAAGCCGGGGTGTAATGTGAAATTATTGTTAGTTTAGTCTTGATAGTTCAATAGTGTATTTTGCGATTTCCTCATATATAAATTTTCAAATTGTTTATATTCACTTCATTATTATTCATCATTTCACTAATTAATATCACATTATGGATTCCAAATAGAGAATCCCGAAATGTATGTCATTTATCATTGAATGAATTTTATAACGAAACAAAAGTCAATAGAGCTGTGGAATTGAGTTGTGCTAATATTTGGAGTCATCAAGTTAATATTTTGGTTGTTGATTTAAATTATTCACCGTCACATAATTATTATATGTGAGTTTTGTTAAAACGTCATATGCAATTTATGCTTATTAATAATGTGGTTTTACATTCATATTGCAACGAAATCAGCAAGCAAATATATTAAATTCAATAGACATCCATTTCACGTATAAAGGTGAATTTCCATAGGGCCTTCTACTAATTGAACGATTTGTACATATACATAATCGGCAAATTGGGCAAAACCTTATCGATAAATCAATTTCGCGTGGATGTAATTGCTTCCACTATTATATCCAGACCCAGCCCTGTTTATTTTGTAAATACCACGGCAATAGAGATATTGTAATATATGAGGGCCATTTGGGTTTTACGACCGAGGGGTAAATGCATTCGCTGAGATATTCAAGAGTAGAAAATGTTTACTTTATAAGTTAATAATGGGCTTCTCGCAAATAACAAGCTTTCCTTTTACTGCATAACGCTCGTTATCACCACGTTGCCTGTTCGCAGTGAAAATCTGAAAATTCATTAATCAGAGGAGTTCCCGGGCTTTAAATCTTAACAGCGACTGTTCGTCTTTCCTTATAGACAAGTTTTTCTCAGTGTCAAATAATTATACGTTTTAATTTGGAAGTTTCAAGTTTATTTAATTAACAATGATTTATAGGCAAAGTTGGGAGAGATTCAATTTATTATGAGACACGATAAAGTTTGCTCAAATTTGCTAATATAATTAGCTCGATTCGGAAGGCGAGAAGATTATTAAATTTCTTTGTTAAACGACAGTATTTCAACCCTAAAATTGTTTATTGAATGATGCTTACATTATTATATTTATCGTCCTCAGCAACAAGCACCTTTCCATTTAGAATTTTAATGGAACATAAAGCAGTTGTTCTCATTTATTACCAAAAGGACCATGTAGACAATCCAAAGAAGAAACGGTAGTTCTCCGTAAATTGTATGCGTGTTTGGACCAGTGTCAAATTGTAAGAGTTTGTATTCTGACACATACCATTAGATGCTAAAATTTCTCTGGTCTATGGGGTGTTTCTTAGTGCATGTTAAAATGAACTGGGTGAATTAGTAGCTTATTTTAAGAAAATAACTTCAAATAAAGGCACGTCTTAAATTGCTTCCGTTGTTATTAAAGGGTGTTGAAGTTTAATTTTTTTTTCAATTTTCATTAATTTTTCCTGTTAATTATGAAACTAATTAACTCAAAATTGGTAATAACATTCATTTTAGCATTATGAACAAACTGAAATAACAATTATTGAAAGTGCTCTACAGAGCGTAATTGTTTTCATAGTCACTCTCAATATGTTACATCACAACTTTTTCCATGAAATTTTTAGATTTTATTCATTTAATTCCTTATGTCTTTTATTAACTTTTTTTTCCTCAGTTTTTTATGATGAAAAATAGTTTAAGAGATATTTGTAACAATTAAAATTACTAATATAGATTATAATTAAAATAATTACTGAAAATGCCCTTCTTCCACCAAAATCGAAGATTCTACCCTTCTTCTTATGGACCGATTTAGTCTGGGAAAAATTCCGGGTGTATTTCTAACAATTGGACAAGCATTTACAATTTTTCAACAATTGACTAACTTAATATCTCTTAAATTATCGTTCTTAATTAAAAAAAAACTGAAGAGGCAAGCAACTTACTAAAAGACATAGGAGATATTATATGAAATTAATAATTAAAATCTAAAAACTGTATAAAAAATTGATGTAAAATATTGAGAGCGATTACGAAAACCATAACGTCATGTAGAGTATTTTAAACAATTGTTATTTCAGTTTGTTCGTAATGCTAAAATGATTATTACTATTAATTCTGAACTAATTATCTTTAATAATAATAGAGAAATTAATTTAAAAAAAACTTCAACACCCTGCATATCAAAATGGAAACAATTTAACACCCATTTCAGTTTTCACCATCCATTAAGAAATACCCTGTATACTCAAAATTACCCGCTAGCATCGAATAAACAATGTGTCACTTAAAATTTCTCAAAATTTAAAATAAAGGAAAATACTCCTGTTTTTAATAATTCACGAATTTGTCTTGAACTTTAATTCAAGATTCGAAAGTGACAAAATAATATTCAAAAAGAGCAATATTTCTTAATTCGTAGTGTTATTTATCCCTTTTTCTGGTCCTCTTTCACTGTATGTCTTGTTATTCTTTCAGTTTAGAATAACATTAAGTTATACTAAATTCTTCATTTTGCTATGTTTACAGTTAATTTAATGGCTACAAACAGTAGTGTGCTTACGGAAACTGAACTCGGTCAAGTTCAGGGAAACAGACAATGTGTTTGCTCAATTTCTGAGAGCCGACTATCCATTGTGATGTATGTTTGCAGATCAACATGTTAAATCGAATTTAGGTCAGAAGTCTCCATTCACAAATCTCGGGGGGATGAATCAAGGGATGTGTGGATCAGTCAAAGACCCTCTTGTCTGTGAAGGTTGCGTAATGCGTAATGGAAGCGTTAGTTGGATTTAAAGTGCACTACTCAAAACAATTAGGGGATATTATGTTATTTAAGAATATAATTTTTTATTAAATTTTATCCGCCAATTGACTTTAGGATAATAAAAATTTTACGGGACTAAATAGGAAAATAATGCATACGGCAGGTCTCTGTCGATTTTACAGCTTTTACCTTGAATTCTCACAAAGAGTATAAAATCGCATTTGAGTGCTACTTATGTATCAGTCGAATTTTTGTACTAAGAAATACGAGGTGTGCAATTTTTTCATTTTATTATTTCTACAATGAACGAGCAACATGATTTGAAAGGATTGGCGAACCATAAAACAAATCGAAGCTGGGCGAACACGGACGCATGTTGCTCAAGTTTTTAATGTCAGTCAAAGTCTAATTTCAAGATTGTGGAATCGATTACTTAAAACAGGAAATATTAGAAGAAGACCAGGACAAGGTTGACAATCAACAACAACGCTCAGGAAAGACCGATTTCTCCAATTACTCGCGAGAAGCAGGCTTGTGTCCACTCAATCCATAAGAAATAGACTCCATAATGTCGGATTTTATCCGCGAAAACCAATGGTGTATATTCCACTGACTGTGGGACATAAAAGAGCGAGAGGAGCATGGGCTTAGCTTGATCGAAATTTGACCCATAATGACTGGGGTCGGGAACTTTTCAGTGACGAGTTTAGTTTCAATTTAGAACCTGATAATCGACGTGTTCTGATTTGGCATCAACGAGAAATACGAAACAATAATCAGTTTATCAAAGAGACCCCAATTTGAAGGTGGCGATACCATATTATGGGTTGGTATTAGTTTTGGCGGGCACACAAATCTTTATTTCAACGAGGATGGCCCTTTAAACGACAACAGGGACCCTAATGAAATTCTTCAATCCATTATAATGTCGTATGCTGGAGCAATAAGTAATAAATTCATATTTATGGACGACAATGCTCGTCCACATTGCACTAACATCGTAAACCAATGGTTGAATGAAATTAATATTGAAAGAATGGTATGATCTGCCAGTTCTCCATATGGAAATCCAATTAAGCATCTTTAAGATACTTTGGGAAGGCGTATTGTGAACAGAAACTTGCCACCTCGAACTATTCCAGATCTTCGAAATGCCCTAATCTAAGAATGGAATGGAATTCTCCATAATGTCTTTGATAACTTAATTGAATCAATGCCATCGCGATGTCAAGCCTTTTTAACACCAAGAGGGGTTCATACTCGTTATTAAAAATTAATTTTTGTACCAAATTAATAAATCACGAATTCAAATTGCATTGAACAACCATCGTCTTTTAATTTAAAACATGCACAATTTTAAATAAGATTGCCACAACTGGTCAAATCAAGTTTTAACAAAATGAAGTTCTTTATTTTATCAATAAAAAACTTCTTACTACAAATATAATTTGTTTTGATACGTTTCATGTGGCACAAAAAAGTTTTAAGAGAATATTTTGAAATATCCAGTATTTGTTTTGACCATGTAGAGTCGTATATGAGTAGTGAGCGCGATGTAGGTGAAGATAAATTTAAAACAGTGATTAGTTTTGCTGTTGTCATGAAGTGTTGTGCAGAATAAGAGCATGAAAATTCATATTTTATGTAAGTGTAAAAATTTAAGAATAAAGTTACAATTTTTTCAATACATCCGTAATATTTTTATTACGCTGAGTACCGTATCTTTCCCAACCTACATCATGGAGTTTAATAATTATATCTATCTTTGGAAAGTTCTAAAGCTACGTAGGCTGGTCTTGGAGAAAATATAAAAAAGCTATAGGATAAGGGATGAATAGAACTGACTGGTCAAATGTTTGTCTACAAGATAATTGGTTTCTTTGCCTTGAACGCATCATAGAACATTTAACATTTTTTATCTATTCAAGCTTTTCCTTTTAGCATAGGAAACATGAGTTTTATGCATTAATTTTACATAACCCTGTACTTCGATTGCTCGCGACGGTTTACCAGCGACCCCAATGAAGAAAATGTAAAGGAGTTTTGTTACTTTACAACGTGCTTCACTTTCATTTCTTGCAGTATTTAAGACCTTCTTCTCATCCCCAACATAACTTTTATTTAGGGACAAGCTTCTCAAGAACATTTTAAAATTGCATCTTTTTAATATTTTTTAGTAGGTTCTTCATACTGACATTTTACTTATAAATGAAGGTATAGAACTAATTTGACCTAGACACTTTTCTAACTAACTAACTCATAGAATGCTTAATTACATTAATCAACTCTCAAAGAGACTCAATCTAATTACGAGACCCGACCAAATTTTAATTGGATAATCACATTATTCCAATTGTTATTGGCGTATTCAAAATGCGCCATGCGAATATAAATTTCGTAATTTCCACTTAACACGAAATTCTCAATTTCACGCTCCATAACATGTTCCACGTGCGAAATGGGATATTATTACTTCGTCTACAATTCCGGAGTCGAAACTTTCATGCCGGTAATTAGGCGCTTTTTGAAATATTCATTAAACGTGGTTCCAATGATATTTTCGGAAAATCTTTCGGATTAAGAATCCGATGTTTAGTATTATCGAAATTTAATCAAATCGATATTGAAAGTATTGCTAAAAGATTTGATATACTGTTAGTTATTTTTATATGTCTATGTGAATCACACATTATATGTCATGCGTTCAAGGACACTCCTACACAGAGAAATCCAGTTTCAACCGAATAGCAACGTGTCAGCAATTTGCTCGAAAGCTGGAGGTGGGTGAAACATAACTGTGTGAAAGGTTGTTATGATGGATGATTATTTATAGAATAAATAACTTACCTGAGGTATCTTGAAGAGCCTCAAAAGATTGGCTACTTGGATGGATGTTACACTTGATGCTGCCCCAACAACACCAGAGATAACTTTCCTCACTTGGGTCTTGTTGCAGTGGTACTCCGCCCCATCAATATTGCTTATGCTACCTGAAAAGGAAAAGAAACATACATTTCAGACATTCATTTAAATTCTACGAACGATTTGCTCCATGAAAGGTACAAAAGAACTTTCTAGTTCATGAAATGACTCGATAGGATAGCCGTCATGTTTTCGATACAACTTCTATTAAACTTTTCATACCATTTTTTGCGGATATATCAAAACGTAACAGCCAGTTTAAATGGCATAGCAGTTTTTTGCGCTGACATGGAATCATACAGAAGGCCAATTAGTCCTCGTGCTGAGCCCCAAGTTGAAATGTACTTTATAAAATTTCTTGGATTTTGAATTGGGAAGTTGTCGCCTCTCAAAGTCTTTTAGATCCTTAACAGATCCAGATTACGGAAGAACGTCTAAAACCTTAGTTTTTACATTGTTAAATTTTTACCTACTTCCCGATATGAGACACATGTTGTCTACATATTGATGATCGATTTATCTTTATTAAAATTTATGCATCTTTCCGTCAACCCGACTTAACCATGATTGATACTTTACATTAGCACTATATAATGCATAAATTATCTTTGTATCCTCGCAATACTTCAGGGCGTATCGTGTGTGGCTGAAATTAATTACTGGTGCAGATCCGGTGCATTAAGAACAGAGCCGATTAATTAGGTGAAAAGAGATGGCATAATAAAATTAATGAATTTATGAGCAATTTGGAGAAGGACGGTTATTTCAAGGCAGGACCTTCATGATGCAAGCTTAGACACTCCCTTGTGTCGGTTATTGAGTCGTATTGCATTACAATGTGGACACAGGATATTTGCTTCCATCATTTTAGGTATGGTCAGTTATTGATTTTTTACAATATAGTGAAGAAGAATAAATAGAAGTAGAAGTGAAGAATAAACAAGGTATGTTATATTTTAATGATCAGTATTTTTGGAATAAGGTAAAATAAAAATGAATAATGTGCCTGTGCCCTGATTTAATATTTGTTACTTTTTTATTACATAAATCACTTCACTTTTCAGAGGGATGAGGGTCGAGAGTTTTAAACAAGTTCTTGCGCTGAACTGAAATTTAATCTCACTGTGGATGAAATATTTGGTTTTGAGTGAGACCAGAGCGGGATATTTGATGTGAGTTCAGGTTAGAATTTCAGAAACTGTGCCGTTAGTGGCGCACCACAAAAACGTGCGGGGTGAAATTTTCTGGAGCTTGACCTCGGAAGTTTCATTTTAAATGTTTCGAGAGATACGTAGGTAGTTAATATTTCGAGAATCGTTCCTATGCGTAATGGCCGGTGTGTCCAACGTTATGAAAAATATTGAATTCACTTCTGAAACATCAAATATCTGTAGGGTTACGTAACTAACCCTGCGCTTTAGTTTCGTGTCTAGTCATTTTGTAAAAATGCGTTAAGTGTAAGTTCGATAAGGGTTAGGCAGTAGGAATTACATTTAAGTTAGAAATACCCCTTGAGGCACGGCACTGGTAGGCATTGGCTAGAGCATGAGAATTTCCCATGCCATGTCTTGTCGATGTTGGAAATCCCCGCAATAAACCTGGTCGGCATTGGAGCTGCATATAGTGAGCTTTGTCGGTGCTGGAATTGCCCGCAATAGACCTTGTCGGTCTCACAGCTGCAGTTCCAATTCCCGTTTAAGACGCCACGGTTTGATGCGGCAAATGGTGCAGATGGCACCCTGGTCAAGGTACGCCCATGGTTTATCACCATGGGTGTTGGTACTTAAGGATGGACAAGGCATGGAGGGCTCTCTCTTTTTCTTGCCCTTGTTTTTGGGATACGGTCGGTCATTTTAACGCAGTCGTCGTGTCCGCGCTCATTACATTCATTAGACTGTATATTCCGTATTAATAAACGAAAGCTTGTATACCTTCTCTCTGACCTGTGATTTCATTACAAAGATATAACCAACATCATATATCTAAAGTAGTATCAAAAACACCCGATCCTACATATCTATAAAATTTTCTGGTTTCTAACAATACACGCATTTCTTATGAATTAAAAAAAGAAACGTTTTTGTTGTTCGAGTATTCTATTAGCGATCTTTTTAGCTTTCTTTAAGAGTATTCTTAAGCCATTGTTCAATTCGAATCTATATTTACTCCGCTGACATTACGTTTCATAATACTCAAATTGATTTCCTTCAGTATTCGCAAAATAATTGCTTTAAAGTTCAAATGTCGACTCCCTGAAACGTTTTTATGCCAAAATAATGATATGGACAGCTTTGAAACATAATTCTTGCTATCCTGACATGTGTATTTTTTCGGGAGGCCATTACTGTTTGTAAGTTAATTTGGGGTATGTTCTATGTGAGCATCATGTTCTGAAATGATGGATAAGCCTGAAACATAACTGTCCTGGTTAGTAGAAAGCAATTGTTCGTTACAAATCACAGCCCTAATAATTATCAGGCCGTACTGTAACCCCAGGTTGGTTCAATTTATTGGCAACAGTCCTTACGTTTGTTGTGTCTCTTGAGCCTCAATGTAATCTCCCATATCGAAATTTACGCAATAGAGCCGCTCCTCTTGCCATGTTCTCCAATTTCCGTATTGATTGAGTAAAGAAAATATGTATTTAGACCATCACACTAATGAGCCCAAATTGTTGTTCTCATTTCGTGATTGTGTTTCCGGGGGTTTTGTTACAGTTAAGTCGATTGTACACGAAGGTCAACGACTTATGGCATGTTTAACCGAAATTAGTCTCGTACTCACTTGGGGCGCCCAGATATATTGTCCGATTACTCAAGTAACACTTGTGGATATGCCGTGTATTTTGGGAATTTATTATATCAGTTCACCTAAAACGTCTGTGTTATGGCTTTATTTCAAATCAGTTAAATTAAAAAAAAATTGTATAATTTTGAGATACATGTAGTTATATCTGTCTGAACTGAATATTCTCGGATGTTTATTGCAATTCTAGCTTTGTTATCTGTTTAAACGTTCGTTTTCTATAGATAGCTTCTGAAAGTAATTCTAAATAGTTCTTTGCCTTTGTAGACCTATTATTCGCAGAAAGATACAATATTCCGAATATTATTTAAGCTATTGAATATAGTAGTAAAACTCGCTACGGAACTTATATGACTAAAATAAGCATAAAGAAACTCCCCTAGGACAATCTCAAAATTTCAAATTCAAAAGGTTGCTTCGATCGAGTGTGGCATTTCCATAATCGTATTTTGCGGTCGTCAGTCGAACATAAAATAATTTCCTCTCTAATATATTTTATACCCTTATCCCATGAAAGGTGTCCTTGTTTTCGTTCCAGTCGACGGCATTGATATATCCTCGAACGGTTTTCTAATAATGTTTTGTGTCACGGAAAGCTTCTTGCTGCAGGACTTTTCATATCACTCAGGAAAAAAACGAGCGAGATGAAGGTTGGAGATCTTATTATTGATAAGGGATTTGTTTCCCCGACTAGACCGTTTCTAAAACATTTCTAAGTGCACCTCCACACTTTAGAAGTACCAGAAAGTTGCCTCAAGTCTCAGAACTTTAACCGGTAGTTTGACCTTCTATCTTCCTTTTACGTGATTACATTTTCAACGTAAATTCTGCGGCTAAATTGCACACTTAACCCCAAATAAAATATTTAATTTGGCCCGAAGCCATCAGGTCCAATCAAACGGCATTTCATGGACTAAAGTGTTAGTTGGAAATTCTCTTTAGTAAACGAAATTTCCGCAGTAAACCATTAAACCCGTTTGAGAATCCAAATGAACCACATTGCAGCTTTAGCTTCACTAACACATTAATTTGAGGTTTTTGGGCTCGACGGCATCTTTCTCAAGCAATTAGCTTGTCTATGATACTCTTAGCTTTATACGGTATTTGTCGTCGAGTTGCATAATTGTGCCTGTTACTAGAGTTAAGTGTTTCAATGCAGTTATAAATCCGACTTAATTTCCTTGGTATTTTGTAAGCGCTTCCGGATACGGTTAAGACTATTCTTGATGAAAAGTTAATGTTTTTCGATCCTGGGACTCTCCATACACAAAACGATATATCTTGTAAATTTAATAAAATATTTCGGTGAGAAATTGGCATTTTCGTTTTTGCCAATAAATCATCCGCTGTATTATTCCTCGATATTCGATTTGATTTAACAAGTAATATTTCGTGATTTTTCAGCTGCATGTAGATGTTTACACGTATCAATTTGTTACGTAATCGAGCCCTAGGGCAAATAAATCGAAAGGTATGATTTATTTAATCAAAGTTTAATATTAATTATAAAGATGTAATCGAAATAAAGTAATGGCATGTTTGAAATTTGTGTAGTATTCAGATGTAGAGGGGATGGTAACTATGGTTGCTAAAAGCTCTAGAAAGGTCTAAGCTATATCAAGTATGATTATCCAGAAACCCTTAAAGAAATTAAGTCTAAGCTTTAGAGAAATTTTCTATAACTGAAGCCGCTCTGAACATGAACTTTCGGAATTTCGGAACTAACCCAAAGTGGCTTGACCAGAAATTTTTCACACTTTCACTGACGTACCAAATTCAGAAAATTCCGAATATCAATTTCGACATATTTTCAAGCAAATTTTACCTTTTATCTGACATTTGGATTGTATTAATTATGAGTTTTTGGGTATTTTTGAATAAGAACTTACATATATACAAATATGAGCTTCCGTGTTTACCGATTGAAACTTTTCTCTTAAAATTACGTCAAAGTAAATTTATATACTTAAAAACCTTTTAAAAATCTAAAAACTTAGCTTCACAATTTTATTTAGAATCAACGCATGGACGATCCCTTATGAAATCCCACACAAGGGCGTCTCCATTTATAATATTGAAGCCGAGAGAAGTCTGACCTAAAGGAGTTATTTTGGAAGATTAACTTTTTACAAGAAATTTGGCCATCTCGGCTAATCTTCGTAGGTGTTAAATTCATTGAACTTTTCTGAAATTAGAATCAGTTTATTTGCCGTGTAGGATGGTAATTGTACTGGCATGGGAGAGAAATTCTAAATCCTCTGGCGTCGAGGAAAAAACCTAATTTATTCAATAACAGTTAAGAGGATTTTAATGAGCCGGTGTGGGAGCGTCGCCGTCTGGAAGCGTCGGGGTTTTACATTATCGAACATAACGGCCCAGAACTTCTCATTATTCAAATAAATAATTTTTCCATGTACACAAAATGCTTTTGCAATTATTGTTGCGAACTTTGTGAGAAATAATTTTCCTCCGCTTGAGATTTCTTTTCAAGTTAAATCTCACCAATCCAGACGTACAAAACTAATAAAATTTTCCTTGAATCCCATCTGCCTGCATCGGATTAACCTTCTCGCAACTTAATTGCTAAGAAGGTACGTCTAATAAGCTGTTTATTAGAGTAAAACTGCGTAGTTTAATAAGTTTGCTTTGGCGGTGCAAATATGCCTTTACCCCGGTGTAATAAATTTCAGACACATCTTCCACGCGTGTTGTAAACGTGTGCAAGACGAAGTTTTAAAGAACTTTCATGCATTTAACTCATCACGTGGAAAAGCACCATAAATCTTGAATTTACCCTCATGAATATTTTAATTCAACTTTATTCCCCTTTATAATTTCACATCATCATATTAGTTTTAGACGAGCGGTGAAAGTTATTGCACGAGGAGCTTTATTTATTAGTCTCTTAGATCACGGGAAGATATTGCGCGAATTACGTTAGCTGATTTCATTTCGTCATCTTTCGGAACCTTAGCCAAATCCGAATTTGATATAGACAAAGCCTCTATTCATCGATCTGTTAAGTTAAAAAAGTGACTAGCGAGGTGTTCTATAACCGTTTTAAATTGCGAGCATCTGAAATCAAGTGGATGCACGCAACAACATTCCGGTTATCTCCGCTCACCAAGCAGTCTCGCTCCTGCTTTATTTATATCAAACTTATTTTATGCTCCTCCTTTCATTTATCGAGCCCACTTCATCAATTTCTCTAAAGCGTTTCGGTACTTTTATCGTATATTTCACGGCCAATGAATCCTGTCGTTATAAACATTCACAAGCAATGAGCATTCTGGTACATACCCTGGCCAAATTTTTGATTTCGCAATTTAATTAATTAAATAATAGTGCCTGCAAAGCTCCGTAATCGGTGTAAACTTGTCGTATAGGTTGAGCCAACGTGCTAGAATACCGCGCGATTGTTTGTGAAAGCTCAAATGTCGTAGAAAGTTCGGGCGTGTCGCATAGATGGTGGTACCGTAATAACATACCTCGCTTTCAGCGAAAATCTTATTGAAATGTGATTTTTGTCGAACGACAACCGGTCAAGGGGGGTTAAAGGTAGTTTTGTAGTCAGAGACGAAGCGTCAACCAAGCTCTTTTGGAGCTTTTGATACGCTGAGATACAGGAAACCTAACGTTCTAATACTACTGAACGTGTGCTGTCCACTTTAGAAAACCGAGCCATTGGGATTTTTGGGTGTTTCTATAGTTTGAAAATGAAAAGTTATTTAAAGTTGTTGTTTCCTTGTTCAAGTAAAAGAAGCTCGCGGTGAGTGTTCAGGATGTTCATTTGAAAAATTTTAATGAATACAGTTATTTCTTCTTTTTAAGTCAGACTGTCCGCCGCGGTATATCTCCGAGTGGGTTGTTTAGCGTATTGAAAAATGAGATAATAATCTTTCTGCGGTGTAGTTTTCAGGATGTTTATTATTGTGGAGATGAGCCGCTCTCGGCGGTGAATATCTGCCTTACGGGCATACTTTCATACGCCTGATTAAATGTCCGCGCTGAAGAATCCAGAGATTATAATCAATTTCCTTTCCTAATAGATTCAATTAATACGTAATTTATTTCCAATATCCGGGAAAATTGCCGACCCTAAAAACGAAGAGCAACTGCCTGAATCCCGTCCATTATCCGTTCGTACCGCCCCCTTACCCTTTATCCGATATCGTCTTGTCCTATTGAAATAAAATCGGATTTTTAATCGTTATCGTTACCGTTACGGAGTAACTGGATCCCCAAATTAAACTGCAGACGCGACTCAGAATCCATCAGCAACTTTTAATTTACATTATCAATAAATTTGATCGTCAAACGCATTCTGAAGCCGATCCGAACCAGATATGGAAAAGGAAGAAACGACTCATTTCTCACGTAGTATTAGTCTTCTGATAGTTACACACGAAAGATCATTAAAGTCGGGGCTACACCAAATTGGGCTAAGTCGGCAGCTTCGCCGGCGGCACGAATTCAGCGGCAAGTTGCTTTGCCGTGTCAGGCAGGATCCACTAAACCAAATTAGCTTCCGTTTAGTGGAACCCTTCAGGGGGTAGCAGTTCCTTTTTATGGGTTATATGGCATTTAAATTATTTTTATAGCAAAGCAAGAAAAAAGGTGCCGGTTTTCGATACGTCCTGGGTTAATTATGTTCATATTTCCACGGTACAAACCGGCATCATATATCGTGGCCGGAGGCACGAACCGCCGGGCTAACCCAGATGGCCTGACATTGCTCTAGGGAAATGAGATATCTTGACAAAAATAATATCAAAAGATAAATCTCATAGGGTAAATCTTTTTATTTCCGAGGAGGTACAAAAATGATCAATTTGGATTTATAGAAAGCAGGGACATGTTAGAACTTGATTCTAGAATAACAATAACAAGGAAAACCTTATTTTCAAATTGCATTATTTAAATATTTTATTCGACGTTGTGTTTCCAAAGATAGTACGGTCTGACCTTTTCCTCATAGGCAAAAATTATCGGCTAGCTCCTTCAGGAACCAGGGGAGTGGTGGAGTTTGATGATATATCGTGTGTCCTCGGACAGGTCAACCGATTCTTGTAAAAGGTAAAAAAATATTCGATTTAAATCTTAATTTTTTTGGGGTTGGTTAAAAACTAAGTCCTACTTTACTTTTAGAAAATCAGGTATATCTCGGAAATTTTCAAAAAACCTATTATCCTATGAAGTGTCTTTTCTTTGTCAAAAACCATATGATGTTATATAATTTGATTAAAAAAAATTGTTTAGAATCAAAACCAAAACTCTACATTTTGTTGTATTGTATCGTATCTGAAGTAATATGAGTCTGTCAAATATAAAACACGAACATTACCTTATTAAAATTAAGCTAATTCTTCGAATACAATGTTAATATTATAAGAAAAGTTTCTCCATTCAGTGCAATGGAACCGGCGACAGATCAATAAATATAGTTATTGCTTTATTTAATGAAAAATATCCATACTTTGTCAATAACAAAAGTACTGTAAGGTATTTAGTCAAGAGATGTCTTACAACAGGAAACATTCGTTATAAGAAGAGACAAACACAATCCTATTGTGAATCTGAGGCAGGTACTTTAATTGCTTTAAATTTAATAGACGTAAATCCTAAAACATCATTAAAAAAATTAAGTGCACATACAAACATAAGTAAAACACATTTACAAGGAATTTATAAAGCAAATCATATTTACCTGCATAAAGCTAAATTTTCTCGCACTTTGGAGGAAAGTAACGAAGTAAGACGATTGAAGTTCCTTTTGTCTTTGAGAGATTTAATTTCAAAAAACTTAAATTTTCATAAACTAATAATTTTTTTCCGTCGAAAGCACTTTCGTCACAAATGGTGTCCCGTCGTCCCAAAACCGGCGATATTGGAGTGCAAGGATCCCTGTTATGTAATTATTACAAAAAAACAATATTTAAAAAATGTGAATATTTGATGTGCCGTATTAAATGAGCCAAGCATCACTGGACCTCCCTTCATCGAAAGAAGATTAAATCAGTATATTTATTTACAAATTTTCTAAATATATATTGACGAACTTCCTTTAAAGATTCAACAGACGCATTTCTTTTAAAATGATCGCTGCTCTGCTTATTCGACACAAATGATTACGAACTATCTAAATGATCAATTTGGTGAGAGATGATTTGGGAGAACGAACCGAACATCTTGGCCGCTGAGATTCCTAGACCTTAGGTTAATGGATTTTTTTATTTGGGTAAGAATGAAATAAATAGTTTATGAAGAACACATTCCAAATGATACAAAAATATTAAAAAATATTATAACAGAGGCATTTCGATTGGTTCCTAGAAATATACGTACGGGGAAAAGAATTCTGATACCGTATTGGAAAATGTGTAAATTTAAGAGGAGATTTGGTGGAGTCTTAAATTTAATATAAAATTACACGTTTTTTTAATTTATCTCAAGATAATAATTGATCATTTTAATAAAATAAAAATTGGTAAAAATAAAATATTTAGATTTGGGAAATACGATAACATGTGAAAAATTTAAGTTGACCAAGAACTTTTAAATTAGGTGTATGGTAGGGCTTAGGTCCCGATTTGGAAAAAGTTTTCTTAATAACATTATATCGTATCTGATACATAAAATTATCTTTAATCTACAGGAAAATCGGTTTTTTGAAAATTTCCTAGACATACTTGATTTTCTAAAAGTGAAATTATGTTAGAAATTAATGTTTAACCAGGCAGGGATGAACCTCAAAAAATTAAAATTTAGATCGAAAAATGTTTACTTTTTACAACAGTAATTTACCTATCCAAGGACACATGGTAGACTCACAATATACAATGTACATTTGATATATCCAGACCGAAGGCTTCTCATCGGTTGGATTATTTATTTATAACTTGACCCTAAGCTTTAGTGTATAACCACACAATGTTTTCATACCTTTTATTCCCACCCATCTTCGCTTCGCCTTCAGTTACCTTTAATATTGTCATCTCTCCCTGAGAGCTTACAGGTGTTGACAATTTACATCAGTAACAGCGATAAAGATTAACCATCTAGAACTGGA